>NW_026575034.1:15910000-16590000 GCF_905146905.1 Nyctereutes procyonoides | reverse complement strand
GACCCCAGAATCCCGGGATCATGACCTGAGCCAAAGGCAGATGCTTAATGAATGAGCCACCCAGACACCCCTTATTCTCTCCTTCTAAATATAAATGTATCTGAACCATTTGAAAATAAGTAGGCATTATATGCCTTCATTCCTAAATATGTCAGTGTTTATGAGAACAAGTACATTTTGTAATTTGTAATTTGTTCTACAGTATGATTATCAAAATTGGAAAATTTAACATCAACAAAATGCTGTCATCCAATCCACAGTCCAAATTCAAATTTTGCCAAATGTCTTTATAGCTATTTTTTCCTGGTCCAGGATCTGATCCAGGTTCACACATTGCATTTAGTCGTCATGTCTTTCCAGTCTTCTTTAATTTGGAATCTTTTGTCAGCTTTTGTTTTTCATGGCCTTGACATTTTTGGAGTACAGGTCAGTTATTTGGTGAATTACCTCTCAGTTGGAGTACAGTACTTCCTCACAATGGGATTCAGATCATGCATTTTTAGCTTAAATACCACAGAAGTGATGCTACATTCTTTTCAGAACATTGTATTGGAAGGAAAGTGATGTTGCTTTGTCCCATTGTTGGTGATGGTGACCTTGAACCCCTGGTCAAGAGGATAGTGACATCCTCCAGGTCTCTTTGCTCTAAGTTCTCATTTTCCCCTTTGTAATTAAGTAATTTGCAGAAAGATAGTTTAATACTAGGTAAATCCATTCCTTATCAAACTGCTACCCACTGGTTTTAGCATCCATTGATAATTCTTACTTCAATCTATTACTACTATGATGAGTGCCAAGTGGTGATTTTCCTAACTTCATCATTCCTTCTACATTAATTAGTTGGCATAAATCTGTAAGAAATCTCTTTTCTTTACCTCTCATTTATTTATTCATATATTTAATTATGTCAGATCCACTCATAGATCTTATTTTACTCATGGGTTATAAGTCATTGCTACCTCTGTTCATTTTGACACTCACATTAACCCAGGCTTGGCCAATGGGAGCCCCATCAAGATGGCTCCTAGGTTTTATGATGTGTTCCTATAATTTTTAAAGCGTTTCTTTATTTTCTGTGACAAGACATTCTAGGTCCTTCTTTCTTCAGCCTTGGAAGTAGCCATTTCTCCAAGGAACCCCGGTTCCTAATACTATTATAAGGAATATTAAGAGGATCTGGGTGGTATGTGTGTTCATTGCTACTGACATAATATTGCTTCTAGGCCTGTTCAGCTTCCAGATCTAGGAAACACACATACACACAAACACCTATCTATCTATCTATCTATCTATCTATCTATCTATCTATCTATCCTATAACTGTAATTCCAATCCTACACCACAAAGTTCATCCTTAGCTTCTCCCATTCCATATTTGTAACAGCTATCTCTCACAGTGTGAAACTTAGCTCCCATCACTTCAATCTATTTATTCGTCAATCCTAGTTTTCACAGAAAGTGGTTTCAGAATTGCTAACCCATACCATTGCAAGTACCAAGACTATGTGTAGAATTATTTACTTACAGTTCTTTCGTCTTCAGAGTGAAGGTACATGGTCTTAGCACTGCGCTTGAAACTTACTTGGGTTTGTTCTCTTGCTTTTTCCCCTTTCACTATTATTATACTATTCTTTTAAATTATAGTTAGGTCCATTTTTTTCTGTTTTTATTCCATTTCAGAGTTTTAAAACTGGTATCCATATTCACTTGACTTAATTTTTAAGAAAGTATTTAGAACATTAATATGATCTCAAATTCCAAACGGTTACTATCACTCCCTTATCTACTTGGCTCCCACCTATGAGTGACCATTCTCATCAGTTTCTGGTTTACTTTTTCTCAATTTCCTTTTGCAATTGAGAAAGCAAATGCATGTAATTTTCTTATTTCTTCTTTCCACACAAAAGGTCGAATACTGTATATACCCTTGTTGCAGTCTGCTTTTTCATGCACAAAATATGTCCTGGAAGTCATTCCATATTACTTTGTATAGACCATCCCTATTCTCCTTTATCACTGCACAGTACTACCTTGTGTTGATACCATTTGGTTTATTTAACACATCTTATATATGAGCCTTTAGCTTGTCTCAATATTTTGCAATTACAAATAATGCTGCAAAGAAAAATGTGCATATATCACTTTGTATTGTTGCAGGTGTATTTTCAGAGCAAATTCCTAGAAGTGGCTTTCTGGAACAAAAGGTAAATGCATGTATAGTTTCGTTGAATACTGCCAAATTCTGCTCCATAAGGCTGTACCATTTTGCATTCATATCAGTTATGTATGAGAGTGCCTATTTCTCCCCAGACTTGCCAACACAATGTGGTGCCAAGTTTTTAAATTTTTGCTAATTTGCTAGGTGATAAATGGTATTTCAGTTTAGTTGTAATTTGCATTTCTCTTTTTATGAGTTGAACAACTTCTCATAAGTTTAAGGAAAATTTTATGCCTTTTTTTGGGTAAATTGTTCATGAGTTTTGCTCATTTTTCTATCAGGTGTTTGGCCCTGTTTCCTCAATTTTTAAGCGTTTCTTATATATTGGGGATATTAGACCTTCAACTATGATGTATGTTGCAAATATTTTTTTGTTTTGAAAAAAGATTTAATACCACTATTTTAGATGGTCAGAAAGTAGCTAAATATGTATGCTTGTGTTGATTGTTAACAAAACCTATGTTGTTTACTCGTGTGTGTGTATGAAATGATTATAAAGCTTTAAATATCCTTGATTCAGTCTAGATTAAAATTAAATAGCCTTTTTGAAGGATGACTTCAGCTACCTCCATTTTGACCTCATTCTGTACTTTCTAATTGATTGAGTTCTTCTTTCCAGCTTATTCTGAACTCAGGCGAAAGACCTTGCAGGCAAAGCATTCCCTGATGGGAACCAAAACTACCCCTTTAAGCAATAGGGACTGCCCTGAGCCATCAAGCCCCCTTCCATGATTGACTCCAAGACAAAGATGGACCTGACCTTTACTGCCCATCTTCCTGTATCCACCGATCTTTATCCCACATTTTTCTTATATAAATCTGGAAGTATTTTCAGCGCTTTAGAGATAGTCTTTGAGATGCCAGTCAAATGTCTTCCCGGTGTTAGCCTCACTGAATAAATTCTTTTCTTGTTTCACCACCACTTGTTTCTCTGCCTTTGGATTTCATCAGCAGTGAAAGGCTGAATGTGGGAACCCTGGAGCCAAGTGTTGTCTCACACCTGTGCTACAGTTACATTTTCAACAAATGGTGTTAGAGCAACTAGATATCCAGAGGCAAAAATAAAATAAACATTGACCTAAGTCTTGCACTTTATACAAAAATTAACCCATGATTCTGGGTCGTAGAGTTAAATGCAAAAACCTAACACTTTAAACTTACGGAAGAACACATAGGAGAAAAATCTTTGGTGTCAGGTTTAATCCAATTGGTAGTGAAATGAAATAGAGAGGCCAGGCAAAAGTTGGTGGAGGCAATGTTTTAATGGGACTCACTCTCAGGCGAGGTTCTGTGACCCCGCAAGGGAGTGAAGCCAGGGAAGTTGCACCCAAAGGGAGTACATGCGAGCTTTTTAAGGGGGGGAGGTGTAAGAGGTTGTGTCTATATGGGGTGATAGGTATTAGGCGTATTACTGGTGGAATCAGTATGGGGCGATAACTGCTTATGCCCTTATATGGGGGATGGGTAAAATGCAGTTCAGGTTTCCTGCATAGGTCCTGTCTCCCCGTGATGATTTGTCCTTGGTTGGTCTGCTAGTGGCAGGAAAGTTCTGAGGCAAGGGTAACAAGATGAAGGGTCCACTGCCATTTTGTTGGTGCCTCCGATCCCCCTTGATCCCGCCTGCCCAACATATGGGATCTAAGGCTAGGCAGAGTTGACTTGATAACAATAGTACAATTCAAAAATGGATAAATTAGACCTTATCAAAATTAGAAACTTTTTCTCTCTGAAAGCCTAAGTAAGGAGGATGAAAAAACAAGAAATAGACTGGGGAAATAAAATTGGAAACCACATATCTGACAAAGGAGTAGTATCTATAGTAAATAAAGAACTTTCAAAACTCAATAGTAAAAAACCCTAAACAATCCAATTAGAAAATAGGCAGATGTAATATAATGCCAAAATAATGGTACAAGGACTCCTGGAAACAGTTTGACAATAAAAAAAAAAAATGAAATGCAACTACCAAACAACCCAGCAATGGCACCCTTGAAAAATGGAGAGTTATGTTCACACACAAGTCCATGGACAAATATTTATGGCAGCTTTATTTGTAACAGCCCCAAACTGGAATCAGCCCAGATGTCCTTCAACAGATGAATGGCTACACAAACTGTGGTTCATACATACCATGGATATTAGTTGGCAGTAAAAGGAACAGACTATTGATACATGCAATAACTCGAAGGAATCTACAAGGAATTTTGCTGAGCAAAAAAGGCCAATCCTCAAAGGTTACATATTATATGATTCCATTTATACAACATTCCTGAAATGAGGACATTTTAGAACTGTGGGACAGACTAGTGGTGTCCAGGGGTTAAGAAGTGGGGGAAGAGTAGAGATGTGGGAGGCAGATGGGTGTGGTTATAAAAGTGCTAAGGGGGAATCCTTGTGTTGTTGGAACTGTTCAAAGTCTTGCTTGTGGTAGTAGACAGATGATCCTACACAGGGGATAAAACTGTACACAACTTAATACACAGGCACACACACAAATGAATATAAATAAAGCTGGTGAAATCAGGATAAATCGGTGGATTGTATCAATGTCAATACACTGGTTGCAATATTAGGCTATCGTTTTGCAAAACAAACCAAAAAGTTTTGTCATCCCTGAAGGAAACTGGGCAAAGTGTACAAAGGATCTCTCTGTATTTTCTATAATTACATGAGATCCTATAATGATATTCATTAAAAATTTAATTAAAAAAGTAAAGTTTAAGCCAAAGAGATGGGTTTTCAGTAAAAACTTTGAAAGAAACTTTAAGGAGCCATCAATTTTTCAGCGTTGAGAATATAGAGTCCTGGGTCATCATTTAGCTGTTGTTTTCACCAGTGATTTTCAATAGGAGCGATATCATTTCTAAAGGGAAAGTTGGTTATGGGGCCAGGGTGGGGGTGGGGGTGGGGGTGGAGGCAGGGACAGCAAACACTTGGGATACTACAATGGTGGCTCTCCAAAGGATAGAAACATATGTATATACATGTAATATTGTATACCTATGGTATTAAAATTTCATAAAGTTGGGGCTATTAGGGAAAAAATGATCTAAAAGGGCTCCTTAGGGAGATAATGAGGAAAAAAGTTTGCAATCATTGGTTTAGACCAGTGATTCTCAATTGGAGTCAGTACCACTTTTTCTGGGTGTCTTTGAAAATGTGTGGAGTGTTTTTGGTGACACGGTGGGGTGTCCGTGATATTTAATGAATGAGCCCAAGATTGCCAACATGCTACAATGCATGGGACATCCTTCACAATGAGAATGTTCTTTTCTTTTTTTAAAAGATTTCATTTATTTACCCATGAGAGACACACAGAGAGAGGCAAAGACATAGGCAGAGGAAGAAGCAGGCTCCCTGTGGGGAGCCTGATGTGGGACTTGATCCCAGGACCCCAGGATCATGCCCTGAGCTGAAGGCAGATGCTCAACCCTCAACCGCTGAACCATCCAGGAGTCCCACACAATGAGAATGTTCTTACCCCAAATGCCAGTGGTACCCTGATGAGAAATCCTGGCTTAGCAACTATTTATATACTCTGTACTCAAAAATTGAAATTAAATTTATTCTTACTCTGTACCTTGTCATCATAAAGTTGAATTTCTAAACCTGTTGATTAAGAGGGGCAAAGAGTTTTCCCTTAATACTAAACAATTTTATTGTTAACTTCCAATATTATTGAGCTTGGGAGTCTAAAATTTTGTTATAGGAAACAAACACTTATTAGAATGTCCTTATTCTAATAAAAAATATTTGTTACTTTGTTTGGTAGAAAACTGTTTCTGTCTTTTTTTTTCCTGCTCACAGTTGTAAACTCTATTTGCTGTAGAAGATTGATCTTATTCACTTTACTTAACATCAATTTTTGTGTGATGTTAACTATAATTTCACTGATATAGTGCTAATTAATGAGTAAAAAGGACAATATAGATTATTTATAAAAAGAAACATAGCTATAAATATGCCTTATTTTAAAATTTATTTTACAAGTAAAATATAGGGATTCTTATTACCTTGCAAATAGAGAATCTCTTTTTAATGCTATTTCTCAGTAAGGTTTAAGCTCCCCCCATTCCTTCCTTCCTTCCTTGCTTTCATATTTATAAAGCTTGAGCTAAAGGAAATCATTTCCGGAGGGCACAATTCAGATGGCTTTTGCAATCACCATCTTGGCATCTGAATCAGAGCAGGAAGGTGTTCCTTTTACAAAGGGGAGGGGGTTCCCAAACAAAACCTGTTTTGTTACCCATTCTTTTTTTTTTTTTTTAAGATTTTATTTATTTATGACAGACACACACAGAGAGAGAGAAAGAGGCAGAGACACAGGCTGAGGGAGAAGCAGGCTCCATGCAGGGAGCCCAATGTGGGACTCGATCCCGGGTCTCCAGGATCACACCCTGGGCCAAAGGTGACACTAAACCACTGGGCCACCGGGGCTGCCCTTTGTTACCCATTCTTTATCTAAACATGTTGTGTGCAGAAACTCATCGTGACAGCACAGCCTGCTGTGCAGACATCGGCTGCCCAGGATGGGATCATGGACAGAGAAGGCAGGCAGACATGGGATGTATAGACCCATTGTAGAGAAAAAAAAGTTGAGAAGACGAGGATTGCCCAAAAGTTTCGATTGTAGAGACAGGGAATTCACCATCAGGAGTTAGAAAAGCATAGTATACAGTCTGGATTACTCAGATGCAGGTTGTAGTGTAGACACTGGTCCTGCAGGCCTCAGTTATGTAGGCACAGCCTGTGATAAACTCTCAGTCCTGGCCTTTGGGCAGGTTGTAGGGCATCAGCCCTGGGACAGCTACCCATTCATGTGCCGGGGAGGGACTGTGATGTCTGCAAGGCAGGAAGGTGGCTCTGAGTCACTCTACTCTAAGTACTGGCTTGGAGCTTTCCTTCCATCTCCACTCCCACCCTTAAGGGATTCAGGAAATCACCTTTTTTCTGTTTTTTTTTGTTTGTTTTGTTTTTTCATTGATGCTCAAAAGAAAACTCTCCTAGGCACTGCTGCCAGTAGGATCCACTCACTAACTCATTCACCAAGGGTTTACCAATGTGGTCATGTCCTTCTAGGCATGACCCAGTGATAGCCCATGCCCTAGGGAACGCAGAGGCTGGCAGCTGAGACAGGTGTGCACACACATTCTCTGATGCCAAGTGGAAAGTGCCAATAGTTATGGTAAAAGCCACGGTGGGAACCCAGAGGAGGGTACCATTCTTCTCTGGGTGTGTGGAGTGGCGGTGGGCAGAGATGGCTTTAGGAAGGAGAGGCATTTGAGGTTGGCTTTTTTTTTTTTTTTTTTTTGAGGTTGGCTTTGAAGGAAAAAAAAAAGGATTAGGAAAAGCAAGGTAGGGAAAGGTGTTCTACAAAGAAAAGGCAGGAAAAACCAAGGTAGAGAGGCCAGAAAGCCTCTGGCCTGCTGGGGAACAGAGGTGAGTGCGTCAGCATCAATACAACATAGTGCGTGATGGAAATGAAACTGGCCAGGTTAGTGAGGACAGCTCGTTTTGAGCCTCACTAATGTGCTTGCAAGGTTGTAGTATAACTTCTGGGGATTCTACCCTGTATTTGGGGAGGTTTATTTTAACCTCATTTTGGTATCTCCCTATTGGCTCTCTCACCTAGTGGCACCTCAGTTGAAAGTAAGGCAAGAAGAGTCTTATTCTTATATCCTATTTCCCTCATATTTCTAAGGGATTGGGAGTTTCATGGGGAAGAAGAGAGGGAGACACATAGACACAGAGATACAGGGAAAGGGAGAAAGACCAAAACTGAGGTGGGGGTAGTGAGAGAAAGAGAGAAGGAAGGAAGGAGGGCAGGAGGAAGGGAGGGAAGGATGGGGAGAGAAAGAGGGACAGATGGACATAGGGAGACACAGAGGGAGAGGGAGCCAGATTCATACCTGGAAGCCTCTCAAAGGTGGGTGCTGGCAGGGCTGGCTTTCAGCTGGTCCTGGAGACCACCAGAGGTCAGTCTTGGGTCCTTCGAGAGGAAACCAAGAGGTACTCGCTAAGTACCATGCGCACCTGAGGACCATTCAGAGGAATGTATTCCACTTTAATATACTATGGAGTTAGCAGCTTTGAAATTCTTTACCACCAAGGGACCTTTAAAACCAATGAAGCAGGAGTCTCAGGAATGACCCCTATGTTGGGCCTGCTTGTTTATAACCCTCAGGGCCACAATAAAAGGGGAGTTTAATCACCTAGTGATTCCATTTGTGGGGCCCAGATGCACAAACCCACTCCTCAGGCCCAGGACTCTGAGCTTGGGAGGCAGTGAGTTTGGGGCCGGGTCTAGTTGAGAAGACCGCAGGCCTGGGTTAGTCTAGAGCTGGTTTGGTCTGGGTCTGGTCTTGAAACTTTGGTGCTGGCTTACTGGCTTTCCTGTTACGGAAATCCACTTCACAGACGCTGTCAGGAAAACATGCCAGTCCAGCTGTCTCTACTGGAAGCTTCCCAATGTCCCCATCCCTCAAGCTCAGTGAGAAGATTGGTTTTAAGCTAACCCTGCACACAAGGGACCCTAGGGCTTCTCAGCAGGGAGCAGGTTTTGGGACTTGACTACGATCCTACCATTTACAGAAAAGGTACTTGAGGTCTGGAGACAGAGGTTCAGTGACTTGTACAAAGCTGCACAGCTAGTAAATGGCAGAGCCACAGCCTACACCTGAGCCCCAACAGATGAAGAAGACCGTTCCAGTCCTTGGAGATCTTACACTCGAGTGGAGCACAAGCCACTAGCATGGACCAGGGTGGCAAAGGAAGGCCCACCCAGCAGCTGAGTGTGGAGGGCTGGGTATGTACTGGCAAAGTAGGCAGGTGGGTGCTGTGGGGAAGAAGAGAACAGCAGAGAACAAGTTAGTACAACCTTTCCAGCTTCTTCCTTGACTGGTGTTTTGGGGACAAGGAAATGGGCAGGTGCATCCCGGGTGAGTGGGCCAGTGTGTTTGTTGGGACAGGCTCTGTGTGAGGGGTCAGTAGCTGTCCAGGGTGGTTGTGACTGGTGCGGCCAGTCCCTGTGGTTCTGAGCCTCAGAATGAGGATGGCATTTGTGGTATACCCAAGCCACACACTCCTGCACCGGCCTTTCTGGTAATGAGGTTCCAGCTTGGGTGTCAGCAGACAGCAGGTCAAGATCTCAGTGTGGGGGTAGGTGGGGATCAGCACTGCCAGTTATGGGCCGCCCTCAGGCTATTTTAGGCACAAGGGAAATTAGCAACAGCAAGGAACTGTGTCCCTTAGGCCATCTGAGCTTCGTCCTGGAACCGCCCCAGTGGGCAGTGCTAAGCCTCAGAAAACGCGATCAGGAATTGTAGTTTCTTTCCCAAATGATCAAAAAATCCAGTTGGCCTTGCAGCTCTTCACTAGCTCCCACCCCAAACTCAATGGGCCTTTTCCAGGGGAAAGAGGCCTTTTTTTTTTTTTTTTTGAAACTCTTTTTTTTTTTTAAGGTTTTATTCATTTACTCATGAAAGACTCAGAGAGAGAGAGAGAGAGAGAGAGAGAGAGAGAGAGAGAGAGAGGCAGAGACACAGGCAGAGGGAGAAGCAGGCTCCATCCAGAGAGCCTGACAAAGGACTTGATCCTGGGTCTCCAGGATCATGCCCTGGGCCGAAGGTGGTGCTAAACCACTGAGCCACCGGGCTGCCAGGAAAGAGATGGGTCACCTTCCTTCAGAGATCCTGGTGGGGCAGGAAGCAAGGAGGGGCCATACACCCAGAGGCTGTCCCTCTGGCCCAGACTGGGGACTCCAGAAGGATCCCCTGTAAAACCTCAGAGCCTCCTGGCCTCTTTCCTCATCCCTGTTTGATCACTAAGAGGAGCCTGAGAGTGGAGAGCCACCAGAAAGAGAGCTCTACTGGGCTCTGCCTACAGAAGAGTCTGGGGTAACCCAGCATACTAATAGGACCAAAAGCACCACTCTGAATTGAAGTTCCCTCTCCCTTCTAGGGCTTCTTAGAGACCATGGATGCTCCCCATTCTTGCTCTGAGGGACCTCAAACTACAGATAACCTCCATCAGAGGCATGTTCAGAAGCACAAAGCCTCTGTACCACTGACTGTCTTAAAAGCAGCTTATTGGGGCACCTGGGTGGCTCAGTGGTTGACCATCTGCCTTCAGCTCAGGGCATGATCCTGGGGTCCCGGGATGGAGTCCTGCATCGGGCTCCCCTCAGGGAGCCTGCTTCTCCCTCTGCCTATGTCTCTGCCTCTCTCTCTCTCTCTCTCTCTTTCTGAGTCTCTCATGAATAAATGAATAAAATCTTTTTTTAAAAAAGCAACTTGTTTTAATATTGATAGTGAAGACTGGGCTCAGGTTGGTCATTAGTAATAAAAACAACAAGGGAAATAGCGCCAACTACTGGGAATTTACTGTGTGCTGTGCACCGTTCGAAGTACTTTATGTGCTCATTCACTCTTTGTAAGAACCCTGGGAGATAAGTGCTAGTGTTACTCCCATTTTACAGAAGAGGAAATGGAGGTTTAAAGATCTCAAGTGCTTGTCTAAGGTCATACAGCTAATGAACAACAGGGCTGGGGGATGAACCCGGCCACTCTGGCTCCACGACCATGCTTATAATCCATGATATGATACCACGATCCGAAGTGCCACTGGAGAGCCTGCGTGCTAACTCTCTTCCCATGGCAGATGACGAGAAACTGAGGCCCAGAGAGTGGAAACAACTTGCCTAAGGTCACATAATGGGTTAGTGGCAGAGTTTGAACACAGACCCAGGCCCTCTAGCTCCCAGCCTAGAGCTCCGTCACAGTACCATGTGGCCACCATTCACACCAAACCAAATCTCAAGTCATATTAGCTAAACCTCAAGCTTTGTGTTGACCAATTGGAACAGACTAGAATTATACTCCTGGCCTTAGAGGGTTCAACATATCGTAACTCAGCTCAGGCCCTGTCAGCTTGCCAGAGGATATGGGGTAACATGAAATAGCACCTCAAACTGTAGAGATAACCTCTGACTGGAGCAGGGTCGAGGCCTGGCTCTGCTAATACCCCCCCCCCCCCGAATTTCCATGTCCGTTTCTAGGCCAGGGAATACATCCTGGACAAGAGAGAAAACATGGCATTTATTTCCTGTGTGGAAAAAAATATATGCAGGGTTTTTTTTTTTTTTCCCCTTCAGGCAAACAGGCTCCCCTCAGATCACAAATTGTGACAGGTTTTTCATGGGAGGCACAGGCTCTGACGAGAACAGAGAGCTCTGGTGTAAACAACCCTCAGAGAAGGAGTAAATCATCTTTTGAAATGTTCTTGGCATCTGTTCACTCACTAACAAAAATACCCTGCTTGGCATAGCCATGGTCAACTCGCAAACCCACTCACGAGGCCTGGCAGTTTTCGAGGTGTGGCTGCGCTTTTGAGGAAGGCCTCGGTGGTTCATAGGAGAAGACTGTGGTGTGTCCTGGGCCCTCCTGAGGGTGATGTGGGCTGGGGAGTGCCCAGGGGTGCTCGGAGCTAAGCTGTGGCAGGAAAACAGCAGTGTGGAGATCAACCACACCGTGTCAACCGGCTCCCCAGCAACCAGCGCGTGTGCCTAGCTCGGTGGGTGTCTGCTGAATGGAATCGTATAAATACATTTATAAATAAAAAGAAAATCCTGAATCGTGATTCCAAACAACAAACTGCTCAAGTGTTGGAAGAGGAGAGCTGGCTAAGCGGGGGCCAGGGTACAAGCCCTGGGGAGCTTTCTCTGAGTGAGTGCCCATCATGGCTGTCAGCAGCGCTAATGAATCCATCCTAGGCTGGTTACCATTGGCCTCGATTCCACATCAAAGCCAGAGATAATCCCTGTAGGCTCTGCTTTGGTCAGCCCATCAGTCCAGATCTGAAAAATTGGTGTCTACTTCCGGGACTCACGTGTTTAAGGGGATTGGGGCAAATTGGAACAGAATCCAGGGAAGAAAGATGCGAAGAGGTGAAACCATGTCATGTTGTCTGAAGAGACTGGGGCTGTCAGGCTGCTGAGCATGGGTCTCGGGAGCAAGGAAGAAAGAGGGAGGGGGAGCTAAAGGTTGTTTTTGAAAATGCAGAAGGCTCTCACGGGAAGAGAAAATTAAGTATTCTGACTTGGACTGGAGAGGCAGCAGAGAGTGAAAAAAGAGCATGAGCTTTGGAACCAGACAGACTTGGGGTCACATGCGAGCTGGCTCCTTCACATTTTGCTGCGTGGCGATAGGCAAGCCACGGGACCTCCTCAAGATTCAGTACTTGATCAGTAAAGTGGGGACAGAAATGCTTCTTCAGCGTTGTCAGGATTATACCCCACTGAGAGGACAGAAGTCTTGCAAAGGAATATAATTGCCGAGGAAGAGTGTGAACCCAGGGAAAGGGCAAACTTTCTAACAACCACAGCTGGTTTTGAAAGCTGACTTGCTTTTTTCCGTTGCTTTGTTTATGCTTATGTTTTTCTCCCAGAAGAATACTTTTACTTTTATTCCCTTTCCTTGTGGCCTGCCCGCTCACATTTCCTCATATAAATTATTCAGCTGCTTTTCATTTGTCACTCTTCAGAAATGAAAAAGAGAACACACATGTACAACCGTTTATTTTTCAGGGGATGGTTGTCCTTTTGCTTAGCTCTGAAGAGGCCCTGTCACGTCCTAAAATGGACTTCCCATTCTGGGGCTGGATGGTCTACTTGATCTTAATGCCCCAAGGTGGGACTGCCACCCCACCCTCAAAGCCTTTGTCCTGAGTCCTGAAAGGGGTAGAGGTCAATATCGCTACCTTCACCTCCACCAAGAGAGTTAACCAAGAAAGATAACTCAGGAGTTGTTGAAGCTGTCTAGCCCTCTGAAAATGGTGAGTGGCAACCCATTGGCCATCCCATTCCTGGCTTCTAATGGGCCAGGCCTCTGTTAGGCTACCTGTTGGGCAGGGTGTGGAGGCTTTATGTTAGACTCCTTGGAATCCATGTCTAATATACCCTTGGAGGCCCATGACCAACACTCATCAGCAAAAGCAGGACGGCTTGCACTTGGACATTCTGGCTGGGCTTAAGTGGGTGGGTGCAGTCAGGAGAGTGTGTGGACTCTTTAGGTGGTTACTGTTGGGCTCAGTGAGCTGAGCAATGATATATGGAATTTGGAGACTGAGGGGCCAGCAGAACGCCATGTACTCAAGGCAGTGTGTGGCAGCATGGCTGGAGGGAAGACCTGGATGGGGGTGGTGGGTGGGGAGCCCAGGTGTCTTAGAAGGCAAGTAGTATTGAGTGTCACCTCTGGAGAGACGTATGAAGTCAGAAACAGGAGAACCAACAATGAGATTTGTAGGCAGGGGAGCAAAGAACAGGATGGAATAAAGGCTAGGGGGCAGGACACAGTTCAGCAAGGATGTCAAGAACAAGGGGAGAAGGCTAGAGGATGGAGTGGGGGAAGGGATAATGCATTAAAGGTCCAGGGATCATGAATTCTGGCCATGGCCCTCTTTTCAGGATGTCACTCCAAAAAAGTCTCCATTGATTCACCAGGACAGAAGAGTCTGATCTCAGTTGGAGAGTGGAGCATGGCCAAAGCAGTCCTATCTTTCATGCCTATGCGAACCCAAACTGGGATCCAAATAAAGTCCATACATTGCAATTGCTCGACATGTCTGTTAAGTCTCTTTGAATCTATAAGGTCCCTTACTTTTTTTTCTTTACAGTTTACTTGTTGAAGAAGCTGAGCATCTTGTCCTGTAGAGTTTCTCACAGTATGGATTTTGCTGTTTGTTTCCCATGGCGTCATATAACACAAGCTTCCGTGTCTTACCTTTACATCGTAACTTGGTAGCTGGATCTAGATCTGGTTAGATTCAGGTTTGAATTTTGGCAGGACTGTTTATAGGCAGACCATCAGAGGTATGAAATATCTAGTTGTCTCTTACTTTGTGTTGTTACAACTATTGATAATCATTGATCAACCGGATCGACTCATTCAGTAATGGTTGCAAAATGGTGATATTTTCCTTCTTTTATTTCTTCTTTATTCAATTAGAATACTTTGGGGGCTCAGTCAGTGGGGAGTGTGACTCTTGATCTAAGGGTTGTTAGTTTGAGCTCCACATTGGGTGTAAAGATTACTTAAAAATAAAATCTTTTTAAAAATTAGCATATTTCCATGGAGAGAATTTTCTCCTCATGAGCTGTTTAATTATCCTGATGTACAGTCATATAGAAAAGGCAGGAAAATACTAGATTCTTGCCCTTTGTTTACTAATTTGCAATTTGCAAACATATTTGCTATATTTCACGCACTGCAGTGCTTGTCCTCATTAGTATTCATATCATCCCATCATTGGCTGACCGGGTGGAGCTTATTCAGGTGGCCTCTCAAGACCTTTTCGTGGAAGCTTAGCAGTCTTTGATAACTTCTTTTCTTCCCAGTGGGACAAAATGTTCCAGGCTCATTTTGTACATTTCTTGTCCCAATCTGGAATCAGCCATTTTTCCAAGAAGCTTTGCTTTTTTTTTTTTTCAAAGTGGGAAATGGATTCAATTGCCTACAATTTGAGCGCTACAGTTTTCATTAACACTGTTTCTAATTATTATTTCTAGGTCTTATAGTGGGATAGAGTTGGAAGATAATGTATTTATTTTTAAACATTAAATATACTACAGCATTCTTACTGCTGAATCCCATACCACATAAATGACAGTCTCAGAGCAGCAATAGCCACTGTACCACTAACAATTTAAGATTGCTAACAACAATCTGTTTAAGATAATTTTCCTATTCCTTTGGTTTTTTGGGTTGATTGCACTAGGCAAGTGCAGTTACATTATGTGTTTATGTGCTTTAAAGTCGCTTGGAATAGTTCTCTGTGTGGTTATGCCTCCAACATTATACACATTTACATTTGTTTGTTTGGTTTTACTTTCAGTTTTAAGGATGATTTTTGAAGCTTAATTTTGTTGTATGACTTGGGAAAATACCTAGATATATCAAAAGTCAAGTCTAAACTGTAAGGTATATTCATAAAATCTAGTTTCTTACTATTCTCTTCCATTTACTCTCTCCTGTTCCTATAAGTAATTTTTTTAAAGATTTTATTTATTTATGAGAGACACAGAGAGAGGCAGAGACACCAGCAGAGGGAGAAGGAGGCTCCCCATGGGAAGCCTGATGTGGGACTCGGTCCCAGGACCCCGGGATCACGACCTGAGCCAAAGGCAGATGCTCAACCACTGAGCCATCCAAGTGCCCCCCTATAAGTAATAATTTAAAAAGATATATGGTTTATTATTTGCCTTAGTTTCCCCTCCCACCTCCACCCAAAGCAGCTCTGAGACAATTGAGTATGTGCAGGTAGTTAATTTTTGGAGGTGACCCAGGGAAGTAAGGAGAGAGAAAAAGAAGAGAACAGAGGGCCGCAGGTCAATCTAAGACTGTGGAACTGAGCTGAGAAATACAATGGACAACCAGGGCTCAAGCCAGAGGAACTTCTGAGGAACTACACGGAATGTGTCTCAGAATTCTCTGCTTAAGGGACGCCTGGGTGACTCAATCAGTTAAGTGTCTTCTTTCGGCTCAGGTTATGATCTCAGGGTCCTGGGATCAAGCTCCTCATCTGGCTCCCTGCTCAGTGAGGAGCCTGCTTCTCCCTCTGCCTGCTGCTCCCCCTACTTGTGCTCTCTCTCTCATAAATAAATAAAATCTTAAAGAAAAAAAAAAGAATTGTCTGCTTAGGACAAAGAAAATGGGATGATCCATGGCACCTGTTCTCTCGTCCCCTCTTGGTCAAGGATTGTCCCAGGGGGTGTCAACTCCCTGGAGCTCCCACACATGCTTATGAAACAAAGTGGTTGTCAGCAGTGGCCAAAACACCTCAAAGGACAATGCAAGAGATGTGCAATGGAACTCGGGCAAGGGCTGTGCCAGTCTACAGCTGTGCATAGCGGGTTTTTGCAGCAATGTCTGCGTGTAGCTAAAATATGGGCTGTAAGGATGAAGGCGGGGTGTAAAGAGGTGAGCATATCTTTGCATAGTGCTTTATTTTTTTTAAGGAAGAAGCAAATGTGTGTGTACACACACACACATACTCTCTCTCTTTTCCTTAGACAAATAGTAAAATAATAATATACACACTTTGGTTTTCCATGCTTTCTTCACTTAATCTGCTTAGAGATCACTCTGCAGTGGTAAATACAGATGTTGATTTCTTTTCATAGGTGCCTAGTACTCCTTCATACAGATACACCCTCATTAACTCAACCAGTCCCCTCTTGATGTTTGAGTGGGTTCTAATCCTTTGCTTTTTATAGATACTGCTGTAGTGAATAGCTTCATTCATTCATTTTTTCCCCTTCATATTTTACAACCGTTCCTTTAGAATAGACTCTGAGATATGGGATTATGGCATAAAAGGTGAATAAATACGTACTTTCACTAGATATTGCCAAATAGGACCTTTTTGCATTCCAGTGATGTATAAGAATGCCTGTTTCCCCACAGACTCACCAACAGACTTTGTTGTTCAACTCTTGGATTTCTGCCAATTGGATGATGAGAAGTAATATCTCAGTACAATTTTAATGTTCATGTCTCTTATAATGGGTGAGGTTGTGCTTTTTTTTTTCCATTTAGTTGTTCATGCCACATTTCTTTTTCTGACAACTACTGCTTACCCCTCTAGCCCAGTGGTTGAAAACTTCAATGTGCCTCAGGAGGCCCTGGAGGGCTTGTTACAACAGATTCTGGAGGCCCTGGGAACTCTAGGGTCAATTTGTTTCCCTCTGCCACCTTGACAGCAATAACACAACAACAGCACAACAGCAACGGTAAGAACTGAGCCCTGCTGCAAACACATATGGCTCATACTTCACACCAGGCACTCTCCAGGCTTCAGTTCTATTAACTCAATTCAATCCTTTTAAGAATAGATTATTCTCCCTTCTATTTTTGAGATGAGATACCCAGAGTGCACAGGAAGAGCAAGTAGCTTAAGCTAATCAGTTGAGTTAAGGATCTGAACCTGGGCAATCTGTTTTTTTTTTTTTTTTAAATGTTTTATTTATCTGTTCATGAGACACACACAGAGAGAGGCAGAGACATAGGCAGAGGGAGAAGCAGGCTCCCTGGAGGAGCCCAATGAGGGCCTGGATCCTAGAACCTGACCCGAAGGCAGATGCTCCACCACCGAGCCACCCAGGTGCCCTGCAATCTGGTGTTGTTGTTTTTTTTTTTTAATATTTTATTTATTTATTAGTGAGAGACACACAGAGAGAGGCAGAGACACAGACAGAGGGAGAAGCAGGCTCCCTGCAGGGAGCCCAATGTGGGACTCGATCTTAGAACTCCAGGATCACACCCTGAGCCAACGGCAACGCTCACGCCATCCAGGCGTCCTGCAGTCTGGGTTTTCAACCACAACTGCTTCTTGCCCAAATGGCAAATTTGCAGCCAAGAGTCATTTGGACAGACATTAAAAAATTTTAAACTCTCTCTGACTGGGCTATTTCTAGGTCCTGTGCATGAGCAGTCTTCCACCTCCACCTCAGTGGTAGTAATGTGTGGATCAGTCAGGAAACACCAGTTAGACTTGCAAATGGGGAGTTTCACAGGGAGAATAAGTTCTGGTCTCTCAGCTCAGGGAGTCTGGCCCCAGGGGAGGATAAAGGAAGGGAAGGAGCATGAAGAGTCGGCCCACATCCTGCTATATTTTCCGATTCAACTACCAGGTAGCTTGCAACAACTTTCCCCAAGAGCCAGCTGTCGTCCTGGTAGGACTTAGAGGCAAGGAACTCATAACCCCCAAATAATCCTTCCAGCTGCTCATTTTGCCTGAAATCCTGTAACAGGAGGACTGTGTCTTTTCCCTCTGCATAGAGGAAACTTTGAACGCATATTCCTCTGGGAGGGAAACACATAGTTGTGGCTGATTTTCAGCCTCAGCGCATTTGATTTGATCCACTTCCACCTTGAAAGGGGTGGTGGGGAAGGTTAGTGAGCAGGGGATCCCTGGGCCTGACTGTGGGAGTGGTTATCAAATAGGAAGGGATTCAATAGACCGTTAGATAACACTTTATAGTTAACAGAGCATTTCTGTATCCATTCAATCTTCACAAAAGCCTGACAAGGCTTCATTGTCCCCATTTTACAAGAAGAATCTAGAACCCTGAGAGATGAGCAGGGGGGTGGAGGTAGGGTTTGACACTATGTATCTGGCATCAAGGTCTGTGTCCTTCGTGGTCACTACAGCCTGAGAGGAGAGGGAGCAGAAAAGAGGGGATGGCCTCACAATGACATATGTGGTGTGGAGTCTCAACCCCTTTTCCTTTGTGTATGGACACAGGGCAAAGGAAGCCAGTGTTCCAGGTGTTTCTTTGTGCTCCTCATCATGGGAAACCATAGCCTGAAAATTCCAAGATGGCACCAAGGAACCCTTCCCAGGCTTCCCAAGCTGGTGTGAAGAAGGGTAACAGATGCCTTTCTGAATACCACCTTATGTCTTTATTTCTGCAGCTGAAATGAGCCCCCATTTTTTGCCTTTCACTTTGAGGCTCCACTGTATCTGGGTCATTGCCTTGCAGGGTACGCTGTGACATCTTTCACCAGTAGAGTAATGGGGACTGTTGAGCGACACCTCTTAAGTCCATCTATGCCCTCAACTTTATCTTTCTGAGGCTTAGAAGCTGGAGGTCAGCCTCAGTCTGCTCAGGAACCAGTGAAAACCAATCATAATGAAAATAGGCTTTACACTTGTGTAGTAGTTTTAAAAATCTCAGATGAATTGTGTTATTTTGTCTTCTCAATAACCCCATGAAGGGGATTCTTTTAACCTGTTTTACAAAGGGGGAAACTGAGGTTCAGAGAGACCAAATGACTCACCCAAGGTCATGCAGCTGGAGGGTAGCAGAGCTGGGCCTCCACCCCAGTCTGTTTGACTCCAAAGTCCTGACTCTCCCACCCTACCAGAGAGCATCGGAGTTTGACGGATGTCTTGCCATTCAGACTGCCAAGGGGAAACTCTGCAAGATGGATAATGAGGAAGTCATTTTTCAGGGGATCAATGTGGATGAAAGATTAATTGATAAAACCTTGCCAAAAGGAGGATGGTGCAGTCTGGATTGTGTTCCAGGAAACAGAGAGTCCTGGGAGGAGGGAGAACACGGTTCTAGAGAAAGTTTGTGGGAGAGGGATGGAGTGTCTCTAGGCATTCGGGGGCACCAATCATCTGGCCTCTGGTACTACCGCTGGGTGATGATGTTTACTGGGTGCTTGGTGCACAGACTGGCCACTTGCCGGCCCCTGGTGCCTAAGATATCTTGGAGACTTGGCACCTTTTTATCTCTAGCCTCCCATGGGATAACCCAGGTATCTGCTTCTGTGGGAGGCCTGCCTGCACCACACTGCTCAGGTATTTGTTCATCTCATTCCTACTGGTCCTCCTGTTTTCCCTGTCTTCCTCTTGGAGGTGTTTCCCTGGGAGGTCATGTCACTCTGTGGAGAGAGGGCAGATCAGTGTTGAATCCAGATCCCATTACTTTTTGTGCTACTTTAGGCCACCTACCTCGACTATACAATAGGACAATGTACCCAACAGGAAGGACTGTGGGAGGCGGGGAAGATTAGGTCTAGAAACTTCTCTGCCTGAGGCTCAGCCTTAGGAAACTGCTGGGTCAGAGGGGGCCGTTCAAATATGGGGACTCTTCCATGGCCTCATCTATCTTGTATCCCTCTCCAACCTGATTCTCAGAACAGGTTGGCTCTGATCTTGAACTCTTGGGCACTGATTACTCCTTCCCCTTCCTGGGGAATTGTTGCTTATGACCTAACTTCCCTGTGCTAAGAAGAGACATTGGGTCTGGGGGAGGTGGGAAGGCAGCGTTCTACACAAATCCACCCTGGGTCTTGCTTTCTGCTCACTTTCTTTCCCCTGATACCTTCCTACTCTGTTCCCAGCCCCAGGGGTGTGGATGCAGCTAGCCTGTATAACCTTCCAGTGCTAGAGCCCCTAGGCCATCCAGGTTGGTGCCCTGCAGACCTAGATTCCTATCTGTCCTCACCTCTTGGTAGAGATGAGAATGGTCAAGCCTGTGTACTGGCTTGAACAGGAGAGGCCTCAGGCCCTGACCCCAGGTGGGATGGGCTGCTGGGGTATAGTCTCAGAACTCAAAGATCTGATACTTTCCCCAGAGGAACCAGTTGCAGTCCCTAAAAATGCTTTAAGAGGGATGTTCCCTCCCTGCCTCTCCTCTAGCAGAGTACCTGGCTGGCATGAGTGATAGCTCAGTGGGATGACTCTGGAGGCACAGCAGGATCAGGCCTGTGGGCAGGAGGGATAGCAGGGCTGAGCAGGCCTAGAGCTTTGTAGGGCTGTTGGGCTGGTCCTGTGGTGGCTTCCAGGTCTCCAAATGATTTCATGGGGTGTAGGGTACTTAAGCCTGGCACAGGCTGGCATCACTAGGCAGGGACCTAGGAAGAGGGGTAGTAGGCATGCCTTGGAAGTGGTAGGACTCAGAGAGGGTCAGAATGGACATGTCATGAGCCCCTCCTGTGGGTTACCATAGCATCTAGTGTCAGACAGGGGTAATGGCAGACTGCGGGAGGAGGATCCTGGGCCCCAGAGAAAATGAAAGTCAGGACCCATATAATCCTGGAGGTCAGGGCTCAGAGTGTAGGCAGTTCCATCAGGGATATGGCATGCTGGGAGGGAAATGGAGGTAGAAGCCCAGTCTTATGGCCTAGGTCTACATGACAGGAGCTTGAGGAAGTCAATGAGTTTATGAAAATATGGAGGTCCAGACTTCTTTTGGGCCCCACCTGGTAACAGAGTTGAGACTCCCAACCTTCTCCCCATCTTGGTTCAGGGAAACCTTAAGGACTGACCAGGGCCAAATATATAGAAATTTGGCTTGAGGATTCAGGTAGAGTTAGTAGGAGAAGGCAAGGTCTTCAGCTTTCCCAGTGGCCATAACTCACCATTTCAATCTCCCTCACCCCAAGCACTGTGCTTCTCTGGTTGGGATCTGGGCTTGGGTTTCACTTCTTACACTGACAACCTCTTGACACCCACAGGCTCTTCTAGTTAACAGCCAACAGAGCATCTTCTGATGGTGATGATGCTCTTAGGCTAGAAAGGGTCTTATTTATTCCCGGGAATGAAATGCCTCAAGCTCCTAATCATCTCTTCTAGAGAAATACTCACTTATAAGAAGGCCCTGAGGTGGCAGAGGGGTCAGGGTGTCCTGAAGTCCAGAGAAGAAGAGGGAAGAAGCATACAGGCTTTATTCTCCAAGGAGAGAATTGAATGTGAAAACATTAGACATGCAGATGGGGTAGGGATGGAAATGGGAATCAGACATGGGGAAATGACTACACAAAGCTCCAGGGCAACATGTGAGAGGATGAGGAAATGTGTATGCAGAGCATGGTAACTCCCTGCAAAAGGCTGTGCGTGATTCATTCGTCCAAGCTGATTGTTCTCTCAGCCATAACCGGGTACCTACTCTGAGTCAGGGACACATAGAATGCGTAAGACTCTATTCTTGCCCTCCAGGAATCCACAGACTAATTAGAGAGTCAGAGCCGACAAACAATTTTCAAACAATGTAGAAATAATGGAATATTGCTAGAGTGGAAAAGAGGGGCCACTGGCTCAGTCCCAAGTACAGAGTGATGGAGGGTGGTGCAGAGAAAGCCTTCCAGAAGATCAGATGCTTCTGAGAGGTTAAAGAAGCAGCTGGTGAAGGGGAGCAGGGGCGGGGGGCATCCAGGCAGAGGGGACAGCATGAGTAAAGGAGAGCTTCAGACAACCACAAGACATTTGGTGTCCTGGAGAATACAGCAAGAAGCCGGAAATGGCATGGTAGGGGGGACAGTACTGGAGATATCCAAAGATAGGTTCTCTGGCCTTGGCCAGCCCTGAGGAGGCGGGAGCTAAAAGTCCTAGAAAAGGTTAGGAGATTGGCCAGACATAGTGAAGAAGGGCTTTTTAGATGGATGTAACTCAGAATCAGGGAGATGCCAGCCTGTCAGGTCATGAGTGTACATGACCACAGGTTGACAAACCGTGGCCCACAGGCCAAATCTGGCCTATCCCCTGCTTTTGTACATAAAGTTTTCCTGGAACACAGTCATATTCACTCATTTGCGTGATGTCTCTAGCTGCTTTCATGCTACAGTGTCAGAGTTGAATATTTACAACAATAGAGACTATATGGCCCTCAAAGTCTAAAATATTTACTCTCAGGCCCGTTACAGAAAAAGTTTTCTGACTTCAGGTTTAAAATAAACATCAGCTGGACAGTAGGACTAGGAGGCTGGACAGGCAGGTCAGTACGTGTGTCCTGCAGGTACGTTTAAAGGTGGTTTTGGCTCAAACCAGCGTGGTTTACACTGGATGTCGCTAAGCTGGTGTTAGCTGGTTTGTTGATGCTGAGTGGAGCTCCGCAAAGCCTTGTCCTAAGGGCACTTGGATGACAGAAGGCTTTTAGCTGAGACACTTTATTGCTATGCAGGTAGCTATGTCCCTGAGAGGAAGCAACCTGGGTTCTCTTCAGGTGAGGTTTCCTCCTCTTTCACTAGTTCTCAACATGGTGCTTGGGTCTGAAGAACACAGGGATCTGACCTTAGGAGTTCTCCAGGACTGGCCATGCAGGGTTGTCATGGCCCCTGGGTGAAGACTGCCACCTGCCACAGGGATCCTGACTTCCTAACAGGCTTCTTGCCATCAGAATTAGTGCTCCATGGATCCAAAGTTATTTATTGTCAACCCCTCTCCTGAAAGTCTTTAAATAATTTAAGGTTCTTGCCCCACAACATTCCTTCCAAAGGACCACCACCCCTAAATCTCCATTGGCTTCAAGAGCTTCCTATGGCCCCAGGCAAGTCATTCCACCATGGTGAAGCTCTGGAAAACAACACATTTCTCTCAGGCTATTTCAGCCATTTCTCAGGGAGTAATGAGAACATATCTTCCTTTCTCCAGGACAGCCCTCAGATTTCTGAAGACAGCAGCCATGGTGACAAGTTGTCTTTCCAGGTCAGGTGGCTGCAATTCTTCCAGATTTCTCTGGTTTCCACCCTTTCTGGATACACAACTGCCTGCCAACCTTGCGCTCAAGGTATCGTACCCCAACGTTCCCACAACAATCCAATGGTCGTCTGACCTGGGTCCAGAAAACACCAAAGGGTCAAAAGACCCTCTGAGGAGCCATTTCCAGCATTTATGGGCTGTAGAACCTGACACCTTTGGCCTTCAGTTTATTTATTAAGATTTTGTCAAAATTCTTATTTTGAATAAGAATAAAAATTCTTATTTTGAATTATTTCAAAATTCAGTTATTTATTAAGATTCAGTTTATTTATTTTTTTAAAAAAGATTTTATTTATTTATTCATGAGAGACACAGAAAGAGAGGCAGAGACACAGGCAGAGGGAGAAGCAGGCTCCATGCAGGGAGCCCGACGTGGGACTCGATCCCAGGACCCCAGGATCACAACCTGAGCCGCAGGTGCCCCTAAGATTCAGTTTCGGCTCACTTCTGATGAAACATGCCAGCAGGAAGCACAGCTGGGGAAAGTGTTAGGTGCTCCAGAAAACCTGGTGATGAGAGTGTCAGAGAACTTCAGGGGACTGAGAAGGAGAATTAGACCAAATCACCTCCACGATATTTACTCCTTGTGGAGGGGCTCTGCTACACGTACAGCCTCAGCTAGATGGTAAGGAAGTGGATAATCCACAGGTTTTTCTGTCACTCTGCACATCCTAAAGAAAACTGACCCAAGGAACCAAGGCCTCAATTTATTTTTGGCTATGAGGATAAGACCAGGTGACCAGAAGGTGTATTGTCTTTGCCACCAAGGACCTAGTGACCTTCTAGTGGAAGTTGTTTGAGACAGGGGCATCTGCTCCTCCAAACTCCCATGCCAGACTTGCTTGCTTCATTCCCCGAATCCTGTCTTTTAAGAGTCATTCTTTCCCGATAGGCCTGGTGCCCTTGACTTCACGGTTAGCAGAGAGGAGATGCTGAGAGGGCAGGTCTGGCTCTGGCTCCCAGCAGTCTGGCTTCAAGCTTGGTGTAAAAAGCTGAGCAATGATGAAATTAAGGCAGTACTAGACATGGTGAGAGTACTTTTAAAAAAATTTAAACTTTGTGGGGTAGATATAGATTCATGTGCAGAGGAATAACACAGAGATCCCCTCCATTCTACCCATGGCCCTCCAGCGATAACATCTGCAAACCTTAGCGCAACATCACAACTAGGATACTGATATGGATGGTCCAGACGTGGCACATTTGCACCTGCTGCCACAAGGATCCCTTATGTTGCCTTTTTACAATCACGAGTGCCTCCCTCCTTCCCCATCCTCTCTCAAACCATGGCAAACACTGATCTGTTCTCCATTTCTAGAATATTGTCACCTCAAGGATGTTATATAAATGGAGTCAGACAGTACGTAACCTTTCAGGACTTTTTTCCATTCAGCGTAACTCTATGAAGAACCATCCAGTTGTTGTGTGTATCAATGGTTTATTCCACACACATTGGTTTATTTCATTTTTTTGGCTGAGTAGTATTTCACAGTACAGATGTACCACAGAGTATTTCATCTTTCACATGCTGAAGGACAACCACATTGTACTCGGTTTTCGGCTATTGGAAATAAAGCTGCTATAAATATTCATGCGCAGGTTTTTGTGTGAATAAAAGTCATCATTTCTCTGGGATAAGTGCAGAGGATCACAACTGCTGGATTGTATGATAGCTGAATGGTGACTTTTTAAAGAAATTACCATTTTACGTTCCCACCAGCAATGTGTGAGCAATTTTGTTCCTTCGCATCCTTGTCAGCATTTGGTATTGTCACTATTGTTTATTTTAGCCAATCTGATAGGTGTACAGTGATATCTTATTATAGTTTTAATTTGCATTTCCCCAGCGAGCAATGATGTTGATTGAACATGTTTTCATGTGCTTATTTACCATCTGTATATTCTCTTTGGTAACATGTCTCTTCATTTCCTTTGCCTGTTTTCTAATTGGGTTGTTTGTTTTTCTACTGTTGAGGTTTGAGGGTTCTTTATATATTCTGAATATCGTCCTTTGTTGAATAAGTGGTTGGAAAATATTTTCTCCCAGTCTGTAGCTTAGTTTTCCATCAGGGATTTTTCAAGAGCAAAAGTTTTTAATTTTGACAAAGTCCAATTTACCAGGTTTTCCTTTTGTGTACTGTGCTTTTGGCATTGAATTTAAGAACTCATTGTCTATCCCTAGGTTCCCAAGATTTTCCTCTATGTTCTTTTCTTCCTCAAAAGTTTTATAGTTTTGTTTTACATTCATATGCATGACCCATTTTGAGTTCATTTTTGTATAAAGTGAGATTTCAGTCAAGATTTTTTTTTTTTTTTTTTTTTTTGGTCTGTGGATTTCCAATTGCTCCAGAGAGCAATTGTTGAGAAAGTAATCTTTCCTCCGTTGAATTGATTTTGCACCTTTGTAAAAAAAATCAATTGGGCATTCTTTGTATGAGTCTATTTCTGAGTTATGTATTCTGTTCCATTGACCACTGTGCCTATCCTTCTGCTAATACCCCAGGGTCTTGATTTGCATAACCAAATAATAAATCTTGAAATTGGATACACTAATTTCTTTCACTTTATTCTTCTTTTTAGAAATTGTTTTAACTATCCTAGTTCTTTTACTTTTCCATGTAAATTTCAGAATAATCTTATCTATATCTACAAAAAAAAATCTCTCTGGGATTTTGATAAGAATTACATTAGACCTGTATGTAGATGAATTTGGAAAGAACTGGTATCTTTACTATGTTGAGTCTCCCCATCTACGAATATGAAATGTTTCTCCATTTAATTCCTCTTTGGTTTCTCTCATCAGCATCATGCAATTTTCAGCACATAAGTCCTGCACTTGTTTTGTTAGATTTACACCTAAATATTTCATTTTTGAGTGATTTTAAATGGTATTGTATTTTAAATTTCTGTGTTCATAAGTTCTCTGCTAGTACATAGAAATACAATGAGTTTGTACGTTCATCTTGTATCCTATGACCTTGCTGAACTAACTTATTAGTTCTAGGAGCTGTTTTGTAGATGCCTTGGGATTTTCTACATAGACAGTCATGTCATCTGCAAATGAGGACAGTTTTCTTTCTTTCTTTCTTTCTTTCTTTCTTTCTTTCTTTCTTTCTTTCTATCTGTATGCATTATCTTTTCTTTTCTTGCCTTATTGTACTGACAAGAACTTCCAACATGGCCTTTTATGTTCCTATGCTAAGTAAGAGCAATGAGAATAGACATCCTTGACTGATTTGTGATCTTAGGGGGAAAGCATTCCGCTTTCACTATTATAATGTTAGTTGTAGATTTGTTGTAGATCCTCTTTATCAAGTTGAGGAAGTTCCCCTCTGTTTCAATTAAAATTGTTTTTTTAAAAACCATAAATGGGCTTTTGTCTAATGCTTTATCTGCATCAATCGATATGATCATATGACTTTTCCACTTTTGCCTATTAATATGGTAGATTACCTTGCTTGGTTTTTGAATATTGAGCAAACCTTGCAACCCTGGATTAAACTTCCCTTGGTTACAGTGTATGGTTTTTTTTATATATATACTGCTGAATTCTATTTACTAATGTTTTTAAGGATTTTTGTGTCTATATCTATGAGGGATGATGGTCTGAAGTCTTCTTTTTGTACTGTTTTTATCTAGTTTTGCTATGAGGATAATCTTAGTTTCATAAAGTGAATTGGGAAGTATTCCCTTCTCTTTTATTTCTTGGAAGAGATTGTGTAGAATTGGTGTTATCCTTTAAATCTGTAGTAGAATTCTCCAGTGGTCATTCACAGAATGAGAAATTCGCTGTCATTTAAAATTGTGGGTTTTTTTTTTTCATACCAGTAAGTTATTTCTCTTTCTACTTTCAAAAATTTTTGTGTCTTTAGTTTTTAGAATTTTTCTATGTATGTTTGGAGTTTCTTGGGTTTACCTTGTTTGACTTTCAAGCTTCTTGAATCAGCAGGCTTATGTCCTTTGCCAAATTTAGGAAATTTTCAGCTATTATTTCTTTGAATTCTTTTATATACCTTCCCTCTTTTTCTTATCCTTCTGGGACTTCAGTGATATGACTCTTAGATGCTTTGTCACGGACTTACAAGTCCCTGAGGTTTTGTGCTTTTTTCCCCCAATCTATTTTCTCTTTGTTTTTCAGGCTGAGATAATTTCTATTATTCTATCTTCCAGTTCACTGATTTTTTTCCCCTCTGTGCCCTCCATTCTGCTATTGAGGCTATCCATTAAACTTTTTATTTTGGTTATTGTATTTTTCAGTTCTCAAATTTCCATTTGTTCTCTTTTCTATATCTTTGCTGAGACTCTTCAATCTTTTCATTCATTTCAAACATATTTGTAATTGCACTTGGAAGATTTCTTTCTCTCTCTCTTTTTTAAAGGCATGGCTACTTTAAGATCTTTGTTAGATAATTCTAATATTTCTTTCAACCTGGAGTTGGCATCTTTGGTTGTATTCTTTCATTCAGTTTGAGATTTTCCTGACTTTTGATATGATAAGAGATGTTTGCTTGAAACCTGGACATTTTTGCATTATATTATGAGACTAAGATGTTATTCAAAGCTCCTATTTTAATTGGTTTTCTCCGACATGGCTCTAATGGGGAGGAAGGTTGCTGTCTCATTACTGCCAGGAAGAAGTAGAAGTACGATTCCTCATTCAGTCTCTGTAGACATGGGGGTGGCTGTGTTATTGCTGGGGGTGGGGGATGGAAACCCTGACTCTCCACTAGACCTCCTCTGACACCACTTCAGTGAGGAGTGGAAGGATGCCTCATTACTGCCAGGTGGGGATGAAAGTCCAGAATCCCCATGTGGTCTCTATTGCTGTAGGAAAGATGGTGGTTGGCCTCATTATTGTATGGTGGGGATGTAGGTCTCAACTCTCTATTTGTCCTTCTTTGACACCATTCTGACTAGGTTGTTAGGGTGCCTTGTTACAACCTCACAAGAGTGGAAATCTACTTGACCTTCACTGACATAGATGGGGATGGGGCTACAGATTTTTTTTTTAATGTGGTATTTAACTGAAGTAGAGAGGTTATTGGCTTTAAGTTTTCTATCTTTGTAGGCTGCTCCTTTTCTGATTCTTTGGCTAGAGAGAGCAAGTCTGCATCTCCTGGCACTTTCAGTCTGCTGGGTTCTTTAATTCCATGTGTCTAGGATATATGAGGTAAAAATAATACCCAGGCAGCTTATCACCATCTCATTCCTTGATTCCATGGTCTCTAGCTGATTTGCCTACTTCTTTCCATCTTTCAGATGCTTCTTATGTTTGCTTTTGACTATAATATCAAGGATTTTTAGTTGTACCTAGCAGGAGGAATTGATGAAAGTATGTTTGTTCCATCTTCCCAGAAGTGGAAGTCCTCTTTACAGAGAGAGTTTTTGATTCGTAAGACATCAATGGAAGGTCCCAACTCAAGTGAATAGGTAAATAGTCACTTCTGCCATGAAGCACTCATTGAATACTGTCCTCTGGCTGCCAGTCATGGGACAGTCTAATCACTCCATTTATCTGTTTACTTTGGGGTTTAGCATCATATACTTTTATGCATGGAAGGAAATTTTCAGGAGCAAGCAGAGAAGAATTTCCTCATGCTCAGCTCTTCTCTCCTGGGAGACCCATCCCTAGAAAATGTACACACTCTATCCTGGAAACATCCCATCAGAGGCTGAAAGTCCTGGTTGGAAAGGAGGAGGCACTAGATAACTCCTGAGGCCATCATAAGATTGTGCAACTGTGAGTTTGCTAGCTTTTATTTGGATGAGTTCCCAGGGGCAGAGGCCATGTCTAATTTCTCACTTGTTTGGCCGGAGTCCTCATGCTGGACTTTGCACACAGAATGCAGTTTTTGTCACTAATGGCACAATGACTGAGTGGCTGAATGTCTGAGTAATACATGGTCTAGTGGGTATGTGTTCAAACAGCCAGACTTAAATACATGGTGGGTGAGTGAGCAGAATTGGCTAATACTCAGATGACGCTGTGGACTTGGGGGAAGAGTCTTGATGTCAGACTTACCTCATCCCCACCAGTCCTCAGTACTACATAATATTTCACCCAGTCAGTGCCAGCAAAGATGGGCTGACTTAAAACTCACAGCACAGCAAATATCCTTAGAGAATGTGTAAGCATTTATCTCGCCATGCCACTTCATCTTTGGCTCAGGACAGTTGGTCTCTCCTGGATCAATTACAGCGTAAGGGCCAGATATCCAGGGCTCAGATTTTCAGATTTAAAGATTTAGAAGTCCATTAGGTAGGGAAGAGAACCAGGTGGTCAAAAGGGTTGGCTCAGCACTTTTCTTCTCCTGAGCTATGCACAGACATCAGCTAATGAAATAAACCCATTAGGAAAAGAACATGGGGGAATTCTTTTCAGGAGCATGGAAGTCCTCTGGAGGAAAGAAAGCTGTATGACCAGGAAAAAGGATTCAAGAGTCTGTGGCAGAAAGTGTCTTTTCACAATGGTTTCTTCAAAAGAAACACAGAACCTACTGTATTCCAGGTATTTTCATATAGGATATAGGTGATCTCAGCTAAGTCTCACAGCAAATGGATGAGTCCTTGTCATCACAGATGAGGAAAATGGCTTAAGGAGCTTAAGAGATTTCTATGAGGTCACAAAGCTGGCAAGTGGCAGAGCTGTGACTTATACCCTGGTCTATCTGACTCCAGAGCTCATGCTTGCATGAATGGTCAGGCTCTGCTGGTAGGGGAGAGCAAAAGAGAATTTGTTGGAGATTTGCTTTATGAACACCAAGCTTAGGAAAATAAAAGGAGGAAATAACTGTGTTTTTTAGATTTACCACTTTCTTTGGTTATCATCTCTTACTGTACCTGACCTTCATTCTATGATGACTGTTTTTTAGTGAATATGTCAGTTAATATCCAATCATCAGGAGAGAGAAACCACACAGTAATTTTAGCAGGAAAAGTTTAATTAAAGAATTATTAACTATAATGTGGCTTGGGATAATAAAGGATTGGCTAATAAGTAGCTAAGACCACTTTAAAGAATATAGGAATAACAGATACGGGGGCAGCCAGCTTAAGTTGCTGTGGGACTGCATTGATGGAACTTGCCAGAAATCTGTCCTCTTAGGTTGTCAAGGAAAGCCTGTTCATCAGGAGTTGTCTTGCCAGTCACTCCCCTATGATACCACTTGAGCAAGCTTCTGCGGGAAGCTGCTGGTGCTGCTGGTTGCCAGGACATGGAGGAACCAGGTGCTGGAGAAGCTGGACTGAGAGGTGGAGAACTGGAAACAGGAAGGAAAACCTTTGTCCTGCAGCATCCCTCCACTACCCTCCATTGACAAAGCCTAATGTGATGCCAGCTGGCAAAGGAAAATTTTTAAACAGTCCATCTCTACTTTTGCAGAGCAGAGGGCAAATTTGAAACTGAAAGGCAATAATTTGAAAACTAACACAGTGAAGGTCTTCTGATAATATCTGTCTCAATTTTTTGTCTGGAAACTTCTCCCCCATTCTTGACAGTCATTTTTGCTGGATGTACAATTTATTTTTTGCTCTGCACCTGAAGCTTTCATTCCATCGTCTTTTGGCTTTCCCTGTTGGGTTGATTGTTTTGTGTTTGTCTTTTTTTTTTCCTGCTTATTTTAAAAGTTCTTTCTTTGCCTTTGGGGTTTCACAGACATGTCTGAGAGTGGATTTTGTTTTAATTATTCTACTTGGTGTTTGCTGAATCTGAACATTAATATCTTTTGGCTTTGAAAAAGTCGCAGCCATCAGTCCTTCAAATAATGCTTCTCCCCTCACTCTTTCCTCTCCTCTAGAAACTCCGGTTAGATGTTACACCTTCTCACATTAGTCATCTTGTCTCTTAACCTCTTTATTTGTCTATTGAATATATATGTTTACCTTTGTATATTAGATATGTAACATATATATGTGTGTGTGTGTATATATATATATATATACATATATATTGCATTTGGAATTTGCCTTAAAGTTGATAAAAGTTGCCTAGTAATGTTACACCTATTCATTGATTCTTTTTTCATTTCATACATTTTATTTATAGATGGTGTATTTGATTCCTTTTCAGATTTGCTTGCTCATATTTATAGCTCTCTCTGCTGTTATTTTTGTCTTTTATTTGTACAGACATCAAACATATTTTGCATTTTGTGTCTGTTAATTCTCATATCTGAAATTTCTGTAACTGTGATGAAGCTGATGCTGTTTCTGTTGGTGTTTACTCATGGTGTCATGTTTCCCAGTGTGTTTTGTTTTGTTTTCCAGTAAAACTACATATTCCTTGAAACTTTATCCATAGGAATTATTTGAGGCTATGGTTGAAGATGAGTTTCTTTTGAAAGGGTGTGTTTCTGATGAGCTTCTGGGGGTACCCTTAAGCAAAGGCCCCTTTAAGGTTCATTCTCACTTGAGGTTTTATGGACAATCCAAGTTAAAAATTTGAGCCTCAAGTCCTCATTAGGACCTTATTTGTAGTTGAATTCTCAGAAAATTTTGTCTTCTCCACCTAGAAGCCAAAGTCTGAGGGAGTCAATTTTCTTTACTGACCCTGCTGTTGAGGGTTGGGCTCTTATTTTTACTTCACCCTTTGAGAACATAGTTCTTTGGGTTCCTGGCTTTATGCAGGGGGTGGTGTTTCTTTTGCTAGACCCTCCACTTTGGATAGGCCATAGCCTTTGTCTCTTTTTTCCTTTGAGCTGCAAGGGCATGGATATTGAAGCTCAAGTTCACCTGGGTTTGCCAAATACCCTTGAATGAATGTTGGTTTTGTGTTTTTTTAGGTTTCCACCTTTTCCTATTTTTGACCTCTGAGGATTCTTTTCTTTCTTTCTAACTTTTTATCACCATACTTTAACACAGTGTAAAGGTTTGTAAGAATCTCTATCTAGCTTGCTATGTTAAGAAACAGTAGTTTGAACTAAGCCAGATATAATGCTACATTTAGTCCTCATAATAACGTTGGAACTAGTAACTCAATTTTTGGTGGGGCCCAGGTAACTGAGGCTTAATGAATTTACATAGACATCAAGCAGCAGAGTAGGGCTGGGACCTAAATCCACATCTTCTGACTACACTTCATCCTTCATTCTCCTCACTGCATTACTCTGGTTCCCTGGTTTTCTCTCTTCATTTAAAGCAAATTCTAGAACTCTGCAGGATTTGGGCTATTCCTTAAGTCCAGAAATGCATGGAGAATTCTAGAGAAGTCTTATTTTAATTCTCCTCTCACTTGATCCAACACAGTCCAGTTTCTTCTGAGGGTACCCACTTTTATTACGGTAGGAGACCTGGTAAGAACTGTCCAAACCAATGGAATGAGGTAGAGTGGTTACAGCCTGTGTGTCTCTGAAGATCTGTGCCAAGTGAGGGAGTGCAATAGGTTTGCAGGGTATTTTCCTCCTCCACGTTATTTATAGAATATATGTCCTCACTTTGTCTGACAAGGCCCCTCCTCTCCTCCCTCCTCTTTTCCTCTTTGTCTGTCTCCTACCTGTCTCTGACCAGGGAACTCAGAATAAACTCCAGGGACTGAGTACTTGTGTCAAACTGACTTTAACAGTGGAAACGTCATAAGTACATATTCTGCACTTATTCCAGACTTGGAAAGAACTGAGGCCAATTAAAAGTGAACTTTTAAGAGAAATGAACATCTTGCATGCCAGGTTTCAGCTGAATGTCACTGCAATTGCCTAAATTATAACTATCAGAAAAAAATGCATTCTAATTATGGAAATGCCATTAGAAGGAGTTCCTTCTGCCTGGAACCAGCTTAAAGAATGACTACCACCCACCCTCTACTTCTACCCTATTGCTCAAGAAAATTTCTATAGTTTAGAGGTAAAAAAGACAGTGTGCTATGATGAAAATAGAATTTGTATCCTATGGAATCTAGGTTTGGCTCCTCATTCCCCTTCAATTCAAATGTTGAAGCCCTTAACCCCCAATGCCACTGTATCTGGAGACAGAAAAGTAATTAAAATTGAATGAGGTCATGGGGAGTGCTAATCCAATAGGACTGTGGCTTTATGGGAAGGGGACATGTGAAGACACAGTGAAAGGATGACCATCTGCAAGGAGGGAAGAGAGCCATTGCCAGGAACTGACCCTGCTGGGCCTTCATCTTGGCCTCCCAGTCTTCAGAACTACGAGAATAAATTCCTATTGGTTAAGCCACTTAGCTTATGGTATTTTGTTATGGCAGGCCGAGCTCTTGCCCCATTTCCCCCTACAATTAGAAAATTCTGTCAATGGGATGCCTAGGTGGCTCAGTGGTTGAGAATCTGCCTTTGGCTCAGGGCGTGATCCTAGGGTCCTGGGATCAAATACTACATCAGGCTCCCCATGGTGAACCTGATTCTCCCTCTGCCTATGTCTCTGCCTCTCTCTCTTTCTGTGTCTCTCATGAATAAATAAATAAATAAATAAATTTTAAATTCTGTCAATTGCAGTGTCTAAATAGTTCTTTTTATTTTTATAAAGTTAAAGTGTGACTATAGTTTGAAGAGTCAGATATTTCTACAAGTCCTTTACATAAATACTGCATTCTCCACTCTAAATTTCTTTACCTCTTCCAGTTCCCTCTTCTTTGGTGGTTATGTTAGTATTTACCTCCAGCTCTGAATTGTATGTTCATGCTGCTACTTCCAGTAGTTCAGTGTTAGTTTCACCTGTTGACTCCTCTGTGGTGGCAGAGAATTTAGTTTTTTCACTTCTCCTCACATACACACAGCACTCACTTAGCAACTCTCCCACCCTCCCTTTATATTCATATGATCACTGCAGTTTGATCAAGATTTTGCATCTATGTGATTATGACTATGGACATTTTATTTGCAGCTGTTATTACTTATCCTTTTTTTGTACAACTTTTTGTTCTCCATGGAATTTATAATTATCTTCCATTACAATTTTTCCATAGTTTTCTTTGTAGTCATCAGTAATTCAACCCCTAAGTCCTCTCCCAGATGTCTATATCTCCTCTCAGTATATTTGACATAAAGTTTATCAACATCTTGAAGGAGTTGGTTGTAAAGCTTCTGGTCAACTCTGAGCTGGGCTGCTGACTACTATGCCTGCTGCACAGAGATCACACCCTTCCATTCTTCATCAGCAGCCTAGGAGCCCCTTTGCCCCCCACTGTGTCAGGCCCCCTGTTTCCTAGCCCTATCACATTGTTTCTTATTCTACTTCTTCATTTTGCTATAGCATATCCTCCATAATTTTCTGGATAAGGGCTCATGGGAGGTATTTCTCTTTTTTTAAATGTATGTATGTATGTGTGTGTATGTATGTATGTATGTATTTTAGAGGGAGAGGACATTAGCAGGGGAGGGGTAAAGGGTGAGGGGGAGAATCTAAAGCAGACTCCTTGCTAAGTGTGGAGCCTGATGCAGGGCTCCATCTCATGACTCTGAGATCATGATCTGAGCCAAAACCAAGAGTCAGATGCTTAACTGATTGAGTCACTCAGGCACCCTGGTATTTTTCTTTTTGAATCTGGCAAGTCTTTAACTGTTTTTATTCTTCTTTCACATTTATTTGATATTTTAAATAGGTATAGAATTCTGACTTGAATATTATTTTTCCTCAGTATTTTGATGGCATTGTTTCATTTTCTTCTAGATTTCAAAGTCGCTGTTGGAAAGCCTCAATGTCAATCATATTTTGATCCATTATCTGTAATCTTTTCTCTCCTCTCTCTGCAAGCTTTTAGGGTATTCTGTTCCATCCCAGGGTTCTGAAATTTCTATTCTATGCCTTAAAGTGATTCTTTTTGCCCCTTGTGCTGGATTCTCAATGGGCCTTTTCATTATGGAAACTCAAGTCCTCCAGCTCTGGAAATTATCTTGGAAAAAAATTTTAATGTTTCCCTTGCCACTATTTTCCCTTCCTTAGATCTAGAGTTCCTATTTGTCAGCAATCTTCTGAGATGAGCCACTAATTTTTTATCATTCTCTCTCTCATTTTCCATCTCTTCTTTTTGTTGTACTTTCTGGGTGACTTGATTGTTATCTTCCAACTCTTGTGTCAAAACTTTAATTTCTGTTCACTGGTTTCTGTTAATTTCTAAGAGTTCTTATTTATTGCTTATTTTCTGAATATTGCTTTATAATAGTATACTGCTCTAATTTAGTGTATTCAAAAGCTTCACATATCTCTCTTGGTATTATTATCAATAGGTATCTGGATATTTTCTTTTTCCTGTATAGTCTCTGTCCCTCAAATTACTTTTTCCCATCTGTCTCCAGGGTGGGGATGTTCCTCACATGTCTGGGGATTCTTATGTCTATCTTCATCTGTTCATGGATGGGACTCATCAATTCTGTCCATCAATATAGGGTCATTTTGCTAGACTCTTTATTGGATCTGTTTATAGCATAGGTTTGAGCTTTCCTTTTGTACTCGTCAGGTTTTTTAAAGAAGAACCTTCCAATTTCCTGCCTCGAGGGTATGAGTCTAGCTTAACAGCAATCACTAGAGTCCATTTGGAGAAAAAGGCTGTCAGTCTCAACATCCAGTATGTACATAAGCACTTTTCTAATTTGTCTGTTTTTAGTATGGCGTCCCTGGTATCAACTGGACTTGGCATCACTTAACCCAGAGATCTTAGGCCTATGCTGCCCCATACAGTAGTCTCTAGCCACACAGGGCTATCAGCACTTGAAATATGGCTAGTGTAACTGAGGAACTAAATTTTTAATTTATTCTTAAAATTGCACACTCTATTTGGTATTGGGAAACTTTCACATATTTTGGAACAACTTAGGTATGTAGATATGCTTTTTGTTCCAGATTTTATGAAATGTAAACATAGATTGAGTATTTTCAATGAAAATTTAGTTCAAATTATTGTGTGCTGGAGTGATGGGGAAGATAGAGGAATAGGAGGACTGTAAGCTCACCTCATCCCATGGATACAATTAGATAGCACTCACATCAATGTAATAAACCCAGAAAATGATCTAAAGACTGGCAGAACGAACTCCACAATTAAGGTAGAGAAAAAAACACATCGAAGAGGGTAGGAAAGTATAGGAAAGGTGGAGACATGGTGGTGGGGAACTAAATGGACCAGAGGCATCCTTGAGAAGGTGCTGTGGGTGTGGGGAGGGGAGAGAAACAGACCTTCAGACCAGGGAACCTGCACAGGGAAGATGAATCCCCACAGCACTTGGCTTTGAAAACCAGAGGGGCCAAATTTTAACCAGCAGGACTTAAAGCCTGGAATGTTAAAAATCAGTAGGTTTGGTTCTAGGAGAGTCTGGAGGGCAAGAGGAAGCCAAGCCCTGACCCTTAAAAACATAGCATGACAAAAAACCTGCCGAGATATAATGTAGAAGCAGTTTGAAAAACTGGGGCATCTCAGAGTGTGTTCCAGAGGGGCAAGTGTTTGTAGGGACAGTCTTTTAAGAACAAAGGAGATGGCAGGTGCCATTTCCTTCCTCCACCCCCAACATAAACACCTGTAGGAACCTGTGCTGCACAGTCACTCATTACCTAACTTGCTTACACCAAGATCTAGAATGGTGGATCCATCCTTCCCAGTCATACTTGCCTCAGTCCCCATGCTGCAGTTCTTCCCTGAGAAGACACCCACAAACCTTGACAACACCATATCTCTCCATCTGCATGCTCTGCGGGACCTTATCTGAAGGTACTGGCAGGTCACCTTCCATGGAAGACTGGCACACACCTTTTTAAAATTGGTCCACTAACACAACAGGGATCAAGCACTACCCCAAAAGGCAAAAAGAGCCTCTGCAGACCACTGGACTGAAGGAAAAAATGGTCAAGACACAATAGCAGAGCATATGCCACACACATAGGAGAGACGCCTCAAGTACTAGGTTCTGGTAAGTGGGGGACACTGCACTGCAGGGTGCTACAGAACCTCTTCTTCACAAGGCCATTACTTTCAAGAACAGGAGATATAGCTGATATTCCAAACACGCAGAAACATGGAAAGACAAAATGAGACAGAGGAATAGGTCTCAAAGGAAAGAACAGGACAAAATCACAGTGAAAGACCTAAGTGAAATGGATATAAGTAATATGCCTGATAGAGAATTTAAAGTAATGATAATAAAGATACTCACTGGATTTGAGAAAACTGTAGAGGACATCAGTGAGACCCTTAACAAGGAGATAAAAGAGAACAGTTGGAGATGAGGAACACAGTAATGAAATTAAAAATATACTAGAGAAAAGCAGAAGAATGATTAGGAACCTGGAAGACAGAGTAATGGAAAGTAATCAAGGTGAGCAGGTGAGAGAAATTATGAAAATGAGAATAGACTTCGGGAACTCAGGGACTCCATCAAGTGTAATAACATTCACATTATGGGAGTCCCAGAAGAAGAGAGAGATAAGGGGGCAGAAAATTTATTTGAAGAAATGATAGCTGAATATTTCCTGAATTTGGAGAAGGAAACAGATCTTGCTTCCACAAAATCAACCCAAGAAGGTCCACACCAAGACACACAGTAATTAAAATGGCAAAAAGTAGTGAAAAAGATAATTTTAAAAAGAAAGAGAGAGAAAGAATGAAAGAATGAATGAACTTTAGACGTGGCAAGAGAAAAGGAGATAGTTACATACAGGGGAAAACCCCTGTAAGGCTATCAGAGGGTTTCTTAGCAGAAACTCTTCCAGCCAGAAGGCAGTAGCATGATATATTCAAAGTGCTGAAAAGGAAAATCTGCAGCTAAGAATACTCTATGTAGCCAGACTATTATTTGGAATAGAAGGAGAAATAGATTTTTCCAGACAAACAATAGCTAAAGGAATTCATGACCACTAAACCAGTGCTATAAGAAATGTTAAAAGGGACACTTTGAGTGGAAAGGCAGGACTCTTTTCTTACTCTTAAGTAATAAAAGTAAGAGTAAGAAAGAGTAAGAAGCACAAAAGCACTAAAGTAAGTATATCTGTAAATCTCAATCAAGGTACTTAATAGAAGGATGTAAAGCATGACACTATATGCCTAAAATGTGAGATTGAAGGAGAGGAGTAAGAATGGGTTCAAACTTAAGCAACCATCAACTTAATGTAGACTGATATATGCAGAAGATGTTATATACAAACCTAATGGTAACCACAAATAAAAACCCAGTAATTTCTATGCAAAAAATAAAGAGAAAGAAATCCAAATAAATCACTAAGGAAAGCTAAAAAACCATGAGAGAACAATCAGAGAAGGACTACAAAACAACCATGAAACAAGTAATAAAATGTCAATAAACACATATGTATCAATAATTACTTTGAATGTAAAGGGACTAAACAGTCTAATAAAAAGACATAGAGTGTCAGATAGGATAAAAAAACCAGAACCCATTTTTATGATATCTATAAGAGACTCATTTTAAACCTGAAGATACCTGCAGACTGAAAGTGAGGGGGTGAAAAAACATTTATCATGCAAACAAATGTCAGAAGAAAGCTGAGGTAGCAATACTTATATCAGACAAAAAAGACTTTAAAACAAAGACAGAATAAAAGCAAAAATGAATTATTGGGACTTCATCAAGATAAGAAGCTTCTGCACAGCAAAAGAAACAGTCAACAAAACTGAAAGACAACCTACAGAATGGGAGAAGATATTTGCAAATGACCTATCAGATAAAGGGCTAGTATTCAAGATCTATAAAGAACTTATTAAACTCAACACCAAAGAAACAAACAATCCAATCATGAAATGGGCAAAAGACATGAACAGAAATCTCATAGAGGAAGACATGTGGCCAACAAGCAATGAGGAAATGCTCCACATCACTTGCCATCAGGGAAATACAAATCAAAACCACAATGAGATACCACCTCACACCAGTGAGAATGGGGAAAATTAACAAGACAGGAAACAATAAATGTTGGAGAGGATGTGGAGAAAATGGAACCCTCTTGCACTGTTGGTGGGAATAACTGGCACAGCTACTCTGGAAAACTGTGTGGAAGTTCCTCAAATAGTTAAAAATAGACCTGCCCTACGACCCAGCAATTGCACTGCTGGGGATTTACCCCAAAGACACAGATGCAATGAAATGCTGGGACATCTGCACCCCAATGTTTATGGCAGCAATGTCCACAATGGCCAAACTGTGGAAGGAGCCTCGGTGTCCATTGAAAGATGAATGGATAAAGAAGATGTGGCTTATGTATACAAGGGAATATTCCTCAGCCATTAGAAATGACAAATACCCATTATTTGCTTCGACGTGGAGGGACCTGGAGGGTATTATGCTGAGTGAAATAAGTCAATCAGAAAAGGACAAACATTATATGGTCTCATTCATTTGGGGAATATAAAAATTAGTGAAAGGGAATAAAGGTAAATGAGTGAAAATATCAGTGAGGGTGACAAAACATGAGACACCTAACTCTAGGAAATGAACAAGGGGTAGTGGAAGGGGAAGTCGGGGGGGGGGGTTGGGGTGACTGGGTGATGGGCAATGAGGGGGGCACTTGGCAGGATGAGCACTGGGTGTTATTCTATATGTTGGCAAATTGAACTCCAATAAAAAAAAGACTGTAACAAGAGACAAAGAAGGACACTCTGTAATAATAAAGGGGACAGTCCAATAAGAAGATATAATAATTGTAAATATTTATGCATCCAACATGGGAGCACCCAAATACATAAAATAGTTAATAACAAACATGAATGAACTAATTGATGGTAATAAAATAATATTGGGGATTTTAACTCCCCACTTACATCAATGCATACATTATCTAAAGAGAAGATCAGGTAAACAGTGGTTTTGAATGACATACTGGACAAGCTGTATTTAACACATATGTTCAGAACATTCCATCCTAAAACAGCAGAATACCCATTCTTTTCAAGAACAAATGGAACATTCTCCAGAACGAACCATATATTAAGCCAAAATACCAAGCCTCAGCAAATTCAAAAAAGATTGAAATAAAACCATGCATCTTTTCTGACCTCAAGTCTATGAAACTAGAAATGAATCACAAGAAAAAAAAACCTAGAAAGAACACAAACACATGGAGGTTAAATAATATGCTACTAAACAATGAATGGATCTACCAAGAAATAAAAGAAATAAAAAATTACATGGAGACAAATGAAAATGAAAACACAACAGTCCCAAATCTTTGTGATACAGCAAAAGTGCTTCTAAAGATGAAAGTTTACAGCAATACAGGCCAATCTCAAGAAACAAGGAAAAAAACCTCAAATAAACAATCTAACTTTACATCTATATTAGCTAGAACAACAAAACCCAAACCCAGTGAAAGGAAGGAGATAATAAAGATTAGAGCAGAAATAAATGATGTAGAAACTAAAAAAACCAATAGAATAGATCAATGAAACCAGTAGCTGGTTCTTGGAAAAGATCAACAAAATTGATAAACCTCTAGCCAGACTCATTAAATAAGAGGGAGAGAGGACACAAAATCACAAGTGAAAGAAAAGAAATAACTGATACCACAGAAACACAAAGGATTGTAGGAGAATATAATGATTATGCCAACAAATTGGATAACCTAGAAGAAATTAACAAATTCCTAGAAACATATAATCTACCAAAACAAAAGCAGGAAGAAATAGAAAATTTGAGCAGAATGATTACCAGCAATGGAATTGAGTTACTAATCAAAACCTCCCCCCCCCCAAAAAAAAAAAGTTCAGGACCAGATGGCTTCACAGGTAAATTCTCCCTAACATTTAAAGAAGAGTTAACACCAGGGTGCCTGGGGGGCTCAGTGAGTTAGGTGTCTGTTCTCTGATTTCAGCTCAGGTCATGATCTCAGGGTCCTGGAATCAAGCCCCCTATGGGACTTTATGCTCAGCCGGGTGTCTGCTTAAGGTTTTCTGTCTCCCTCTCTCTCTGTCCCTCCCCTGCTCAAGCTTTCTATCTGTCTCTCTCTAAAATAAATAAATATTTTTTTTAAAATAAAGAAGAGTTAATACCTATGATTCTCAAATTATTCCAAAAAATAGAAAAAGAAGGAGAACTTCCAAATTCATTCTATGAGGCCAGCATCACCCTGATACCAAAACCAGATAAAGACACTACATAAAAGAGAACAGGCCAATATCTCTGATGAATACAGATGCAGAAATCTTCAACAAAATATTAGCAAACCCAAGCCAACAATATATTTAAAAAATCACTCACCATGATCAAATGGGACTTATTCCCAGTATGCCACGGTGCTTCAATATTCACAAATCAGTCAGTGTGAAACATCACATCAATAAGAGAAGGGATAAAAACCATATGGTCACTTCAATAGAAGCAGAAAACATATTTGACAAAGTACAACATCCATTCATGATAAAAAAAAAAAACCCTCAACAAAGTAGGTTTAGAGGGAACATACCTCAAGATAATAAAAAGCCTTTTTAAAAAACACTATTTATTCATGAGAGACACACAGAGAGAGACAGGCAGAGACACAGGCAGAGGGAGAATCAGGCTCCCTGCTGAGTGGAGAGCCTCACTTGGGGCTCAGTCTCAGCACCCTGGGATCATGACCTGAGCCAAATGCAGATGCTTAACTGACTGAGCCATCCAGGCACCCCCATTCTCCCTACTTTTATTTAATATAGTACTGAAGTCCTACCCACAGAAATCAGACAACAAAAATAAATAAAAGACACCCAAATCTTTCACTATTTGAAGATGACATGATACTATATATAGATAACCCTAAAAACTCCACCAAAAAACTACTAGAACTGATAAGTGAATTCGGTAAAGTCATAGTATACAAGGTCAATGTACAGAAATCTGTTGCATTTCTAAACGCTAATAATGAAGCAGCAGAAAGAGAAGTTAAGAAAATAATCCCATTTGTAATTGCAACAAAGAAATAGGAATAAACTTAACCGAAGAAATGAGAGACCTGTACTCTGAAACAATGATGAAAGAAATTGAAGACAATACAAAAAAAGTGGAAAGGCATTCCATACTCATGGATGGAAGAACAAATATTGTTAAAATGTCTATACTACCTAAAGCAATCTATAGATTTAATGCAATCCCTATCAAAATACTAATAGCATTTTTCACAGAATTAAAACAAACAATCCTAAAATTTGTATAGAACCACAAAAGACCTTGAACAGCCAAAGCAATCCTGAAAAAGTAAAACAAAACTGGCAGCATCACAATTCCAGACTTCAAGTTATATCACAAACCCATAGCAATCAAAACAGTATGGTACTGGCACAAAATAGACACACAGATCAAAGGAACAGAATGGAAATCCCAGAAATAAACCCACAGTTATATGGTCAATTAATCTTTAACAAAGGAGGCAATGGGACAGAGATGATCTCTTCAACAAATGGTGTTGGAAAAACTGGATAGCAACATACAAAAGAATGAAACCAGATAGTTTTCTTACACCATACACAAAAATTAACACAAAATAGATTAAGGACCTAAATTTGAGACCTGGAACCATAAAAATCCTAAAAGAGAGCACAGGCAGTAATATCTCTTACATCAGCTGAAGCAATATTTTTGTAGATAGGTCCCCTGAGGCAAGGGAAACAAAAGCAAAAATAAACTACTGGGACTATATAAAAATAAAAAGCTTCTGCACAGCAAAGGAAACAATCAACAAAACTTAAAGACAACCTATTGAATGGGAGAGGATATTTGCAAATGATAAATCCAATGAAGGGAAATATTAAAAAAATATGAAGAACTTATAAAATTCAAGACCCAAGAAACAAGTAATCCAATTAAAAAATGGGCAGAAGACATGAACAGACCTTTCTCCAAGCCAAGATATACAGATGGCCAACAGACACATGAAATATGCTCAACCTCACTCATCGTCAGATAAGTGCAAATCAAAACCACAATGAGTTATCACCTCATACCTGTCAGAATGGCTAAAATAAAAAACTCAACAATTGTTGGTGAGGACGTAGAGAAAAAGGAACACTTGTGCACTGCTGGTGGGAATGCAAACTGATGTAGCCACTGTGGAAGACAGTAGGGAGGTTTCCCAAATAATTAAAAATAGAACTACCCTATGATCCAGTAATTGCACTAATGAGTATTCACCCTAAGAATATGAAAACACTAATTTGAAGGGATATGTGCACCCCTATGTTTATTGCAGCATTATTGATAATAGCCAAATTATGGAAGCAGCCCAGGTATTGGATGTGGTATATATATATATATATATATATATATATATATATATATATATTAGAATATAACTGAACCATAAAAAAAAGAATGAAATATTGCCATTTGCATCAATGTGTTTGGATCTAGAGAATATAATGCTAGGAGGAATAAGCCAGTCAGAGAAAGACAAATACCATATGATTTCATTCAGATGTAAAATTTAAGAAACAAAATAAACAAAAAGGGGGAAAAATGAGACAAACCAAAAAACAGACTCTTAACTATAGAGAACCAATGGATGGTTACCAGAGGGGAGGTGGTTGGGGGATGGGTTAAATAGGCGATGGGGGTTAAAATTGATGAGGACAGAATAATATACGGAAGTGCTGAATCACTACATTGTATACCTGAAATTAATATAACACTGTATGTTAACTACAGTGGAATTAAAATTAATAAACAAACCAATGCATGTTTTAAAGTATCAAATAAACACTGTATTTTGAAAATTAAGAATGTAAAAGTTCACATCGATAATTTTTTATAATGATATTTTGGATATATTGGGTTAAATAAAGTACATTTTTAAAGATTTATTTATTTATTTTAGAGAGAGTGCATGCAAAGGGAGAGGGGGAGGAGAGAGGGAATCTCAAGCAGGCTCCCCTGTGATCATGGAGCCAGACTCGGGATTTGGGCCTCAATCCACGATCCTGAGATCATGACCGTAGCTGAAATCAAGTTGGACACTTAACTGACTGAGCCTCCCAGGTGCCCCTAAATAAAGTATATTATTAAAGTTAATTTGACCTGTTTCTTTTTCGTTTTTAAGAGATTTATTTATTTATTCATTCATGTATCCATTCATTCATTCATTCATTCATTCAGAAGGCAAGCACAAGCAGAGGGAGGGGCCAAGGCAGAGGGAGAGAGAAAACTTCAAGCAGACTCTTGAGTGTGGAGTCCCACATGGGGCTCTGGGTTGGATCCCAGGATCCTGAGATCATGACCTGAGCTGAAATCAAGAGTCAGATGCTTAAGTGACTGACCCAGCCAGGTGACCCTCTTTTTCCTTTTTTTAAAAATAAGGATATTAGAAAATGTAAAATTGTATATGTGGTGGTATACTGTGTTTTTATGGGTAGTGCTGCCCAAGGGGCTAGAGATGATGCTCCTGTGGGGACAGTCATTCAGCTTCGGGCTGAGTCTCACTGCTGCGCAGATGGACATGAAGCCAGTCTTCCCCTCTGAGCCCCTTGCAGAGGTCAAGGGCTACAGGTGCCTCTGCCTATGGGGCCTGCATGGTACAAATCAGGTGTTTTTTGGTTTTGTTTTTTGCCTGAGTAGAATCCAGTGTCACTGGATTTGCTTGTCAATTACCAACTAGTTGTCTGCTTTCAGATTTCCAAAAGTTTATTGCTATTGACTCTTCATCTATTCTCTTTATCTTGGGGATTTATACTTAAAAAATAATTTACTGTTGTTTTTCATGGGGTTTCATAAGGGAACAGAGCTAAAAATGCAGGTATCCAATCCACCATCTTAAACTGGAAATCCTCAGTATTTTTTGATTCCCTTTCCTGATCCATCCGACTTTGTGTCATCATTTCTTAGGAGGAAGATCCATCAAATATCTATTAGCTGGCCCTACTACTTCCAGCCTCTCCCCATGCAAAGCTCTTTTTCAGCTTCCAATGCACAAACAAAAACACTCAAGCTCCTTAGCCTGACAAAGAAGATTCCCCTTGAGCGGAGCCTTTTGTACCTCCCTGCTGTATTGCAGCTACTCTCCATTCCAACTCTCACTGTCCATCATCCCCGTCATACAGTTCCTCACATACAACATCCTTCAATGCCGCTGCTCTGACCATTCTTTTCCCTCTTCTTCCCATGTCCTCCACTTGGCCAACTACTCCATTCTTGATAACACAGCTCCCCAAACCCTCCCCGAACCCTGCCTTTGGTGGTCATGGGTGAGGGGATGGAGACCAGACCAGCTGTCCTGGCTATTATAGCAACAATGGTGATGGCCAGCATACACAGCGTGAAGCAGGCACTCTTCTGGGCCCTTTACACACCCAAGGTCATGAATACTCATTTTCTGTGTGACGAGAAGGAAAGCACAAAGAGGTTTGGTGACTTTCCCAGCCGAGTCATACCTGGAAACTGAACTCCAGTGTTGCTGTCTGGGTGTCATATGTGTCCTGTGTTTTCATCATGCTGTGGCAACTGGCCGACTGGTCTATCACCTCCATTAGGCCAGGAACTAGGCCTCCCTGAGGCCAGGGACCAGGTCTTTTTGCTATTTCTGGGTCATAAATGTCAGGGACAGGGCTTGGCATAGGTATACAGTAGGTGCTTAAAATATATCTGTTGAACAGATCTGCCATTCTCTTGTCCTCTTCTATGGTCTCTCTTCATTTCCCTTGTGTGCAGGCCATAGGCCTTGGAAAAGATTTTCTGGCTGCTTCCCTTTTCATGCTGGTTATTCAGGAAACCATAATTATCTGTCCCTGTCAGTGTTAGAAGAGAGGGGCTGTCAGAAGACATCTTCAGTGACTTCTCAGGCATGTCTTAAACATGTTTTGTGTGCTTTTAGAATGGTCGCCATATTATTATTATTATTATTATTATTATTATTATTATTATTACTTTTTAAAAAATAAACTCACTGGTTTAAATCATCACAGCAGTTTAAATGATGTGGAAAATTCTAATGATGCTCCTTTGATGAAAATATTTTTTTCCTTATACTTAGCATAATCTTCCTTTGAATTATGCCAGGAACTCAAAACTAGAGCCTTATTTTTTCTCACTGTAATTCTCCTCTTTTTGGATGCCATGCCAATGAACCATGAGAAGGAAGGAGCTTTTTGCATGCATAATGAGGATGGTTCTAACAAGGAGCAGAGAGCTTCCAGAGCCTGTGGGCTGGGGAGCAGGGGGACTTGGAGGGGTCTGCTAGCCAGGGCACAGGGCCCAGCCAGGTGAAAGCTGTCCTGGCTTGGGAGGGCAGTCCTAGGGAGGACAGACGTTGGCACCAGGATGCCACTTGAGTGGGCAAGTTCATCTGGGAATGGTCTTAGCCCTGAATAATGATGGAGGAATCAGATTAGGGTGGTTCCAGAGTTTTCCTATTGGAAATCTCTAGGGGGTGAGAATTTGGCTGAAACAGGACTTACACAGCTTTTGTGTAACAACATATGCAGAACTAAACTAGAGTTTATTGGTCCATATGAAAGTATGGAGGCACTGATGGAGTTCAACTCTGATCACCCCATCTAAATAGTACCCTCTATTACTCCTAACCCATGAGCTATGTTTGTTCTTTTCTTAACTCTGAATAAATTATGGAAGAGGAGTAGTGGAAGGAGTAGCCTTCCACTACTCCTTCCATGACAGCATATTTGCAGTGTCACCAGACAGGTGGCAATTCATGGAGGGGCAGGAGGACAGAGTAGTGCTTGCAACCATGGGCTCTAGAGTCAGACAGGTCTGAGTTCAAGTTCTGACCTTGCCACATATCAGCTGTGACATTATTAGCATGACACTGAGGATTCAACTCTTGCCCTCTTGGTTTTCTCATCCATGAACTATGGCCAACACCAAAAGCTTAGGGTTCCCTGGAGGATTGAATGAGATTCTATTGCACATAAAGCATTTAGCAGGGTTCCCGGCATACAGTTGATAAAGATATGTGATAACAGATCCTATTATTAATATTACCTTCCATTCTCAGAGAGAGCACAGGCAGTACCAGGGGGCCAGGGGGAGCCCCAAGGACCAGAATCACTCCTGAAGTTGAGTGGCTACAAGAACTTGGTAGGTGTCGAGGCTTTGGGTTGGGCCCAGGCCTGGAGGAAGTTTGGGATACCTGGCAGGGAACAGGGCAGACGATGGGGTTGAAAGAGGAGCCTCTGGGACAACGGGTGTAGAGGGCTGTGAACTGGGCTTGGAGTGCTCCTTCCTCAGTGCTCATCTGTTAGATAGACCTCAGGGCTGGGGCAGGAGAGCTTCCTTCCAGGTTGAGGATGGTACAGCTACAGACAGTTCCAGAGACCCGCTCTGGTGGGATAGGATGGGGCAGGGGCTTGCATATGGCCTCAGCCAGCACCGCAGAAGTAGCAGGGAGTAGGCTGAGACCCTAGGGGCACCTTTTTCTCTGAGCTGCAGACCCTGGCTGTTAAGGATCCCCCATCTGGTCTTCCAGATGAGAGAGGCATCGGTGTACGTATGGGGGCGGGAGGGGCAGTGCGCTGGGGAAGTGTGGGGCTGGGCAGTATCAGGTAGGGCTCAGCAACACTTCAGACAGGCAGCCAGACATGAGGACTGAGACCTCTGGGAAGAGGTAGACTGCTAGGAGGAGGAGGGCTGGCAGCCTTAGAGGCACCCCAAAGGTAGCCCCAGACACAAAGGGAGCAGGGCTTTGTGTAGGGGAAGAGAACAGGCCAGGCCTGACCTTGAGTCTGGTCTCCTGGCAGGTGGTCCCTCCCTGGGACCAGACATCAGGCCTTTGCAGTCACCCTACCCTGACACCATGCTCACTGAGCAATTTGGCTGTCTCCAGGGGCACACGGCCTAGACTGGCCCACATGGGCCACTTGGCACTCAGCTCTCACTGCAGATTAACACACTGACCACTGCTTTAGACATCAGGCTGCTGTGAGTGTTGGTCTGAATCAGCCCTTCCAAATCCTCTTTCTCTGGGGACTGACAAAAAAGAAAAACCCTGCCTCAGAGGCCTAGAAAGGCAGAGGACCGGTCTCTGGACTGGAAAATTTGCTAAAGTGGTAAATACTATCTTGGGAGGTTGCCAGGGGACCATCAGGGTACTTGCTCCAGTGAGGCCCACCTCAGCCCAGGCCCTTCCCTTGGATGGCTGCCAGTACATGTATGCATTTGTGTGTGTTTGTATGGGTGTGTGAGTGTGCGTGCACACACCCACACACACATTCAGGAGGTATGTGAAGGGTCAGCATAGGATGGGACACTGGAGCCCATGTTACTCTCTTTCCTCCACGAGCCTCTCCCCAGTCCCCAGGGAATCACTGTTTGTTAAAAGTCACATATGAAGTGTGAGGCTGGGAAAAAAAAAAAAAAACCCTGAAAGTTAAGACCAACTATTATTCCCACCTTTCTTATAACATTCTGGGCAATCGTCCGGGCAATGAAGTCAAACAGCATTGGTTCAGAACTAGATACTCCACTTCCTAGCTGTACGTTTTGGGGCTAACCCATTAGACACACCACGCTTCAGTGTCCAGATGGGATGATCATGCTGCCTTTGCTTGGTTCGTATGAGGACTAGATGAGGTGATGTATGTGCGACCATCTAGTATAGAACTGCAACTACGCACCCAGAAAGAGCGGAGTAAATGGTGGCCTATATTTGTTAAATTCTCAATGGGTTCCCTGCATGGATGTTAGAAGAATCAACTACAGCTGGGTGCTTGGTTTAGCAGATCCTACTTTTTACTCTCCTGGCAGGACTTCAGGCTGGTAGCCACAAAAGAATACATGAAGGAGGATGCAGACCTTGATTCTAAGATTCTGTCATTTGTAAAGTGCCCCTCGTGTTTAGAAATAGCTGTGTGTGTCTGTGTGTGTGTGTGTGAGAGAGAGAGAGAGAGAGAGAGAGAAATAATATATCCAATGTGAATATCTATTATAAGATATGTTATTTCAGAACATTAAAATATAGAAAATTGTGCATGTTAAATTAAGAAAATGCAATACTACTCTTAATGCCTTGCAATGATTGAGTGCTACGCTACGAGATGTGCACCGTGCTAAATTGTTTGCATAAGTTGCATCCTCAAATCTGCATGGTCTCCCCTACCTCAGTGGCACTATTAGGATCCTTGCTTGGCTGATAAGAAAAATGAAGGCCGGAAAGTTGAAGTAAATTTTCCAAGGCCATACAGGTAGCAAGTGCTAGAACCAGAGCCTATGACCACTGACTGATGCCAGTGTGTTTGTTCTTAATCCTTCTGTGTGGTTGCCTCTCCAATTTAGGACACCAGGGTTAGTGCTATATGGATGCCCACAGTCATTATCCATTTCTCATGTCAGGGCACATAGGGTTTCATTAATATATAAATCCTCCTCTGGTTTTAACACAATATACTTTCTGGAAAGAACCTATTAGCCATTCACACTTTAATGAGAATTCAAGTCACTGAGTCATATAATCTTACAGTGACAAGGAACCTTAGATTGCATCTAGCTTTGCTTCTTACCCGAGGCAGAGTCTTGTGAACAGTGGCCACCAGACTGTCCTTTAACGCCTCCCACGGCAGGGATCTCGCCATCTACTATTTCTCTATATCCACCGAGTGCTTATTGGTAAATTATGTTGAACTGAAATCTGCTTCTTTAGCTCACCACTAGCAATCCTTACTCTTTTCTTTGGAGCAATTGCAAAATAAAGCTGCTTCCTCCTTCCCATGACAACCTTTCAGATATGCGTGAGTTCTCCTATCCCTTCTCTTTTCCAGGTGGAATGCACCATTTTCTTGACACATTTCCGATAGGACTAGTTTTGGACCCTCTCACATCTTGGCCACCTGTGAGTCTGTACAGGCTCCAATTTTAAAAATACAGCACTGAACATATGTCACCAGGCAAGGTCCTTCTGGTGGGGCATTTGAAGCTCAAGCCTGACCTCTCACTGCCGGAGTAGAGATCCCTGTTCCCTGGGAAAGAAATTTTAGACACTAACTTCTAGCTGGGAGAAGTATTATGAACCAAGTGCCATGTATGCATAACTGCCCCATGACATATTTTAGATGATTGTTTAAAAAATGATTCTATTTATTTATTTGACACAGAGAGAAGAGAGAGACAGAGAGAGAGAGAGACAGAGAGACAGAGAGAGCACAAGCAGGAGAAGTGGCAGAGGGAGAGGGAGAAGCAGACTCCCTGCTCAGCAGGGAGCCCGACCTGGGGTTCGATTCCAGGACCTGGGGATCATGACCTGAGCTGAAGGCAGATGCTTAATGACAGACCCAGGCATCCCTTATGACCCAGGACTTTTTAACCTGATGAGGACAATCTGCTTGTCACTCTGGTCCTCCTTATTAGACTGTAAGTTAGTTTAGTTAGGGTGGGTATCACGTCTAACCATTCCTGGGTTCCTCCTAAGTGCCTGCTGTATTCGTCTGCCTCCGTTTGCTGCCAATAAATGCTTTTGACTGATGGACTCACTGGCGCCTAAGAAGTTATTTTCCACTCTGTCGCATTTTGAAGTCCAGCTGTGTCCAGCTGGAGCCAGATCTCCAGCTCACCCATTTCCTCTGTGAACATGGACCTAGACCCTATGGCTTGCTCATGCATCACAATAGGATGAATTTCACTTTGGAGCTTCACTCTCTTCAACCCCCAACTGGGGAGAAACCAGAATCCTACATGGAATTATACATCCCAATCTGTAAAGAGCCCTGGATACCACCCCTCCTTCCTGTTTCCCACCTCCCCCTCCTTTTATTTATCTGCCAAAGCTCCTGGTAATGAAAATCTCCCAGGCTTATGCATATTCCTGGGCTGCAGTGTGGGGAGAAGGGGGCAATGTATCAAACAGATGTTTCCAATTGTATCTTCATCAAGCCTCTCGCCACCACCGCTGTACCTCCTGGCCCCTCCCTCCTCCCCCCTCCTCCTCCCTGATGTCACCTATAAATCAAGCGTCTCTTCTTCAAATTGTAATCACCCAAATAAGGCGGTGATTTATAAGGAATTCTGAAATACCAAATAATCAGGCGAACACTTCAATTTAATGGCAGCAATAAGTCAAGCGCCTCCATGCTCATCTTGGGAGGAAGAAGCACGTGGGTCCTGGTTGTTTCCAAATGACAAATGCTCTTTTGTGAGTTGTAACAAATCAATTATCCACATGTTGAAAACCGAGCAACTCCTTTTTAAGATATACTTTTATGGATACATTAAAAGAGAGATGTCTTAGGGAAGGAGGGTACCAGAGCCCTTTAGTTATTTTTCTGGCGAAAGAAAATTGGGGAGATAATAGCTCCGAAGAGAAAGCTGTCCGAAGTGACATCAATCAGAGATGCAGGCGCCCCGTGCCTACGGAAGGTGCACACGGAATGCTCAGGGTCTGGTTTTCATCCAATCTGAGCAGGTAACAAGGAGTCTGCCTCCACCTGCAGTGGCATTTTCAATCGAACTTGCTGGCTCCCCGAAGAGCCCTGTGGGGGCATTCAATCCTCAAGCTCTCCTTGGGCACATTTGTCTGATTTGTATTTCTCATTTCAAGGAGAATTTCTTCTTTTTCCGTTAAGAAAGAAGTCACGCCTCAGCAGCTGGCCCTGAGATTGGAAGCTGCGTTATCTCGTTATGTATGGCCCCATCTGTTGGGGCCGCCTGGAAAGGCTCGCGCCCTTTCCTGGGTTCTATTTTCCTCTCCTCCCACCTAGCATTCATTTGCCACACAATGAAATACAAGAGCATCTGCTGTAACCTCTCCTGTCAAAGCAGGAGGGCTCAAAGCCATTCCAGGCCTTCTCCCAGCTGGCAGGCTTGTCGGTTTCAAAGGCCTTGAGAAGGTCATGCCATCATAATTCCAAATGTCACGGTTGTCCCAGTGCCTTGGGCTTCAGCTACATCTGGAACAGCGAGTGCCATTGTGGGCAACACCCTGCAAAGGGGGATGTTGACAAACCGGAATCTGTCATGGGGGTGGGTGACCAGAGGGTGGCTGGTGTGGCCACTGTCCCAAGAAGAATGGGTGAGGGACTCCGGGTGCTTTGAGTAGGGAACACTCATTGTGTGCAGGTGCTGGAAGTGTGAATCTGGAAGTGTGAGTCATTGTGTGAGTCTGGAGTGAGCACCCTGTCCAGTGTTGAATGTATTTAGGCACAGGGACACTCTGTGGTAGGTAGCCCAGGTGGGCACCCCAGGCTTTGCCTCTCAGGTTGCGTGACACTGTCCCTCTGAGTAGTGCTGAAGTCTTTGCTGGCAGGCTGTCTGCAGCACAGCAGCTGTTTTGGTACTAGACACTCTCTGCTCCTGTTCTGGCCTGTTCTCAGCCACTTCCTCCCTAACCTACCCCCTCTGCTTGGCTTCTCTTAGCAGACTCCCCTTCCACCTTCTTCCCTTCTTCTTAAATCCTTTATCTAATTTTCTTTCCTGTTTTTCTTTTTTTTAATCGAAAGATTTTATTTATTTGAGAGAGAAAGAGAGAGCATGCGCAGAGGGAGAGGCAGAGGGAGAGGGAAAAACAGACCCCCCTCAGAGCGGGGAGCCAGACATGGGGCTTGATCCCAGGACCTGGAGATCATGACCTGAGCTGAAGTCAGATGCTTAACTGACTGAGCCATCTATGTGCCCCAACTTCCTTTCTTTTGTATTCTGTCCCCACCCTTTTGCCAATTCTCAACCTGCCTGGTTTGGGTGCTTTGTGGAAAACTGTCTTATGATCCATTCATGGTTCGTTCATTCAGCAATTATCCTGAAGGCTTTCTGTGTGTTAAATAAGTATACGTATGTGATAGGTAACTTTATGTCAACTTGACTGGGCCAAAGGTTGCCCAGATAGCTGGCAAAACATTATTTCTGAGTATGTCTGTGAGGGTGTTTCTAGAAGAGATTAGCATTTGAATCAATAGACTGAGTAAAGAAGATAGCCCTCACCATGAGGGTGGGCATGATCCAATCAGCTGAGAGCTTGAATAGAATAACAAGGCAGAGGAAGGATAAATTTGCTCTTTGCTGGGGCTGGGACATCCGTCTGTCCTGACCTTCAACATCAGTGTTCCTGGTTCTCAGGCCTTCAGACGTGGGCAGGTACTTAAACCATTCCCCACCTCCTCCCAATTCTTGGGTATTTGGACTTGAACTGATTAATCATATCACCAGCTTTCCTGGTTCTCTTGTTTGCAGAGAGCAGAGCATGGGGCTCCTCAGCCTCCATAATCCCACGAACCACTTTGTCTAATAAATCAATCTCCTCCCTCTTCCTCCACGTACATGTATGTATGTACACACGTCCTATTGGTTCTGTTTCTCTGGAGAACCCTGACTAATAGACACATAAACAGTTACACTTTGTGAAGGGAGAAGCCTTCCATAAGGAAGACCTGCCTTAGACTGGACAGGTGGGGAACACTTCTCTGAAGGTCTGAGACCTGAAAAATGAGGAATCATCCAGATAAGAGCAGGGCCAAGAGTGATCCAGTAAGGGAACAGAGTGTACAAAGGCAGAAGAGTATTTGGGAGTGTTTTAGAACCTGAAGGAAGAAAAATTTAGTTCTTCTCCTTCCCTCCTCCTCATTATTATTATTACTCTTATTATTGTATTATTTTCTGTCACAGCATGAATGCACACCAGGACCCTTCCTGTCTTGGGGTCTCTAAGCTGCTATTCCCTTCCCTTGGAAGCTCTTGTTCAGGGGGGTCCCCAGCCTGGTTCCTTCCCATTGTTCTGAGCTCTGCTTAGGTGTTACCCCCTCCAAGAGACCCCTGACCACCCATTCACACTCATTCTCCCTTATCCAACTGTGTGTGTGTGTGCATGTGTGTGGGTAGTGGCACCGATCACTGAATGAAATGCTATTATTTATTTGATTACTTCTTGATATATGATCTTCTTCCATTAGAATGGAAATTCCACAAATGCAAATCCTCTGCTAATAACCTGTCATATTCCTAGCACCAGGCAAACAACAGGCACATAATAAATGTTTTGTGAATTAATGGATAATGAATGATAGGCTGGAGAAACAGAACATTTGTAAAGAAATGTACTTCCATTATAATCAAGCACCCAGAGAACAAATGCTGAGAGGGAAGAGGGAGGAAGTGTTAGAGACCCACGCCAGGACATTATTAAAGAGGTAGGAAGATGTGTAATGAGCATATTTATTATCTGAGTATAAAGGCTAGTACTTAAGCCCCTTGCTCCTCAGTCAGCTAACGTTTCTGCTGTTTGCATTATGAATTTGCTTAGCAACTCCTGTCGCCTTTGTGATAAATAAATACAGACACATTTCTGTAACAGGCATTCTTAATAATTAAGCTGCTGCCAAGCCCCGAGCGAGTGCAATGCTTGTTGCCTGTTACAACAAAAGCTCTGCAGTAAAGGGCTCTGACCTACAAACGTGGGCACCCCTTCCACCACTCTGCCCTTCCAAGGGATCCTGTCTGGCTGTTTAATGTCTGCAAAGCCATGAGAGGATGAAAAGGCAGGCTGACCTGCACTTAGGCATAGCTCTTTCTCGAGCCTTTAAGTAACAGTCACTCATGAATTCCCTTCCGCTTTTTCTACTGTGATGTTCCAGTTGCTGTTTATAAAAACATAGCTCCGTTGTCAAATCCCAACATGGAACAGAGCAACAACAACAACAGAAAGATCTGAGTACTTGGGGGAACAGAACATGTTGGGAGGCAGAATGGCTCGCTGGGTGGATGCTTAGATGTCGGGACTGAGGAAGAGACGGGGAATCAGGAGGATACTTGATTTATGGCTCAGGTGAACTGGTGGATGTGTGTATCTGTCGGAGTTCAATCAGAAGAAGCAGCACCGCAAGATTTATGTCTCTATCAGTTGATCTATCATCTACCTACCTACAGATCTGCACAGATAGGGACTTGCTATAGGGGTTTGACATGCAAGGTGGGAGCTGGGTCAACAGATTCTGGCCGGCAGTTACTTTGGTGTCCTCAGGGCAGGCAGGAAAGCAAGACAGACGTGACATGGGAATGTAGGACAAATGGGAATCTGCAAGCATGAGCTGGAACCCGGGGGACTGGCTAGAACCTGTATGGCTCTGTCACTGCCTTTAAGTTTTCACTGCAAGAGACGCTGCTTTCCCTCATCACGTTGCTCATATGCACCTGGGCCAGCAGCGAGGACTGAGGGGGAGATCCAGCAGTAGCTGAAGGGGCTGGAGGGGCTGCCTGCCTGGCTCCTGCCCACAAGGGCACCGAGGGCTAGCGGATGGGTGGCACCAGCACCTGCTGCCCGGCAGCGGCTTTCGAAGAGTAAAAGCTTTGCTTCCATCTTCCAAGTTCTCGCATAAAGTCTTTTGTGGCCTATGCTAACCCAGAACTATGAAGGGAGGGGAGGCATGGGGGACAGAGGCTCAGCCTCGCAAAATTGACAAATCTTTTATGGTGGGGACTGGCAAATGCTCACACGATGTAAGTGAAGTCAAGGCCACAGAGGAGATGACTCAGGGATTGTGCCAAACCAGAAAATATCTAAGGGATAGACACAGGGTAGGAACCCACCATGGAGAATGAGATGGAGAAATCTGTGGGGTAGGAGGGAATGTGTGGGAGGCAGGGCTGAATTTCTGGGTATAGTGTTTGGATAATGAGGATATGAGTCCATAAATGATAATGAGGATAATGAGGATGATGATAGCCAGGCATGATGGTGAATTTAATGACTGGTATCTATGGCATTGGCCAGTCAGATCGGGTGATGGGCTGCGGGGAGTCCTAATGGCCCTGAGGGAAGGCCATGTGATGGTGATGGCGGTGGTGGTGGACCCTAGGTGGCCAGGGCTGTGGGGAAGCAGCTATTTACCATTCCCCGTGGGTGTTTTCCCACATGTTGACAACTACTGTGCTATCTTGGTACATACTATCAGAATATCAGCTCTGCTGGTAGCTAGCACTGAGTACCTATTACATGCCAGGTGCACAGCTAGGCACCATGAATCTGTGCGATGGTGTTTTGCCTCTGGATGCACTGCCCTGCCCTGACTGGCTCGGGAGGAAATCAGAGCCTTAGATCCTGGCAGAGCAAATCATGAGGCCTATTGTTGACAAACAACTGCTGCCATGGCGTGCAACACTTTTACAGGAGGATGTATTTCGGGGAGGTTTTATAGGCCCCTGCCATGAGGGGGAGAACATTTAAACACACAGAAGCTGTTAATGAGTGTCATGCTGCTAATTAGGGCAGTCTGGAGAGGAGCAGCTGCCCTGCACAGTGGTGGCTTAGAATGACAAGGGAGGCCACAGTGAGCTGTAGGAGTCCTGGGGGCTTCCTCTGTGGGGCCAGTTCTGAACTATTAGAGTCCATGAAGACTCATGGAGCTTTAAACTTGGAAGTTCTAGGCAGCCTGGCTGGCTTAAGCAGTTTAGCACTGCCTTCAGCCCAGGACATGATCCTCAAGGCCCAGGATCCTCAAGGCCCAGGATCGAGTCCCATGTCAGGCTCCCTGCATGGAGCTTGCTTCTGTCTCTCAATCTCTCTCTGTTTCTCATGAATAAATGAATAAAATCTTTAAAAAATAAATAAGTGCACTTGGAAGTTCCTGGCTGGTAAGATTTGATGTGATTGTCTACCCAGATCAAACCTCAGAAGATTTCCATGGTGCTATTTTGGTAGATGGTTTATAGGTTCAATGTTGGAAATAATGCCCGAAAGGACTATACTCGGAAGTCACCCAGAGGTTACTCACTTTGGCTTCATCCTCTCCCCAGCAGTATAAAGAGTATTCTCCTTCTCCTGACCTCCGCCTTCTGATAACTATCTTAAATGGTGTGGGCATCTGTGTTAATAATACCACCAGATTGACCAAGGAACACATATCCAGGACTGTCCCGGTCCCAAATTGTCTGTTGCCATTTGGCCGGCACTAGTTGAGGCCAAGGTGAACAGGTTCAATTCACATGTGAGCCAGGCAGCCTCACTTTGGCCACAGATGTGTCTATTAGTAGGGCCACTGGCAGGCAGTGTGTCCCTTTGATCGTTGAGGGCTGGCAAAGAGGAGAGTAGCTCATGGCCCTTTCATGAGGGGCAGCACAAAACACAGGCTTTATTAAGAGTAGGTCAGTGGGCACCACTTGGATTTATGGAGCGTAGCCTTTGACTGCACTTTCTCAGTCAGTGTGTTCCTGCCTTGGATATTCTTTCCTACGTAAAGAAGAAAATCAACAAATGGTGGCAAACCGGATTTAGAGTTGCAACTTTCAAGAAGTGTATTGATCATTGCAAAGTCTTAAGTTTGCTGTATGGGTTCCTTATCAGTAAGCTGCAGTGTCTCCTTAGTCATTTGGTTTGAAATACCAGGTTCTGGAGCTGGAGGTGACAGGGGAATTCCAGGCAGGGGTGATAGCACAAGCGAAGGTGTGGAAGCTGGAGTTTGAGGACAGCCGCAGATAGGGTTAACTGGGGAACAGTGAAGTATAAGCAAAACTCCCATTTTTATTTCCACAGCTCCAACAAAAAAAGAAAAAGACTAAGAAAAAGGCTAACAGCTACTGTTGCAAACTCCAGAAACTGCAAACTAGAATTTTATGTTCTTGGTCAACAACGGGAGTTGGGCAAAGAAAAGCAGAAGAAAAAAAAAATTCAATTCATTTTATGTTTAATTACTCCCGGAGTCCCTAATAATATTTACAGATTTCCAACTTCCAGTTATGCTCCTGACTTCCCACGATTATCTAAAACAGGTTTCACAATTCTTGATGTTTGTATATTAACATTAAAGGTTTGCAGTTCAGATGGGCAATGGCAGGCGTGTCCAAAGAATTTGACGAAAGATAGTCCTTATCTCTTTCTGTAGAATGGCAGCGGAGACATTTGTCACTTATGTGGGGTGAAATCTAGTTTAGTTTTACTGGGGACCTTGTCTCAATCTGATTTGTAAGCAAATAGATTCTTTAACTACCTGGGTTGTAAATAATCTTTATCCTTCAGCTTCTCTTATCAGCCAAGAAAAGCAATTTACAGCATAATGCCGGGGTAAATAAAAGTACTTCGAGGTCCAAGTGATTTTCATCAGTTTCCCTTTAATTACAGCTGATTCCCTTCTTAAAAGGTGATTCATTTCTCATCTCACATTTTTCTTTCTCCAAGAGGGGACTTACATGATTCTGGTTTTTTTGCAGAGATTAGTGTACTTCCTTAACATCCGAATGTGAAATGACCTGCCACAGCTTACAGGGTAAGGCCAGCAGCCTGCAAAGGCCTCCTCTGGTTTTGCCTCCCGCAGCCCTCCTAGCCAGTCCTGTGCCTCTCGCCTCCCAGCCCCACTGGGACTTCACACACCATGCTCCGAACTAGGGTGCAGTGTGGTTTCCTCTCCCTGGAGCATTCTTCGGTGCTACCTTCCTTCGCCAGCTACACTAGCCAACCTCTGTCTCAGCTGAAATGTCCCTTCCTCGGGCAATTTGCTCCGACCCCCTCATACACTGCAGTAGCCCGTGCTTATACTGCGGTGCTTTGCTCACTTGTAATCATCTAATTATTGATTCTAATTTATTTAACACCTGTCTTCTCCACTAGACAGCAAGTTCCTTGGGGACAGGGACTGTATCTGTTCTTCACTACTGTACCTTCCTTACAGCGTATCCACAGTGACTGGATGCACTCAGTTAATAGGTGTTAGCAAAAAATCCTTGTTAAAACAGCTAGCTGCATTAAAGCAAAAGAATACACACTTTTAAATGTTAACACTAGGGGATCCCTGGGTGGCGCAGCGGTTTAGCGCCTGCCTTTGGCCCAGGGTGCGATCCTGGAGACCCGGGATCGAGTCCCACGTCGGGCTCCGGTGCATGGAGCCTGCTTCTCCCTCTGCCTGTGTCTCTGCCTCTCTCTCTCTCTGTGTGTGTGACTATCATAAATAAATAAAAATTTAAAAAAAATAAATGTTAACACTAGACACTTTAAAGCCATTTACAAGGTAAGATTCTAGTCAATAAACAACACACACATTCCAGGATCCTTCTCATCGATCTTTAACTGCTACTCACCATGAAAACATTTATTACTGATTTATCTTGGAATCATTATCCTAAAGTCAGAAGCATCCTCAGGACAACAATTTCTCTGTGACTTCAGCTCAGTGATTTCCAGATAGTTTGACAACAGATGCCCTTCCATCTTAGGATGGAACCCCTGTTCCTGGCATTTTCTGCTTCGGTCATAAGGAGTCTATCACTTGCTCATGGATTCAAATCAGAGAGGCCCTCACTGCCTTCCTTACTTCCAGCTAGGAACACCTCCTCTAGGAGGGACACCAACAGAACAGTTTCTCAAGTCACAGGGAAGAGGGAACCTGGGTGTCTCAGTGGTTGAGCATCTGCCTTTGGCTCAGGTCGTGATCCCAGGACCTGGGATCGACTCCTGCATCAGGCTCCCCTCAGGGAGTCTGCTTCTCTCTCTGCCTAGGTCTCTGCCTCTCCCATGAATGAATAAATAAAATCTTAAAAAAAAAAGTCACAGGGAAGAGATGCTTTTCCTCACAGTCAGCTTTAGAAACAGAGCAAAATTATTTAATCTTTATTTTGCCAGAGCCGGGTGATCCTTGTAGGCAGTAACCCTCATTAACCTGTGACTCCTGTCCTTAAGGAACTTTAGCATCTGGTTCAGCACAAAGTGGTAAAAAGCAACTCAAGGCAAGATATGCTCAGGGATATGTGAATACGTCAGGTAGTGAAACCTGGAATTGGGTGGGGTGGGGGGGGGGTGCTTCTCAAGAGCTTATGTTGATCCCTGAGGAAGGAGAAGACTCAGTCTGAAGAATTGTGAAGACTCAAATTCTTGCCCAAACTTTCTTTTTTTTTCTTTTTAAAGATTTTATATATTTATTTGAGATAATGAGATAATGAGAGAGAGCATGAGTGGGGAGGAAAGGGAGAAGCAGTCTCCCCACTGAGCAGGGAGCCCAACATGGGGCTCAATCCCAGGACCCCAGGATCATGACCTGGGCCAAAGGCAAATGCTTAACCAGCTGAGCCACCTAGGCGCCCCTTGCTCCAATTTTCATGTAATTAAGTTTCATTTTATTCATGTCTCAGATCCAAAGTCACCTCCCCAGAGAAGCCTCTCCTAACCATCTGTGCCATCCTTTGTACATTTACCATGCTCTATTTTTCCACAGTCCCTACTAGCACATAAGCTCCCAGAGCAGAGGGACTCTGTTTTGATCATCACTGGATCCTCAGCACCTAGAAGGGTCCTTGGCACCTTGTGGGCACTCATTAATGTTTATTGAAAGGACAGAAGGGGGTGGGAGCTGAATGCACAGTGAAGATGGAAATGCAGGTGGCATAAATGGTACGAGTAAGGGAATGAGGCTGGCTGGCAGCAGACCACTCTGTCGGGAGGGAGTGGCTCATGTGAGTGAACGGTGGGAGAGTGGGTGGCTGTTTATGGGGTGGGATGGAGCTAGATCACAGAAGCCAGCTGAACAGCCAGCTGTGGAGTTGTTTCAATTGGGAGATGTGTGGATTGGGCCTGGACAGGGCATATGGCAGTAAGAACTGAAAAGGTGGGGAGATGTTACATAGGAGCCATCAGCAGGATGTGGTGAGTGACTGGATAGGGGGGAGAGGGAAAATCCAAAGAGGTGGTCCAGCCCTTCAACTTCCAAGAATATTGGTGCTTCTGACAATACCAGTGAAGTCAGGGTAGAAAGTGATTTTGGAGGCAGGCAGGTAGGCTCCATTTGAGCTAGGTGAAGCTGAGGGAATGGTAGGACATTCGGCAGAGATGTCTGTAGCCAGGGTGCTGCCAGACAAATGCTCCCAGGAGGGGCGAGGGCCCTTTCCCAACCTGCCCTGAGAGTCGGCTCATGGAGCCACTGGTTCCCACTACACTCTCTCAATGGTCCAGTGACAGCATCCACAGGTTCACTTGAGTCTTGCCCCCACACAACTATATTTTTTAAAAGCCCTCTTGTCAGTTCTTCCCATTCTGAAGAGGCGCATTTGGTGTCTGGCTAAGAGCGGATAGCCAGCCATACCAAGGCTTGACCTCATCCTTGTTGTCAATCCAAGGAGTGGATTGTGGATAGCTGCCCACTGGCTAGGGCCTTTCTTTCCCAGAGTGCCAGCCTTCTAGAGAAATAGCCATTTTCTACCCTTACCTCTTTCTGGATAAAGGCCGATGACATTGACCTTTATCCAATGGATGAATAAAGGCCATTTAGACTGACAGAAATTTCACTTCAAGAAACAGATCAAAGTGTAAATGGGTCTTTAGACCCACTACCTTTGTGCCAATGTCCTGTCCTGGTCACCATCTCCTTCCCTCTGTGGCAGCCCACTTGGGCCAGATCTCAGTAGGGTTCCCTCCTTCCTTCCTTTATTAGAGTCTATATTTGGAGAGTGCCCCTGTGGGCTAAGGATGGTTTTTAGAGGTAGATAGACCTTGGATTATATCTAGGGTCTACTACCACCAATTGAGTGACCTTAATGTCATTCAATTTACTTAATGTCTCTGAGCCTCATTTGTCAAATGCAGAAAATATCTTCTTAGAGGATTGGTACGAGAACTGATCAAGCCTCACTCAATGGTTTTCATCACAGAGTGCTGACCACAGTTCCAGACACCCAGGGGAACATTCCAGAAAAGTTAGTTTTTCTTGTGTGCTTCTTTTTTCTGGGAGAGGATTTGGCTGAGTATGGTCTAATTCGTACTAAAGTCTTAATAGCTGAAAAAGCTGAACGTTCTTTTACCCCAAGGAAGAGATTAGTGGTGAGTGTTTAGGCACAACCAAGAGTCTCTAAAACTTCTGAGTGCTGGAAAGTTGTGGAGCAGCCTTCAGGGGGCCCAAGCTCCCATGATATGGCATCAGCACACCTGGCCATTAGGGACACTTTTCTTTCTTCTCCTTTGTAGCCCAGGTATGGACACATACCCTGTTTTGTTTTTTTTTCTGACAAAGCCATAATTGATCTGAGTAGTAATCTCAAAATCTCAAAGCATGACCCTCTATCTTACCTGAGATGCTGAGATACATACACATCATACTTCATCCTAAGCCTACTGAATCTGACTCTCTCTCTGGGGGTGGGATTTGGGAATCTGCTTTATAAGTAATCTCCCCACCAATCCACTTACATCCTAGTGCCTGAGAACCACTGGTCTGAAGCCTTAAAGGGGGTAGTTTCAGAGTAAATCAAGCAAATAAATCAGTGTAAAGTAGCAAAAGTGACCAAGTTTAGGTCTTTAGATGCATCGGAATTCTCAACAGAGACACCTGCATGTCCAGCTGGGATCCATCTGGCTGGGAAGCCCTTCCATCCTCTCAGGCCTTCAGCTTTTTCCATCTCAGGCCTTGATTCCAAGCACCTTAAAACTCCAGTCTGAGCTGACCCTGTGGATCCTGACCCAGTTGGATATCCCTGGTCCCCAAAGACACTGCCTACTTCATGGTCTCATGAGGCTGGTCCTAGGCCTCCACCTTGACGATGCACCTTTTGATCCACACTCTTGCCATCTTCTAAGCCCTTTGCACTGCTCTCCCTCATTTCTCTATATAGATCACAAATGTGTTAACATGTGTGCCCACACGTGTGCACTGACACACACACACATGCACTGATCCCCTCATCCACAGAGTCCAAAGCTTCCATAATTCAGTGAGACCAATGCCTGGCACAAAGTGGCTGCCTAATAAATGTCAATTCTCTTCCCCTGACCCTTTTCTTTCTTCCAGCTGCTCCATTCTGTGGTAGACAGTCCAGAAAAATGGGAGGCAGTTCGAGCGGGGATATACTATGACTATGTTCCAAAATCTGATCAGTGCATGGGGCTGGCTGCTGGGTTTCTATGCCTGCATACCAATGAAGCTGCATCTGGAGCAGAATAGTTTGTGCCCATAAACCATGACCTTCATTATCCACGGAGGCGGCCAGCAGGGGCAGACCCTGTAGAAATCTTTCCCGTCCCAATTGCAAGGGTGGCAGAGGCGACAAGACTATGCCATCATCTCGGCAGCACTAACTGATGTTTTCTATAGTGCTGTGCAAAGTACACTCTTCACCTATTCTTTCTGGCTGGGATGGGCTTTTTTTTCCAATTAAAAATTAAAATAGCAGCTGAATTTATATTCATTTCTTGGGTCTGCAATTCACGCTCCATTTCTCATAAGCAGCCTGCATTATCACGGAGCTCATCTGCTTATATCACCTCTTGGAAACAACCACTTAAATCTCTGCTTGGCTAGAAATGGTTCCTTTGTGACAGAGTACCAGAGGGCAGAGACACATGGAATCAAGTCAACAGAGTGACACGAGGCCATACAGCCTGACACGCTTCTTAGGAAAGAATTCCTGCCAGCACCACCCCTGTGAGTCATTTCACATCTTCCTCAGTAGCGATAGGGTCAGAAATCAGAAAGGAGACAGTTTAGACACTTAGAAGATTCTTTCTTCTAAGTAGTTATAGTGTGGGTTCCCGCATTCACTCCCTGTTCTTTGTTCTGCCCTTTGGGCCATATAGATAAAACCCGCTGCAGGAGAGTTCTTTGTAGGAACACAGTTCTCTTGCCCTGTTATGGGCTGAATGGTGTCATCCAAAGATAGATGTTGAGTTGAGGTCTAACCCCTAGTACCTCAGAATTGTGACCTTGATTAGAAATAGGGTTGTCATAGATGTAATTAGTCAAAAAGAGATCCTACTAGAGTTAGGGTGGACCCTTCATCAAATATCACTGGTGTCCTTATAAGACAAGCAGACACATAAAAGGAGAACATCACATGAAGGCAGAGGCAGAGATTGGAATGAGGTAGCCATAAGCTGGAAAATGCCTGGGTGGCCCCTGGGAGCTGGAAAAGGCACAGAAAGTTCCTCCCTAGAGACTTCAGAGGGAGCATGGTGCTGTGAACACCTTGATTTTGGACTCTGGACTCTGAAACTATGCGAGGATAAGTTTCTTTTCCTTTATTTACTTAAAAAATATTTTATTTATATATTTGACAGAGAGAGAGAGACAGAGACTGACACAAGCAGGGGTAGTGGCAGGCAGAGGGCAAAGAAGAACCAGGGAGCCCTGATGCAGGTTTCAGGCTCCATCCCAGGACCCTGGGATCATGATCTGAGCTGAAGGCAGATGCTTACTTAACCAACTGAGTCTTCCAGGCACCCAGAGAGAATAGGTTTCTGTTGTATTAAGCCACCTAGTTTGTGGTATTTTGTTATGGCAACCCTAGAAAAGTCATATACCCTCTGAGACTTCCCCAGACTGAACACACCCAGTTCCTTCAATTGTTTCTCATATCATATAATCTCCATCCTTCCCCTCATTTCACTCCTTTGAGCATATTTCTTGTGCCAAACCAATCTCTCTCAAGGTTCTGAGAGACACATCTTGTCCTGGGACCGTGGCCTCCCCCATTTCTGGATTCTGTACCTCAGAGTGTGGTTACTTTCTTGGCAGCTTTTTAATTTTTTTTAAAAATTTTTTGGCATCTCAAATTCCTTTTTTTTAATAAATTAATTTTTATTGGTGTTCAATTTACCAACCTACAGAATAACACCCAGTGCTCATCCCGTCAAGTGTCCCCCTCAGTGCCCGTCACCCATTCACCCCCACCCCCCGCCCTCCTCCCCCTCCACCACCCCTAGTTCGTTTCCCAGAGTTAGGAGTCTTTATGTTCTGTCTCCCTTTCTGATCTTTCCCACACATTTCTTCTCCCTTCCCTTATATTCCCTTTCACTATTATTCATATTCCCCAAATGAATGAGAACATACACTGTTTGTCCTTCTCCGATTGACTTACTTCACTCAGCATAATACCCTCCAGTTCCATCCACGTTGAAGCAAATGGTGGGTATTTGTCATTTCTAATGGCTGAGGAATATTCCATTGTATACATAAACCACATCTTCTTTATCCATTCATCGGCATCTCAAATTCCTATTCAGTTTATGGTCAAGTAAGACCCGTTATTCTTCTCCAGGTGCACTGCTGCTAACTCTTGTCTCTCAACTGGTATGACAGTTTGTTAGAATCTCTTATCGTCACATTGATGATTGCTCTGTCTTCAACAGATGTTTTAAATCCTGAGTCGATTCATCAATGCATTCCAAATTCTTCCCAGCTCCATTCTTATTTTATCTATTTCCCCCCAGAAATCTCTTTACGTTTTCACTGAATTATTAATCACGTTAAGCTGAGCACAGAGAACTCTGGCATCTCATCAGAGACTTCTCTGCAGAATTGCTGTGAATCCATACATTTGTTCACTCAATAAATATTTACTGAGTTCCTAGTGCATGCCAGACATTATTCTAGGCATTGAAGATTTGGTGATGAATAAGACAAATCTTTGTCCTCATAGAGCTTAAATTTTCATGAGTCCACTTTGGGGATGTATCTGACCATTAGCGGAATGTATGGATATCTGGGTTCCAGCAGATTCTTTATCCTTTCAAAATGCCAGTTTCAAACCTCCTGAGCCAGGGACCTGGAGAAATACTACTCCTGAATGGAGGATCGAATGCAGTTCTTTCCTGCAAATAAGAAATTTCTCCTTGTTCCTGCCTTCTTTGTGACCAGGTTGAGCACCCTAAGAGTTTCTGTCTCATTTTGCCACTTTTCTCTCCCGACCTGCTAAAGTGTAGGGCAACTTAGGGTTTGGATGGGGAGTGTGAGGAAGGGCTGAGCCCCAGTCAAGTAGAGATAGGAATTGGGAATAAACTAAATGCCCTGATTTTGGATCCCAAGGACAAGAAGGAAGATCTGTCAGGAGTTTATGCAGTGGAGAAAATCAGAGTGGGGAGAAAAGTCAGAGTCCTGGTCAATGAGGAGGAGTAAAGGAAGGCGGTATCTAGCTTAAAGAAGGAAAGACATGGAGGACATGAGACCTGTATTAATATTTAATGCATTTCTTCCCCTAACATGGGACCAGTTGCAAAGCAAGAGAATAGAATTGTGGGTGGTGAGGAACCTAGATTCCCTTAGATGGGTTTATGCAACTTTACTGGAGAGCCTCTGGCTCTCAGGTGGTGTCAGGGCTGTTGTTGCCACTGGCATTGGTCTCTCTTCCTTAGCATCTGCACTTTGCTTTGCCTGCCATTCTCCTTTCTCTTCCTTTTCCCAGCTGACTAATTATCTTTGCATTTTCCTATTCAAATTCTGGAAGGAAATTCCAAGAATTTGTCCTAGTGAATTACCACCAACCCTACTGGACAGAGCTTTTCACACCCAGCTACTTTTTGGGAACTGAGCAGCCTATGGATGGGCTAATCTTGCCCGGGTGCCCACTTTGGTCCAGTTAGTTGCCAGTCTTTGCTCAAGGGCCAATTTGTTAGTTTCTCTTCCAAAGGGAGGTTGGGTGTAACAGTCACCATGGTTGCCATGTTGTTTGGCAAGTCTGGCTAATTCTATTTCCTCGACATTTCCTCTCCATTCTCTGTTGCCATGTTGTACCTGTTTCACTGTTACTTGGACTGGCATGTCAAAGATGTCTTCTAACCTGAGTCTTGCTTTATTCCTTATATTGCTGTCACTACAATTTTTCTAAACAAACACACATACATGTTAATATCATTCCCCTGCCTAAAATCTTTCAAAAACTTTCCATCATTTTCAAAGGAAAAAGTGAAACCTCCTTTGCCTGCCAATTTCATCTACACAAGTCATCTCAGTTCATCTCCCTCCCTTTGCTCCTTCTACTCTACTAAGGCTTAGTATGCAGTTTTAATTCTCCAAGTCTCTGCGATGTTTTCTCCCTCCCTAAGTGCCAGGAAAACCCTTATTTATGTTCAAAACACATTGTAGACATCACCTTCTCTGGGAAGTCGACTTTGGCAACCACCTCTGCTTCTGCCTCAGAGCTAATCACTTTCTCCTCTGTGCATTGTACAAGACTCTATTGTTGTACTTATCATGCTGTATTAGAATTTCTTTTTAAACATTTCTTTCTCCCCTTCTAATTTGCATGCATCCTCCGAACAGGAGCTATTTGTTATGCACATTTGCATCTCTAGCAGTCACCACCGATGCCTCAAGAAATGTTTGTTGAATAAATGAATGAATGAGCAAATGATGAAGAAGATAAACTCACCCAGGACATGCCAGGCACTGTTCTAGGTGCTTTACATGTACTACCTCAGTTAATTCTCCCAGTGGCATGATCAGGAAAGGGAGAGCCTCAGGGAGGTCAAGCACCTATTCCAAGGTCAAGTAGCTAATAAATGGTAAAACTGGGATTTGAGCCCAGATTTGTCTGATTCCAAAGCCTTCACTGTTTTCACTGTATTAAGCAGAGGAAGAAAACTCTATAGAGATAGATTCTAGCTTTTTTTTTTTTAATGAAGTTTTTCTTTTTTTAAAGGATTGGAATTATCCGATGTGGAAATGAGCCAATTCCACAGTTCCCATGTCAACAGAATGGGAACAGCTGACTCACAGGAGATAGGTCCCAGGATGTTGATAAAGTATAATTTTCAAAAGGTTAAGAAACTTCACTCTCATACTGATATAAAAGGAACATATGTCAAAGATTTTATTCTACTCATTAATTAATGAGGGAACCAGTCTAATTAACATTGAAACAGGCTTATAGAACATGAAGAAGCTAGGTATTTGTAGGAAATGCTAGGATAAAGTTGCCGGGTTAGATCCAAAACTGATTAATGTCCAAGAGGGTCATAAATGTAGAATTTGAGGGTATGTCCTTCACTGGGTAGAAATTATTTGCATCTTTAGTTGTCAAAATGGTCAAGTTCATATGTATTTTTACTAAATCTGAGATTTTAAATCAATAGTAAATAGTGAGTTGAACCAAATACAATCCCTTAGGTATTTCTTGAGTGCCCTTTATACCTCTGTGGAATTGAAAGGCCATGCCACTCACCCTTTGTCTCATTTCCAAGCTTTGAATCATTTTTCTGACGGTTATATTGCTCACTTCAGCCCCAGGGTTGGGGCAGGCTGCTTTGGGGCTTTGCTGGGAGCTGGGATGGGGGATGGTCAGTGGGCCAAGAGAATCCTGGGTCCTTTCTCATCACAAGGTGGGAATCTCTCCTCCCACCTTCGTGGGAACCCAAGAGGAAGGACAGTGGGCCTCGGCCAGAAGGGCTCCATGCACACAAGGCTGGCGTTGCTGGTATCAGTCCCAGTTAGAATACCTCCACTGATGGGAGGCCCAAGTTAGAAGCCTCATCAAGTTTTAAAAAGGTTTTGTTATGTAAATGTCCCCAAACACACACACACACACACACACACACACACACACACACGCACACACAGAGTTTGATCTAGCCCACCCCATTTTTTCCTTAGGGTAGAGCAGATTAAAAGCAAATATCAGAAATGTCATTTCACTCCTGAATTACTTTACTGCACACCTCCCCACATAACAATGAAAGAAAAACAGAAAGGGAGAGGCATGTTCTTATGTGACACTGCCATTATCACACTTAACAAAATCCACAATTTCTTCATGTTATCTAGTTCATAGTTAATGTTCAAATTTGTTTGACTGACTAAAAACTATGTCTTCATAGCGCTGAGCACTAATATATATTGCCTACATCCTCTGGGCCAGGTTTTGTGCTAAATTCTGGGCTCGCAGAAGAATGCTATGCACAGGATCCTGGGCTTGCATTCGCATGCGTGGCCCAGAAGGTGTGAAGGCTGCTGCTCCTCACAGCCTGAGGAACAAGGCCATCTTGGAGCTGGGCCTGCTCAGAAGTCTGGGTGACTTCTGTAGTGGCTGAGCACTCCAAACACGACCAAACCAATCAGGCCTGCTTTGCTGGTTCAGTTTGGATGGAGAGGCACTGGCAATAGGCTTGGGCTGTAGCCTGTAGAAGGTAGATTGCAGAGGCTCTAGGCTGAGGACAATAGCATCCCTTAGGGAAAGGGAAGGGCTTTGGGGGTTGTGAGACAGCATCCTCTTGCTTCCAGAAGGCCAAAGGAATAAAAGTGTTATTTATTTATTTATTTATTTATTTATTTATTTATTTATTTATTTATTTAGAAAGATTTTATTTATTTATTTATGAGAGGCTCCCTGTGAGGAGCCTGATGCGGGACTTGATCTCAGGAGCCCAGGATCACTCCCTGAGCGAAAGGCAGATGCTCGACCACTGAACCCCTAGGTGCCCCTGGTCTAATTTTTTTTTTTTTTTTTTACCTATGAGATACATCCTCACATTTTTCTCTAATAAGTCTAATCTAGACATGTTGGGTTCAGCCTGTGAAAACCACTCTGAATTTTGATCCTGCCAGCGCCCCCTCCCCAGTTTCCTGACATCTGTTTATGTGACAATTGTGCCTTCTGTGTCTTCATTCAAGCTAGCAGTGAATATGTTGAACAGGACAGGATGGAGAATAGGGCTTTGTGTCATCTCCCAGAGAAATTTCTCTAGGTTGACAGCAGACTTTCTATCCAGACATTACAAGCTGACAGTCTTTGGACCTGCAGATGTGTTTAGGGGGGTCATACTGGAGCCACAGATGGGTATTGTTTTTTAATTGGAATATGCTTGCTGGGACACCTGGGTGGCTAAGCGGTTTAGTGCCTGCCTTCGGCCCAGGTCGTGATCCTGGAGTTCTGGGATTGAGTCCCACGTTGGGCTCCCTGCATGGAGCCTGCTTCTCCCTCTGCCTATGTCTCTGCCTCTCTCTCAGTGTCTCTCATGAATAAATAAATAAAATCTTAAAAAAAAAAGAAAGGAACATGCTGCAACATCTTTAAATGGCAAATCCAGATTTTCACCTTTTTTGAAAACCAAGGGCTCTGGCTCCTACTTGTTTGAGTCTCCTCATGGCCCCAGAAGGCTGCAGCTAGGTGATGGTTGCTGCTCTCTTTAGGTGGACTGTACTCCTTTCTGTATGCTGGAGTCTTTACCACTCCCTCCACTCATGTGTAGGCATCTGAGACCCTCTTTGCTTCATTAAATGATGCTTTTTGGTTATGTTGATCTACCAACCATGAACCAACTTCACTCACTCATTCTTCAGTCTTCATATCACCAGCTGTACCACAGGGCCTGGTGAGACACCTAGTCAGAATCTTCTGGAAACTCAGATACACACTCTCCACTTGATTTCCCTGGCACAGATTTAACAAGCCAAGGAAAAAGGAAAGGATGTGAGTTGACACAGCTTATTCTTGGTAAACCTGCACTGGCTCCTGGGCAGTCAATGCTTCATTTTTAAGTGTTTAGGAATTGATTAGAAATTATTCCCAAGGGGCAGCCCCGGTGGCTCAGTGGTTTAGTGCCACTTTCAGCCCAGGGCATTATCCTGGAGACCCAGGATCAGGCCCCACATCGGGCTCCCTGGGTGGAGCCTGCTTCTCCCTCTGCCTGTGTCTCTGCCTCTCTCTCTCTCTCTCTCTCTGTCTCTCATAAATAAATAAATAAAATCAAAAAGATAAAAATAAAAGGAATTATTCCCAAGGAAGAAGGGAAGGTGAGCTGAAGCTTGGGGTCTATGGCTAAGGCAAACTCCTCTCCCCAAAGAGGACCATGCTATTGAGAGAAAGACAAGAGCTTCAGATTTAAAACACAAACCAACCTTTGAGTTTGGTTCAGGCACCGATGAGATACGTGTCCTCCTTCCTCTCTCTGGGCTTTAGTTTCATCCACAAACCAGGGCTGATTTGTTCAATGAAGCTTCAAGCCATGAAATGAAGGGAATGTTTTTTAGCTAAAAAGATCCGGGGCTGGAGACACCCTGGGGATGAAACTAGACTGCCTACGAGCCTCTGAGCTGGATCATCTGTTTTGCAGGTGTCCTGGATCAGCTAAGCAGATGCTGACATTGCCCCCCCCCCCCAACAAAATTTCAGAGCCAGAAGTGAACTTGAGCCTCGTCTCTAAATCTCCCAGCCTACAGATGGGGAAGCTGAGGCTAGGGAAGGGGAAGGGACTTTCTAAAATTTCAAAGTGAAACCTGGTGGCCGAATGGAGATTTTTTTTAAACCCAGGTTACCCAGCTTCCAGATGAAGAGTGGATCCATTCTCCCAGTGTATTTCAAATTTTTCTGATTCTGACTCAGACTGAGAAATACACTGTAATTCCCATCTAAAACAAAGTCACACCCACACATGGTGTGTTCGGATAAAACATCTTTGTATCAGAATATTCACAACACGATATGTATTTCTCCATTCAATAAACTGCATGTTCAATTAATTCTATGTCATTCCATCCTAGCCCACCTCATTCCAATCTAGTTCACTCAAATACAAAAGGTCTGGCCGACACCTAAATTTGTTTTGCTTTGCTCATTGTAAAGCAGGGGTCAGCAATGTACGGTTTATGGTCCAAATCCTACCTGCCACTGTTTTTGTGAATAAAGTTTTATTGGTACGCAGCCATTCCCATTATTTACTGTAGTCCATGGCTGCTTTTGCACTACAACAATGGGGTTGAGTAGCTGCATGAATCTCAAAGCCAACAACAATTATCTGGCCATTTACAGAGTTTGGAAACCCCTGTAGTAACCTCACTTTAAGCTGGTTGAGTCTTTTCAAGCCTCTTGCAATGAATAGAGAGTGACAATGGGTGGAAAGGGTGGAAGACAGGGAGGGAAAGGCCTCTGGGCCTGGAGCTGCTGATGCTTTCAGAACCTCTGGCCACCGGAGAGGAGGAGCCTGGGATCCGGAGTGCTATTTGCTGGCCTTTCTGTATCCTGGAGGCTTTTGCAACCCCAGTTTTGGGTTCATGGCCCCTTGGGGAAGGGTCAGAGAATACAGCACTTCTTTATCGCAGTGGGGCAGGAGGAAGATGGAAGGAACAGAACCATGCCTGGTTTCCAGGCCCAGATCTTGCAAGTGAGGCCCACTGAGAGGTCCATAAATGAGTCACTGATTGGCAGGTCTTGCTTTGGATGCTCTTGCCCCTAGAGTTCTTAGTGGAAACACGAGTTTTTAGCTCCATTGGCCCACACTTTGACAGGTGCTGGGTTGTCACCAAGTCTTTGGGCAGCCAGTCCCCCTGGCCTGCTGCCGCGCTGATGCCTGACAAATGGGGAGCTGCCATTTTGTATGCAGTGCAGAGACCTGGAGTCCTTCCTTGGCACCACGGAGACGTGATGATGCCTTTCTCAAATGCAACATGACAAGTAGCACCGCAGGAACTGAGGTTAGGATTGGTTACTAAGAATAAGTGAGACAGATTTTTGTTGTTGTTGTTAATAGGAAACAAATGTTCTTATGCCCCTTGTTCAGCTCATAGACACAGTGGTGCTGAAACTTTTTGCGAGGTGACACAGTTGGTTTTCTATTTGAGAATCATGTGTCTCTGTGCAGGACCACTTATGGAAATATATTCACTCAGTTCCTGCCCTGCATATATTACAAAAACAGACTGTACAGCTCAATGACATGTATATTTAGTGCGTACACCCATGTGTGCCTGCTTTTACCTATACAAAGTATAGGTCATATGTACTGAGCACTAACGACTACAGCAAGGAAATACACGTTTAGCAAGGGACTGAAGTATGTCACTATTAGATGGCTGTTGCCAGGGCTTCCTGAGTGTTTATTTTTATTTTTATTTTTTATTTTTTTATTTTTTACTTTATTTTATTATTTTTTTTAATAATAAATTTATTTTTTATTGGTGTTCAATTTGCCAACATACAGAATAACACCCAGTGCTCATCCCGTCAAGTGCCCACCTCAGTGCCCGTCACCCATTCACCCCCACCCCCCGCCCTCCTCCCCTTCCACCACCCCTAGTTTGTTTTCCAGAGTTAGGAGTCTTTATGCGTGTTTATTTTTAATATCCACGATCATGATGACCGCAACCATTCACTAAGTCCGTACTATATGCTACTCTATATTAGTACATACATCCTCTTAATTCCCCCAAGCAAGCCTTTCAAAGTAGATCTATTCATTTCCATTTATCTCAGAGTGGAGACCAGCATTGTCAAGGTCACAAAGGCCACAACATAATTACGGTCTCTGTCCTCATGGAGTTTATAGTCCAGGGGGTGAGCATAATTGTAAAGGGAAATAAAGGTCAGGAAGAAAAAACTTTAAGTTCTATCCAAACATATACCAGGACGTTATGCTGTGAACCAGCACTATCCAACAGAAATATAATGTGAGGCACAAATTCGAGTCACATACCTATCTTTAAATTTCCTGGTAGCTACATTAGCAAAAATAAAACAAAACAAAAACATGGTGAAATAGTAACATAATATTTTCCTGAACCCAACATACCTAAAATACTATCATTTCAACATGTAGTCAGTGCTAAAAATTATCAATGGAATATTTTATATTCTTATTTCTGTACAAAGGTTTCAAAACTTTGGTGTGTATTTTATACTTAAGGTTCATCTCAATTTGGACTTCGGCACCTTTTGGGTGCTCAGCAGCCACACGTGGCTAGTGGCTACAGTATCAGCACAGGCCTCAACCAGGGAGTCAAGAAAAGCCTCCCTAGGAGGGGACCAGTTAGCTGAGATCTGAAGGACGAGCAAGGATTGGGGAGATCTAAGGAGACATGTGTGAAGAAGGGGTCACAGGAAGGGGCCAGCCCTGGCCTAAGAACAGCGCACATTCGAACTAAGAGACAGTCAGTGTGGTTGGTCTTAGTGAGCCAGGCAGAGGCTGGTAGTCTAAGTTTAAGTCAAGAAGAATGGGCAGCCACTGAGGAATTAATGGTAAGCTAAAAGGGCGATACATGGGTGTGAGGCTCACGAATGCCTCATGGCCTCATGGGGATCATCCCTTCCTTTTCTCTCTGTCACTGCTGGGGCCAGGATTTTCCTGCAGGCTCTGAGTCATTGTGACTCACAGAGTGGCAGGAGGTAGACCAGCCTCTCTGCCCTGTCTGCCATGTCCATCTAGAGCTGCTAACCTGTGCCTATAGACCGCTGTGTCCTGGGACGATGCTCCCCAAAAAAGGCACAGACCTACTTCTCTCTTCTGAAAAGGAAGGGGACAGGTAGGGTCTTGCAAGAATGTCTCCTCCCATGCTGCAAGGACTGCCTCTGGACCTGCTCTGGACCGGCTGGAAGAGGCCCATCCCATGATGTCTCTGGACCCCGGCCAAGGCTCTCTTATGTCACATGAGGCTCTGGGTTCCTGCTGTTGTTCCTTTGTTCTCCAGCCTCTTTCCTTGTGTCTGGCATCTTCTTGATCCTGTTTTGTTGAAGGCAGGCTGAGAGAGGCCTCCCCAGTGCTTGGACTGCTCCCTTTCTCTCTGGAAGTCTTCCTCACTGTCCAGCCCTGACCTGGTGCATGGGCTGAGAAGGTAGCCTGAGGAAGGTTTTTGGCACAGGCTTTAAATATTCAGAAGGGTGCCTTAGAAAACAGACAGTAAACCCATTCTGGATCAAAGCAGAACCAAGATCAAGGTGTGAGAGTTACAGAAAGATTTGTTTTCGTAAAAGGAAGTGTCACCCAATAATTTGAGCTGCCAAATATGTCTGGCTGCCAGGCAGTAAGGATGAGAAGATCTGAGGAGATTTCAGAGAGCTTCTTGGGCAGGGACCCCAAAATTCTAGGCCCCAGGCTAGGGATGATCCATGATCAACTTCTACTGGTCTCTAGTGAAACAGAGAAAGTGTAGAGATTTTCCATCGAACTCAATTCTCAAATGCTGAGATTATATTCCTTACTTGCTTTGGTATTAAAATACAGCCTCCTGTCACAACCTCCTGATAAAGATTATTGTTTATTTTTTTACTGTCCTTTATTTGGTTGCTGACATTATAAAGTCTCTCAAAGAGTATTTTTGAAATTGTAATGGCCCATGAAATCCAAATGCCTGGAATCATTGATCTAATATAACTGTCCTGTTCTTCCCAGAAAATCTAAACCATTAGAATCACTCAGCCAGCACCACGTACAAAGGAAACCCCATCACTTCCTACCACTTATGTCTTATTCTTGAGTCTTGAACCTTAGCTATGTGTCTTATTGACCTGTCGGGGGGATGGGGACATTGTCTAAGAAATGTGAAGCTCCTATTTGGAACTTTGGAGAGGCCTAGCCACTGAGCACACCAGGACCTTATCAACAGAGAACAATGGGGGCTGACAGGTAGTTAGCACTGCTGGGCTTGGGGACTGGCACGTGGCCTGGCTGTGAGTCTGGCGGATATCCTATTGCCCAAAGGTCAAAAGGCTTGCCATACTTGTATATATACGACAGACATCCATGCCAGGGGCCAGTTGATGAGCAAGGTAGTGGTCACTCAAGTGGTAGAAGTCATGAGAGCAGGGGTGCAGTGCTATAGTCAGGAGACATTCCAGCTATAGAAAGCTCCCAGGAAGAAGCAGGGCATCATTACAGAACACAGCCCCTGGGAGGGAGGGAGTGGCAAGGTTGAGGAAGGGGTTCAAGTCCAGCATAGGAATCAAGACATGGGCAGAAAAGCCAGACAGGAGCCCAGATGTAAGAGCTGAGCCTACCCGTGGTGAAGGGAAGGTCAGAAGAGGAGTGAGTTATGCTCAGCAGGTTCCTGGGAGTCAGGGTGCTGCTGCTTTGCCCTCACGATCTTCTCAAGACCCCCCACCGGGAAAGCTGACGTCATTTAAGTCCCAAGCCTGTTAACCTTCCTTCATGTGAATGTCGACAAAACACCTGGTGGGAAATGCCACTCCAGTTACCTCGAGGCCCCCCGAAATCCCTACACTTTGAGGTTGTGTATGTGTGTGTGCATGTGTGTATGTGTTTGTGTGTGTGCATCTGTACATGCACACCAGAGAGAGAGAGAGAACCTTCAAACCAACTGTGGCAATTGTGCATTAATACCACCACCTGCTGCCTGAACTGGTCACCGTAATGGGGTCTGACAAGAATACTTAGTCTGTGCTTTGCTTTGGGCCCCTTCATTTTATTCTCAGGGAGGCTCTGGTTGACTTACTTTGACAGCAGGAATATGAGAAATTCAAGAGGACAGATTTCCCATGGTGATGCCTTAACTCCTCCCCTCCCCTCCCAGTGTCAGGGCAGTTATATTTCAATTTGTTTATTCACGGTCTTTAGTACCAGCAGGTGCACTCGGCTCAGTGTGGTAACAGCCCATCTGCACCAACCTGCACGGAGGGAGGGTGCGCTGTGCCCAGGAAGGCCTCCAGCATTTGAACCAAACCTCCAATTGGTCTCTGCTCACAAGAAGAGTGCTAACCTCACAAGGGAGGTCTGACGAACCAGGGGTGACTGGGTCGAGCCTCCCCTTCTTGGAGGAGGCCACAAGGCCTAGTGGCCTCCAGTCTGTGTGCCAGCGCCTGATTGCCTGCATCTGGATTTTGGCTCTGCCACCATCCAGCTGTTTGACCTTGGGCAAGTGATTTAACCACTCCCAGCCCCAGTTCCCTAATCTTAAATAGCATCTACCTCCTCCGGTTGTAGTGGAGATTAAGTATATGTAAAACTCTTAAGTGACAGATAAGGGTACAATAAATGCTGGCGATTATCACTACTTCTTACTAACACCTTCCTTTTAGGTCTGAGATTCAGAAGTGGGGTTGGGGGAAGCTGTTTGCTCAGATGGAGATATAAATTCCATCTTTGGCTTTGAAGAATCTACTAAGGAAAGACAGCAGGGAAATCAACACTTAGACGACTGGCAGCAGCGTCACAATCCAAAGCACACACACAACATTTACCTTCCTCCTCGAGACTTAATGTGCAGATTAAGTAAGATGGTGTGTGCACAGCACTTAACGCAGTGCATTTGCAGAGTGATCTATTAACACCCTCCCAGTACCACCAGTGGTGATAGAGTCAGGGGAGGAATTTACAGAGTGTTTCATGTGTTTTCGAGTTGAACTCTCCCCAGAGAATAAGGCGTTTTGATGGAGGACCAGGGGCTCGGGGTATCATCAACGGCCAGCTTCTCAATAGATCTGCTTGTCTCATTAAAGGACACTTGTCTCATATAAGGACACTTTTGTTTTATAATCGAGGGAGCCACAAGAAGTTTGGCTGTGGTCAGGGCTGTCGGAAAGACTGGAGACAAGGACAGCAGATGACATAACCTTTGTTCACTGTCTGACCCTTTGGATGGTGCCTGAGTCCCTAAGGTCAGGAAGGTGAGGGTCAAAAGCTAAAAGAACTAACCGGCTTTTATGAGGCACGTTGGTGAGTTGTGGGCACAAGTAGAACTACTTTGGAGTCCCAGGAAAAAGCCTCATACAGATTTGGGAACCTGCCATTCTCTCCAACCCTGCATGGCATCCAGGACTGTCCTGGCTCCCCTGTGCACTCAGAAATGACACCCTGGCAGGACACGGTGGACACTGTGTGGTGTGGTAATGGGAGGAGATATTTTTGCAGCTCTGTGGGAGTCTACTTGAGTTCTACAAGTAAGCTGGAGGTCCCCAGTCCACAGCCCTCTTGCTGTCACGCTTATTCCTCTGTCCTCAGAGCCAAGGAAGACATCACTAATCTATCACAACCTTCTTCTGGTAAGCTCAGATGCAGCCTCAGAATCTTTCTCAACTTAGTATTACAGGCAACACCAACTAACCAGTTGATGGTTGGAAATATGAAAAGCTATGCAGTAATATTCCATTGTATACATAACCACATCTTCTTTATCCATTCCATTAGAAACGACAAATACCCACCATTTGCTTCAACGTGGATGGAACTGGAGGGTATTATGCTGAGTGAAGTAAGTCAATCGGAGAAGGACAAACAGTGTATGTTCTCATTCATTTGGGGGATATAAATAATAGTGAAAGGGAATATAAGGGAAGGGAGAAGAAATGTGTGAGAAATATCAGAAAGGGAGACAGAACATAAAGACTTCTAACTCTGGGAAATGAACTAGGGGTGGTGGAGGGGGAGGAGGGCGGGGGGTGGGGGTGAATGGGTGACGGGCACTGAGGGGGACACTTGACGGGATGAGCACTGGGTGTTATTCTGTATGTTGGTAAATTGAACACCAATAAAAATTAATTTATAAAGAAAAAAAAAAGAAAAGCTATGCAGTCTCTGATCTATAGCAAATCTGTGCTTCTGGGCAGAGCTCTCAGGGTCCATGACCTGGCCTCCAAGCCTTCTCCCCTACCACTCAGTTCTCAAATACTCCGTGGTTTGACTACACTGTCCCACCTTACCTCTGCTGCTTCTTCCTGCATTCAGAAACACTCTCTGCATTCTTTCAACCTACACATAGCCTATGCATCTCTCAAGATTCCTCCTCTGCAATGTTTTTCTTGGGATCATCTGGGGACTTCCAACAGCTCTGAAGACCTCAGCCACTCAGTCTTCACTGTTGGCAGGATTTATGCAGAATGGTCACTGAAACAATGGAGAGAGGGGCGCAGCCCATTGCTATTGTTAGAAACTGTGTCCCCTGAAAATTCCTAAATTAAAGCCTTAACTTCCCACCCACCATGAGACTATACTAGAGACAGGGCTTATAAGGAAGTATTAAGGTTAAATGAGGTCACAGAGTGGAGCTCTGAACTGATAGAACTGATACTCTTATAAGAGAAAGAAACACCAGAAAGCTCACTCTCTCCATCATGTAAGGACACAGTAAAAAAAGTAGCTGTCTGTAAATCAGGAAGAGAATCCTCCCCAGAAACTGAACCCTGCCAGATCTTGTACTTTCCAGCCTCCAGAACTGTGTGAAAATAAATTTCTGTTATAATATTTTGTCATGGCAGACCAAGCAGGGTAAAGTACTCATGTTCATTGCATGGCTAACACATAGGGCCCTGTGGTCTGCACTGGGGGTACATGAATAAGAAAAGCATGGTCCCTGACTTCAAAGACCTCATTGCCTTTACTAAGAAGGGCAGGTAGAGACAGACATATGACCAGAGGCTGAGGGACACCATGAGAAATATTTTGGTAAAAGCTAGCACAGTGTGCTGTGGGGAATAATAGCATATAGCACAGAGGTGGGGAGATAGGGCATTAGAATCACACAGACCTGTGTTTGAAACAAGCCCTTACAGTATGACCTCAGGCAAATTACCAGTCCTCTTTGAACCTTGGTTTCCTCATTGTAAAATAGAGATTATAATTCTTTTTTTTTGAGATTATAATTCTTCAGAGGGTTATTATGAGGATTAAATAAAGTTATGCAATAAATAAATAAATAAATAAAGTTATGCAGATAAGGTACTTAGCACAGACACATGGACAGAACTCAGTTATTTACAATATTATCATTAACAACACTTGGAAAAGGCATCTAAGTGCTATCGCTGGAAGGATGGTCAAAAAAATCATCTCAGAGGATATAATACTAGAACTGAGTTTTATAGCATGAGTAGCAGTTAACCAGAAGAAAGATGTGAAAGCCATTCCAGGTAGAAGGAACAGAAGTTGCAGTTATTGGGGACAGGAAATAGCATGCTACATTTAAGGGACTTCCAACAGATTGATAGGACCTGATCAACGCAGTGCCGGCGCTGTGGTGAGGAAGCATAAAGAGTGGCAGGGGATGCAGAGCAAGAAAGGGAGTCAGAATCTATGAAGGCAGAGTTTGAACTTTTTTTGGAAGACTTTAGGGAAGCCACTGAAGAATGTTGAACAGCAGGGCTTGGGTCATTACCTGGTTTACATTTTAAAAGCTCACCCTGGCAATAATGTGGAATGAACTGGAGAAAGGTTGATGAGACACGGGTTATGTTAGTGATCAGAGAAGAGACAAGACAATAGCAATGGAGACAGACAGAAGTTGACAGATTGAAGAGATTGGGAGATTACATGGGAAGAAGTGTGAGGAGAGGCAGTCGGCCAGGAGGGAAAGAGAAAATGGACAGAACTGACTTCCAAGTTTCTACCTTGGCCTCAGAATGAATGGTGGCCTCATTCTTTGAGACTAGAAAGGCTTAGAGGTGGGACCAGAAAAGATGCATGTAAGACACAAGTTTTGGTATCTATGGGTTATCCATATAGAAATATCCTTTCAGTGAGGAGCTGAATAGAGAATTCTGAGGCTCTGCAGAAAGCTCTGGACTGGAGAAAGAGATTTGGGTTGCTCTTCATACTGAAAGTTGAAGCCAAGTTTTGAACGAGGTCATTTAGGAAAGAGGTGTGTAAAGCAGGAAGCTAAAGAAACGACATGGTGAACATAGACATTTCAGGGCAAGAGGACCAATCAGAGCCAGTGAAATGATGTATAGGGTCAGGGTGAAGGGTCAGGAGGAGGGACTGGTACCACTCAGTCAAATAGGAGGAAAAGATTTAGGAAGGAAGACATGCCAGCTCTACAAATACCACAGGGAGGCCAAGCAAGGTAGGGTAAGTTGGGTCTGATAATCAGTCATTGGTGGCCTCACAGAGAATTGTTCAAAGCCAAGGAGTGAACGGGAGTTGAAAAGCCTGACTGTTTATCTCAGGAAGGCTACGAGGCTACGACAAGGCACTCCTTTCAAAGAAGGGAGAGGTGTGTGCACATTTATAATGTGTGGGGAAGGAACCCATGGAGAAGGAGACATTGAAGTCTGAGGGAAGAGCAGGCGTGATGGAGGGGACCCGCTATACTTGGGAAGGGTGTGCAGACAGAAGGAGGGACACTGTTTCATCGAGGAAGGGGGAAGAAGAACGAGATACATGAGGAGGCAGGTAAGTTGAAGGGGACATGAAAGGGAGATGTCTGGACGTCTTGGCTTCCTCTGCGGGATGAGAGGGGAGTCATCTGATGAGATGAGGAGGTTGGAAAGAAGGGTAGTAGCAGGTTGGAACAGTGGTTGAAATTGGGGAGAAAGCCACTGGAAACATGTAGATTTCTCAGCAGCACAGAAGACTTAGCATATGGCATAGGATCACACGAGGCAGGAAAGGTGAGCACAACAAAAACAGATTAAAAAAGATCACAGAAAAAGAGAGGAATCTATGGGGGGACAGCTGGATGGGAGATTGTGGCAAGTCTCCATTAGGTGTGCAATGGGGATGCATGTCGGTATTTGAAAATGGTCAAAGCACAGAACAGGATGATAAGATTTCAGAGGTGGAGGAAAGGAAATTCCAGATGAGTTTGTGGGTGTCTGGGGGTGTAATGTAAATGACCAGAAAGCTTCTGGATTCAAAAGGCCCAGGAATTGTGAGGGTCAGGGTCTTGGATGGGTCTTCTGTATCAGTGATTCTTAAATTTTAAGATTATGCATATGGGTCACTAAAGGATTTTCTTTTCTTTTTTTTTTATTTAAGATTTGTTTATTTATTCATGAGAGACACAGACAGAGAGAGAGAGAGAGAGAGAGAGAGGCACTGAGACACAGGCAGAGGGAGAAGCAGGCTCCTCACAGGGAGCCTGATGCAGGACTCGATCCCAGATCCCGAGATCACGACCTGAGCCAAAGGAAGGTGCCCAACTGTTGAGCCACCCAGGTGTCCCTAAAAGATTTTCTTAAAACATAATTCCGATTCAAGAAGTCTGGCTGGAGGGGTGCCTGGGTGGTTCAGTCAGTTAAGCATCTGCCTTCAGCTCAGGGCATGATCCCGAGGTCCTGGGATCGAGATGCATGTCAGGCTCCCTGCTCAGCGGGGGAGTCTGCTTCTTCCTCTCCCTCTGCCTCTCCTCCCCCTCACTTGTTCTCTCTCTCTCTCAAATGAATTAATAAAATCTTTTTAAAAAAAGAAGTCTAGCTGGGGTCTGAGTTCTTCATTTCAATAAGCATCACTAGTGATCCTCGTTTTGTTGGTCCACAGACCACACTTTGAGATGCAGTGTCTAAATGGACTTTGGAATAGTCCAGCAGGAAGGGAGATCCAGGGGTGGAGAGGAAGTCCTTGCCTACGGCCTTCCCATCAGGAATGCCCCAACCATAGAGGAGAGGAGTAGAGCAGAGGAGTGTGAGGGGAGCTTCCTCTGCCTGGCGCGTCCCACAGTAGCCTCCCTACAATAAGAGAGAAGGCTGCTAATTGGCTAGAAACACTTGATATTAATTAACTCAATAGAATCGTTCCCCTGAAGCCTGTTTTGCATAATTAATGAATGCTTAGCTATAAGCTGCTGAAAACACTGAAGCCAAAGTGTTACAATTTTCCGATCAGCTAAGCAGAAACACCGCAATCCATACGGTTTGTGGACACAGCGAAAAGCTTAACTCCTGTTAATTACTGAGATTGGCTAAAGAGCCCTTGGCTTTGCCACATCTTAATGGGGGGAGGCAGGGCTAAACCGAGACACGTGGGCACCACAGGCAGGCTGATAATTTGATACCTCTTCAACAAAATAGTCTTTAAATATTTGTTCACCATTTAGTAGAGGAGAAGCTGAGTGTGGCCTTGAGGAAAAGCAGAATTGGAAAGTACTGGGCTAGGTGCAGGGTCCCCTTTGTGGTTTCAAGCAATTCAGCTCTGGCCCAAACCTTTAGAATGAACTCAATGAACCAAGAGTGTAGTCATAGGCCTACCCTCCTTAGAAAGCAGTTTTGCTTCAACCTCTAAAGATTACTAGAGATGTCCCTGGGAGGTTCTGCCTTCCATGCCAAGTTGGTCACTGAGGAACCCTCTTGGAGAGCTCTCTCAACAAATAGGGTTTTTTTTTTTTTTTTTTTGTACTTTGTTATATTTCTCGAGAAGTTTATTTTTTTTAATTTTTTTTTAATTATTTATTTATGATAGTCACACACAGAGAGAGAGAGGCAGAGACAAGGCAGAGACATAGGCAGAGGGAGAAGCAGGCTCCATGCACTGGGAGCCCGATGTGGGATTCGATCCCGGGTCTCCAGGATCGCGCCCTGGGCCAAAGGCAGGCACCAAACCGCTGTGCCACCCAGGGATCCCATTTCTTGAGAAGTTTAGTTTCACTTTTCAAATTACACCATGGACACTGCTCAGATAGCAGTGTCTTGGCTCTTGGGGATGGTGCCAGGATAGGTCAGACTCCCTACCATTCAACCAGGGCAGAAGTCAGAGGGGAGAGCTGGCTCACTTCTACCGTGTATGAAGAGTTACTTGGCCATGGGTGGGGTGCTTATCCTCTGGGAGCATCGTAGATCAGAAGACTTAATATTGTTAAGATGGCAATATTCCAAAATCGGTCTATTGATTCTATACAACACCCACGATCCCAACTGTCTTTTTTGCAGAAACTGACAGGCTGATCCTAAATCGTACAGAAATTCGAGGAGCCACGAGTATCAAAAACAATGTTTAAAAACAAAACAAAGTTAGAGGACTCACACTTCCTGATTTCAAAACTTACTGCAAAGATACAGTGTGGTATTGACATAAAGATAGACATATAGATCAATTTAATGGAACTGGAAGTCCAAAAAATTAGCCCTGTTGTTATTGAACCCAGATGCAATCTGCTCACTGCAGGACAGGCCAATAAGTCAAGAGACAAGGTGCTCGGGCAAAGGAAAGTGACCTTATTTGAGAAAGTGGGCTAAGCAAGGGGATAGTGGACTAATGTCCCCCAAAAATCATCCTGACACTTCAGTGGAGGCAGGGGTTTTTAAAGGGGGGAGGAAAGGGAAGTGGGGGTTAGGGGGACAGTAAGAAATGGGTTACAGCTGCCACTCAGGCTTGAGTCAGATGTGCAGGATGTGTTGATTAGTTTACTTTGTGCAAGGAGTTCTATGTTTTAGCTCAGTGCTCCCACTGAAAGTCAAGTAACTCCCTAACTCGCTCATAATGCACAAACAGATCTAATGTAGAATGACAAGGGAGAGAGAAATGTCAGAGGAAGAATGAATTCAAGATGGACTTATTCTTGCTACATCATGACAGTTATGATCAACAGGGTTTTTTGGTTTGCTTGCTTTTTTTTTTTTAAACATTTTATTTGCTTATTTATTTGAAAAGGAGAGAGTGTGAGACAGCACAAGCAGGGGGAGGGGCAGAAGGAGAGGAAAAAGTAGACTCCCTGCTGAGCAGAGAGTCTGAAGAAAATGCAAGGCTCCAACCAAGGACCCTGGGATCATGACTTGAGCCAAAGGCAGATGTTTCACCGACTCAGCCACCTAGGTGCCCCTGATCCACAGGTCTTTAATTAGGGTGCCAAAAGAACTCAGTGTGAGAGAGAACAGTCTTTTAATTAAGTGGTCCTGGGACAACCAGATATCCAGATGCAAAAATAAAAAAACATTAAGTTGGAGCTCTATCATAATGGATCAAAGACCTAAACATAAGAACTATAAACTCTTAGAAGAAAACATTTACCCCTATGTTTCATGACCTTGGATTACATAGTGGCTTCTTTCAAAGCACAGGCAACAAAAGAAAAAAGAGATAAATTGGGTTTCATTAATACTAAAAACTTCTATGCTTCAAAATACACCATCAATAAGGTAGGAAACAACCTACAAAATAGGCACAAATATTTGTAGGTCATATATCTGACAAGAGATTTCTACATAGAATATATAAAGACCTCTTACAACTCAATAACACAAACAACCCTACTAAAAAAATGGATAAGGGATTTGAAGAGACATTTCTCTAAAGGAGATACACAACCAATAAGCACATGAAAAATTTCTTAATATCATTAGTCATCAGGAAAATGCAAATCAAAATCAAGATTGGATAGTACTTCACATCCCCTAATGTGGCTTTAATAAAAAAAGATCATAATCAGTGTTGGGGAGGATGTGGTGGAGACAGAACCCTCATACACCTTGGTGGGAATATAGAATGGTGCAGCCACTTTATAATACAGCGTGTCAGTTCTTCAAAACTTTAAACTTAGTGTTGTATAACACAGAACTTCCACTCCTAGGTTTGTATCAAAAGAAAGGAAAAGATATGCCCACACAAAAACTTACACACAGATGTTCATAGCAGCATTACTCATAATAACTAGGGTGAAAGCAACTCAAATGTGCACTAAGTGATGAGTGAAAAAACAAACTGGTGTATCTGTACAGTGGAACAGTATTCAGCCATAAGAAGGGATGAAGCACTGATACAGGCTACAGCATGGATGAACATTGAAAACATTATGATAAGTGATCGAAGCCAGATACGAACGGCCCTGTTATTCCATGCATATGAAATGTGCAGAACAGGCAAAATGATAGAGAAAGATTAGCAGTTGCCAGGAGGTGGGGGTTGGGAGGAAAAGGAAGCAAGTGCTAATGGGTATGGAGTTTCTTTCTGGGGTTATGAAGATGTTCTAAAAGTGCCCAACTCTGTGAACACACTAAAAACTATAAAGCGTACACTTTATATGGGTGAATTTTGTAGCATGTGAATTATATCTTAATAAAGCTCTTACTTACACACCTACACACACATTTTTATCTCAGAGTTTCTGTGGGTCAAACCCTTTCCCTAGGATCTCACTAGATTGCCACCAAGGTGTCATCGAGGGCTGGGTTTTCATCAGAGCTTGGACAGAGGAGGCATCCATTTCCAAGCTCCCTCAGGGTTTTCTCAGAATTCATTTCCTTGTGACTGGTGGATTCACAGCAGCTTGCTTCTCCAAAGCCAGCAATGGGGAGAGAGAGTCCAGTGTGGGTGCTATGTGATCATGGAAACGGAATCAGGTACATCTTATCATTTCTGTTGCACTCTGTTGGTTAGAAGCAAATCACAGTTTCTATCTTTCGAGGGGAAGAAATTGTGCAGAAGTGTGAATAGGAGGCAAGGATCGGGACCATCTTAAAGTCTGTTCACTACAGTAATAGTCTCAGGGACAATTTTTATAATTAGGTAAAATAATTAGTTTTCAGTGGCATTTCTGATTCCAGTTTTTAGTGGTGGAGTCTTGACTGCTATTCTGGAATTATTTTCAAAATTTCTTATATATAATGATTAATACTAATTGCTGTCATAGAGAGTTTCCTTAGTGCCTGACACTAGACACCTTTGACATGTTATTCTATTTCATACTTTAAAAAGGAAGTATTACCCACAAAAATAAAAAATAAAAAGGAAGTATTACTGTGTAGCATTGTATAGCACTATAATAATATTGCATAGTATTATTATGCAAGGGAGTATTATTATTCCTCAATTTATAGATAAAGAAATAGAAGCTCATGTAGGCTATTATTCCTAAGGTCATAGAGCATAGGAAAGGACTGGGATTTTTATTTTTTTATAGATTTTATTTATTTATTCATGAGAGACACAGAGAGACAGAGACATAGGTAGAGGGAGAAGCAGGCCAGGTGGGGAGCCCGACGCAGGACTAGATCCCAGGACCCTGGGACCATGATGGGAGCCAAAGGCAGATGCTCAACCACTGAAACACCCAGGCGTCTCAGAAGTTAGGATTTGAACTGAGGCCTTTTTGAGTCCAAAGTCTACCACACCTGTAAGCACTATCCTAACTGGTTAGGTTAGTGTGTGTGTGTGTGTGTGTGTGTGTGTGTGTGTGTGTGTTTTAAGTACTACTAATATTTTTATTAGAATTTCTATAGGAGTGGGTGTATAAGTAGAAATATTAGACTTCCTGGTGTGTGTGTGAAATACTGGCTTTTTAAGTCATCTGTGGTACACTGAGTATGTGCCAGGCATTTTATCAGGCACTAGTGGTACAAGCAAGCTAAACAGAAATAGTCTACTAACCCCATCTGTGACAATTGGTAAGCTGGACCTGTTTGCTTACTACATTTTGTAGCTGTGTTATTAAATGTATATTGTTGTGCCCAAGATTGCGTATCCGAGAAACAACCAAGGAGCCAACACCGATGCAAGCACAGGAGGGTATATTTGCAAGCTCGAGCTGGGGTCCAAGTATACCGACACAGCAGAGCAGGGACTTGGACCCTGAGGTTAAGAGGCATAGCAGTTTTATAGGGGCCAGTGGCCAATGAGATTGTAACACACACAGAAAGTTGCATAGTCTTGTCAGTCCACACGCAGGCGGCCAGTTGAATTACAATTTACCCTATAGTGACCGTTTGAACTAGCCTATCACTCTGGTCAGAATTGGCGCGCAGGTTTGGTGGGCAAAAGGCGGGGTTTACATTCTTTGGCGGTTAGGGGTTCCGCATTCCTATATGAACCGGTTTCCGGAAAGGGTGTGCTCAGCGACTTGACTAGGGTGGGGGAGTGCCTTAAGCAATAAGCAGGTCATGTGGGGGTTATACATGAGATGGCGGGTGTAGCACAAAATGGAGTTAGTCCTGCTCTGCTTGTCCAGGGGTAGGGGATTTTTGTTAAATTCCTTGGGTCCCACAATATACCTACGGAATTCTTACAGCTTCCTATTGGATAGACTCTTCTATCATTATGAAACCTCTATTTCTAGTAATGCTTATCAATTTAATGTCTGTTTAGGTATAGCTACCCCAGTCTTCCTCTGACTAATGTTTTCATGGTATATCTTTTTCCATCCTTTTACTTTCATCCATTCTGAAACCTCTATCTAGGGTTGCAAACCAGAAGCCTGTGGGGTTGACCAGAATCCTTCCTTCTTTGGAAGGAAGGATCAACCAGAAATAGAGGAGTCCTCACAAGATCTGAAGGTCAACTCTGAATCATCTAATGTCTGATTCTAATCAAGGTGATCTGCCAGAAACAAAAATAAATCCTCTCTGCAGTAAAATACCAGAGCCACAAATGGTCTCTACAATTTGTCATACACAATGGGCGGCATGTAATAGAAAATGATCAGGCATGCAGGAAGATCAGATTTTTGCAAAAGCTCAAGGGGAAAAAAATAGACACTGAAGATTCTGACATTAGAGTTATCTCACTCAGATTTTGAAATAGTTATATTAATAATTTTAAAGACTAGATATCAAGATAGGAGCATTTGGCAAAAAACTAGAAACTACTGAAAATAATTGAAAGGAAATTCTGGAACTGAGAACTTCTGCTCTCTTGGAAGTCGTTGACTTTATGTTTCATCACAGTAGCTCTGTGACTTCTGAAAACCTCACTTGGTTTCTCAGTCTCTCCACCACTGTTTTTGCTTCTGGAATTGTCCTGTGCTTCTAAGGAAACCCCAAATGCTGAGCTGAATGCTCTTGTATAATCTCAGTACCTTTCCTGTGCCTTCAAACAGATTCTCACAATATTTGGTTAAGATTGTAGAACAGTTTTCAGAGAGAGACTTGGGTGGAAACAACCATTGCCGGAAGCAGAACCCATGACAGAGTTTCTCAAGATATTCTTCTGGGATTAATTTGTTGTACAAAGACCACATCTCAGAATTTAAAAGAAGACTTTTCTGTTTCTTTCAGAAGAAAGGAGGGAAGTGCTTAGCAACCAGAAGCTGGATGACTACCACATCCTAGTTCTTCAGCCCTTGAAAACTACAGGCTTTCTTTTGTACACAAATATAACCTAAGATCATTTCTGAGAATTGCCTTATGGTCTGCAAGGGAGGAGGTGGGCTTTGACGCTTAGGTGGGAAACATCTCATGAACGCATGGGAATTGAGGGGAATCTAGTGGGCCTACATTAGGGAATTTCAAGAAGGATTTACAAGAGATGCCGATAATATAATATACATCTTAGAGATGTCTGCCATTGTGCTGAGGATTTAACTTTCTTTGACTATTAATTTACATGTTATGCATCTATCTCTCTGTGCAGGTGCAGGGCTGACCTCCAGCCCTTGGTTCTGGCTGGTACTGTTGCAGCTGAGGAAAGAGACTGGGAGGCATATACTTTCCGATATTTGGTAGAAAGAAAGCATTTACCATTTTACTTGAGTAGCCTTTCAAAAAGGACTGCCTTTCAAAAGCTCTTTTGGAAAAGAGCTGATCTCATTTCTGGGAACCGTCCCCTATCTAAACAATTGTTTTGGCTGAAATACATGCTTTCCTTGGGGCTGCTGTTAATTCCCTCAATTGTGTGCTAATGTGTGGAGAACTTCCAAAGTGGCTGTCACCATGAGTGATATAATTATAGATGATTTACAAACCCTTGATATGAAAATGGAGAGAAAAAAAATCACCAAGATTAAAATTTTAAAAAATACCTAAAAATAATGAAGGTGTTAATGAATTAGTTTTCCAGGAGTGAGGAAAAAAGGAAGAGAAAGAGCCTCAGGTTGAACCAATAGATAATTTGTTGTTTTCCTTGTGCCCCGGAGTGTCAGGAGAGCAATGGTGAGCATCACAAACAGCCCTGTGAAAAAGCCTGGGCTTCAGAGGGGAAAGAAAGAAATTCAGATTATAATTCTATCACTTGCTAAATGCAAAATCTGATAATATCATTTGCCTCTTTGAGCCTCATCTGTAAAATGGCAATGATCATTCTTTTTAAAATTTTATCTTATTTATTTATTTGATAGAGAGAGAACAAGCAGGGGGAGTGGCAGGTAGAGGGAGAAGCAGACTCTTCCCTGAGCAGGGAGCCTGATGCGGGGCTTGATCCAGGGACCCCAAGATCATGACCTGAGCAAAAGGCAGACACTTAACCGAATGAGCCACCCAGGCGCCCTGATCATGTTGTGAGGATCAAATGTGGAAACCACCAATGAAAGGGTAACATTTTGTACCATCAGATAGAAAACAAAGAAAAACCTGGTTTGGTCAGTTCAGTGGTGCACTTAAATATACAGGTTTTGGAGCCAGACAGGCCTGGGTTCAAATCCCACTTTCTACTTCATCTGTCAGGATTCATTGAAAAGATGCACGTGAAGTGCTTAGCCTAGTTTCTGCCATATGGCAAATGCTTAGTAAGGATTATCTGCTATTATTGCTGTTCTGTGGTGGTGAAGATGGTAATGCAGGGGGTCTGATTCTTTTTTACCCAGACTGAAATCATGTCATTTGTTTGTTAGAGCCAAGGTCTTCCAACTCCAAATAGGTCTTTAGCTGGATGGCATTTTAACATACGATCTGAAGATATTGATGAAAGAACTCCTCCAGAATTTCTAAATTCGTGGTCTAGAATGTATTCTACTTTGATCTGAGCATAAATAGATGCAGCCAGTTATGAATGACCTATAAAGTGTTCTGATGAAAACATCAACTGGCTCCTCATGAGGAACTAATGGGCACCCTTATTAGAGAATAGGGGGATAAGTCTGCTCTGGCTTGATATGGGTTCTTCCTGGATTCAAAAGATTCTCTTCCATACCTCTTGATGCTTTTTTTCCTACAATATTTGAGTTGAAATCTTTCTTTCTCATATATATATATATATTTTATTTATGATAGTCACACACACAGAGAGAGAAAGAGGCAGAGACACAGGCAGAGGGAGAAGCAGGCTCCATGCACCAGGAGCCCGACGTGGGATTCGATCCCGGGTCTCCAGGATCGCGCCCTGGGCAAAAGGCAGGCGCCAAACCACTGCACCACCCAGGGATCCCCTCTTTCTCATATATTAAGAGCTTTGACACCATAGTCCACTCCTAATGATCTGGGGCTGGACAGATTAGTTTGATGAGCAAGGTAGAGTGGGGACCTGGCTCATCTTCCCAGAAAGGATTGGACAACAGGAGGACTGCCATTTACCCTCTCTCCCTTGGGAGTGGTAGAGGAAAGAAAATCTGAAGATGAGCTCAAGGGATGATAGGGAAGCTGAGAAAGAAGAAATGCTTGTTGTAGGCCTAGATGCAGCATTTGGTTGGCAATAAACACTGAATTTCCTTTTTAATTTTTTAAAGGTTTATTTATTTATGAAAGAGAGAGAGAGAAAGAGAGAGAGAATGAGTGGGAGGTGCAGAGGGAGAGGGAGAGAGAACCTCAAGCAGGCTCAATACAGAGCTCAATCTCATGACTCTGAGATCATGAATTGAGCCAAAACTGAGTTGGACACTTAGCTCACTAAGCCATCCAGGTGCACCTGAATTTTCTTTTAAATTAGTTTCTCCTGCCTTTCTTGATATTATATTGCCTTTCTTTTTTTCTAACTTCTTGATTTGAATGCTTAATCTGAGTCAGAATGTGTATGTTAGTCATGAAAGAGATAAAAGGAAATGACTTTTCCTCTGAATAAAGTTTTAGCTGCACCAAATAGGATTTAATACATGACCCCCTCCCAAAAAAAATACATGACCCAAAGGCCTTAAGGAGTTATTATTTCTGGGGGTACCTGGGTGGCTTAGTTGGTTAAGCATCTGCCTTTGGTTCAGGTCATTATCCCAGGGTCCTGAGATAGAGCCCCATGTTGGGCTCCCTGCTCAATGGGGAGCCTGCTTTTCTCTCTCCCTCTCCTCCTGCTTGTGCTGTCTTGCTCTTTCTCTCAAAATAAACAAATTAAATCTTTTTTTTTAAGGAGTTATTGTTTCCAATAACAAGTTTGAAGAGGGTTTTAGGGCTGGTTAATCTAGCCATTCAATGATACCTTCAAAAATTCACATTCTTCTGACTGCTCTAAAATAGCTATATATCTATATAGCTATATCTATATAGCGATATCTATTTATCTATATCTATCTCCTAACACAGTATATACACACACACACACACACACACACACACACACACACCCTGGGAGATATATATATATATATATCATAAGATATATATATATATATATATAGGGCTGGTTCCCTTCATGGTGGTAAGATGCAGCTTTGGGTGTCACATGCCCATAACAATTTCCTGTGGCAGAAAAGGAACTTTTGTTTCAGCATTGAAGTAAGCCTTTCCCAGAAGTCACTCATTAGACTCTTTCAAAATTTATTTTCTAGGATTTTTTAATGTGTCTATTCCTAAACTAACCACCAGCAGTGAGAGTGAGACCACTGATTTGTCTTAATCAATAGTCATCTCCTAGATGTGGGAGTAGAGCCCCTCTCCTAGAGCAGATGGCTGCCTGGAGAAGAGGAGGCATTTGGAAAAAAATCAGAATAAAGTCTGAAACAAGGAAGGAAAACAGTATTGAAAATGCTTTTGAGGAGTGCCTGGGTGGCTTAGTTAAGCTTACACCTTTGGCTCAGGTCATGATCTCGGGGTCTGGGAAGGAGCTCCATGTTGGGCTCCCTGGGGAGTCTGCTTCTCCCTCTCCCTCTGCCTCTGCCCCCAATTTGTGGCCTCTCTGTGTCAAATAAATAAATGAAATCTTTTTAAAATGCTTTTGATTTCTTCTTAAATTTAGGAGTTGTTTAAACTTAAAGAAAACTTGAAGAAACTTACATTTTAAAAGGGTCAGAGATTTTGGTTTGTTTCTACTTCAGTTCTGGATTATGGATAATAATGATTTTATGTTTTTACTCTTTGGAACTTTTAAAGTTTTTCTTATCTAATATATAGAGAATTTTCACATATTATGGTCATATGAGAAGAAAGGGTAGTTTCTGTTCTTAGGTTGATATTGTTAATTATGTCCTTCAGATTTTCTATATCTTTATCTTTTATTACCGTGATCTTTTTCCAAACTTTCTATCTTGGAATAATTTTAGATTTACAGAAGAGTATGTGAACACAGTACAGATAGGTCCCAGATAGCTTTCACCTGTCTTCCCTTAATATCGGTTAATATAACTATAACATGTTTGTAAAAACTAAGAAATTCTATTACCTCAACTACAGACTTTGTTCAGATTTTACCAGCGTTCCCACTAATGTTGAACTTGATTTTCAACAACTAGGATGTATTAAAAATCAACTTCTTTCTCTTCGCATTTCCAGCAATTTTTGGCTTCATGTATTTGAATTCTACATAATTTACTGCATATAGCAGTAACACAATTTTACATCAATGGAGATCATACCCTTCATAACTATAATGTGATTTTAAAAATCCCATTTAATGCTGTTTCCTTGAATTCAGCATTTTCTGAGGAAGACAAACCCTGATTTCTTTAAATTTGCCTCATATTCTTTTCCTAATTCTTTTACTTTCACTTTTTTAAAGAAAAAATTAATTAATTAATTAATTTATGAGAGAGAGCAGGAGCAGGGGAAGGGACAGAGGGAGAGGGAGAAGCTGACTCCTTGCTGAGCAGGGAGCTTGACCCAGGGCTCAATTCCAGGACCCTGGGATCATGATCTGAGCTGAAGGCAGATGCCCAATCAACTAAGCCACCCAGGTGCCCCTTACTTTCAGCTCTATGAGTAACTTTGGGCATGTATTAGTCAGAGTCCTGTCAGGAAAGAGTACAATGCTCAAACTGGATGATTTTTTTTAAAGACTTTATTTATTTATTCATGAGAGACAGAGAGAGAGAGAGAGAGAGAGAGAGAGAGAGAGAGAGACAGAGACACAGGCAGAAGGAGAAGCAGGCTCCTCACAGGGAGCCCGATGTGGGACTCGATCCTCGGACTCCAGGATCACGCCCTGGGCTGAAGGCAGGCACTAAACCTCTGAGCCACCCAGGGATCCCCACAAACTGGGTGATTTAATGAGAATTTACAAAGGGACCATTTGCAGCAGTGTGAACAGGTGTGTGGAAAACCACTAGAGACAATTTAGTATCCTTGGACATAATGAGGCATTAGCATCTTTGCATCAGTTACTAGAACCTGAAGAGAAATGAAATCCACAAAAGAGTAGAAAGAAATGTGCCTGACAGGAGTTGTGCCTTTGGTAGTAGGAGATAGTTATCCATGGTAACTTTCCATTAGGGAACCAGGGAAATTACTGCCCTGACCTCACTCTCCTCCCTCCTTTAGAGGTCCTATTGGTGCTTCCTATGACCAAACCCAACTAGAAGCCAGAGGGTAAGGCAACGTGGTGCTAAGGTGGTGTTGGTTGGCCTGCTGCCTAACAAGCAATGGAAAACAGCAGAGTGGATTCAGAGGGCAAATGAAGGATATCTAGTGTAGGAAGTGTTGTTTTTATATAGAATAGTTATAATTAGATTTAGTTTATTGGCCTCATCTGAGAATTCTTTTTATGCATTAGGTTGTTTTTTTTTTTTTTGCACTAACACTGCTATTGTCATAGCAGATGTTTTTAGTTTTATTTGTCATCTAATGTCTACTTTCTGCTTTTTAAATTCTTCCTCTTTCTTAGTTTTTTATTATTTGCTATTGTTGTCAGTTTGTTCTTTTATATTTTCTGTTTTGCTGTCTTGAAATGTATACAGTCTGTCTTCAGCCCAACGACATGGTAAGTCTGCATGTACACTTAAATAACACAGATGACATACTTTTAGTCTCTGATTAGCAATTTCATAGATGAAGGAATAGCTACAGATAGCTCCACTTTCCATCAAAGATAAGAAAATATGCACTTTACTCATGCCTCTCCACTTCCAAGATTTTGTTGGTAGGGTCTCTGTGAGTTTTGTTTCATTTTATGATACTTATTTTTTCGTGATGCGGCTTTTATTTCAAGAATTGTAAATTTCATGGTCTGTTGTGTGATTATTTTAGTTACTGAGACCTAAAGGCTTACAGGAATTAACTGCTCTGGAGAATTGTGTTGATTTGGGGCCAGATTCAATCCCACAGCTGCTCTTTAGTTCTCAGTTTGTTCTCTCCGTGTTTGGGTAAGCTGGCCGTGTTTGCATAAAATCTGGCTTTTGGTTTGAAATGATCTATTTTTTTTCTGGCTTTTGGTTTAAAATGGCCTTATTTTTTCTCTTGCCCAACCGGGCCTTTTGTCAATTATCCTTAGAGGCCATTCTCTTGTTTCTTTCCTACACTGTGCTCAGGAAATTATCTGCATCCAGGAGAGGGGAGCTCTTGGTGAGGCATTGCATGTTTCTCCTCTGGCCACTTTTAGCCTCAGTTCCATTATTCCAAATTGGGTATGGAAAGGTGGATATTTCCATAAAGATATTAAAGAATATTTTCATTTTAGTATCCATGGCTCTGTTTTGCACTCTGTGTGTCAATTCCTGGAGTTAAATACTGTTTCTATTTCAGTTTCAAGATAAGCTTTTTTGAAATTTTTGATACGAGATTGGGATCTTACTATAGTTTCAATGATGTATATTTGGTATCTACTTCCTTGTGTTCACTTAAATACATTTTGGAAAAAAGTGTTATAAATCTCTTATTATACTTTCATATTTTCCTGAATACTTTATTTTTTTTAATAAAAAACATTCAAATTTAAATCTTTATCTCATGCCTATTTTTCTATATGGTGTAAGGTAGAGACTGACTTCATTTTGGCCCAGTGGTTAGTGTTTTGTACCAGTTTTTATTGAATAATCATGATTTCCCCAGTCATTTGAAAAACTACCTCTATTGTGAACTAAATCCTCATGTATACTGGGGTCTATTTTTGGCTTTCTATTCTGTTTCAATGATCTTACTATTTTGTCACCCCTTACCTACACCCCCCTTTTCCTGCCCCCCCAAATCCATTTACTGTGTTTGGGATGTGACAGTCCTAGCCAATAACCATCATTGAATCCAGTGTGCCCATATTTCCCCTACTCCTCCAAAGCATGGTGTATACTCTCTTTCCTTATATGGCTGCATCTGCCTTTCACTCTGAGATTCTTCTGAGTCTTCAGAGGTTCTCCCACCTAGTTTGTATTTCCATGGGGACATGGATGGTTTCCAGGACGTGAGAAGTGTGTAACCATCCACAGGCCTGGACTTAGTAGATAAAAGAGCTTTGCTGGGTGTGAATATGCAGGAATCTCCAGCCCCTCCTTTCTCAGACCTTCACTATGGCCACAGGAAGACCCTACACCTTCAGGACAATCAGCAGGGCCTTTGTCTAGCAACCACTTTGTAGAACTCAAAGACTACATACCATTGAGCATCTAAACTATTTAGTAAGTCTGTATTTCTCAATTTTATGAATATAGAGAAAACTCTGCAAGTCCCCCAGAAGAATATAGATCTAAAAATATACTTTGATATGTGTGACTGTTCAGAATCTTTGAACATTCAACTTTTCAGGAATTCTGGGCCTACTAGAGGGGAGACGTTGACAGGAATATCATTTTTCCTGTTTTGTTTAAAAAAGGCAATTTTAGGGAAAATTGAAATTTATGATACAGCTACTTTTTTAGCACTCTATAAATCTAAAGCCAACTTGATAGCTGCAGAACATAAAAATGTATTATGGATAACTTAGTTTGCTCATAAAATGATTATATTTGGCATATTAAATGTCAAAGTATGGTTTATGACAACAGCAATTATACATTTACTAATTGAATTGACCCTCGAATATAACCTGATTTGTAATAGAATAACACGGTGGAGTTCAAGGAACAGAGGACCTCAGAGTGCTCACAATATTAGCACATTTCTTTCTACTCTTTTGTGGATTTCATAGTCACTGAACCATAGTCACTGAACCCTGTCAAGAATTTCAGTCAGAAACTCCAGAACTGGTACTATTTTCTTCCTCTGAATCACAAGAGGCAGGATTTTGTAAAGGTAAAGACCATGAACTCTAGAGCCATACTGCTGGGCTCTGAATCCCAGCTCTGCTACTTACTAGCTGAGTGACCTTGGCCAAGTCTCTCAATCTCTCTGTGCTTCAGTTTCCTCATCTACAAAATAATGACAATGAGAGATATCCTCATGGTATTGTTGTAAGGACCAAATTATTATATGTAAAGTCTTTTGAGGTATTCTTAGCATATAACCTGGATTATATAAATATTAGCTATTGTTACTATCAAGGCTTCACAATAATTCTTCAGGTTCTGCCCCTACTAGGAGTAAATTGTTGCAACCACCAGAAAATTCCTAAAGGCAAGAAAATACCAATCTTTAGTTTATGGGCCACAAGTTCATGAGCCTAGAAAAGCAAATTCCATTCACATATATGTTCTGTTTGACTTAAAAATATTTACAGTTTTGAATTTGAAGACTTTGGGTGGGAGCTGTATTTCCCAGTTAGGCCACAATCCCCAACTTTCCCTATTACCTTATTCTTAGTTCAATTTATTAATTTGCATTCCCTATCTGGCCCTGATAGGTATTTCATTTAAACCAACAAGAAGGCATCTATAAGCAAATGAATATGGAATCCTTTATTCTATCTGCTTGGCAGCAGAAATGCAATTGCAGAAATAACTATTAACTGGAATAATCCCACAGGGGACTCAGATATTGAAATTATCAGATAAATCTAGAATAATTATGGTTACTATATTCAAGAGGACAATAGAATAGATTGAGGATGTTAGTAGATAACTGGAAACTATGTAAACAAACCAAATGGGGGTTCTAGGAGTAAAAATATAATAAGATTTCAAGTGGTTGGGTTTAATAACTGTCTAGACATTACTGAAAAGAGAACTCATGAAGTTGAGTATAACTTTGAGGACATATTAATAATGAGGCAAGAAACAAGAGGAAGGAAAATACATAGAGAGGGGAAGAAATAGAGAAGTACTATGAAATAGTCTAAAAACATAATTGGAGTCTCAGAAGGAGAGAGAAGAAAGTAGAACAGAAGCAAGAATCCATAACAGCTGAGAACTTTTCAAAATCAATGAAATGTTTTAAGGTACAAGAATCCCTAAAAATTCCAAACAGGAGATAAAGGAAATCTACACGTAGAGAAAATCATAATAAACAGCTGAAACTCTTAAACAAGTAGAAAAATCTGGAAAGCAATCAGTGGAGACATTGTAAATCATCTTCAAACATAGTAAAAAAGAAAGTTCAGTTGTCCTAATTATTGATTTTTCAAGAAAAACTATAGAAATTAAAGGCAATGTTATTATATATTTAAAATGCTGAAAGAAAGTAACTGCCAATCAAGAATTCTGTACCCAGTAAAGATATCCCTCAAAAATAAAGCTATTGTGAAGACATTTTCAGACAAAAACTGAGACAATTAGCTACCAAAATATTCTCAAAAGGAATCCTTAAGTATGTTCTTTAGATAAGAAGTGATCTTAGATAGAAAATCAAAGGTGAGGGACGCCTGGGTGGCTCAGCAGTTGAGCATCTGCCTTTGGCTCAGGGCGGTGGTCCCGGTGTCCCAGGATCGAGTCCCACATGGGGATCCCTGCATGGAGCCTGCTTCTCCCTCTGCCTGTGTCTCTGCCTCTCTCTCTCTATCTCTGCATCTCTCATGAATAAATAAATAAAATCTTTAAAAAAAAAAGAAAATCAAAGATGCAGGAACAAATGAAATACAATGGAGAAGATGAATACATAGGTAAGTCTAAATTGATCTTGACTATGTGAAACAAAATACTTTTCCTGTGTTTGAAAGATACATAAAAGTAAAAGTAAAAAGGTGAGAAAATGGAGTCGAAGTGCTCTAAGATCCTGATACTGATCAGGAAGAGTGTAAAAAAATATGAGCTAACATTACATTTAATGATTCAAGAATTGATGTGGGGATCCCTGAATGGCTCAGCGGGTTAGTGCCTGCCTTCGGCCTAGGGCGTGATCCTGGAGACTTGGGATGGAGTCCCACGTTGGGCTCCCTGCATGGAATCTGCTTCTCCCTCTGCCTGTGTCTCTGCCTCTCTCTCTATCTCTGTGTCTCTCATGAATAAATAAATAAAATCTTAAAAAAAAAGAATTGATGTGAATGACAACAGCCTCTAAGTATGAGAAATAAGGAGAGATGAAAGGGTATAACTCGCTCTAGTTACCTTCCAAACAGGGCACCCCTTCTTTCTGGCCAGAAAATCTCATAACCATCAGGATATCACTCCTTTCGAGTTTAATTTATACATTCATTGTGATCCAAAAGAATACTAATAAACTTTTTTCCCCTGAAGCTAAACAAGTTGGTATTCAAGTTCATGGAAAAATGGACATATGAGACTAACTAGGGAAAATACTGAAAAAAAGCAAGTACTGAAAAAGAACTAGCCTTACCAGTTATTAATACATACTACAAATGCCCCATAAGTAAGATGCTGCTGTATTGGCATATGAATAGACAAAAAGACTATTGAAATGGAATAGGAATCCAAGTACATACAGGAATCATGCATATAACATCAGTGGCATCTCAAATCACTGGGAAAAAGAATTACTTTTTAATAATGGTATGGGAAAATGAGATAAACATTTATTAAAAAAAGGAAAGAAATTATATCCTTCTTTTACATCATATGAGAATAAATTTGAAATGCATTAGTTATCTAAACATACACAATTAAACTATAAGTACTAAAAGAAAACCTGGAAGAAGTCCTCTATAACCTGAATGTAGGGAAGGCTTTCAAGCTCTGACTCAAAATCCAGATGAAATAAAGGAGAGGATCAATAAATAGGACCACAAAGCAAAAACCCCCACAATTTCAAAAACCCACTTTATAACGGCAAAAAAATACTACAAGTAAGTCAAAAGACAAATGACAAGTTGGGAGAAAACATCTATCAAAGATGTGGGTTGATATCCCTAATATATAAAGAATTTTTTTAACTAAGTGAAGTGGGCAGAGACCAACAATCTGATGGTAAAATGACAAACCCGTGAGTAACCAATTTGTAAAAATATGTTAACATGGCCCTTAAATTTATGAAAATATGATCAACTTTACTCACAAAAAGTACAAATTTAAACTAAACTAAGATATCACATTTCATCCATCAGATTGGCAAAAGTTCAAAAGCTTGATAATACACCTAGCTGGTGTGGTTGCAAGAAAATAAGGAGCTTCACACATTGTTAGTGTGGATGAAAATGGGTACAATCGCCATTTGGAGGGGAATTTGGAAATATCTAACACAACTACATAGTCATGAAGCCTTGGGCTCAGCAATCCCACATCTAGGCATTTACCCTGAAAATACCAATATGCACTACAACAATATTCACAAAGCTTCTCACTGCTTCATTTTTGAATAATTGCAAAATATGGTAAAGTACTTAAATGCTCATATATAGGAGACTGGTTAAAAAAAAAAGGAAAAACATGGCACATGTACACATTGGAGTATCCTGGAACAGTAGGAAAAGAATGAAGATTATCTCTATGAACTAATATGGAGTAACTTCCAGGCTATATTGTCAACTGACAAAAAGCAAATTGCAAAAGAGTATGTACAGTATGCCATCTTTTGTTTAAGAAAGAAGTGGAAATAATGAAGCATATGCGTATTTGTTTACTTTTGCCAAAATAAACAAAGAAATAAATTTGATTACTTACAAAGATGAGGGGGAATGGGATCAACAGGGCAAAGGAAAAATTGTCACTTCTTTGTACATGCCTTTGCATACTTTTGGTTTTTTAGAAGCATGCCAATGTTCTACATACTCAAAAGAGCAAGATTAACTAATCAGGGATGGAGAAATTAACTGAAACTGAATGCAAACAGAAATAAATGAATCAAATGTATTTTGAATTAATAACATAACCACATTAATGGGAAAAGAAATAATCCAAAATAACTCTTGAATACAACTCTTTGACTATGCTATTCATCCTTGTAAAAGAATTACAAATGTTTTTGGTGGTATAGGTAAAAGTATTTTGAAACTATTTTAAGTGCATCATAGAATTGAAAGAGTAGGGTGCTTGGGTGGCTCAGTCGGTGAAGCAGATGCCTTCTGAGTCCTGGGATAAAGCCTTGGATCAGGCTCCCTGCACAGTAAGGAGCCTACTTCTCCTTCTCCCTCCACTGCTCCCCTTGTTTGTCCTCTTTTGCTCTCTTTATCAAATAAATAAATATAATAAAAAAGGGGGTGAACTGAATGAGTAACTGGGTTGATGTTTTGGGGAACTAGGACTCTAAATGTGGAAGAGTGAAGTCTCAATATTAAGTAAGGGAAAGTGAGGAGGAATTCTTTAGGGCTGGATTGGAATTGTAAATACCAATAGGAACTTCTGATTTCTTATATGTATATATTCCCTAGCTCCACACATTGAAAGAATTTAGAAGCAATAATACTCCAATAGCAAGGAGTCTTAGTGAGGAATGACATTTAGAAACCAAGAGGAAACCAGGTATCTGGTTTTTCAGATATTTATTTTCTGGAGAAATAACCAATTCCAAGGCTGCATCAGGAAAGGTATGAGATAGACCTAGAACATCTTCTAGTGCTAGAAAATAAGAAAGTGTTTCCAAAAAATCAAATGAGTGGGAGCATATCAACAAAGATATAGAAAACCTGCATGAAAGGGGGACCCACTGGCCAAATCAATGACAATTTGATTATCAAAACAAATACAGGTATTAATGGATGACAACTCATTGAATAGGAATCATGAATTCACCATAATAGATGCATAGATAGATAGTAGATGGCTAGATGGATGAGAAGAGAAGTCTTACAGTAGAGTACCCACTGGCAAATGCAAGAGAGTAGTGGAGGTAAAAATTACCATTTTATAACCATCAGAGTTGATTGTGTAAATAGAAAGAGTTAGGGGTCCCTAGAAGAAGAAAGACAAGACAAAGCTTCTGTGACACAAGAGAGGTTATTTTCGGACCCCAGCTATTTTCCCTGATCCATGCCCTACAGCTCTACTTGCCCTAGCACAGTTCTAAGTAGAACTTCCTAGGATGGGTCAGAATCACAAAGAAATGCAAAAACATCCATAATTAAAGATTTAAAGGGAAGGTGAAAACCACCAATCTCTACCAGGCCAGGAAAATAGCCTAATCATATAAGAGACAATAAATCAATGGTAAAATCCCCAGGGATATTTCAACAGTAAAGATTGACCTAATGCACGTTCTTGAGTTGTTTTTGCAGGACTGAAAACATGCCCCAGAGAGCTAACGAGGTTGAAACTAGCAGAAAATTTAAAGCTTGTTTTTCAGAGCAACTGTTTTCCCCTGACCAGCTATTATGTCTTTTCAGACCCCACTAACAAACCCACTGCTGTCTCTGCAGAAGCCTGGACTTGGGGTCAACTGATACAGTTCTGGCCTAGGAACAAGCAAGACCCTTCATTCCTTACCTGAGATAAGGAGCCCAGGACCCCATCCAGTTTATACAGACTCTCTGAGATTGCCCAGAGTCCCTTCCCCTTGTTGGACAGTTACCTCTGCTTCATTATAATGCTAAAGTCTTGGCACTGGGAGGAGCACAAACTTCATTAACATAATGTAGGATGCATGTATAGGCATGTTTTCTAAGTACCCCTGCACAACCTGTGCCAGTCTCTACAAGCAATGACAATGCTCCCCTTTCTGAATATCAATCCTGAACTCCACATGAAAGAAACCTGCTCATTCCTGCTGGGCTGTTCACAGCTTCAGAAGTTATTTCCGGTGATCGCTTTACTTGCTGCAAATAAAGTTGCCCTTGTGTGACAACTCCACCTGATAGAGTCGCTATCTGTAACTCACCAAGGAGTGAAATTCCCATTAGTTCAGTTACGGTTGCATCAGGCACAAATCATCAACAGATACTGAATCAAAGGTGGAAGTTTGATGAGGAGTAGGATGTTTTGATGGTCTCAAAATGTCTTCCCATAGATCCAGGTAGAATGTCTAGGCAGGGCATTTTAGAACCCAAACAAATAGAACATCTGACATTTAAAACTCAATGCATGGGCTTAAGAGCAGATTGGACACAACAAAAGAGAAGTCATTAGACAATTTCAAACCTTGGCACAAAGCAAAACATTAAAACACAGAAAGCATAGAAATAAAAGAATGGAAAAAGATTTATCATGCAAACACTAACAAAAAAACCTTACATATGTATATTTATATCAGACAAAATAGATTTCAAAACAAAAAACATTGCAAGAGATAAAAAGGGACATTACAGAATGAGAAAATATTTAATTAAATTCTAAGATACAGCAATTATAGATGTTAATTATACTTAACATACCCTCAAAAATGTATAGATTGACAGAGCTAGGAAGAGAAAGACAAATTCACACTTTTTTGGGAAATTTTAACACACTGATCTCAATATTTGAGAGGCAAAAGAAACAAAAAACAGGTAAAGAAAAGTTTGAACAGTATGAGGAGCAAACGACCTTATAAGCATTTAGAAAATATACCACCCAACAAATTAAGACTACACATTATTTTCTTTTCAAGTATACATGTAACACTTATTCTAATTGACCATATGCTGGGTTGTGAAACAAGTCTCAACAGATTTCAATGAATTGAAATCATCACACAGAGTATGTTCTCTGTTCATAATGCAGTTGAATCTGAAATCAATAACAAAGGCATAATGATAAATTCTCCATATGTTTAAACATTTAGAAATACATTTTAAAATAGTTCATGGGTCAAATATGAAGTTACAAAAGGACTTTAGGAATTTCTTTGAACTGAATGATATAAAACATCAAAGTTTTTGTGTGTAGGTAAGTAAAGAAGGAAAGCATCTTTATACTATCATAGTACAAAGTAATGAATTAAGTATCTTTGTTAACAAATTAGACAAAGTGATGTAGGAAAGACATTAGAATTTGAAGCTGACAGCCAACAAAGAATTCTTGAGATGTCTTTGGCACAAAAAGGTGGTTTTATTAAAGTATGGGGGCAGGATCCATGGGCAGAAAGAGCTGCACTGGGGTCATGAGGAGTGGCCCATTATATACTTTCAAGTTGGGAGGGGGTTAGGGATAGTGTAAGACTAAGGAATTCTGGAAGCAAGTTTTCCAGGACCTTGAGCAGACTAGATATGGTTGGGAAAGGGACATTTATTACCGTCTAATGATGCCTGAGTCATAAGACCCTTCAGATGTCTATCTGAGGTTCATTCACTTGGAGGATGATTGCCAACATGTATCTTGGGTGGTAGAGATGAAGGAAGTTTCCAAAGGAATCTTTATACATTAAGGGAGACTTACAGGATCCTGGGGGTCAGTCTAAGATTGCCTTTTGCCCTTAGCAAAGTATTAACATTGAGGCAGCTGAGTTCTGAGAGGAACGTCAGTCTGCCTATTTCAAGGACTTGCCAATGGGCAGTAGGTAGTAAGGAACTTTAATAATTTCTTTTCTACCTTTGCTTCCCGCATCACAAAGAACAACACATTAATAGCAGAGAAAGCAAAAGTAAGTGAATAATAAATATAAGGAAAAGTTAATGAAACAACAACAAAAAATACCATGGAGAAGATCAAAGAAGAAACCCAAAGTTGGTCCTTTGGAAAGACTAATAACTTGATACACATCTACCAAGTATATCAAGAAGAAAATAGGGAAGGCCTATATCCAATGTTAGGGATGAAAAAGGCAACACGGCTAGATTCTGTTGATACTAAAAAATAAGAGAATATTAATGGCCTATTATTAATAACATAGCCCAGGTTTAGATTCAATGAGCAATATTTTGGAAAGATGCAACTTAGCAAAAGTGAAGATCTTCATAAACTTTGGTATATGGAAAAATTCTTAGGATATACAAAAAGTGCAAACTATGAAGGAAAATATTAATGAAGTTTACTACATTGAAATTCAGAACTTGTCTGATCATCAAATAACACCACTAGAAAGGTAAAAATTCAGCCAGGGGTAGGAGAAAATATTTACTATGCATATGATAGACAAAGAGCTGATGCTAGGAATACAAATGGAACTTGTGCAAATCAATAAGAAAATGTCAAACCACCAAAGAGAAAAACATGCAGAAGGCTTGAGTAGGTACCTGGCAAATGAAGCTATCTAATGACCAATGAACATTTGAGAAGGTGTTGGACTCCATTACTGATCAAGGAATATATACGTTAAAAGCATGAGACACCTCTCCACTCAACCAGAATGAATATATTTTAAGTCTGGTACTACCAAGTGCTGGAGTGGATGTGAAACAATTGGAACTCAACACTCATTGCTGGTAGAAGTGTAAATCCATACCACTTCAGTGGAAGATGTGGTGTCTAAATGTAGTATCTCTCTCCAGCAGATGGGGGCCACCAAATATGGGGCGATGATCCAGTGGAAGCTGGTGGAGTGGAGTGGGCAGTGAAAGAATTCACTTGAGGCAAAACAAAAGGGAGGTTTACTGAATACACCACAAGGGAGCAGGTGGGCTGACAGCAAAGGAGAGGTTGTCAGCAGGGAGGCAGTGGTGGGGTCTGTTTTTAAAGGGGGAGGGTGAGGAGGTATGGCAACGTATTGAATTCTCCCTTTATTGATAATTGTTGTAAGTAGCCAAATGGTGAGTTAGGGATGACTATGGATATCTTGGATATCTTGAGGTGGGTTGCCTGATGGGCCCATTTGTATTCAGGCAGGGGTTCGCTCTGGTCCCATTACTACGCAACCCTGTTTGCCTATAAATGGACTCTACAGAAGAGTGGTCCTTATACTCTAAAGCTGAACATGTTTGGAAGGAGCTGAGATGTCCTTCCACAGATGAATGGATAAAAAAGATGTGAAATGTTTTATATATATACATATATATAAAACATGTATACGGAGGGAGCTGAGATGTCTTTCCACAGATGAATGGATAAAAAGGATGTGATATTTTTATATATATATATATATATATATATATATATATAACACACACACACACACACATATATGTATATATTCTGATTGTATGTATATGCATATATGTATATATAATCAGTCATCAGAAGGGACAAATACCCACCATTTACATCAATGTGAATGGAACTGGAGGGTATTATGCTGAGTGAAATAAGTCAATTGGAGAAAGACAATTATCATATGGTTTCACTCATATGTGGAATATAAGAAATAGTGAAAGGGACCATGAGGGAAGGAGGGGAAACCGAGTGGGGAAAAATTAGAGAGGAAGACAAACCATGAGAGCCTCCAAAACTCTGTGAAACAAACAGAGGGTTGCTGAAGGGGAGGTGGGTCGGGGGAAGGGGTGGGTATTAAGGAGGGTGCGTGATGTGATGAGCACTGAGTATGTTGGCAAATTGAATTTAAATTTTTTTAAAAATTGGATTGACTCCTTAATTTCTCTTTCTTCAGTCTCATTGTTAGTGTATAGAAATGCCACTGGCTTCTGGGCATTGATTTTGTATCCTGCCACACTGCCAAATGTCTGTATGAGTTCTAGCAATCTTGGGGTGGAGTCTTTTGGGTTTTCTATGTAGAGTATCATGTCATCAGCGAAGAGGGAGAGTTTGACTTCTTCTTTGTCAATTCGAATGCCTTTAATGTCTTTTTGTTGTCTGATTGCTGAGGCTAGGACTTCCAATACTATGTTGAATAGCAGTGGTGAGAGTGGACATTCCTGTCTTGTTCCTGATCTTAGGGGAAAGGCTCCCAGTGCTTCTCCATTGAGAATTTCACCCAAAAGCATAAGATACCTAGGAATAAACCTAACCAAAGAGGTAAAGGATCTATACCCTAAAAACTATAGAACACTTCTGAAAGAAATTGAGGAAGACACAAAGAGATGGAAAAATATTCCATGCTCATGGATTGGCAGAAATAATATTGTGAAAATGTCAATGTTACCCAGGGCAATTTACACGTTTAATGCAATCCCTATCAAAATACCATGGACTTTCTTCAGCGAGTTAGAGCAAATTATTTTAAGATTTGTGTGGAATCAGAAAAGACCCCAAATAGCCAGGGGAATTTTAAAAAAGAAAACCATATCTGGGGGCATCACAATGCCAGATTTCAGGTTGTACTACAAAGCTGTCATCATCAAGACAGTGTGGTACTGGCACAAAAACAGACACATTGATCAATGGAACAGAATAGAGAACCCAGAAGTAGACCCTCAACTTTATGGTCAACTAATATTCGATAAAGGAGGAAAGACGATCCACTGGAAGAAAGAAAGTCTCTTCAATAAATGGTGCAGGGAAAATTGGACATCCACATGCAGAAGAATGGAACTAGACCACTCTCTTGCACCATACACAAAGATAAACTCAAACTGGATGAAAGATCTAAATGTGAGACAAGATTCCATCAAAATCCTAGAGGAGAACACCGGCAACACCCTTTTTGAACTCGGCCACAGTAACTTCTTGCAAGATACATCCACGAAGGCAAAAGAAACAAAAGCAAAAATGAACTATTGGGACTTCATCAAGATAAGAAGCTTTTGCACAGCAAAGGATACAGTCAACAAAACTAAAAGACAACCTAGAGAATGGGAGAAGATATTTGCAAATGACGTATCAGATAAAGGGCTAGTTTCCAAGATCTATAAAGAACTTCTTAAACTCAACACCAAAGAAACAAACAATCCAATCATGAAATGGGCAAAAGACATGAAGAGAAATCTCACAGAGGAAGACATAGACATGGCCAACACGCACATGAGAAAATGCTCCGCATCACTTGCCATCAGGGAAATACAAATCAAAACCACAATGAGATACCACCTCACACAGTGAGAATGGGGAAAATTAACAAGGCAGGAAACCAACAAATGTTGGAGAGGATGCGGAGAAAAGGGAACCCTCTTACACTGGGTGGGAATGTGAACTGGTGCAGCCACTCTGGAAAACTGTGTGGAGGTTCCTCAAAGAGTTAAAAATAGACCTGCCCTACGACCCAGCAATTGCACTGTTGGGGATTTACCCCAAAGATAGAGATGCAATGAAACGCCAGGACACCTGCACCCCGATGTTTCTAGCAGCCATGTCCACAATAGCCAAACTGTGGAAGGAGCCTCGGTGTCCATCGACAGATGAATGGATAAAGAAGATGTGGTCTATGTATACAATGGAATATTACTCAGCCATTAGAAATGACAAATACCCACCATTTGCTTCAACGTGGATGGAACTGGAGGGTATTATGCTGAGTGAAATAAGTCAATCGGAGAAGGACAAACATCATATGTTCTCATTCATTTGGGGAATATAAATAACAGTGAAAGGGAATAGAAGGGAAGGGAGAAGAAATGGGGAAGGGTAGGAAATATCAGAAAGGGAGACAGAACATAAAGACTCCTAACTCTGGGAAATGAACTAGGGGTGGTGGAAGGGGAGGAGGGCGGGGGGTGGGGGTGAATGGGTGACGGGCACTGAGGGGGGCACTTGAGGGGATGAGCACTGGGTGTTATTCTGTATGTTGGCAAATTGAACACCAATAAAAATAAATTTATTATTAAAATTTTTTTAAAAATTAAAAACAAACAAAATATAAAGTTGAACATATTACAGCCCTATGACCCAACAATTCCATCCCCAGATTTATACCCAACAGAAATTCATGCACGTGTGTACTAATAGTTTTATGTGAGAATATGCATAGCTGCATTATTCACTGGTGGCTCAGTGGTTTAGCCCCACCTCGAGCCCAGGGTGTGATCCTGGGGACCCAGGATCGAGTCCCACGTCGGGCTCCCTGCATGGAGCCTGCTTCTCCCTCTGCCTGTGTCTCTGCCTCTCTCTCTGTGTCTCTCATGAATAAATAAAACCCCTGGAGTTAATTTGTCCCTGGAGTTAATTTTAGGGGGCTGTGCTAGATTCTGGGAATGAGAGCCCTGTTAGCAGTTTGTATTTTTTTTTTTTTCAGTTTGTATTTTAAAAAGGTCTTACCCTCCTTCTTCCCCTTCTGGCTCAGGTGATTGTCAGTTGTGTTTACATTTCACAGACATGATAAAATGTTTAACTGCAAGGGACAGAGAAAGAACAGCAAGCTCCTCCAAGGAGGGCTTTAGGAAACTAAAGCTGATCATTTGCAAGCCTTTTGAGATAAATAAGGGAAGTTTTGGGTGTTGGTAAAGGAATCAGTGAACTTTGAATGGTCTCTAGAGCAGCATTTTAAGTTTTGTCCAAGATTTGTAAGGAAGGTTGCTTTCAATTCTTCCAAGAACTAGGTTGTAACTTAAATGACCTCACAGTTTGATTCACCCATCCAACTATCTTCATTTCACTTCTTTCCCTCTGGGTCTGTAGTTAACTTAGGGGAGAAGGCCCTGAAAAATTGCCGTCAGTCTTGGAATATCAACTTCCAGGCTGGCTAACTGTTGACTACAGAGCTACTTAAAAAAAAAAAAAGTTCTTGACAGTTTTCAGCTGAGACAAAGAGTAAATATTTCTGGCAGTATTAAATACCCATCCCTTGGTGTAAGACGTGTCCTCAGAGAAGGTGTGAAGGCTACCTTCCTAAGATGCAGAGTTCCCCACCCACAAAGATAGCAAAAAGGAACAGATCACCTGTCTGTCCCAGGCAAAAAGACCAAACAAGACAAGCAGGAAGGCTATAGCTGTGTCCTCTCAGCTCCCAGGGGCTCCATTGCCTGCAGCTCAAAATCGCCTGCGTGCCACGTGGCACATCTAGGGGAGACATGCTCTGAACTCTTTCAGTCTTGCCTTAGACATTTTAAAGAAATCGCACAATCCAGAAGGTAAGCTGAATTTTTTAAACGTGCTATTTTGCTGAGGATAGAGAGGAAGAGGTGGAGGGGCAGGGGTAGGAACTGCCGGGTCAGGGAATGAAAGGAGAAAAGGGTTGATTGAGAGGCTTGGGGGAAGGAAGGGCAGGTGGGCAAGAGGAGAGAGGGAGGAGGAGTTTGTGAAGCTTCAACAGATTTCGCTCATTTTGAAAGGCTCTTGCAAGATAGTAAGTGTGGCTTTTGAAAGTTTTGAGTTAACTGCTTGAAGGGTTGATCTTCTTTTGGAGGCCTCCAGTCAAAACAGGAGTCCCTTTTACAGACGGTAAAATTAAGGCTCAGAGATTGTCTTTCCTGGATCTCAGAGTTTGGGTGGGAAAGGTACGATTTGTATCCAGTGTAATGCCCATGATCTTTCCACTATACCATGGAGATTGTCTCCTGGTTATTGTTAGAAATGAAACAAATAGAGGGGAGCCTGGGTGGCTCAGTCAATTAGGCATCTGCCTTCAGCTCCGGTCATAATCCCAGAGTCCTGGGATAGAGACCCACATCAGGCTCCCTATTCAGTGAGGAGTCTGCTTCTCTCTGTCCCTCTGCTGGTATCCCCACTTGTACACACACTCTCTCTCTGTATAAATAAATAAATAAATAAATAAATAAATAAATAAATAAATAAATAAAATCTAAAAAAAAAAAAGAAAGAAAGAAAGAAAGAAAAGAAATGAAGCAAATAGAGAAAGGAGAAAGATCCTGATCTTCAAGCATTTTAAAGGCCTAGATCCAGCCCCTAAATTTAACCAGTACGTGTTTCTCCAGAACACAGAAAAAGAACGCTTAACCAAACTGTGTTTTTAGTCTCCTAAATAAATTGCTTTAACAAAAGGCGTTCAGGGGAGAGGGTCAGAAAGAACAGGGCTCTGTAAACTTCTAGTTCTGGTAACTTCTAATGGTTACACAGGGGAACCCATCTTGAAACTCAAGTTTGATTGCAGAGCTCCTGAAACCTGCAGGTGATTGATGGCTTTAATCGTCACCACCCTCCAAACATTTCTGCCAGCCCTTAAAATGAAATGACAGGACTGTCCAACCACTCAATCCCTATGGGCGCTTCATCCTCTGTTTTCTCTGCAATATGCCCAGAGTCACAAATGAAACAGTCACCTTTCTCCAGCACCAGTTAAAGCAGAGACAGATGCCTTCTTGACATCTGCTCTGCCTTGGCCAAACCTCGAGCCTCGAAAGCCTCCCATCCGTAGTCCGCGAAGTATAAATAACAGGGCAGATTAACCTCCTATTATTACAATTGTTCACTCAACTCTTTACACCAAGAGCCATTACATGGAAATTAGACGTGAGGGAATGTTATTTACAGCTGCTGGCCAAGCATCCGGAGGATGCTCCTAGATTCATTTACGCCTTTTGCTCATGGGAATCCTCAATGAGCTAGGTTGCTTTTTCAGGTTCTTTAATCTTTAAGTGACTTTAAATCGTCCAGCTCATTGTACTGACATTTTCTTTTCCATCAGACGTGAGATTATATACACAACAGGCAAAGTTATGCCCAACACTCTTGCTAGTCCTCAAGATACCAGAGGCACCATGGGCTAATGGACTTCATGTTGGCACCAGACAGACCTGGGTTCAGATCCTCTTGCTGAGGGATGGGGAGCAACGTTAGAAAAGTTGTTTAGTCTCTCAAAACTTTTAGTTCATTCCATATCAAATGTGCAGTTGTTAAGATGCAAGGAGACAACAGGTGCAAAATATTGCACAGGTCTCAGGCCAGCGGGAGGTAAAGGGTAGATGTAGGCACAGTTGCTTAGTTCCTGGTATCCACTGTTATTGTTATTTAATGATATCCTGATTTTATTTAAAGACTGGATGGACTGGGAGGGGCCAGGTGCAATGAATGGGAGGGGTTTTATGGAACTTACTGGAAATGAAAGGCATTAGGATGGACTGAGAAAGTTTTCTTATGGGATGGCATGGGGAGAGGAAATCTCTCCCTGCTCTCCACCACCACCACCACCACCCACATTCCCTGGGTTGGGGTCTCTGCTGCTCAGCCCTCCTGGCCACCCAGGACTGGCCATGGTCATATTCATAAATCTCTGCTTGCAATTTTGTGCTCTTGCTGACACTGGCTTTATAGCAGCAGAGTTTTTACAAACCTCCGGTTTTACAGATTTGGGTTTTACATTAGAATATAGTAACTAATTAGGGTATAGCAACTCCCATTCCTGTCCTTGTGGATTTCCGAAGTCATGTCATTCCCCTTCTCCCCGTGGTAGGATGGGCCTCTGCACAACTGTAGTTTTGCTATTTAACATTTTCAAGGCCACTGACAAATGAATCACCCACCGTAGATGTGACAGGGCTTTCTCTTGATCCTCAGAACATGCCTGTGACGTTTGTTGGGAGGGGTTATCCTCCCACTTTACTGGGGAGGGCACAGGAATTCGTAGACCACAATGCATGTGGGGTGAGATGCCAGATGTGGGTCTGCGCCAGCACACCGAACTTCTCTAAAGGTGATCATTACACCTGCCCTAGACCCATCGTACCTGCAGAGGGACTTCAACTCATGGGAAGCCAGGCCCTTTAAAGGCCTGTCTGGGGCAGGGCCCAGGATCACCTTTCTCTACTTTGCAGACTTAGCTGCTAAACCTGTATCTTTGATCCGTTGGCTTCCTCCGTATTCTGACCTGCATAGCCTCAGCCCTCACCTGTCCTTTGTCCCCTCGCCCATCCGGCCTCTCCTTTGGCTGCATCCAGCAGCTCTTTCCAGCTTCCACTCTTCCAATCTCTGGATCCATTTCCTGACTACTGACAACAAGTCTCTCTGGGGAGAGAATCCTGTTCAACCCGGCCCCAGCCACCTTCCTGCACCATCTTGGAACTACCTCCTGGGCCCTGATGCCAGCTTAGAGAGGCCCTGTTGGCTCCTAATGCTCAGTAATATCATCCCAGGGCACATTATGCTCTGGCCCCCATGTCTGCCTGGGATCGTTTAGGTCTCAGAGCCCAGGCGGGCCAGAACTCTAAAACAGCCAGGTACCTGGGCAAAATTTCTAGAAGGTAGACAATGTCCACACTGCTGAGTTAGTGCCTAATCATCCCTTGCTGTTGGCATAGGCTGTCCCTTGCCTGGCAAGAGTTCAGAGATTCAGCTGCGAACCTGTACTTGTAAGTCCTACGGGGTCAGCCCTGTCCCTACCACCTCTCATCCTGTCTGTTCAGATCTGTCCTCAAGGCTGCTCCCAGAGGGCCAGATATGGGACAAACTAAGATACAGCAAGGAGAATAATAGGGATCTCTTGAGGACCACACTTACTTAAACTCTGACAGTTTTCTTTTCTTTTTTTTTTTTTTCTGACAGTTTTCAATATGGTACCTAAACCCTAATGGGAATGAGTTAATGAGGATGAAACAGGAAGAAGTGACATTGTCTACATCTTGGAGTTGACAGCCCCAGTGAGGAGTTTAAGATCTCATTTTGCTACTTGTTGGGAGTACACCTTGGACCACGAATTTCCTCTTGACAGCTCAGTCTCCTCTCCCAGTGGGGACAACAATCCCTACTTCCTAGGGCCACCGAGAGAGCTGCGTGAGATCATTATGGGAACACATTCTGCACCTATGGAGGCCAACCCTTTCCTGGAGGAGTGGGGAGCAGCCTTGCACAGAAGGGGCTCAGCTGCCGGGAGAGCAGCACATTATTTGCAGTTTGGATTCAATTTCCTCATGACTCTTCTTTTTGTTACAAACATAATAAAAGTGGAAGAGACAGATGGCAAGACTTGATTCACTTTTACCAAATGTTTTTAGGGTGTGAATCTAAAACTGAAAACGAGGGGAATGAGAGGGAGGTTTGGCCTCCAAGAGGAGGCAAAGCCAGGCTCTGGAGACCCACGGGTCAGACAGTGTGCTCCATGCTGATCACACCAGGGCCTCTGCTGTTGGTGAGAAGAGGTGGGGTGTGTGGGGGGGGGGTTCTGCTTGCACATGACACCATCCCCAAGGGACAGGAGAACGCAGGGTGCAGGTCACTTTACTGGCCAGTGGCTCTGGGTCAGATGAAGTGGTGCCATCTTTCCAGAAGAGTGAGGGCAACATTCTCCGGCCCAAGCAAAGGTAGAAGTGCCTGACCTGAGCCTGGGGTCCTCTTCCTCACTATGGGATGCTGTCCTGTGCATTTTCCTGTTTCTTAGCATCCCTGGCCTCTACTCACTACATGCTAGTGGCATCCTCCCTCCTTCCCCAAACTGTAAAGCCAAAGCTGTCTGCGGACATTACTAAGCATTACCTGGGGGCCAAAACCCAGTGGTTAGGCCTGTCAGCTGGGCCTGCCCAGGCTTGTCCTTCTCATGGGGTGGGTCAGCTGGGATGTCATTGGCAGAGTTATCTGACAGTCCCAGGCTGGATACCTTTGGTTCTCTCTCCTTCCTTACACCCACCCCCCCCCCCCACTGAATCAAAGGACTCCCCTGCCCTCTGGCTAGTATGTGGCTTTGGCCAATGGGGAATGAGGAAGAGATCTGAGGAAGGGAGGAGTGTGGACTTGCGGTATCTGTTCCCTCACTCCTTTGTAGGGTGTCACGGGCTGCCTGTCTTCCTTGCCAAAGGCCACAGCTGCCGTCAGGTGGTCCTTCCAGGCTCTTGTCACTGCTTCACCCTTAGCCCCACCAGGCCTGGGATGACAAGAGCTCTATCTCCCCTCACCCTGTAAAAGGAACTCACAGGGGACTGTGACCCAGGGAGTCTGGCTTCCTAGGGGAGAAGGTGCTGGATCTCCCCCAAAGATGTGTCATCAGGTGGCTCTTGCAAGATGTCTCCAGCTCACAGCAGTGTGTGCTAGAAAGGAGCACAAAGTCTGTAGGCTTTTCTCTCTGGCCTGGGGCTCTGTCCTGGGAGGAGCAGGCTCCGCAGGGCTCAGCCCAGAGCCTCCCGGCCACACTGCCAGAGCACATTCCCCCTGAGGCCCTCCACTCCTTGGCTGACTGATGCCATGAAGACAGAGAACATTCCAGAGTGGAGAAGTCTTTCCCTGAAGCTGCTGCCAAACAGGCTCCTGTCCAAGGTCCCTCCCAGCTGCCTGCCAGCCAGCTGTATTTCAAAGGTCACTATTTCCTCCCAGCGGTTTTCTGCAGAGCTGAACTCTCTAGGACCCCCAGATAAATTAAAATATTGATTGATTCTTAATATTCTCTCAAATCTCTCAAAATCTCTGAGCCTCCTATAAATCAATGTGCCAATTCCAGTGACTTATTCAATAATTTGCAAAGTATCCTGGTAATTACTTCTGGGTTCCCCCCACAGTGGGGGCAGGCCACCTTTCCATCATTTTTAGGGCCCTGAGTCCAGTCACCTATCAGGGAACTCTCATTTCTGATTTTAATTACTGAGTCTCTTCGACCCAGTGTCTTTAGGGCAGAAGGAAGCTCCCGTGTTGGGATGAATTTGTCGGGCAGACCCGGGTCGGGAACTCACAAACCGCCACCTCTTTGTGGCTGTCTTGTCTTCTCCACCCCACCCACCCCCGCCGCCTTGCTCCATCCTCTGCCCTTAGCTTTCTGGCAGTGGCAGTTCAGAAATTCATTTAAAAGCACCTCATTTCCCCAGATTCAATAAAGAGCTTGTCTTATTAAGGACGAGCTGTGTGAAAGCCTCCAGCACATTGGCACCTCCGATGCTGCCCGGGGCTGCTGCCTGGGTTTGGGAGTGGAGGTGGGATGGGGGGGCGGAGTGGGGAGATGGGCCATATGCCTTCCAGAGCAGCACTTGTTTACTCTGTGGTAACAGTGATTTCAGCTCATTAGGGACCAACGTGGCTCTCCAAGAAGGTGGGGTGCTCCTAACAAAGCTGGAGATGCTGCTTTATGCCAGGTCCTTCCCATCTGGCCCCCGTTGCTTCCGAGCCTTGTATTCTGGTCCAACATCCTCTCCTGCTAAACCCCAGCTGGGTGGACTGCCAGCCGTCCCTGGTATGTGCTTTGCTCTTTCGCCCTTCTTCTCTGAGCACTTACTCTTCTCTCTGTCTGGGGTGTGTTCCCCTTCTTTTCTCCACCAAACTCCTGATCAGTCCTCAAAACCTCATTCAAATGTGGACTCTTACGGGAAGCTCCGTGCCCCCACCACACCCTGCATCTTCCTCTGCAGCTGGGGATCCAGAAAAGCCTCAAAAGTATTTTCAGACACGTCTACGGGGCTGGCTTCCCATCCCTTGAGAATAAAGCTCTCAAGGTGACCTACAAGACCCGAGGTTGTCTGCCTCCCACTGCTTCTGAGCTCATCCCCCACACTTTGCAATGCTTCCAGGGCTCCAACACACCGGCCATCCTACTGTTTGTCCAAATGCCGGGCATGCTCCCCCCAGTCAGGTCCTTGCATTTGCAGTTCCGTCTTCCTTGGATGCCCTTCCCCACCAGCCTGCAGGCTACGAGCCCTCCTTCTTGCAGCTCTCTGCTCAAATGTCGTCTGTCCACAGGGTCCTTCCTGGCCACTGTATTCAAAAGAGCCCCTCTTTCATCTCCTTAATATTATTTATTTTTCATCCTAACACCACCCAATGTTATACAATGTATTGACTTATTTATGATCTGTTTCAAACTAAATTGTAAGCTTTATGAGGGCCAGAGTGTTTCCTGTTTTTTCATTGCCATACCTCCAGAACCTAAACAGAGCCTAACTCACAGTAGGAAAAGTCAGCATATATATATATTCACATTATGAAATGAATGAATGAACAGTGAAACTTCATTTGTGGGAGTTGCTTCATTTGCTCTCTAGCCCATCCCCAACCCCTGAACAGGTGTCCCAGCCGCCCCACCGGCCCTCTGCCCCCTGTCCCCTGCCCCACGCACCTGTGCACAGGCAGGCACAGCAGAGCAGCGCTGGTGAGCTTGGCACCTGCTGCCCTGCCCTTTCCTCAGCCTGCACTATGGGTCTTCTTTTCTGTCCAACAGCTCCACATTCCCGAGAGATGGGATAGGGAGAGTCATCACGACCACGTTCCTCACCCCCAGGTGGGAACTTAGGGTTCAAGACAAAATGCCTAAATTCAGAGTCATTTGAGAGGACCCTGAGCTGGTCAGCATGTGGGCCTCATGGGGCTGCAGCTGGAGCACAGAATCTATCAGGAGGACAGTGGGTGTCACAGTGAAGTGGAGCCTAGAGTCAAGCAGAATGCCAAGGTCCAAGAAGAGGGACACAAGGGACTATCTAAAGAGCCAGGAGTGTCAAAACTGGGGAGTAGACGCAGAATCTGGAAGCCAGGGAAGCAAGAGCAGGCATAGTGGGTACAGAGGAAGGGAAGAGGCTCTAGAACCATCACCTACAACAGGTACAGTGTTGGCTGCTGACTTTCATGGATCCTCAAAAGCAGGACCAACAGATGGGATAAACTGCACCCAGGCGACTGACCTCTGTGGGAAGCAACTGCATCTTCTTTCCCAGTCCTGCCTTTACACAATTGTGTTAGGACAATCTTTGTTCTTCTTTCTCTAAGCTAGTGAGAGATAACAATTATTAGATTTTTTTTTCTAGGGGTGCCTAGGTGGCTCAGTTGGTTAAGCATCTGCCTTTGGCTTAGGTCATGATCCTAGGGTCCTGGGATGGAGCCCTGAGTTGGGCTCCTTGCTCAGTGGGGAGTCTGCTTCTCCCTCTGCCTTGCCTGTCACTTCCCCTACTTATGCTCTCTCTCTGTCAAATAAATAAATAAATAAATAAATAAATAAATAAATAAATAAATATCTTTTTTTAAAAAAAGAATTTTTTTCCTAAAGAGCAGTCAAATCTGAATTTGTCTGCCTTTGTTCATGTCCTCCCATTTCGCCCTCTTCTGCTACACTTCCTTCGAGGAGATACCATCAAGCACCTTCCTTTCACAATCTCCCAGAGCAGACTCAGCCCAGAGCAGGGACTTAGGGATGTGGAGCTCCAGCCCTCTGCTGCTCGTGGACCAGTTGCGTGGCTTGTGAGTGTGTCAGTCACCCCTGGGAGCAGCTTAAGTCATCTCTAAGGACCTCCCAGCTGGGCTTTTCTGGGATGCCATAAGTCTACCGCCTTTCCAGATTAATCTCGAAACCACAAGGACCTCATCCGGAAATGCTATTCCAAAGTCTCACTGGTGAGCAGGTGTCTGCCCACAGACCCTGCTCCCCAGATGCTATAGGCAATTTGGGAGCTATATTTTTAAAATCGCCACAGATGGGAAGACTAAACTGAAATGAGACTTACTTGAAAATGCTGCTTTTAGCATTTTCGCCCCATCTCTTCATCCCTCATTGCTTTCAGCTTTTCAGATGGCCACCCCAAATAGCCCATGATCTTTCTGGTTGCTCAACAAAGTCTCCTGGAGGAGAGCCTGGGATCCCTGCTGGCTCCACGGCCCCTCCTCCCTACCACCCGACAATTCTTTTAGTCCATTGCGGGGCTATTGAGATCCTATATGATCAATGTTATGGCTTCTTTAACAGCCTCTGTTATCTGCATAAACATAGGCAGATTTGCTTTTTCATCGTGCCCTAGAGGTCTATAACAGCCTCTATTATCTTGCCTGCCATATCTGTCTGTAACTTTAATCTAGGTTCTCGGCTCCGTGGGTTTATTTACATATGTCATCTTTTTATCCACACAGTAGTGCTCTTCCTGCCTCTGTATGGCCATTTGCCTTTCCTGGAAACAACCTGTCTACAGATAATACCCTTAGAATTCAGGCCATTTTTTACTCTAACGGGCTCACCCCTGGCTTGTTGAGTGATGTGCTTTCTGGGCACAGGGTTCATCCCAGGGGCTGGTCTTGTCTTTGGGACAGCATAGCAATGGGCGAGGCTCAGGTTGGCAGGTAGTGGGTTGCAAGCTGGGCCAGGAAGCAGGCATAGCCCAGTGTGAAGGGAGCTCAGGAGCCAGGACGGATGGAATTAGAGCAGGAGGGGCTTGCTGGGAACTGGAAGCCAGGAATTGAGTCAGAGGTGAGGGTCTTGGTAGCTGGCTTGAATTCAGAAGCTGGGGGCTTAGAACCCAGGTCAGCTGAGCCCAAAGCCATATTGGGGGCCCAGGTAATGTGGCAACCCGGGACACAAAGAGACTCTGCTGGAGACCTTTATGAAACTCTGGAGCCAGGCTACTTGAGTTTAAATTTTGGCTATCCCTTACAGCTGAGTGACTTGGAGGAAATTATATAACTGCTTCTTGCCTCAGTTTCCCCATCTGTACACTGGATGACTGTAAGAGTACCCTCTGTATAGGATTGTCTAAGTGAGTGAACACATGTACAGTTCTTAGAAGTGGCGCTTGGCCCATAGTGGCATTGGATTCAGCCATTTTCCTAATTTTTTTTAAAGATTTTATTTATTCATGAGAGACACACAGAGAGAGGCAGAGCCATAAGCAGAGGGAGAAGCAGACTACCTGCAGGGAGCCCAATATGGGACTCGTTCCCAGGAGCCTGGGATCATGACCTGAGCCCAGGGCAGATGCTCTACCAATGAGCAACACATTGGCTCAAAAATTTAGGGAAATGGTTTCCCATTTTCCTAAATTTTTAAAGAAATTAAAGAAACAGGGCTACTTTGCACATGGAGAATTCTGACGCAAGGGTATGTAGTTTCTCATGCTACTGTGAGGTATGTTCCCTTTCCAGGGAAGGCTTGGTCTTGCCATGTTACTCCTAGCTCTTGCTGTCTCTGTGTGCTTATTGGTGGGATAATTAGACAACTGTCCATTTGTATTTCTAAGTTCCCCTGGAAACACAGAAAATACACATGGTATAGTTGTGCAATGACCAGAGTGTGTGTGCTTTGGTACTAGTCAGTCTTGGGTTCAAACCCCCGTTCTTCTATTTGCTTGTCATTTGACACTTGGCAAGTTTTAGCCTTGGACTCTTGGTTTCCTCACCTACACAATATAGGAGCCAATATCTACCTCGCAGAATGCATTCAAGTTTCAAGATAGAGTGTGTAAAGCCTGTGACTCAATGCTCTTTTCGTCCCCCAAGCCCCCTTGCAGCCAAGGATGCAGTCTCGTCTGAGGGCTCTCCTGGGCTGGGGTAGGAGGATTGGCTTCCAAACCCACTCCCATGCTGTTGGCAGGATTCAGTTCCCTGGAAGCCTGATGGACAGAGGGTTATCAGCGAGATGCTGGCCAGAAGCCACCCTCACTTCTTTGCCACAGGGGCTTCTCCATAGGACCGCTCGCCACATGGCAGTTGGCTTCCTTCACAGTGAGCAAGCGAGAGAGCAATGAGGGTGAACGAGATGGAAGCCAGAGTCTTTGTGACCCAGTATCAGAAGTGATTCCCATCCCTCTTCCTTAGCAACAGACTCAAGAGGTGGAGGCTAGAGTTACACCGTGGTCTGAATAGGAAGGGGCAAGGGATCATTGGAGGTCTCTGTGGCTGCCTACCACGCTCTGAAACTGCTTCTCTCCCCACCCTTGGCCCTACACTTGTTCCCTCTCCAAAGGCACCATTAACCACAACTGAATCATTTTTTATTTTCTGAATCATTTTTCACTTTACCCCCTCCCCATCCTCAACCAGAGCCCAATCCCACAGGCACCAAGGCTTTCAGTCTTTAAGTAAGAGATTTAACTTAATAGAGGCTCTTAATATGGTAATTTCACTTTCTCACTTGAAGATTTTTTCTTTCTCTCTTTTTTTTCCCCCTGGATCCCTTTATGGTTTCCATTTCTTTAAACAGAGATGGGCCAGCTCTTCCCTCCACCCATTCCCAGGAAACTGTAGTAGCTAAATTCTGTCTTAAGCATGTGTTTTACTACAGGGTACTTGAATTCTTCCTTTATCTTGAATTCAGAAAACTTCTAACTCCAGTACTGTTGAAACATTGCCTTTGGCATGGCTCAGATGGCAGGGTGTGTTTGCTTCTGTGGGGACAGATTAGCCCTGCCATCCACAGCAAAGCTGAGACACATCTGCTTAGGGGTTGCTGATTTCTTCTGCTAGGACTCATGTCATCAGGCTTCAGTAGCAGTCAGGCTGAAAAGCAAAGAGCGAAAAGAGGCTAAGATGAGAGAGCTGATAGCAAAGTGGGAGCAGCCTCGGGAAAAGGCAGGGAAGAGAGGGATGGAGGCAGACACAGGACCCCTGTAAGCAATGAGTCTTGGGGCTCAGCAAGGAATCCCAGAGCGGACTATCTGTGCCACAACCCTAAATTTAAGCCAGGGGCCAGAGTTCAAAAGAGGTCAGAAGCAGCAGTAAAATCTGTAGCTGAAATAATCCTAGAGACTTAATAAAATATTGAGAGGTAAGTACTCGTGTTAATGGGAACTTGAGGCTCAGAGAGGTATAGCAGTTCGCTTAAGGTCACACCGCCATGAAATCATGAAATGCCATCGTATCCTCAAGTCCCCCTTCTCCTCACTGGGCCCTGGCTGGCGAAGGGGGAATCAGGTGAGTCCATCCTCATCATTGCCCAGGTGTGAAAACAGACCCAGTGAGGGATGGGACTTGTCAAGGTCACATTGGAGGCAATGACCCAGAGCTCTCTTCTGTATCCTATACTATTTCTAGTACGATGTCTGGCTTTTCACTTTAACAGATTGAATCCAATCCAACAGCCCTTCCTGAGCTATGGCCCCTGCCCCTGATGTTTTTATTTCAGCACTCCTAACTTTCATCACTGTGGATGCCTTTTGTGTCATTATCCCTTTCAGACTCCATGCTTTGGAAAGTCTTATCTACCATATACTCTTCCCTTGCAGATAATAATAAATTTGTTTTCACAGTTTTATTCATCAAAACCATATGTGTCTGCCAATCAGAGCTTCTGATCCATAAGAGATCATCATAGTTGGTATAAATATTGAGTTGATATAAATTGAAGCTTGTAGCTTCATTTAGTTTGGAGAGGAGGTTTCTGAGAAAAGCATGTGCAGATTCCATGAGGAGCTTTAGAATTTTAAAAATAGCACATAGAGCTCGAGGACTGCTATAACTGTGGAGGTAGAACAGGGCCCTGAGACCCCAGCTGACTGCAGAGCTTCTGGAGCCCTCTGCTAGAAGGTGCCTAAAGGCAAAAGGTCCTTCAGACACTGAACTGCCAGTCCCTGGTGCCCACTGGAGCAGGACCAGGTGTCTTCTTATTTAAGGGGAAACAGGCAGGGCTCTCTGCCCCCTGTCCCCTCTTACACTGCTTACCATTAGTGCTCTAATTCTTTTGGTTTCTGAAGCAGATACACTTGGGGAGGCAGGCAAGTGGGCACGATTTAAACTGTGATTAGCTGGGGTGCCTGGCTGGTTTAGTCCAGTGGTGCAGATGACTCTTGATCTCAGGGTTGTGAGTTCAAGCCTCACATTGGGTGTAGAGATTACCTAAAAATAAACTCTTCAAACAAAACTGTGATTAGCTCCTTAAAACAGATAATTTGAGGTCCCAGCAAAACCTCTGGGAGGTGGTGAGGGCCCAGGGTGACCTAGGAATGGTCCCCGGTTCTCCAGGCCGTGCATCTGTGGGTGTAACGTATCCAGGCCTAACAAAGGGGTGGGCACCCAGGTCAGCTGCCAAGATCTTCCTAATGGGCCTCGGGCATCATGAGGAAGTCAGACCCTCCAGGAGCGAGGCCATGGCCCATGCAGCTGGGTGGAAGTGAGATGAATTTAGACATGACCTTGACCCAAGAGACCCCACTGTGGGAGGCTGCATATTCTGGGGCTAGAGACCATATTATCTTTTTTTTTTTTTTTTTCCTGACAAAAAGCTAGGATATGGCGGATAAACTTTGCCTTCTTAGGTAGATATATCTATTATACAAATGTACCTGTTAAAAGTATATATGTGTCTTAGTTATTTAGTCTTTATTAAAGGAATCATAAGAGAGATGTACAATCCTTTCAAATAAAAGTTAAATGAAAACACTTTAAAGGTTTTCATTTAATGATAGTGACTGGGAAACCTAATTGAGGATTCAGGTTAAGAAATGTGATGGAACAATTTTGAGACAAGTCATTGACAGTACATAAAAGGAAATAATAATGAGTAAAAACAAAATCCTTGCCTTTTAACAAACATCATAGGAAAACAGCAGTTTATTTCTAGACAGTCTGGTCTGAGATGCCCAACTGTTTAAAAAAAAAGTAGCGTATTATATAAATAACTGAAAAATAATAGCAATAAATAAAACAAACCCTATAGGAAAGAGGCTGATCCAAACCGTATTGTCTTCATCTTCAGACTGAGCTTATTACATGCATTTTCCCAGCAATTTTAAATGAGGTCAGGCTCCAGTGGGCCTGGAGACCTGGTTTGAGGGATATATCAACACCTATCAAGCCGTGAATCCTGTGCATTTACACTTCTAATTGTTTGGGTTTCTTCCATTCCCAAAGGCAGTAATTCAAATGTCTTTGACTTCTTAAGCCATCCTGATTTCCAGAAGCTCAAGCACTGCCTCTCTTTTCATGCTTAGAACCTGAAATTGGCCTCAACATATTTTTTTTTTCTCTTTTCTTTTCTTTAAACTCCTAAAAATACTGCTTCTGGGCAAGCAGTGGGCCTGTGCCCTCCTTCAAACCAATCTGCAGGGCCAAGGGCAAGGTGGGAGATGCAGGAGAAACAGTCCCCTTTGACCTGTGGAGGAGGACTGCCTTCAGAACTGGCCGTAGGAGACAGTGGGCTGGGATCAAAGGACCCCAAAGAAAGGAACCCCGGGTCTGTAGCTCTAAAGCTCTGACAATTCAAGCTACAGCATTAAAGTTGGTATAAAGAGGTCAGAAAGGGCCTTTCTTCTCTTCAAACCTCAAGATTGCTTTCTAAACTTCTCTCTGTTAAAGCCTGCTGGCTCTGGGAGGTGTCCTCAAGTGACTCTCACAAGTAGCCCAGACTCATTCTTTCCTCAGAAACATTGATCTGACTGAGCTGATTGACAGCCGTCTTGCTGCCCTGGACACAGTTGATTGGACAAGAGAGAAGTCCCACCCTCACTAAGGGGTACCCACGTGAGACTTCCCCAGGAGTGCTCCATTAGTGTGAGTCTCTGTTCAATAGGAATATTGAATATCGCAGTATCTGATACTGGATAGTGATGAACCAAATCAGCCGAACCTTCACTTTTGGAAAGAGTAAACTCAAGATATACACAATGGAGTAGGGTTTGTTTGAACTCAAGTTACATCCTGGATGGTTGTGGGCTATGGTTCTGATTCTCTACCAGAAGACCTGGTCCTAGAGTGCGTGCAGAGTAAGGATGAGAACATCCCACGCTTCCTGGCTGTATTCATTTTCGGGGGCTGCTCTAACTAATTCACACACATTTAGTTTACAGTTTTGGAAGTTAGAAGTCTCAAAATGTCAAAGGGGATGTATTCTTTCTGGAGGTTTCAGTAGAGAATTTATTTTCCCACCTTTTTAATTTATTCTACTTTATTTATTCTTAAATATTTTATTTCTTTATTCACGAGAGACACAGAGAGAGAGGCAGAGACACAGGCAGAGGGAGAGGCAGGCTCTCTGCAGGGACCCGGATGAGGGATTGGATCCCAGGACCCTAGGGTAAACGACCTGAACCAAAGGCAGACACTCAACCACTGAGGTACCCAGATGCCCCATTCCACCTTTTTTAGCTTGAATCACTCCAATCTCTCATTTCCATCATTACATCTCCTCCTACTGTGTCTTTGATCCCTTTTAAAAGGGCTTGCATCCCTTTTATAAGGACTCTGTGATGACATTGGGCTCAGCTGGATAACCCAGCACAGCCTTCCCATCTCAAGATTCTTAATCACAACCACAAAGTCCCTTTTGCCATATAAGGTAATAATCACAGATTCCAGGGATTAGGATATGCATATCTTTGGGGGCGGGGCATTATTCAGCTATCACACTTGCTTTGCTGTATATTCTTTTAAGTCTGCATTTCTGGTAATCATCTATATAATTCTGCACATTGGGGCTTCAATATCTGCCCTGCCCACACCCCTGGAAGGGACAATGCAAGTATCATGTGGCTCCACCCTCCTTGGCAATAGTTGGTGAATAGCTGATGTATTTTCTGGTGGCTATCTATTGAGTAATGACCCAATGACTAGCCAGTGACTCATTGATTTCCAGAGAATTTGGATGAGATTGCGCAGGAACTGTAGCCAATTGATGGAGGGCTGTTTAAACTAAAAGTGATCTAGAATCAGGATTGATGGCGGATTGATACACATGGAGGTAGGGGCATGCACAGTGTGTTTAAGCAGAGGAAGAGAGTTGATCAAGAGAAGAATCGAGTGGAAACAGAATTAGAGAGACCATGTGGCCAGAGAGAGACTGAGCTGTCCTCAGGTCTGGGCCCTGTGGGGTCTGACTATGCTTCCTATCCTTCCTGTCCCTTTAGTCTAATGTCCTTCTGTGCCACTGCAATAAACTGCAACTCTGTTCTCAAGCCAGGATGGCATTTGGTTCTTTGCAACAGAAACAGCTCCAGGGGCACCTGTGTGGCTTAGTCAGGGTTAAATGTCTGCTTTCGGCTCAGGTCATGAACCTGGGGTCCTGGGATTGAACCCCGTGTCGGGCTCTCTGCTCAGTGGGGAGTCTGTTTCTCCCTCTCCCTCTGCTCCTCCCCTAGCTCTTTTTCTTTCTCTCAAATAAATAAAATATTAAACAAAACAAAACAAAACCCAGCTGCAAATAGAAGACTCTCTTTTTGACTTGGCTTTTGTGACTTAAACAATCCTTTACAAAGATCCTGTGTTCAGGAGGGGGTCACTGAAAATTCAAGAAGAGCAATGAGGAGGTGTGATATTGCCCTGGTGGTTCCCGTATATCCAAGGTATGTTAGCTCCTATGCCTGGTGGTCCTCAGTCTCCATAACTAGAACTAGTGAAGCTGTAAGGGCAGACCTGGGTTCTCCTATCCTAAATGGGACAAGGGGTTACTTGACAATTTTCTCAAGGTTGAGTTGCTGAGAAAAAACAAACACATTGCTGTGACTGAGCCATCACTCAGAACCATATTACTGGATACCCTCTGTCATCTGGACTCCTGTTACCACACCCACCAGGCACTGGCACCTGCTCCCACCATGCCCAAGTTTGTCATGTCCTCTGAACATCACGACCCGTACCTTCCAACCGCCCACAGGCTCCTCTTTGTCATGCACCTGCTCTGCTAGGTCAGGGTCTCCTCTTGGTCCCCAACAGTACTTAGGAGTGAGAGCCCCTCTGCCTCTCTACCTACCTGCCCAAGATAGGGCATTTCAGAAAGTACCTGGGAATTCCAGAACCATGGACTAGTGAGTTGATTCTTGCTCAGCAGCACGCATTTTGTGCAACAAAGTATTAGTAGTGTTTCTGATGTCTCCATTGCTTTAGTCGTCAAGGGAAAAGTGCTGAGGAGCTGGCTGGTGATTTAATTTTCTCTAATTTTTCTACCTCTAGGGAAATTGTCAAATTAATCGGAAGCCAGACCTCTCAACATAGCTGCAACATGTGAGTGGTTGCCTCGGGTTTGCAGGTCCACCGTCTCAGCTGGGAAGCCTCAGGCACCGGGTCCTGTGGGACAAGGCCCGTGGAGCCCTAAGATCATTGTTCCCATCTCCCTGCTGCTCAGCCACAGGTCCCAGAGCACATTGCAGGGAAATCCTGCTTCAACCTTCCTGCGGGGAGCAACTCTGTGCTCAGCTCCCTGCCGGAAGCTGCTCCTCTTTGGTCTGTTTCCCTGCCCCTGGTAGCTGTTTCTACTGTGGAGCTGGCACTGTTTCCCCTTAATTCTTGGGGTGCCAGACAAGACCTGGGTATGTAGAGAGGACCCTGAAGTGCAACACATTGGTTACCTAAGCCCCGAACATAATGCTAAGAGGCCTGCAGTTGGCGCTGCAGCCCGAGGTGGCGTGCAGTCTGCAGGGTTTCCCAAGCTTATTTGGTCTTGGAACACTCTGGTTTTAGAGACTGATTAACATCTCCCTCAAATAGTGTTCAGTGGAACACATGTAAGAAAATGTTATTCTATTATAAGATTTCTCACACTGTATTGCAATGATTTATTTGCATGTCTGCCTTTCCCACCAGGCTATGATTTCCTAAAGGGCAAGAAATGGATCTTATTCATCTTTTTATCTCTAGCACCTAGCACAGTGCTTCTTCAGAGAGTTGGTCCCCTAAACAGCTCACGTCAAGGTCACCAACAGTCTCCATCTCATTCAAATCCCCGGTAACATTTGGCACCTTCTTCAAACACCTTTGTTTCTTGGCTCCTATGACACCTACCCTCCCGGTTTTCTTTCACAATGCCAGCAACACCCTTGCAGTCCTGCAGAATCTTTCTCCTTTCCTGTGCCTAGAGCTCCATTCCTGAACAGCTCCTCTCCTCCAGCTACACTCTTTTCCCAGGTGACCTCGAGCACATCCACAGCATAAAGCACTTTCTAGAAGCTGATGATTATCATGCACAGATCTTTCAAAGTAATCTTACTCTTGAGTTCTAGACTCCCATTTGATATTTCCTCTTAGATGTCAATATTTAACGAATCTCAAACAAAACTCTTGATTTTACCCAGCAAACCTGTTCATCTTCTGGTCCTTCCTACATTCATAAATAGCTCTTCTGCTCCTCCCCCTGCTCCTTTTCTCTTTCTCTCAAATAAATGAATAAAATATTAAACAAAACAAAACCCAGCTGCAAATAGAAGACTTTTTTTTTTTTTACTTGACTTCTTGTGACTTAAACAATCCTTTAAAACAAAGATCCTGTGTTCAGGAGGGGGGGTCACTGAAAATTATACTAATTATACTAGTATCATCAGCCACCGACTGCTCCTATCTCGGAAACTCTAAAAACCATCCCATTTCTGTATCTATCCTTTCAATCCATCAGGACATTCCACTAGCACTACCTCTGTGATCGTTTGGATTACTGCTATTATTATTTACTGAGTGTTCACTCCCCTCCCCTTCTCTCCCCACTCATTGATATTGGACTTGGTTAGGTGATTTGTTTTGGCCACTGGGATGTTAGCAACTGTGTCCAGAGCTGAGACCCTGGTGGTATTTGAAAAATGTGGTTTGGCACTTACATTCTGTTGGTTATCAATATATTACCTCTCAGTCCAAATTTTACTTTTCATTGCCGGATCCATAGAAGTGGCTAGGGGCCTTTTGCCAGCCCACATGATGCCAAACTTTGTCACTAGAGGGCGCGGGAGGTGGCCAACTCCCTCTGAACACCGGCCCACCAGCCCGCAATGCCCTGCTGCCCAGAGAGGCTCCTACTTGCCTGACAACTTGCAGCTCTGGCTTAGCAACCCAGCAAACTCCCCTGCCATCACATGTCTCTTGAACTATGCCCAGAGCCTCTTAGAACTCATCTCTTTTTTTCCCATTCTTGCTACCCTGCAACATATCGTGATCCCAACTGATAAATGATATTATCATACATGAAGTTTTAATATATGTCAGGTTCTGTTTAGACTCATTTATCCTATTCTAGCACATATCACTTATTTGATTTGGAGCCCTTAACACAATCTTTTATTTATGATATCTTTATAAAATATCCTCCTACCAGGTAGGGCAGGTCCTCCTCGATATGCTTCAACACCTTTTTTTTTTCCAGCTACTCCTCCTCCAGATAAATTTTAGAATAATTTTTTCCTGTTCCCCAAATCTTTCAATATTATAAGTTCCTTTGGAAGAACGAACATCTTTATACTATTGAGTTTTTCCATCTAAGAGATTGACACATCTATATTTAGTTATCTTTGTTCATGCCTCGATAAAGCTTTCTGAGTTTCATTCTATAGGCCCTGCACTTTCTTTGTGATAAGTATTTGTAGGCATGTATGTCTTTTGTTGCTATTATGCACAGGATTCTTTATTTTTATATTATAACCTTTAAATGATTACTGTTGTTATATAGAAAAGTTATTGATTTTTGCATGTTTATTCTGCAGTGAGTTATCTTATTGAATTATTCTTATTAATTCTATGTGTTTTCAATAGATTCTCTTGAATTTTGGGGGGTATTAAATCATACTGACTGTAAATAATGATTTTTTTTCTCCTCCTTTCCAATAATCTTACCTCATACTAATGTTTGGTATCTTATTATGCCAACCAGAACTTCTAGGACAATGTTATATGATATAATAGTGGAAAATGTTTGCATTCATATGCAAAAAATGAACATTGACTCTTTTCTCACTCATCTCTATAAAAGCTAACTCATTATGAATCATAGGCTCAAATGTAAGAGCTAAAACTATAAAACTTTTAGAAGAAAGCATAGGAAAAATAATCTTTGTGTCTTTGGGCTAGGCAATGATTTTTTAGGACACGCAAAAAGCATGAATCATAAGAAAAAATTGCTAAATTAGACTTTATCAAAACTTAGGCTTTTTGCAAGCCACTCTTCAGAAAATGAAAAGACAAGCCACAGTCTGGGAGAAAGTATTTGCAAAACACAAATCTGATAGAGAACTTGTATTCAGAATATATAAAGAACCCTCATAGCTCAATTATAATAAGATAAACAGCTATACAAAAAATAAATAGATGAACAGTTTGAATAGACACTTCACCGAAAAAGATATTTTGGTGGCATAGAGATATAGACGCATGAAAAGATGCTCAACTTTCTCCATTATTAGAGAAATAAAAATTAAAACCAAACCAAGATACTACATTTACTAGTCAGCTAAAATGAAAAGATTGATAATGTCAAGTGCTAGTGCAGATAGGACACAGAGCAATTATAACTCTCATGTAGTGTTGGTGGGAATACAAAGTAGTATAGTGCTTTGGAAAACTGCTTAATAGTTTCTCTGAAGTTAAATATTTACTTAATTTGACCCAGCATTCCTACTCTTAGATATTTACCCCATAAAAATAAACATATGTTTATACAAAAACTTTTGCATAAGTGTTCATAGAAGATTTATGCATGATAGTCTGAAACTGAAAATAACCTGATATATATCATTCATTGAACTGATAAACAGATTCTAGCACATATATACAATGGAATACTGCTCATGCCGCCACATGGATGGATCACAAAGGCAGTACGCTAAGTGAAAGAAGCCGGCCACCAAAGTCTACTGTGTGATTTTATTATATGACATTCTAGAAGAGGCCAAACTACAGGGACAAATCAGAATGGTTTCCAGGGTTAGGGTTAGGGAGAGAATGAACTCTAAGGGAGCTTATGGGAACTTTTTGGGGTGATGGAAATAGTTTATATATTGAATGTTGTGGTGCTTAAATAACTATACAGGTTTGCTAAGACTCATCAAATTGTACATTTCAAAGGGGTAGATTTTAGCATTTGCAAATAGGACCTCAAAAAAATCTGATCTTTAAAAAAGACATGGATACATAGGCAAAAAATTAATTGTATTGGCTATAATCTTTTTTTTTTACCTATTTTAAAAAAGATTTATTTATTTTAAGAAAGAGAGAGAGAGTAGGGGGAGGGTCAGAGGGAGAAGGAGAGAAGTAGAAGCCCTGCTGAGTGCAGAGCCCTAAATGGGGCTTCATCTCAAGACCCTGAGATCATTATGACCTGGGCTGAAATAGAGTGGGATGCATAATTGACTGAGCCACCTAGGCACCCCATTTTACTGTTGTGTTTTTTTTTTTTTTTTTTTTTAAGATTTTATTTGACAGAGAGAGAGAGAGAAAGAACAGCAGGGGGAGCAGCAGGCAGAGGCAGAGGGAGAAGCAGCCTCCCTGCTGAGCAGGGAGCCCTATGTGGGGCTCCATCCCAGGACTCTGGGATCATGACCTGAGCCGAAGGCAGACATTTAACCGACTGAGCCATCCAGGGGCCCCTACTCTTTGTTTTAATAGATTTATGCATTATTTTGGCAGCAAGTTTGAAAACAGGAGACATATTCTTTGTTATGTTAAGGAAACAGCCTTCTGTATCATTAAGCTTTCTTAGCTGCCCATAACAGACACTGACGCTGGATGATTGTAGTGGAGAAGAAGTTTCGACAGGATCCTGAATAGCTCAGAGAATCACTGGAAGTTCAAGAACAGATGGAGCCTGGGCAGCTGGGGCCGTGGCCCAGAAGACAGGGAAGAGAGTGGGGGAGGTGGGGGGGGGGTGGAGAAATGCCACAGTTGGAAACACCAGCATGACTGGCCCCTGGAGCCCGGATGAAGCTACTGCACTGTTGTCCCTACCATCCCTGCAAGCCCATGTTGTTGTTATTACTGGAACCCCATAAAAAAATTCTCTACATCCAATAAATCTGAATTAAAAAAGAAAAATATTCTCTGCTGCCTCTTTTCTTCACTCCACCATGTAGGCCAAGTGCCTCACTGTTGCTGCTGGGGTGGGGCCAGTACTCGCAACACTGAGCATCTGGTATTTTCTCCAATTCTATAGTTGGAGGTAGCTCTGTCTCTCACCAAAGCTCAGAAAGTGAGGAATTTCCCAAACACAGGGAAAGGGTCCAGATGTGGAGTGTTGTCCCACTAACCGCCCCCTGCCGCAAAGGTCTACTTGTCCCATCTATTCCTGGTATTTTAGGGAATGTCCCCTTTAGGAATAGATGTTGAATTTTCATAAAGGATCTTCCTGCTTCTAGCAAAATAATCATATGGTTTCTATTATCTGACCCATTGATGTGTTCTATAAACAGATTTACTAATATTAAAACAGCTTTGCATTCTTTGGGTAAGCCCTACTTGGTTGTGGTAAATTATTCTTTTAATATACTGTTGAATTCAATTTGCTGGCATTTTGTCTAGAATTTTCACATCTATATTCATGAGTGAGTTTGGTCCTGTTTTCTTTTATGCTGTCTCTTTGTCAGCTTCAATGACATTCTGGACTCTTCCTCTCAGGGATTTCATGCCCCCTGGTTGGGATTTGAGCCCTGAAATCTTTTTCATAAACCACAGGCTTTATGACGGCTCACATGGCTCATCGAGTGTTAGGAAATTACGGGGATAGACACAGATATGATGAGAAAGTCCAGATGCCTAAGGCATCCCTTAAATTACTCTGGGACATTTACTGAGGGCTGACCATGTGCCAGCTGAATTATTTAACCTGAAGCTTAAGTAAGCGTCTCCTCTGTGGGTAGAATTCAGATGACATGTGAGAATCATCTGGAAATAAAGGAACGTGAGAGGAGATGCAAGGCCATCTCCTTTTGGTGGGGGAAAATGAAGCCCAGGGAGGGGAAGAATGCTGTCCAACGTGCACACCCCTGGTTTTCCTGACTCTGTCCCTTGTTCTTTCAAAGACTCTACTTCTTCATAGACAGGGCAGCCAAAAGACAGGTTCAGATGAAAACATTCTCACGAGCAAGGGCACACAAGCTAAACGCCTTAGCAGAGCTGGTATTGCTAGGCTACGTAGTTAGGCCCCAAGCCCCTCCCCAGACTCCTGCCAGCCTGCCCATCCATCCTAGTCCTTCCAAGGATAAGGCCAAGGGGCATCAAATATAGTCCGGAGGTTAAGCAAGGGTTTGGAGCCAGGCTGCCGGGGGTCAAACACGGTGTCCACCTCACGGTAGCTGTGAGACCTGGGATTTTGACATCTTAGTCCTTCCTCTGTAAAATGGGACACGAGAGTGCTTGCAGGCAAACCTGTCCCAGGCTCAGAGCAAGCACTCCATTATTTCCATAAAGAGCCTGCCCTGTGCCACGTCTGTGCCTGATAGTGAGGCTACAGAGATAGCTCACGCTCAAAACGGTGTATTATTGTAGTGCTAACATCTGGTCACAATACAGGACTTTGGCTCACAGGAATGGTACCTTTAGAAAACTGTAGCTTTGCTTTTTCTCCTGAAGCTCCTGAAGTATTTATTTGTTCTAAAGGATTTTATTTATTTATTTGAGAGAGAACGAGCTTGAATGGGGGATGCAGGGAGCAGAGGGAGATGGAGAAGCAGACTCCGCGCTGAGCAGGGAGCCCCATGTTGGGTGGCTCCCCGGACTCCTGGATCGTGACCTGAGCCGACTGAGGCACCCTGCTCCTGGAGTATTTAACAGAACAGAAAGATCTTTGAATAATGATCAGAAAATTTTCTCACCCTCCTCTCCAGGTTCCTTGATTTTTGTGGAGCGGCCCTGGTGACCTCCCACCTGTGTTGCCTCTCCTGCTGCTCACAGCCCAGGGGCTCTCTGGCAGCTAGTAGCCAGTGCCCAGAGGCTGACTGGGACCCACAAACATCTCCCAGCCACTTGGATCCCTGTTCCCACTTTAGGATAGCATCCTCTCGTCTGTGGTGCTCACCCTACTCTTGTACACTCATGCTGTGCCTGGGAGCTCAGGGGCTGTTGCTGGCTTCACAGCACAGGTGTCTCCACAATTTTGCTCAGGACTGCACCTTGCAACCATGTCCCCCAGTTCTAGCATCCCCATGGTCTGTCCCTTGTTTTCAGAACTCCTAAGAACACACAACAGACCATAACAGATGCGGTTCCGTAGTAGAATTCTGCAGATGGTCTGAGTTCATAACAGCCCTGGCCTGGAGAGGGCCGATGTGGTGGGAGAGGGAGGGCCCTCTGATGGCACTTCCAGAGATGCTCTGTGGCGTGAGCATGCAGGGCTCTGCTTTCACCTTGACTGTCACAAACTCACTGAGGGACTCTGGGTGAGTCTGTTTCCCACTCTGGGTCTTGGTTTCCTCATGTGTCAGTGAAAACCCTTCCTTGGCACTGATCTCCCTGGTCTAGTGGCCTTTAAAGCAGGGTAGGTGATGTCAGAGGTCTTCGGACAGTATAAAGCTGTCATGAGTAAGGCGGCCTTATGGTTGAGGTGTTGCTTCATTGACATCCAATATGAGAAGACATCTTTATCAGCCATCGTTGGCTACCAGGAATAAACACAGTCTGAACCCCACTTAGAGAAGAGGATATAGGGGAACCCTCATGCACACTATTAGAGGAATTACAGCTGGCCTTCACAGGGACGAAAGTCATAGGAGATTCCTCTCTTTGTCCCTGGTTGGGGCCACGTGTCTCTCTGCTCCATTCTCCTCTCTGTAGACCAGCCCTTTCTCCAATGCCCATAATCGTACTCCTGAAATCTGCCCCAGAATTCAGCCCTGCCTGGCATCGGGGCCTGTGGCCCTCGCTTCTCTTAACCTACAGTTTCAGCGCCCAACACCATGTAGCTAAGTCTGTCTTTGGGCCCTCAGACCCAGCCTGGTAGGGTGTCTCCCCTTAGTCCAGTCTGGACTATGTGTCGAGTGGGACCCCACGTTACCCAGAACTGATGCCAGTGTGCGGCAGGGCAGAGAGGGGGAGGCTGGCATACTCTTGCTGGAGCTCAGGATGTTTCCTTCTACTAAGGAGTAAAGCAAGCAGAGAGTCAACAGGATTGCTGCACTGTCACCCTGAGAATGGCCTCCCAACCCATTATACAGGACTCCTCCTTGGCACCCCTCCCGCCCTTTTCTGTGCAGACTCAGGCAAATGTCTGTGCTGGGTGGACGTATCCTGTAATAGATGGAAATCAATAGATGGAAGCGATACCCCTCTGCAGCCAGGCCGGACGTGCTGGGAATTTAACGTGGGTGGGAAGGGCTGCCTTCCATGGTAGAGCCATGAAGCAGTGCTGTGGGCTGTACTCTGAAGCCTACAGGCCAAGGGGGGCCCCAGGCAGGGCTGCGTAGGCTTCTAGGGGGGCACTGGGGTGGACGTGGCACCTCTGCCCACAGCTTATCAGCACTAGAAGGCATCCCCAGGACACACCTCCTGCCTCCCAATCTCCAACTCCATGTATGGTGGCCGAGAGCCCAGACCGTACCCATACCCACACCCTCCCGGCGGCACCAGGAAAGGGAATGTTTATTTTGAGAAATGGTGCTAGGCTGTGAGGATATAATGGTGAGCAAACAGGATGTGTTTCTGCCCCAAAGAGGCTCGTGCCCTGAGCAGAAGGCAGTCAAATCCACCCTATGTCCATGCTGGGAAAGGAAGGAAGGAACAAGGGAGGGACTGTGAGAGCACAGGAGGGCGGGGGACACCTCCCTGAGGAAGGATGCCTGGGCTGAGGCCTGCAGGGGCATTAGGATGATCACCAACATTTTCAAACACTCACCATGTGCCTGGCACTGTGCACTACACGCAGGCCTCATGTACTCCTGCAGCCCAGGCACTATTACTGCCTTCATTTTACAGATGAGGAGACTGAGATGTGGAGAGCCTTGGTAAATTGCCCAAAGCTACATGGGTTAAATAACAACAAAAAAAAGTGCTAGAGCTGGAGATTGGAAGCCTGAGGATCTGACTGGAGGTCCCAAGTGTGGAACCCCTAACTTTAGCAGCAGACAGTAGCAGGTGGGGCATTACCGCAGGGCAGCCCCCGGGGGGTGGGAAGCACGGTGGGTAGGCCAGCCTGGTTGCTGCAAAGTGAGCGAGGCCCAGCCGGGAGCAGGTTGAGGCTTGAGGCCTTGGAGGCCTTTGGGGGCCACATTAGGAAGTTTATTCTTTATCTAGAGCATAATAGACAAGAAGACACTGAATAAATTTAGGAACAGAGAAGGCATGGTCAGAACTGTATTTTTAGGGATGCCCGGGTGGCTCAGCCGTTGAGCATCTGCCTTTGGCCCAGGGCGTGATCCTGGAGTTCTGGGATCGAGTCCCACATCGGGCTCCCTGCAGGGAGCCTGCTTCTCCCTCTGCCTGTGTCTCTGCCTCTCTCTGTGTAGGTCTCCCATGAATAAATAAATAAAATATTTTTTTTAAAAATTGTATTTTTAAAAGACTTCTTTGTGCAGAAAGGAGAGGAGATCGAAGGGATAGGGGTAGATGTAAGGAGACAAAGTCAGAGGGGCCACTGCAGGGCCCCAGAGCAGAAGCTTGGGGCAGGGGGGCAGCGAAGAGAAATGGGAGGGGGTCAGGAAAGTTCTCTGGGAGGTCACATGGACAGTGGTTGGTGAAGGGGGGGCTGCAGGACAGACAGGTGTCCTGGGATGCCTCAGATTCTGGCTCGTACCACTAGATGGAGAGAAGGGCCAGACACTGGGAGGGAAGGCGCTGGAAAGACAGGCTTGTTTCCCGCATTCGTCCACCCTCGTGTGTAAGGGTGGCTTTCAAATTCTTATTTATTTATTTATTTATCTATCTATCTATCTATCTATCTATCTATCTATCTATCTATCTATGATAGTCACACAGAGAGAGAGAGAGAGAGGCAGAGACATAGGCAGAGGGAGAAGCAGGCTCCATGCACCGGGAGCCCAACGCGGGACTCGATCCCGGGTCTCCAGGATCGCGCCCTGGGCCAAAGGCAGGCGCTACACCGCTTCGCCACCCAGGGATCCCCGGCTCTCAAATTCTAAGGACGATTTTCCGTTGAGGATATTTAAGAACAGCTGTGTGTGAGGGTGCACTTGGCTGCCTCTGGGAAGTGATAGAATGACAGCCTTGTCGTTCCTGCCACTTGTGGGCCTTGTACTGTCACGGAGAGAATGGCATGGAGGGGCGCCAGGGTCCCCCCGCAGCAGAGCAGAAGGAATGGGTTCTCGGCAGCCTTTCTGGACGCCGGGTTTCAGCTCTGGCTCTCCAAGCTCAGTTTGCAAGAAGTGCCTCGTGGGGCCTAGAATCACGCCCCACTTTCCAAACCCAGGTCTTCCCAGGGAAGCCCCAGTCCGGGGGACACCCACGTAACCATTGCACGGGGCAGGTGTGAAGCCCTGAAATGGGGTTATGGGCCCTGGTGGCCCCGGTCCAGAAGGCCCCTTGGGACCCCGGCACCCATTCCTCCAGCTGCCAGGAGTGGAGGCCGCTGGCGGCTCCCAGCCTAGACCCTCCTGCAAAGGCCCTCCTCCTCCTCTCCGCTGCACCCGAGGCCCTTCCTCAGGCAGCCTTGCCTGATGCCAGCCAACCCCGGAGGCCACCCTGGCTGCAGAGCTCCACGGGAAGGGGCACCTGCTGTGACGGCCTCGCAGCTCAGCTTCTCCTTTGGCCCCATCCTGCTTCCCTCTCTCAGAGATTATGCCTGTTAAACCTTGCATTTCCACCTCCCTCGCAGAGTCCGTCTGCAGGGGAGTCTGACTTCCAGCTCCGATGGCTTTGGAATGGGTCCTCTTGGCCTGTCCACCTAAAAGAATTCCCTCGCTGTGTATTTCCCATTGGGTCGGGTCCCCAGGGAGATTCTTGTGAGATTTTGGAGGGTGAAAGGGAGGCCCAGGCCATCTCGTAGCCCTCTAATGTGCTGCCTCAGCTCCTTGCAGGAAGCAGCAGGGGCACCAGATGTGGGAATGTAGCTTAGTGAGAAAGGGCCCAGCCTCTGCTTGGCTTTAGCTGCACCAAGGTCAGGGGCAGCAAGAACGGACACAGGTTCCAGGCTGTCCTTGTGGGGTCCCTGCTTCTGCCTGTGGGCCTCCAGTCTGCTGGTGGTCTTTGCTTCCTGATTGCCCTGCAGACCGCGAAATTTAGTATCAGATGCAGAGACATCCGGACGGGGGGGCCTTGTACTCAGTTCCCTCAATGCAGGGGTCAGTTCCCTGCAACACATCCCTCGATCTACCGATCTCTTCTTCTAGAGCCCTCCTACTGGTTCTCCCTTCCTTCCTGGTCCAACTGTCACTGGCGCAGACACACCTTCTAGTGAGGGGAAAGTTGAAGCTGCCGCACGGATCAGTGCAGAGGCAAATAGGGTCGGGATGGGCTAGAATAATAGGAGCACAGCTGGCAATGTCTGCTCTTTGAAGAAAGACATGGGAGCAGTTGGCTTATCTACCCTGGTGCTAGGATAGGGAAGACGAGGCTGTCCCAGTCCAGACGGGAGTGTGGGGCAGGTGGGCAGTCCTGGAGACACAGGCTCTGACGATGTCGGAGGAAACCTTGCCCCGGCCTCCCAGTTCAGCACAGCCCCAGTGTCTAACTGGAAGGGGCTGGTAGTGAAATCCTTACCTGGCCACTGCACAGAGTTAGTGGCACCGTTTCGGTGGGCGTGTCCATATATAAACAACACAGTTCATCCGTAGTTTGCCTCACATCTTCTCAGCATCATTTTTTTTTGTGTGTGTGTGGTCCATAAAAGGCCGAGTTTTAATGCCCCCCCGACAGGTGCAGTACTCAGGTGTTGCTGATTAGGAGCCCCATCCTACACAGATTCGGGTCCATGCCGAGACTTTTCCTGAGACATCTGGCCTTATTTAAGGGCATTTGTTTTCAAGCAATTCTCTTTCTGTGTTCTTTCAGGAAACAGTTATTTTAATTTCCATCCTCTGAGTGTGACTGGATGTTGCCCCTCAGAGTTTCCAGGGCTGGGGGTGATTTACCTGACAGGGAAGGATGAGTAAGAATGAAGGCGTAAGGGAGCAGAAACAGAAAGTTACCAACTTAGTCATAAGAGGGGCTAAAATTAATGGTAACAGAAGGAAATAGGAAGAAGGAGGTTTATTAGCCAATGCTTGAAAATGTGATGGCCCCAGAGCAGAATTCTTAACAGATTCTATGATTTTTGCATGTATTTTATTTGCAACCTGGAAAAGCTCTAAGAAGGGTTAAGACTCCAGAGCAGTTTACCTTTCAGTTCTGCTGTCCTGAGAAGACCCATCCTTGGGCTCTTTAGCTCTAGGGCTTTATCTAGGTTCCCTGATGCCTTCTCCCCAAGCCTTCCCTTCTGAGTAGCGGCTTGGGTACAGAGGAGGTGGTGTGCTGCTTGGAGTGTGCTCAGGAGTGGAGCCTCCTGAGGCTGGGGCCAGGAGTGGTGCCCCCTGAGGACAGGGCCAGGAGTGGTGCCCCCTGAGGACAGGGCCAGGAGTGGTGCCCCCTGAGGATGGGGCCAGGAGTGGAGCTCCCTGAGGACAGGGCCAAGAGTGGAGCCTCCTGAGGACAGGGCCAGGAGTGGAGCCTCCTGAGAACGGGGCCAGAGTGGAGCCTCCTGAGAATGGGGCCAGGAGTGGAGCCCCCTGAGGACAGGGCCAGGAGTGGAACATCCTGAGGACAGGACCAGGAGTAGAGCCCCCTGAGGACGGGGCCAGGAATGGGGAGCCTCCTGAGGCTGGGGCCAGGAAGCCTTTTTTTCCATTGAATTCCTCCAGCTATTAGAGTATTTGCTGACTTTGGTTGGCTAAAAAAATGACCTCCCCAAAGATATTCACATCCCAACCCCTGGAACCTGTGAGTGTTACCTTCTGTAGCTAACAGGGGCCATTACAGATGGGATGAAGTTAAGGATCTTGAGTTGGGGGAGGTCATCCTGCATTACCGGGTGGGCCCTGAGTACAATCGCACATATCCTTCTGAGAGGGAAGTGGAGGGAGATTTGACATACACAGAGAAGATGAATTGAAATCAGAGCAGAGACTTGCTGCTGCTGGCCCTAGTGACTGGGGCGATGCGGTCACAGGCCAAGGAAGGCCACAGCCACTGGAACCTGGAAGAGGATCCCCCTCGGGCCTCTGAGGAGGACTACAGCTCTGCCAATACCTTAATTCTAGGACCAAGATATTGGTTTTGGACTTTTGAACTTCAAAACCGTGAGAGAATACATTTCTCTTTTCTTTTTTTCTACTTTATTTTTATTTTTTAGTTTAATTTAATTTTTTTACATTTCTCTTAAGACATCAAATTTGTGGCTAATTTGTTACAGCAGCCATGAGAAAAGAATGCACAGGCCCATCACGTGTTTGCCCTATAATGTCTCCTTCATCAACACTGGAGAGTGGGGGCCACTAGAGCAACAGTGGAGGAAGGATTGGCAAGGCTTGGGTGGGTGCTCAGTGAGCGGGGACCTCGGGGGGGGGGGGGGGGGGGAGGGGAGCCTCATTCAGACGCAGAAGAGGATCACCAGGTGCAGTGAGGCAGTCTGTCCAGAGGCTGTGGATTCAGACAAACTCAGGTTTATATTCCGGTTTTGCTTCTGATCTGTTATTTCATTTTTGGCACATTACCTCACGGTTTTGAGTTTCCTTCTCTGTTGAACAGGAAAAATAAAACATACCCTCCTGGCTATTGGAAGAATTTAACGCGATGAGGCAAGTTAAAAATAGTGCCCAGCACCTAGCACATTTAAATGCTAAATAAGAGAGAATTCAAGTGTGGGATTCAGGTGCCGTTCTGGGAACCCTTGCCTCCAGGAGGATAAATCCCTCCGATCAGGCGGGGTGCCTGATGCTGCCTCAGTGCATCTTAAATTCCCCACTTAGCCAGGGCTGCAGCCAGCGTCAGGACGTGTCTGTATGGGGTACCAGCACAGGGCCTGGCATCTGGCTTGGGGAAGGAAGGTGGCCAAAGCTGGGCAGATTCTAGGCCCCAGGCTCAGGGGATCCCAGGGCACTGGGCATCAGGAGTACCTCATTTCTGGGACTCAGTGTGCAATGAAAACATTGGGCCCCTTGTTCAGAATATTATGGATTTCAAGAGAGCAGTGCGGGGCATTAAATGCACGGGGCTTTTCTGAGCAGGGGGCCCTGGAAACTGCACAGTTTGCACCTCCCTGAAAACAGCTCTACCTGCTTTGGGGAATCAAAGATAAAACTCAATCCTGTTACCCAGACCAAGCCCTCCCCCCCGGCTGACATGGGCAGCATCGGGCCAAGCCTGGAGGCAGTGCTTGCTGCTCAACTCTGCTGTGAATGGGAATCACAGGGTTTGGGGGGTCAGTTAACAGGCAGATTCTGACTTGGGAGGTCTGGGGTGGGGCCTGAGAGTCTGCATCTCTGCCAGTCCTCAGGCCACACTTTGAGTAGCCAGTTCCCAAGAGACCTCTTAGGTCCAGCCCACGTGGCTGATGGGAACCTGGTCATCAATTTTTCTTTTCCTCTCAGTTTCCCAGGCTACCAGCCTTATCCTCAGGGACATGGCACTTCTATCCTGAACCAACAGGAGGACACCGGAATGTTATTCTGGGAGTCAGACTGGGTTTGAGTTAAAGATAGGAATTTAATATCTGATAAGAGGGGTTGTCTGCTTCAATCCTGTTACCAATAACAATAACAGCAACAACGAAATAACATTACCTAGTAGTGTCTACTGACTGAACATAAACCATGTGCTAGGAACCATACTAAGCCCTTTATAGGCCTTGTCTTTTTTCATGGTTTATAACTGTACGTAGTTAGAAATTATTCATAACAGCTAGTACACGTGTGCAAGGCCCTATGACAGGTGGCTGTATTATATATTAACTTGTTTAAGGTCATACAAACTTTTTACTACCGATTTTCATGCATTATCTGGCAAAACTTCTGACATCCCTGTGGTAGGTCCTATTATTGTGCTCATTTTACAGATGTAGAAACTGAGAAATGTTCAGTTACTCGCCCATATCTGCCTGGCTTCAAAGTGCATGTTCCCAAACACTCTCAAGTAGTTTGTCCTAGTGGTAGACAAACCGGAATGAGTGGAATGTGGGCCATCACTAAACAATGTCCCAGGTGATCATTTATGGGATCCCAACAGGCACCCTGTGAAGCAGTCTTGGGTAAAGAGATCGAGGCCTAGAGATGTTCGGTGACTTGTCCATGTTCCCAGCCAGTCAGTGGGAGATGTGAGGCCCAGGGCACTGGGACTCTGTGGGTGCCTCAAGCTGTGTTGTTTCTCCGTTGGAGGGACAATGGGAAAGGGAGTGTTTGAGGAGACAGGCTTCCAGGCTCCAAGTCTGCCAAGTTCAGGCAGTGGCTCGAAGGAAGGGAGAACTCTAGGGACAAAATTGAGGGGTGGGGGAGGTACTTACTCCCAGGTGTGGCCTGTCCCCAGCTAGTGCTGGGCTTCTGCTGCCATAGGAGGGCTCAGAAGTCCCCCCACTTCCCAGGGACTCTCCTCTGCTCTGCCCCTCCTGGGGTCAGACAGGCAGCAGAGCTAAAAGTGAGGGTAATGCCTCAGACTCTCAGGTCTGATTGACAACCCCCCCGCCCCCCCGCACATTGTGCTTCAGTCAGTGGAATTGCTAACAGTGTCCCTAAGTCCCTTGTTAGGGGGATTCAACGAGTAATCCATGGAGAGCTCCAAGAAGAGAGCCTGGCTCTTCCTCCCGTTGATAGGTTTCATCTCCCTGCAAAGAGCTCTCACCTCAGGGTGTTGGGAGTCAGGGAGGGAGTCCCCTTGAGCTGAGGGGCTGTGGCTTCCTTGTCTGAGCAACTGGCAGCATTCACCTTGTCAACTGAACCTCCATCCTTCTCCAGAGCTCAATTCTGCTAACATTTGGGGAAACAGCTCATTGTTGTGACTCTTTTCCCATCCATATAAAGCATATATAACCTTCAAAGAAAAGGACACCGATTTTCTCTCCAAATGTTATAGAAAAAAGCTCACGTTAGGGTCAGAGGTAATGGTTCTGGTCCCAGCTTTACCATTAGGTTGCTGTGTGATTTAGGGAATACCACTAAATGTCTCTGGGCCGTGGCTTCCCCGTCTAAAGAATGGAGGAGTTGCACTGGAAAATCAAAGAAGCCAAGGCCCCTCCCCTCAAGGAGCTCCATTCTGGTGCGGAGGAACACCCCAGCAGAGGGATGCATCATCTTCTAGCTATATTTGGCTGTGACATTCTAGAATTAGCCCCCTTCTCACCTTTGGATCCTACCAACAATATTGTGCTGTACGTGGAAGAAACAAATATGTCTGTTGCTAGTCCTGCTCTTTTGCCAGGTATCTTCTTTTCCAGTTAAAGAAAAATTTGAGTAGAAGACAAGTTCTTTTTTTTTTTTTTTAGGTTTTATTTATTTATTCATGAGAGACACAGAGATAGAGAGAGAGAGAGAGAGAGAGAGAGAGAGAGAGAGAGAGAGAGAGTCAGAGACACAGGCAGAGGGAGAAGCAGGTTCCCTGCAGGGAGCCCGATGCAGGACTCAATCCCAGGACCCAGGACCCTGGGATCACGACCTGAGCCAAAGGCTCAGGTTCACGTTCAACCACTGAGCTACCCAGCTGCCTCAGAAGACAAAGTTCTGAACCACTGTCTTAGTGTGGCATCTGTCCCCAGCAAGATCCTCTTACTGGTCAAAGTCCAGTGGCTTCCAAAGTACAGATCCAATGGTGTTAGACAGGATCTTGGGTTTCTTTGGGTTGGTGAAGACAAAGCCATTCCGAGGTCACCTCTCACATTCTCCCAGCGCACCTGTCTCCTTTTCCAGGAGGCCTCTGGCTGGTAGGCCTAGAGGCTTATGTCTCAGTAATTCAACAACTACAGCAGCTGGTTCTTTTCCCTTAAGATTTAATACTTGTCATTTATCTGTGTCAAAACTGCAAAGGAGCAAGTTTCCAAAGACAGATTTATTATGTGTGCTGAGTGTCTCAGGTGCAGTGGTGCATAGAGATGGGCTGAATTCCATATTTTCCCTGGTTTTTTGTTCTATAAAAATAGCCACTTTTACTTTGCATTCAGACAAGTGAGAAATATACAGTCTTGAGCTGTGAGTCACCACAGGGCACTCGCGGAATGTAACATTATTGTGGGACTGGGTTCTAGCTCTTGGTTTCTGGGTCAGCTGCCAGGCTTGCCCATGCGTTGACTGATGCAAAGAGCAAGTTGTAACCAGAACTGGCTACGTAATTTGTGAGGCTCGGTGCTCGGTGCAAAATGAAAATGCAGGGCCTCAAGGTTAAAAAGCAGGAAAAAAGTGCTACTATAGATAAAGCTTTTTTCTTTCGTAGGCTGTCGCTCACTTGTCATGGTGTTTTTCATTTACTATTTAATGTTATTCTAAGAAAAATTAAAGTTTTCACTTATTAGCATGAATTTTACTGTTCATCTTTATATTGTGCAATGCAAATTTAAATGCAAATAGGACAGCATATGACTCCTGGGTGGAATCAACGAAATTATACAATTCATCCTTTGCAGCTCCTCCCCAGAGGGTGCCTTGAGCTGGCCAGAGGAGGCAAGCCCACTGCAGGCTTGGGAAGGTAGAGGGAGGAAGAGAGGATTGCCCCAGGCATGGAGCTGGCTGAGGGGGCACTCCAGGCATGGCGACTCTCGCAGGGGTTTGTGGATCCTCATGGGTGTCCTGGGGCCCCTCCTCAGAATGCAAGGCCCGTGCATGCTTTTTCTGGCTTGAGGGCTGCCAGCTTCCCCTGCCTGCCCATCTCTCACCCCCCACCCCTACCCTGGGCCAGCCTCTGGACTGAGGCTTCCTACAGCTGCTGGGGGTGGGGGTCTGGAGAAATCAAGCCAGCATCTCCCCTTCCTGTGAGCTCACCACCCCGGAATGCAGCAGATAGGGTCTCCAGAGTTTGAAATGTTGTCGGGACATCTTGGTAGCTGGGTTGGGGGTAGGAGAAGGAGAACAATCCAATGCTCTGGAGACTTGGATTGGCCTCTGGCTGGCCCACCAGAAGCACCGTGGTGCTGCCCAGCCCCACCCCAAGAAGCTGTAGGGTATGCACTGGACCCTGACTCCTGCTGCACCCTGCCTGGGGCTGAGGGCAACAGCAGTTGTGGGGTGCAGACTTGGGGAGAGAGAGGATCCACTGGCCCCCTGACAGTGCATTTTGAGGAGGTGGCAGGAGGCAGGACCAGGAGTGACTGAGGCCCTAATCCATGGTGAGTGGTCCATTGTCCCATCACACTTCACATGAAAACAAGTTCCAAGATAACATTATCAAGAGTTTCAAGATAGTGATCAGAGGGCATTCAAGCCCAGCGCAGGAGGGCCCTTCTGAGGGAGCACCCTACATGCTGGCATTTCCCACATGGCCTGTCCTGTTGTAACCCTAGATCCACAGCATGGCTTGGACATTGTGCTGCCTGAAACCCTCCTGGGGTTCTGGCTTCTTCAGGATCATTGCCCAACATGCCAGCAGGAGCATCAGGGCCATGAGGTGGAGAGGAACAAGGGCTGGACTCAGGGCCAGAGCCCTTGTCTCTCACTCTGCTTCTGACCTCATTGTCTGTGGGTCCTTAATAAAGTCATTTCAGGGATGCCTGGATGGCTCAGCTGGTTGAGAACCTCCTTAGGCTCAGATCATGATCTCGGGGTCCTGGGACCGAGCTCTGCATCGGGCTCCCTGCTTCTCCCTCTCCCTCTGTGCGCGCGCTCTCTCTCTCTCAAATAAATAAATAAATCTTAAAAAAAAAGAGAGAGAAAAAGTAATTTCATTTCCTCTATAGCTGACCCTTGAGCAACATGGCTTTGACCTGCACAGGTCTACTTAGATACAGATTTTTACAGGACAGTAAATGTATTTTCTCTTCCTTGTGATCTTCTTCACATCTTCTCTAGCTTACTTTTTTGTAAGGCTCCACAGCACACACAACCTATGTGTTAGTTGACTGTTGTGGGCCAGACTTCCATCCTACACTCGGCTACTAGTAGTTAAGTTTTTGGGGACTCAAAAGTTATGCAGATTTTCGACTCTGCGGGGGTCAGTGCCCCTAATCCCTGTACTGTTAAAGGATCAACTGTACTTCAATACATTTCTATCCAGGTCATATCCTAGGAAATAAGGTGCTTGCTCACCTAGTTTGTGGTTAAAGAACAACCTCAAGGAAAAGAGACACCTCCCTGGCGAATCAGTTCATATGCTAAGTTTCCAAAGATGTAACTGATCCATGCATTAACAGTAACAGTGGGAACAGTCTAGAAAATAATTGCAAGAGGTACACGTGTGGTGATTGACGGACAGGGAGCTTGATTTTCGCAACTTCATAAAGGAAGGTCAATTATTTAAACCTTATAGATCCCAGGCTCCTTCTGATGGAGGCCTGCTAATGATCTCTTTTTATACAGTTGATTAAAACAAGTCTTCAAGCGAAATAAAACACCTGAGCAAAATTTCCTGTGCCCAGAACTGCTCAAGAATGGTCTCAGTGGTCTGATTTTGGACTCTGAGTCTGTCATACATACTCGGAGCATGACGTTTTAGGCACATTGTAATTTATCGGTAAGTATTTATTGACATAATTAAATAAATGACTCAAAACCTGGTATCTCCCACTTTTAAGAGCATTCCCTTTAGGTTCTATGATTATTAGATATTTCTTCTACATTTATGCTTGGTTGCCTTTTGGTTTTCTAATCCAAAGTTAATCTTCTGTTTCTCAGGCTAGTGTTCTATACTAGACACAGGTATGTTTTAGGCATAGCTACTCTACGACTGATTATTCTACTATTTCTTATGGGGAAAAATCTGTTAAGAATAGATAAGATCACTGGTGGTATTTGACATTTCTTTGGCCTTTGATCTGTGGGCAAGGGTTACTTGGCCTCGACATAGATGCTGCTTATGTTTATCTAGAAGAGGGGTCTACAAGCTTTTGCTGTAGAAGGCCAGATGATAAATATTTTAGGTTGTGTGGGCCATGTAATGTGTGCAGCTCCTATTCAACTCTTCATTGTAGTATGAAAGCAGCCAAAGACACCATGTAAATACATAAGCATGGTTGTGGTCCAGTGAAATCTTATTTATGGACACTGAAATTTGAATTTCATATCATATTTATGTGTTACAAAACACGATTTTTCTGATTTTTTCCCAACCAGTTAAACATGTAAAAGAACATTCTTAGCTTGTCAGCCACACAAAAAACAGGCTGCAGATCAGATTTGGGCCATGGGCTGTGGTTTGCCAACCCCTGATTTAGGAACTATCCAATAAGAGTATTCTTTTGATCAGATAGCATTTCCCAAAGAAATAAAACAGGCATTTATTCTGGCTTTTCTTTTGTTTACTCAACATCTCAAAGTCTTGCTACTCCTCTTCAATGATTAGGATATCACCCCCTTGTCATAAAAAATTGAAAGGAGAAATGCACTTATTCATAGATATCATAGTTTTGTGTCATGAGCCAAGACCGACCTTAATAGATAACTAACCTACTATCAAATTAATGTTGCAAGGAAGGACTACATATCAAATGCTTCTAAAAACAAAGTCATCATTTTTGGTAGACAGCCTCCAACATTAAATTGACTTATGGTCAATAACCCTAAGGAACAAGTTAACTAATTCAGTCACATAGTCGTATATTTTGCAAACAATTTAGTTTAGAGAGGGCACCAGGAAACTATATTTCTCAAGGTTAAATGTTCCATGGGTGTTTGCAGAGATGTTTTATGAACAAGATGGGTATTTGGTCCACCTGCTTTAATTTTTTTCCAAGCAGAAATTATTGCTGTTTTGCACCCAGCTGAAGAACTCTTGGGGCTTATTTTCTTTTTTGTGTGTGTACTAGAGTGTATCTCACATGCTTTCTGAGGAGGATCTTGGTTCATCAAGGACTCTTTCAGGCTTCCCCTTTGCCTTCTCTTCATGCATGTGTCCTTGCCAGGCTCCTCAGGTTCCTGAAGGATACACAGATCCTGAGCCCACTAGATGACCGTGGAGGCAGATTTGTCCCTTACTCAACTCAGCAACCTGGCAAGCTCCAGCACACTCCAGGTATTTGTAAAGGAATCTCCCTAGAAGCTCAACCAGGCTGTTGAGAGAGTCTTGTATGTGATTTCTCCTCCAGTGATTTTGAAACTTTTGGAGGCTCAGAGCCACCACTGATAATCTGACGAAATTCACAGGTTCTCTCCTCGGGGGAGAAAAAAGTTGTTTTAAATTTCAGGAATTTTAGTAGAAACATTTGTCCTAAATATTCTAAAACCCATTCCAAGTTGAAGCTGGGCAACAGAGATGCCACGAACCACTCTGGGATGTGTTTTCCTGGATAGCGTTTTGGGATTATCACATCCAGGGCCCTTTCCTTCTTTAAGATGAGATTGTTGGGGACACTGTTTACTGCCTCGTGCACACCCTGCAGATGAGGATCTGTGGGAGAGACCCCTCTCTCTGGCCTCAGGACTGTTCCTGTACCTCTTTTGAGAAATTGTTCTTGTTTGGTTTGTTATTTATTTTTCTTTCTACATGTGGTGACTAATGTAACTCAGTGACTCTCCACTCTGGCTGTACTTTAGATATACACAAGGGAGCTTTTACATCATAAAGATGCCAGCCCTGACCAATTAAATCATGGTCTCTGGGGTGGGGCCAAGGAGGACATTTGGGAAGCTCCATGTGTCCCTACCGGGCAGTCAGGGTCAAGAACAGCTGATCCTTGATGAATCATCTGGGGCATTTGCTGGCTGCCAGCACAATGACCAGGGTCCTGTGGCTGTCATTCATGTCCTCTCCTCTCTCTTGACATCATACCAGCCTTCAGGTCTCATTTTCCATTTGCCAACACATTTTAAATGTGACTTTATCTTGTTGCAACGCATTTTATTTTAGTTGAAGACCATTTGTGGGTAACTTATGTGAGCTAGTTTAAACTAAAAAAATAGGACGGGGTTGTTGTAATATTATAGGGGTATCTCAGAGACACAGGGGAGGAAGTATGCAATTAGGTTATAGAAGGCACTAAAATTGGGATTGAGAGAAATGTTGGAGACCAATGCATTCTCTATTCTAGTCTTTGTTCCTTTCTCTTCTTTAAACACCCCATTTCTACTTTTTTTTTTCAATGCATTTGTTTCACTCCGTCTGCCTCTGTAGACTGGCTTTCCTTTCTTCTCTGTCAAAGAGGTAAGTGGACATGGTCTCAGTCAGCCAGTCAGTGGAAAATGACCTCTGTTTCCAAACATCAGATTTAAAGTCACAGGAGAAAAATTGCAACTGGCTCAACTTGCAATTGAGTCTGTCATTTGCACCAGGTCCGTTCACCAAGGACCATGAGGGCAGGGTGATGAAGTGCAAACATGGCTTCCAGACCCACCATTGTAACTAAGAGGGGCAATTCTTAGAGGGGGAAGGTCACAGGCTAGGTAGAGCCTAGCTAGAGCACAGGCTTTTGGGAGCCCTTATGGATGGCTCCAATAAGGAGGGTTCATGTAAGCCACTCTAAGAATAAGGAAGAGTGTAAACAAACATGGATAAGGATGTTCATCATGAATTCCATCAGGAGCTACTTGAGAGTTTAGCCTTAGGATCCACATAACAAATGGGGGACAATAGAAGAATTTCATATGGTGGGCAAATGGGACTGCGGGGTGCTGAGGAGGCAGGAAATAATGACAGTTCAGCATCTCAAGTGCTCCTTAAACTCACTGGGCCCTGCAAAAGTCCCGAGTATAGCCATTTCTGAATCTCTCCTAGATAATGCACCTGGATGTGAAATTCATGCTGGACATGACTCTGGAAAACTCGAGTCTTTGCCCTTTCTTGGCTCTTGGCCTCACTTGCCAGAACTGCTTTAGAAAAATGTTAAAAGTAGAGAGCAGTGATTCTACGTTAACAGACGTTACTGTTCCCTGGGGTTTGGTTCACACATCTGATGATGCTCAACACTGCTGCACAAATTTTGACAAATTTCAAAGTCACTGCAGCAGAGTCAGGACTGGACAGGGTCTCATTTGTCAAGCTAACATCAAGCAAGGTAAAATCAAGCTGGTAGTATGAGCTGTAGCAGATGTTCATCAGGAAATAATTTATATTATGCAGCAGTAATAAAAATAGCTGTCATTTTTTTTGAATAGTTATTATGCGCCAGGATCTGTGATAAGAAGTTACTTTCCTTAGTCCTGGTCATAATGCTATGGAGCATAAGGTAAGTTTTCATTAATTTTATATTGAAGCATAATATGCTTTCCCAGTGAATATGATATACATGTTGAGCTCAGTGAATTTTCACAAACTAAACCCACACATAACCAGCACCGAGATCAAGAAACAACATGACCAGTTCGTTGTCATTTCTAGTTAGTGTGCCTACCCAAGGGCAGCCACTGCCCTAACGTCTGAAAGTATAGATTAGTTTTGCCTGTTTCTATACTCCATACAAATGGAATAATGAATGAATACTCATTTGGGTCTGGCTTTTTTCACTCAATATTATGTCTTCTGAATTTCATGCATATTTTTGCATGGATATAGACCATTTATTCTCATTTCTGTGGAGTGTTCCATTATGTGAATATGTGTCAATTGATTAGGTCAGTCTACTTTTGATGGGCATTTGAGTAATACCCAGTTTTTTATTATTACTAATATTGCTGCTGTGATCATTCTAGTACGTATTGTTTGGTGACTCTGAATGAATGCATTTCTACTGGGGATATAACTAGAAGTGAAACAGCTGGGTAGTAAGATACGCATATGTTCAGCTTTATTAGACACTGACAAACAGTTTCCCCAAATCATTGTACCAATTCACTTGTACCAGCAGCGTAGGAAAGTCCACTTTGCTCCAAATTCTCACCAGCCCTAATTCAAAACTTCCCATCGTTTTCTTTTTAGTCATTCTGGTGGGTGTGTGGTGGCATACTGTGGCTTTAATTGGCATTTCCTGCATGATTGAAAAAGTTTAGTATCTTTTCATATAGTTGGTTTGGGGTTCTTGTTTTTTTTGCCATTTGGTTATTCTCTTTGTGAAGTGTTCACTTAAACCCTTTGTCCATTTTTCAGTTGCATTGTCTTTTTCTGATTTATAGGAGTTCCTTATATATTCTGGATATAAATCATTAGATGTATATTTTGCAAGTATCTTTTCCCACTCTGTGCATTTACTTAATGATGTCTTTTGAAAAAACAAAGTTCTGAAGTCTACTTTCTCAGTATACAATTGACCCTTGAATATGGTGGGGATTAGGTGTGTCTAACTTTTGACTCCCCAAAAACTTAACTACTAATAGCCTACTGCTGACTAGAAGCCTTACTGGTAACATAAATAGTCAGTTAGCACATACTCTGAATGCTTTATGTATTCTACACTGTATTCTTAGAGTAAACTAGAGAAAAGCAAATATTATTAACAAAATCATAAGGAAGAGAAAATGCATTTACAGTACTTATTTTTTAAAAGATTTTATTTATTTATTCATGAGAGACACAGAATGAGAGAGAGAGAGAGAGAGAGAGAGAGAGAGAGAGAGAGAGGCAGAGACATAAGCAGAGGTAGAAGCAGGCTCCATGCAGGGGGCCTGATGTGGGACTCGATCCTGGAACTCCAGAATTATGCCCTGAACCAAAGGCAGATGTTCAACCGCTGAGCCACCCAGGTGTCCCTACAGTACTAATTTATAGAAAAATCCACATATAATTGAATCTGCACAATGTAAACCCATGTTGTTCAAGGATCAAGTATAATCAGCATTCTGCTTGGTAGGAAGTCAGAGAGAAATCATCTCCCTTGAGGCAATGGGACAAAACTCTAATATCCAGCTGGATAGAAACTGATCCTAGCAGGTCTAATTGATTTGGAGACCAATAATTAAAAAACAAGGAGTCTTTCCTAGAGTTCTGGACGGCATGAAATGGTAGGCAACAACCCAGCTCCCTCAGCCAGGTGTGTGAGCTGTACAAAGAGAATTAGAATTCCTGAGAGAGCTAACTGGTGGGTCTTCTGGATTTTCAGGGGGTGGAGTGAAGACTCTTGAATAAGAAGGGACAGCCTCTGGAGGAACAGAGTATAATTTTTAGGATGAGTGCAAGGAACAAGGGCCCCAACCTTTCCTTAGGGCTGGGCTTTTCTTTTGCTACCACAGCTGCAGTAATGTGTTCTGGCTGGCCATTGCAAAAAGAAACGAAAATTATAACAGATATATAAGAACAGGGGAAAGCAAATATGATTACTTCAATCATGAGAGAGAATATAGAGGCTAGAAAGAGATTAAAACAACAATAGAAAAGCAACATGCATTTTTAAAAAGAATATAAATCACAATAAAGACAAAATGTTAGGAACTGAAAAATAACAATAGAAGAGAATGGATGAGAGTTATAAGAAAATGCAAAAGGCCATAAACCAGCAAAAGAAAATGTTAAAAATATGAAAATAAATGAAATGAAAGATTAAGATAAAAGAGTAAACATAAGGTAAAAAGTATAAAAAGGAGTATAAGTAGATGTGATTTAAGGATTAAGAACTAATCTTAAAACCATAAAGGTAAAAATACATAAAATCACAGGAATAAGATTGGAGAAATATCGTTGCTATTGAAGTATAATTAACAGACAGTGTCATATTAGTTTCAGGTGTACAATTTCATGATCCAATAATTCTATACATTACTCAGTGCTCATTATGATAAGTGTCCTCTAAGATTAGACAGATACCTTGAAATAAAACAATTTTTAAAGGTTTATAAAGAGAGAGGGAAACTTAAAAAAAATAGCAGCTGGGCAGGAATCAGCTGGAAGAAATAGGAAAAGATCTGAGCAGGATCTAGTGGGCACATCAAGCCCTCTAGAGCAGAGAGCTAAAACAGAGTGGTGGTGTCTCCTATGAATCACCCCCCCCTTTTTTTTAAAAGATTTTATTTGTTTGAGAAAGAGAGTGAGTGAGAGAGAGGGAGAAAGCCTGAGAGGGAGAAGCAGATCCATGCTGAGCAGGGAGCCTAACATGGGGCTCGATCTCAGGACCCTGAGTTCATGACCCAAGCCAAAGGCAGATGCTCAACCAACTGAGCCGCCCAGGCACTTCCCATTTATATTCTTTTATGTCACTTTTACTTCTGCCCTTGTTTTTATTTGGGTCTGTAGTCAAATATATGTGATGCTAACTGACATTCTTTTTGCCTGTTTTTTCCCCCACAGTTATCTTGTTTCATTGGCATTCTTTCCCTACTCTAATAGTCAAGGTTCTCCAGAGAACAGAACCAACTGGGTCTTCTCTCCATCCTTCCTATCCTCCTTCCCTCCCTCCTTTCCTTTTCCTTCCTTCCTTCCTTCCTTCCTTCCTTCCTTCCTTCCTTCCTTCCTTCCTTCCTTCCTTCCTTCCTTTACAAGGAATTGACTTATGCAATTATGGCAGGGAGAAATCTCCAGATCTGTAGTTGGCAAGCTGGAGACCTAGGAGAGCCAATGGTGTAGTTCTAGGTCAGAAGCCAGCAGGTTTGAGACCCAAGAAATGTTGATGTTTGAGTTGAAGACTGTTCCACCTCAAGCCATAAGGCAGGAGGAATTCCCTCTACTTAGGGGAGGGTTAGCCTTTTGTTCTTTTCAAGTCTTCAACTGATCAGATGAGACTTTTTTTTTTTTAAAGATTCATTTATTCATGAGAGATGGAGAGGGGAGTGGGGAGGTAGGGACATAGGCAGAAGGCTCTTTTTAGGAGCCTGATGTGGGACTTGATCCAGGATCCTGGGATCATTACCTGAGCCGAAGGCAGCTGCCCACCACTGAGCCACCCAGGCATCGTTCAGATGAGACTTCTTTACTCAGTTTGATTAAAATGATAATCCCATCCAAAATACACTCAGACACACCTAGAATAATGTTTGACCACATATCTGGGCACCACATGGCCCAGTCAAATTGACACATAAAATTCACCATCACATTCTACTATTTTTCTCAGGAATGACTCATGAGAACAATTTTCTCAGAGTTCTTGTATGTTCAAACTATTAGCCTTTAGGCTTGAAAGACAGTTTGTCTGGATATAAAATTACAGTATCTAATTTATGTTCCAGGAATATCTTATAAGAATTGCTTCATTTATTGGAGTTAAATAGCACTGTGGGGAAGTCTAATGTCAGCCTGATTTTTTTCCTTTACAAGTGATTTGATCATTGTGCTTGGCGGCTGAAAGAATCCTTTACCTTTAAATCTCACAATTTCATTAGGCTATGTCTCAGTTATGACCATCTGGAGTCAGTTTTCCCTAGCACATGATTTGTCCTTTAGTATATACAGTCAAGTCTTCTTTTACGTTAGGAAAGTGTTCTTGAAATATACTTTAAGTAATTATGCTGTCTCATAGTTTTGTTTTTCTCCTTTGGAGACACCAATTATGCATATGTTGGACTTTTGGTCCTGTTCTTGACATCTGCAGGCATCTTCTTTATTATCTGTTTTGTCTTATCTTCCTTGTCCTCCTTCTAATTTCTTCTTTTCTTCAAACAATTTTTGGGAATCTCCTACTTACTTCCTAAATTCTGCCAATTCCCATCACTTCTTCCTTGAATTCTTGTATTTCTGTGGTTTTCACCTTTTTTACCCCCATCATTCATGACATGCATCCCGTTTTAAAATTTTATGATGGAAAATTTGCTTGTAATGTTTATGTAGTGAGTCTTCTTCATCTGTAGGAAAGTTTCTTTAGTCCTTGGGAGTATTTCATTTTTGTGAGTGTTTGAATGGGTTCTGTGCCCATTCAATATTTGTTAGTCCATTAGGTTGGATGAATTTCTGGACCAACTATCTACAGGAAGCTGCTCTGTGCATATGTTGGAGAGGGCTGTAAGATGAGATGAGAAAAGAAGATATGGAGAATCTCTAAGCTTTGTAACTCAAGGGCTTCCTCTTCTGTTCATAAAACAGTGGACCATTTCCTCTAAATATGGCACCTCCATGCATTTGTCCTTGCTGTGCTTCTCTGCACATAACCTGGCTTGGAAGGGCTGGCAACCTAACCTTCTTTTCCTGTTTGTTTCCTTATTGGTCATCACCACAAAAAGACATAAGGAAACTTGCCTCCAAGTATGTATTTGCTTGTGTTTTCTGAGGTATACCATTACTGGACCCTCTGGCGGCTCTTTGGCACCTTCTCTCTGTTCCTTCTTAGGTCTGCTCACAGAAGTCCCTCCTAGGGTAGTTTTCTTCTCCTTCTGGGAATGCATTTTTTTTTCGATGATCTGAAACCTGCTAGCTAGGACCTTGTTCCTGACTTCCCCTCCCCCTTCTGTCTCTGGTGAGGATGATTCCCACAAGATTCAGCTGGTCACGCCTGTTTTGGCCATTATTTACATGTAGTTTGGAGTTTGTAGGCTTCCTCTATTTTTTTTAGTTTCTGTTCAAAATGTACTTGTGTTCCCCACTCCTTCATGCTTTTTGTTGCTCTCTATGGTTTCCAAAAGGAGAGAGTAGAATTCTAAAACAATCAAACTACACAGTAGCTAAAACAGATCTCCCACTGATTGTAATGTCTGAAGGGGAATGATGGCTCAAAAGAAACAAAAGGGAAAGAATTCAGCATAATGACTATCCCTGGATACAGGGAGTATGTGGGAGGCAGGAAAACGTGATCAGGGAAAGAAAGCCTCAGTGGTATTTTATTTCTTTTTTTTATTTTTATTTTTATTTTAATTTATGATAGTCACAGAGACAGAGAGGCAGAGACACAGGCAGAGGGAGAAGCAGGCTCCATGAATCGGGAGCCCGACGTGGGATTCGATCCCGGGTCTCCAGGATCCGGCCCTGGGCCAAAGGCAGGCGCCAAACCACTGCGCCACCCAGGGATCCCGGTATTTTATTTCTTAAATAGAGTACCAGATTCAGGAGTATTCATGTTATTGTTTGCTAAATATTACTATGTACAATTATTTTGTAACAAAAATCAATAACATTTTTTAAACATTCAAAGAGAAAACTATATTTTAGTGATTTGAAATCTAATTTATAGGGATGCCTGGTTAGCTCAGTGGTTGAGCATCTACCCTTGGCTTAGGTCGTGATCCTGGGGTCGTGGGATCGAGTCCCACATTGGGCTCCTTGCATGGAGCCTGCTTCTCCCTCTGCCTATGTCTCTGCCTCTTTGTGTGTGTCTCTCATGATTAAATAAATAAAATAAAAAAGAAAGAAATCTAATTTATAGTAATTTGACTGTTGCTGATACAATTGGAATACATTATATTTAAGGACAACAGAAAGGCAACTCTTGGGGCCCCTGGGTGGCTCAGCTGGTTTAGCATCTGCCTTAGGTTCAGGTCATGATCTCAGGGTCCTAGGATCAAGCCCTGGGATCTGTTTCTCCCTCTCCCTTTGCCCCTCTCCCTCATTTGTGCATGTGTAAATGCTCGCTCTCTCTCTCTCCAAATAAATAACTAGAATCTAAAAAAAAAAAAAAAAGGAAAAAAGAAATGCAGCCCTATGTGGGGAGCCAATGAGCCAACATTATTCATTATTCATTATTCATTGTTCATTACTCATTATTCATTATTACTTCCTTCATCCCCAGATAGATGAAATGACCTTCAAAAGTCCACCAGAATTCAAATGTTCTTCTCATGAAAAAATGCTTGCTATGGTGTCTTTAACTGGATTTTTAAACAAGAGAATATCAGACATTAACATTCCCACACTGCATTAATCTTATTTGGCTGGAGCCAGGAGAGCCTGGAGTGGTAACTACAGGTCTGGGTAATAATTCCAGAGGTCCTTGTCTTACAGTCTTGTCTTAATAAAGCCACTGGGAGTCAAGATTCCTCTCTGCTTTGCAGTCTTTTCTCCAAGAACTTAAGACATGCTCTTCCAAGGATAGGCTCAGAAGGCAAATGACAATACTACTACTAATAATAATGAAAAAAAAAAACAGTATGTTTTTACATAAACCGGTGTGGAAAGTTATATTGTTAAGGGAAAAAAAGCCATGTGGACCAACATACATGGTGTATCCTATTTTGTCAATAAAGCTAGAAGATATCCATAGATCTGTGGATATATGTAAGTATCTTGTCTGTAGACAAAAAATATCAGGAAGGATGGATAATGGTTGTTATACAATGGGGAGTTGGTGTTAAGATACGAAATGAAACTCCTTTTCTCTATTTCAATAATGTTAAAGGTGTGGTGGGTTTATACCTGATTTCACCCTATTTTTTAAAACATATTTTGCAAATAAAAAATAGAAATAGAAGGCATCTCTTTTTGTGACAGCCAGTGTCCCGAGCAAGGTCACCTGCCTTTAGCTCCTACCATGAAGAAAGCTTTGTGTTCCCTCCTCCAGGGACTGAGGCAGATTTCATGTCCATCGTTTGTAGGGAGTCCAAGGGCTGGACAGTTATGACCAAAGTCTCTAACCCCATTTTCCCAGTAGATCCTGGTGACCTTCTCTGATAATTCAAGGTTCCTACAGTCAGCTTGAAAGTCTCCCCACTTTAGGTTTTTATTTTAAAAAATGACCAGGGAGATGTATTAAACATAAACAGTTCAAAACAAAGAAGCTATGAAGACACCTGATTTTCTGCTTCTTTGGAAAACCTGATTTGTGCTTTGAGCTGGATCTGTGACCAGGAGTCCTGCCTTAGGGTTGCTAATTCCAGCCTCCTGTGGATTCTCATCTGCGCCAGCACCTGTGTGTGTCACTAGGAGTGGAAAGAGATCAGTACACTTTTGTCACCCACCTTTGGCAGGAAGCCAAAGGTTTCCTAGAACTAAGAGGCTTTGCTTACCTCCAGGCACTGGACGTGGATCACAGGGTTGGGAAATCTGAATGTGGAGAACATTTGTGCTAGCCCAAATCAGAAATCCAAACACGACTGACAGATAGTAGGACGTGTGATTATGGTGGGGCATTTCCTACTGATGCACAGACATTCCCCATAACTTCCCAAAACTTTCTCCAAAATCTCAAACTTGCCATTTTATCAGAAAAAAAGGAATGTTTTTTTTCATTTATAGAAAAACTCCAGAGACATCTCTTTGTCAGATGAGACTATATTGCTCCTACAAATGGAGTTCATTATTTTGTCAAAGTGAATTAAAATAGAATGTCACCTACTGAATGTCACATTTCTGGATTTGACATTGTATATAAAAGGTCCTTTTAAAAAAAGGAGAGAAAATCTGAAAGCCTTGGTTGGAAACCCACTTGAAGAAGAAGAAATATAGGCATTAAAAAATCCCATTTGGGTTTCATAAAATTCCTTTCAAATGTGACAGTCTGGTGGAAACCAAGTATTTTTCAGTTTCTAAAATACAATTTTGATTAAAAATTTATAACACTATTTGGAGGAAAGATACTCCATAAACTGAGAATAAGTCTTACAGGTCCTTTAGAGAAAAACTAGGAACTTTCCACATGAAAGTGGTAAACAGTATTGCTCCCTAAAACAAATACCCCTTTCAGTGGAGTGAATCGCTTTCTATATTCTATATGTTTATGCCTCTGATGGGTAAGGATGACCAGGATGACACTTGAGAGTGACGGAGCCAAGAGGACTGGGCTGTAACAGGAGGGTTGAGTGGCTCCTGCAGCCCACACTCTCCATCTCAGAGTCCATATCCTTCTCACCTCAGGTCATTTTCTGAGAAATTAGAAACCATCACCTCCATCTTCTGGTGGCAGGTAGACGTGGGGAGATATAATGAAGAATGTTTTGTCTTCTCTTCTGCCCACATGCGTTCTTCCCAGAGAGAGGACTCATGACTATCTGAGTAAGTATGAATTAGAAACCATGGGCTTAGGACTTCTGGGTGGCTCAGTGGTTGAGTGTCTGCCTTCAGATCTGGTCGGGATCCCAGGGTCCTGGGGTGGAGTCCCACACTGGGCTCCCTGCGGGGAGCCTGCTTCTCCCTCTGCCTATGTCTCTGCCTCTCTCTCTGTGTCTTTCATGAATAAATAAAATCTTTAAAAAAAGAAACCATGGACTCATTTCTATACAATAGTACTGGCTGTTCTCTTGTCTTTATCCTTACTTGAGTAAGATAAACTCTTACTCAAGTATTCCCTCTCCTGTCAAGATGCTTCCACACTTCCAAGTAGGGATAACCAATTTTGGACTCCCAAAATATGTTGTATAGGTTGTATATATCTCTACTGTGGAACCTAAAACACTGTAATACAATTGTGTACCTAAACGGCTATCTAATCACATTAGACTGTAAGTTCCTTAAGAGGAAAGATTTTGTCAAATCGAATTCTATACTCCTAACATACAGTATGATACTTAGCATATGGTAGGCATTCAGGAAATGTTTGTTGAATAAATAAATAGACTGATGAATGGGTAAATGAATGAATGATTAAATGAACTGCAAGTGAATAAATACATTCAAGAATGGAAAAGTAAATAAATACAAATGAGTGGACCAGTGGATAAATCAAATAAATGTCTATTCTCTGTATATTTGTGTGTGTGCATATATGTTCACATAAAATTTCACAACACGTTATTCATTCTGAATTTATCCCACATTAAAACTTATTTCTGCATCCTCAGGAAGATACCAGTAGGTTCTGAGGTCATTCATCTGGAGAGAATTAGGAATCAGGGTAGCCTGATTCCCTATTGGAAATTGCAGGAAGGAAGTTACTTCTTACGGATTGGCCACGATGATTTTGTTCCTGGGAGTCTTCCCATTCAAGGACCTTCTTCTCATTTTCCACCCATAAGATTTCCTTGGCTTATTGGCTTTGATGATCACTGAATTCCAACAGAGTTGTCAGAACATAACCATGACCATTAGTATCTGTACTCAGTTCCTGACACCTGCCCTCCCTCCAAGGAGAACTGGGCAAGAGGTCTAGGATGTAAAGCCTGAAGACACTTCAGCTGAAATAAGGCCCGAGTTCACATTCCAGAGTACTATCATCCAGGGACATACATGGGGCACAGAGTACAGCAAATCTGGCCCCAAATCCTTGCTTTGCTCCTCAGTTGCTCCTCACAACTAGTGTAACCTCTGTGAGCCTTACTTTACTGAGTTGAGTGGAGATACTATCTAGGAAGAACAAACACATGATCAGGGCCAGTTTCCTTCCTGCCTGATAAAAAAAAAATTTGAGGGATCCCTGGGTGGCGCAGCAGTTTAGCGCCTGCCTTTGGCCCAGGGCACGATCCTGGAGACCCAGGATCGAATCCCACGTCGGGCTCCCGGTGCATGGAGCCTGCTTCTCCCTCTGCCTGTGTCTCTGCCTCTCTCTCTCTGTGTGTGACTATCATAAATTAAAAAAAAAATTAAAAAAAAATTTGAAAAGAGTGGCAGTTGAAGGAGAGAAGCTGCTCCTTGACACAAGGCTCCTGGCATTACCACCCAAGATGAAGGCACCCAGAAGGGCACTGATCCCACTGGATCCCACTAGTAGTCCCGTTCCTTCCTCTCCAGCAATGCTAGGGCTCCTGGCTCATCTCCCAAGACAGCCTGCACCTCCCACTGGGGCTGCTTTGCTGAGCAATCGAGCAACTAGAGAGTGTCACATGGATAAGGACCCAAGACAAGGGCATGGTGGATGCCTTGGCTCTTATTTCAGGACAAAACTTATTTTGCCATCTTTGTCTACCAAAGATCAAGAATCTTGTTACAGCCTTGGAGAGAATGGTGGGTCCTTAGCACCACTGACAGTACCGTCCTCTATTGTGTCAGTTAGAAAGAGGCTGAGGAGAGAGTGGGCACAGTTTCTGCAGAGGGAAACCAGGCATCCAACCAGAACTGGCCCAGGGAAGTCCCTCAATCACTTGGTCAGGGGTGGTGGTGGTGGTGGTGTCGTTTTTCAGAACAAAGTTGTCAAAGCCTGGAAGGAGAACTAAGAGGAAAGAATGTCTTGGTGAGAATGGAGGGACCCTGGAGTCATCTGGATCTGGCTCCAAGCTGAGCGGGTGTGGACAGATCACACTGGCAGACACTGGAGCAAGGCAGCCACCTTGAGAGGGGTGCCACCTTCAATTCTACACCCGAGGTGCCTGCCTCACTTGCCTCTCCCTAGGATTGGCCCCGGGTCACAGAATCCTCGCTACCTCATCTATATGCAGGGTGTTGACGATTCATAATAACCACGTTATTGATCATGATTATGTTCGCTTTACCCATATTAACTGATTTAGTCCTCACAACAAGCTTGCAAGGTGGGTACAATGTTTATCCCCATTTGACAAAATGTCCAAAGTCAGGCACCGTGCTATTAAGCAGTCATTTGTCCATGTTCCCACATCTAGTAGCTGGCAGAGCTGGGGATTTGAATCCTGGGGGCCTGGCCCCAGGGGCCACCCTCATCACCACCTTGCCAAACTAGCTCCTGTGCAGGGTGGGTGTGAGGAGGACCACGTGGGGTGACATAGAGGAGAAATCAGTGCTGAAGAAGAGGGACTTTCATTAATAAACTGAGAGGGGGCCTGGTCACCCCCACCTCCTCTCCTCTGTACTTCTTGATGCACAGTAGGTCGAGTCCAAGGTGACATACACCCTGAAGACCAGCATGGGCACCAGTAGCCTTGGACACTCTTGCTCCAGCAGACTCCAGACCTGGGGTTTTCTGGAGCACAGTCAAGACAAGACCCACGTTCTGGGTGATTGACTCCTCTCCCAGGGCTACCACCTGCCACTGTTAATCCAGCCCCTGTGAGGCTGTCACAAGGTTCATTCACATGCATATTAGATAATACCCGTTAGTGATGCCCATTAATTAAGCAGAGCAATTTGTTTATAATTAACTTGAGAAATTTATGGCTTTAGAAAACAATTACAGGAGCTGATATAAACACATTAGGTAGTGATAGCAATGCCAGATTTAATTGCTTTCAAGAAGAACCACTGATATTAATGCCACAGCCATCACTAGTCATGTTTGACAGCAGCTTGTAAATTCATCAGTTCATCTACGAGCCAACACCTCAGGTGATCTGGAATGAGAAGCTTCAGCCCGTGGAAACTGCTTATGATACAGTGTTAAGTGAAAAAAAGCAGGCCTGACAATTATATGTGGTGCATTCCTGATTTGGTAACAACAGTTCTTTGTGTGTGGGTGTGTGTGTGTGTGTGTGTATACACGTGTCTTCCTTGTATGATATATTTATCCTATATTTACGTGATACATGTATTTATGAATATGTATGCACACATATAAATAAATGTATTTCTTTCTAGTGAAAGAAATACATCAAAGTGAGAGCAGTACACACAGAGTACGTATAAAAGAAATAAAAGAAGCCCCAATTTTTCCTGGGTGACGGGATTACTATTTTAATTTTTTTCTTTATGACTTTTTGTATTTTTCACAAATTTTATAGGAAGAATGTACTCTTTTTATACCAAGAAAAAATTAAGGGTTATTGGGGGGGTAGAAATAGAAAGGAATAAAAAGACAGATACATTTCCTTTTTCAAGTAAATTATTTTGAAAAGAGAAGCAGATTCTTCTGTAATAATTGGGTGTGCTACTTAGTTGGCATTTTAAGATTATTTTTATTTTTGTACAAGAAAGTGACAAAATAAACTCACCATGTTCACAAATGTGATCCTCATCATCAGGATATTCCTGTCCTGGTTCTATAGTTGAGAAAGAAAAGCAGCACCCTTCAACTTTTAAAAATATCAGCTCATGAAAACACCGCAAGAGGCTGTTGGCCCGACTCCCACACTGCGGGTGCCTGCAGATTCAGGATAAGACACACCAACTAGTCACTCTGGACAAGGACAGATTCTCAAAGGACTCTCTGAATAAACCTCCTGCTGACAAGCGCATGTGCTTAGAAGTGGGGTGACGATCCATCCTTGCCAAATGATTCATCTTCCCAAAATGTCACAAGAAAAGAGAAGAAAGGGGGCATTTGGCTAAAAGCTGTGAATGCCTTTGCAGAAAATGTACTCCCAGAATGTCAGAGGTGATCTGACCCCCCTGCTCCCTCCCAGGTGAGGGGAGCAGTGTCACCCATGGGGCCACCTGCTAGCCAGAGACAGAGCTCATGATGATATAGACTAGATCCCCTTTGTGTTGACATTTAATAAACACCAACTCTCTGTCAGGCAGGGGCCTCTTAGCTTTCATTTTGCAGCACATTAATAACTACAATTTAGCTCTGCTTAATAAAGATTCTTAAGCTCCTCAAAGTATATTCACTGGAACATTTGTTTTGGCTGGGTGTTCCTTGAAAAAGGTTCTGTAATCCAGAAAGTTTGGGAAACCCTGATTATTCCTTTCCTTCTTGAAGATTCCTAATGGCATTGGTGATCTGGCTTGGGGGAGTCCCACATTAAAGAAGCTTGTTCATCCTTGTTTAATATGGTGTTTTCCAAAGTGTTTTAGCACAGAATGCTCTCAATCCTATTGCATCTCAAATTAGTGTTCAGAAACTAGAGTTTGGGAAAAGTCACTGATTTCAATAGATACAGGACAACTGGGATTAGGACTGTGCCAACCAGGTAAGTTACTTCCCTGGTGCCTCACTGGGCTGTTGGTAGGATATACCTGGCAAAGCAGATCCTGCACGAATAGCTGAGTCAGAGGAAACTATGAACCCCAGTCAGTGAAGCGATGGGCTCAACCGAATGCTCACAATCCAGGCTCTGTTTTGTGTTTATGACGCATGTGGAGAGATGTTCCAACACCAAATAAGGTAGAGCTTGAAGAGCTTTCTTCATTTGACAGCAAGTACGTTCTCTTGCTTGGCTTGGAAACAGAACCATGGGCCTGGAGAACCAACACACCTTGTCATTTTAGAGGTGAGAGATGCTCACAAAGCCACGTGATTTGTCGGAGTCCCAGAACTACTGAGGAGGCCCAGCACTTAAACTCAAGCTTCCCAACTCCAAGGCTGGGTGCTCCTCAGCCCCAGTCTTCTGTCCATGCTCATTCTTTCCCCCAATACTGCCACCCTGAGGTGGCATAATGTGATGGGACAGATAGGTTCTTCCAAATGAGACAGAATTGGATTTAAACCCTGGTTCTCCAAACCAGTATCTGGGGGACATTGGGCAAGTGGCCTGAATGCTTTGTGCCTCAGTTTCCCCATCTGTTGAATGGTAGTCATAAATTCACCTCCCAGAACCATTGAGAAGATGGAATAAGATAACAATAATAATAATGATGATAATGATGATTACAATAAAAAAAACCAGTGTCATGAGCTCAGGAGGTATGGTATAAGTTGTATTGCCTTCTTTTTATCACTATTTTGAAGAGTTCTTGATTACTCTTTCTCCTCAGGATAGGAATTCAAGTTTTCTCTTCTCCGTGGCCATCACTCTGGAATGGTCCTTCATATTGGGTAACAAGAACCTCTTGGTATCAATAGGAAAAAAATGGAATTAATAAGTAAATTGCCTGTTAATGAAAAAGTGATGTCGAATTCTGAGGGTGTGGAACTGAGAAAAAGAGAGAGTGTGATTTATCACACCCTGCCTTCTGTCTTCCAGTCAGGCTTAAAGCTATAGAAACCACGTCACCTCAGACGGAGGGACTGAGGGCTGTGTTCTGACTACTGCCTTATCATGAGTTCCAGTCCAGAGGGACAGTTTGCTGACTTGGGTCCTGATGCTGCCAGAGGTCAGCATGAGGCTGCTGGTACAGAAACCAGTACATTTCTCTAGGGGAGTCATTAATTTCAGGCTGGCAGAGAGTTTGCTTCTTCTGATTGCCAGGCAGGACTTGGAGCATTCTGCAGACCGCTGGGCCCTGAGCTGGCCTTCCCAAGCTCTTTGGCTGCAGCATAACAGCCTTTATTTATTCTGACTCCTCTGAGACAGACGTCTTGCTTTCAACATCTAAAGGGACATCCTTTCTCTGCATTGCCTGCTCTCATTCCACCCTCTCCAGGCCTTTACTCCAGGCCTCATCTCTCATTTGGTCCATCGTACTGGCCTCCTACGTGGCCTCCCAGCCTCCTCTCCAGCCCCCTTCTCATTGATCCTCTGCAGCCTTTTTCCAAACTGCTGATGTCCAGTGGCTTCCTACGGTTTCCAGACTAAAGTCCAGAAACCTTAGTCTGATATTTGGGACCCTCCAAATATGGCTAGTTTATCTTTAGCCTTATTTTATATCCTTCTCATATATGCCTTATTTGCCCCAATCATATTGAGCTTCTCAGCATTTGTTTTTTCTGTTCACAGCCTGTTATTTTAAGTCTCTAAGTCATTGCAGTGGCTACTTTTTTTGGATGGCATTTTTCCCTTCTGCTTCACTTTCAAAACTCAGCTCAAATGTCAACTTTGTGATGTCATCTTCCCATATTCTCTAGAGTTAATCATCTCCTCCCTTTGATTCTCACACTGCTCTCTTTATACTCTTTGTAAACATTTGTAAAAATTTCAGATTATGAGCTACCAGATTATGAGCTCTTTTTGTGCTGGGTCTGTGTTTATTCAGCTCCACTTGTCCAGTGGATGGTTCAGTTTATGACACAGTGTCTGCGCAATAAATGGATATATTGATGTTTAGATGGATAGACAGATGGATGTATATATGGATGGGTGGATGAGTATATGGGTGGATGGATGGGTGGATGGGTGGTAGATGCATGGATGAGTAGATGGATAGATAAATGAACACACAGGTGAGTGTGTGGGTGCATGGATGGGTACATGGATGGATGAATGGATGGGTGGATGAGTGTATGTATGGATTAGATGGAAGATGCATGGATATATTAGTAGATGGAAGGAAAGAAGGAAGGAAGGAAGGAAGGAAGGAAGGAAGGAAGGAAGGAAGGAAGGAAGGAAGGAAGGAAAGGTAGGATGGATTAGGGCATAGCGACTGTAGATGAGATAGGGAAAATATACCCCAAATAGATTTAAAAGCTTGAAGTCCATTTAAGGACAATTGTTTTCCCTGCAGTGGGAAGGCCGCAATTGATTTTGTTATAAAACCAAAGGAAGTTGCAATATAAAATAGGAAGGGAAACTTGTTTTTCTTCCTGAAGAAGCATGGCCTCCAGAGAAATTGTAGGAATCACAGAAGAATAAGTGAGAAAGAAATCAGGCTCTCCCTGCCAACACTCAGAAGACAGAAAGTAAGGAAGGCTGGAGAAAACCACTGTAGCGGAAAGGGTAAGTACAAGTCCAACCCGTGAAGAAGGATTTCACTACTCATCTCTGAATCTCCCAGAGCCCAACTCAGTTAGATGGCACACAGTAGGTAGTCAATAAATGCTTACCGAATGAGTGAGGAAGCATATGTGTGAACCACATGTGGAGCCCAAAGCACATATATTCTCCCCCAGGAGTAGTAAATGGTCAGGGGAAGTCTTTGTCTCTGAACATCACCGAGAGAGAATTCTGTGATTTCTGTGAATGCCAAGTCATACCTACCTAGGTGCTTAAGTAACGTGGGCCGATTTTTCTCTTACGCGTTTTGTGTGTGTGGTACTCTCATTCTCAAACACTGGGCATTTGCAAGTGTGCAGCTCTGGGCTGTCAAGTAGAAGGTCTTTCTTCTCCTGAGCATGGAGGTTTCAGCCAAGAGAAGGAATCTGTTTTCCCTGATGTTGGGGCCAGAAGAATCAGACAGGGTACCACAGCTGTGTTTCACCTGCCCACAGGGAATATCAGGTGCTGAGGCTCTGAAATGGAGGTACAGTTCCAATTCTACAGACTTAAAACAACAAAATGTGATGACAGACGAGGAAATTTCTGTGCAAAAGGTTTCCTGGCTGTGGAGAGGGGGATGTGCTTGCACCGGATAGATTCAGTTGCTAAAGAATTCAGCTGGCTCAGATATTTTGGGTGTGTGATTAGAAAGATACCAGCACAAAATTCACTTTCCGTATCCTTCAGATACAGGAGAAAAAGAACTGTCCTTTTATTATAGGGCTCTTTAGGTCAACAGAATACTTATGAAACACTTACTGTTTGCCAATAACTGAGTTCGTTCCAGTTGGAGACACAGAAAAGGAGAAAGCATGGCCCCTGCTCTCAAGGAGTCTATTGGGAGGAAGACAGGACAACAATCCATGGCAGCTCCACATGTCCAGGGTTCAAACAGAGGTATAAGTGCCAGGGTTTAGGGGCCCACAGCGAAGGAGTTGGATTGCATCGTACAGGGAGAAATCACGAAAGGCTTCACAGAGAAGAAGACTTACAGGGAGGGAAATGGACAAAAGAAAGGGTGTTCCAGGCAGATGGACTAAATGTTGGGGTAAGGCCAGTGCAAAAAAAGGGAGTATGAAAATAGTCAAGATGTGAGATGCTGAGAGGAGCTGGAATGATGCAGCAGGGGTGGGGAAAAGCAGGCAGAGCTGAGAAGCATACGGGAGGTGGAGCTGCCTGCACTGGGGGGAAGACAGGACAAGAGGGACAGGAAGGTGGAGTCCCTTGCAAGGGGACTCCAGAGATGGGAGACAACTGGGAAGGAACAGACTTGAGGAGGAAAGATTGGACTGTCCTCTCCAGCAGCGAGTCTGCAGTGCTGGAGGACACTCGGGAGGAAACATCTGGATGAAGGGATGTAGAGCTTAGGACAAAGAACAGAATGGAGATACAGGTTTGAGAGTCATCCAGGGAAGCACAGCAGGCCCTGGTGATGCTCTGCGAAGTCAACAACCATGAGTGGGGAAGTTGTGACAGGGGTGACCCACAGAAGCCCTCCTCTCTATGGGTTCATTTGTTCAGCTGTGGGTTTTCCAGGATGCCCTGATGGCCTCACTTCCGCTTTGTTCACCTGCCTGCCTCTGAGTCCCCTAGCTTGTCCCCCCTCTGAGTGGGCAACAGCATAATCAGAGCTGCAAGCATCGAAGGTGGTAAGCAGAGCTCAAGTGGCCAGTGTCAGATTCCAACAGCAAGGCAAAGGAGCACAGGCATCAGGAGATGGGGGGACCATTACAGCACAGGCTTGCTGGGTCAGGGGGCCGGAGGTGACCCCCACCAACTGCTCTAGGGGGGCTCTTCTGTGCTTGGGAACAGCTCTCCAGCTTAGCCAGATTTCTGAGTTGGAGAGTGCGCCCTTTAAAATGTGGTCTGACAGCCAGAGGTGACTTTTTCCACATATTATTTTAAAATCCACAGTGCATGAAGTGTGACAGGAGGGAAGCCAGCTGTGCTGTATGCTCAGTCTTCCTGGGCTGCAAGCCTTAGGGGCTTCTGTGTGAGGAGCTCTGTGTCCAGAGAAGGGGGTGACCTGCTGGGTTGCTGGCATTAGCATGGCATCCCAAGGGCCTAACCTCTTTAAGATTTAAGATGCTCTTACCTTCTGGGTGTTCAGAGTAAAGGGAGTGTGTACCAGAGGCGGCAGGAGGAAGGTCTGAGCATAACAGGTGGAAGCTCAGACTCTCACCCCTCCTTGGGCTCACCCATTAGGGGTGGGGGCATTGCAGCCAGACTGCTAGAGGCCCTGTTTCCAGCCCCTGTCTCTCCTGGAGTGCAAGGATGATCTGGCTGATTGGCTTTTGGCTCCCTGACACAGCTTCTCGGGCCCATCCTCCTTCCAGAAGTCTGCTTCTTTGATTCCCATCGCCCTGCCTTTTCAACCCAGCCCAGGATGCAAGGTCTCACCTGCAAAATCTCCCTTGAGCCGACTGCCCAGCATCATTTCTGGCCAACCAGTGACTTCTCAGACCCTGTCTTAGTACGTTGACTTCCTATTTTCCAGCTGCAGTTGTCCCCCTTAGGACGGGCTCAAACTGACCGCTGTCCCCTGGGTCTTTAGCTGGAGGCCGCTGGTCCCCCGATTGATCCCCCGGCTCAGGGCTCCAGGGCAGGCTGAGGAGGCGCCCTTCAGCTTCAACTAACTGGGCCCCCCCGCCATAGACTTTGCAGAGAAATACCCCGATGGCAGAGCGGAGCCACAGAAGAGGTGGGGGAGGGCTGGACCCCGTAGCCCGCGTCCTACCTGCCAGGAGCTGATGCGGCCTTGGCCCCTGCAGGGGCCCAGGAGGCGGGCAGGTGTTGAAGCCCAGGGGTCAAGGGCACCTCCACCTGCCTGAGGGACAGCTGGCTGCAGGGCGCCCCACCGCAACCGGGGCGCCTCCAGTCGGTGCAGATGGAGCTCACGGGCCTGGGGAGCAGGGCATCGGGCCCACTTCCTCCCTCTCGGGTAGCCTGCTCTGCCAGGAAGGGCACAGGCTTCCCTGAATGAATGAATGAATGAACGAATGAATGGAGAACTGCACCCTCATTCCTGTCTCTGGGCCCTGGGCTGTGCCTCTCCTGTTTCCCCGCATCTAAAATACATCTGCGTGCATTATCTGTTTGCCCACATTTATCTGCGACTTTGGGTGGGAGAGTAACACTTCTGCGCCTAGCCTTTTCTAGAGACTTTTGAGGGAGGACACTGGCCACCAGTCCATGATTTTGTCTCTTAGGCCATGGAAAGAATTTGTCAGCAAGTCGGTGTTTGACAGTCTCCCCGCATGCCTTCTGGTCTCTCTGCCCAGCCTGTGCAGTGGCAAAGGACAGGGCTGTGGGTGTGTAACATGCCCCCGATGCCCTCCTATCTCTGCTTTCTGGCCACCCTCTGACTCTGAGCTCCCTCTGTGGTGTCTGCAATTCTCTGCCAGATGGGGAGGCTGGACCTACTGTAGGGTGGATACCCCTGGGAGCTGCCCTCCACCAATTACAAATGGGAGTTTGCGGATGGATAGACACCCTGGCTTTCTTGTCCCCCAGATGGGACAACTCTGAGGTGTAGTCTACACTATCAGATGTCCCCTGTGAAATTACCCTCAGTTCCCTCCATCAGTATCCTGCTCATTTGCTCACCTGAGTTGCTGCTCTTACTATGGCTGTCTCACCTCTCAAGGCCCTAAAAGTACTTCCTATACAAATTGCTAGGACTCAGATCCTTCTTGAGGTCTGCTTCTGGGGGAACCCAACCTAAGACAGGGTCCTAAAGCCACTGTACTCGGTGGCCTGGCTTCCATGCAACTCTTTCAAAGGGATCACAGCTGCCAAATTCCCACAAGTTTCAGGACCGAGTCAGTGCACATGCCGAAGAAGCTCCAGCAAGTGCAGGAGTAAAAAAAAAAAAAAATGTTTAACATAGTCATCTTTAATGGAAGCAAGTTATGGAGCTAATAATACTGATATTTTCAATGGACCGAATTAAATTATGCTTCCCATCTTGTGTCTTAATTAAAGGAATAAAAACTGTTTCACATTTTAATTAGCAAGTATGTCTTGAAAAGACTTAAATTAATATGGGCGTCATCACCATAGGAAAGCAGCCCTCTGCCAAGATTCATGAGGCCAGAGCGAGAGCATGAAGAACAGAACGGGGTTCTCGTTGGGAATGAGGGCAGCCACGGCTGGAGCTCAGCAACCTCGGCTCTTTGAATTTTCTGAAAGGATAAAAGCAGGAGTCTGGTGTTAGCTGGGAGGCATGACCATTTCCTTCTCCAGAAAGACCCACTTTCTCCATCTTCTTTAAGACATTTGAACACTAGAATCTAGAAAATGCGAGTGTTAACAATGATCCTTTTTATAACACTCTGCCTTGGTTGTCTTTTTCTTTTTCTTTTTTTATTTATTTGAGAGAGAGGAGAGAGAGAGAGCATGAGCAGGGGGGAGGAGGCAAGGGCAGAGGGAGAAGTGGACTCTCTGCTGAGCAGAGAGCCTGATGCAGGACTTGATCCCATGACCCTGAGATCATGACCGGAGACAAAAGCAGACGCTTAACCAACTGAGCCATCCAGGCGCCCCCACCTTGGCTGCCTTCTTGCATGAGAATTCTTAGAGGTTCTGGAAGACTTGTTGGTAGAGCCTGAGAACAAAAGGGGCTCTACCCATGGAGCTGGACTAGCAAGTGCCTTGAATAAATGTCCTGTGAAGGTTTTGGAGAGGAACCAGGCTCCAATGGCTGTGTTTCCTGTGGGTTGGGGCAATGCTGGCTGGTTCCCATCAGGTGTGTTAAGTCTTGCTACAGGCATGTTGGCAAATTGGTTTCTTTCTACTTTTTTTTTTTTTTTTTTTTTTTTTTTAGTTTTACTTAAAAAAATTTCACAATACAGGGTCACCTGGGTGGCTCAGTCAGTTAAGCGTCTGCCTTCGGTTCAGGTCATGATCCCAGGGTCCTGGGATGGAGCCCCTCATCAGGCTCCCTGCTCAGTGGGGAGTCTGCTTCTCTCTCTGCCTGCCTCTCCCTCTGCTTGTGCACTCTCTCTCTGTCAAATAAATGAATAAATCTTTTAAAAAAAATTTCACAATACATCCTTGTTTAAAAAAATTGAAAATACATGAGGCAAAGAAGAAAATTCAACCCACAAAGCATTATTCCAGCATCCAGAGATGATCACTGATAACATTTTGATGTGGTTTTTTTTTTTTGTTTTTTTTGGTTTTTTTTTTGCCTCTTGGCACCTCCTGGCTAATGTTTCTGAGGCCCCTGGGGAATGCAGGAGGGGTGGATGGAGCACAGAGCTCATGCTCTCCTGCTGCTTCTGGTTCTGCAACTCCTGCTTCAGGCCCCACTGTACCCCTCTCACTACCTTCCACCACTCTAGTTACCTGTTCCAGGAGTTTGATTCCTATGAACCAAACCATGAGCTGGCTCGCTCCCCCTCCTCCACTTCCCACAGGACAGTTAACCCAAGTCTCTTGTGTAATGGCCTGTGTTAAAGGGTTTGGGTAAAATGGAATTTCGAGATGGAAAAAGTTAGATTAGATGTCCTTATTCCTTCCTTGAGGACTTTTCACTGCCTCTCCCTGCTTGGTCCAAGGTCCTGCCAGCAGATTGCTTGGCTCTCTCTCCCCCCAAATGCTTCCCCTGTCTTCTCTCTTCTTGGTTGTCCTGCTTTCCCAGACTCCTTACTCGAGTTGCCAAGGGACCACTCTCAAGTTTCTGTCACTTTGTTGTGCTAGGTGCTCTAGTTTCTTTTTGTCTCCATCTCTCACCTATGGACTAGCTCAAGACCTCTCCTTTCACAGCCAAGAGGCCAGGACGTTTCTAAACCCAACAGCCAACTACTGTTGAGATGACTTTGCCAGCCCCGTAGAAGAGAGAAGTAGTTGGGAGTTTCATTTAATTTTATTATTTTATTTTCTCCTCCTGAAATAAAAAGTCTTCAGTATTTTTTTTTTTTCTAAACTAAATTGGGGGTGGGGGAGGGACATGTAAAGTGAAATTCAGAGTGAAAATCTTGCTCAGGAACTGTGCAGAATTTCGAGACTTTTGACTCGTTCTTGCCGAATTGTCCTGTGGAAAGGAGTGCCATCTCCTGTCCCTCCAGCATGATGGTGTGAGGGTCCGTTTTCTGCTAGCCTGGCCAGCTATGGATGCTATAATCCAGAGGGGGAGGGAATTAGCCATTTCGATGGGCGGAAGTCACATCTGGGTGTTGATGTGATTCCGAAAGCAGTCTCTGAGCTGTTGTGTGGGCAGAGCCTGGGAAGCCAGAGCCCTCGGTGGGAGCCCACATGTCACCTATTTGACTTCAAACCTCCAAATGGAATTTTAAGTTCTGCACAGCCATTTATCAAGGAGTTTCCAAATGTCACTTTCCAATTTGCATCAGACCTTTTCTACATATTAATGTGATTCTGTAACTAATGTATATATTTTTTGCTGCTCTACCTAAATTTGCATTTGAAACTCTAATGAGGCTCCAGGGTGAGCCAGCTCTCTAGGGAATAACCATTCCGTTCCTTCCCCATGTGGTCCTTGGGGATGTCCCAAGGGTCACGGAAAAGTCAGAATCCACTCAAGCAGCCCGTGTGCAGTCTCTGTCATCTCTGGAGCTCATTTCGGGCTCTGGGCCAACTCTTGACCCGCACGTCCTCTTGCCCTGGGGAAGGCCTGCTCTGGTTTTTTTGCTTTATCTTGATTGAAGATGATGAACCCCCTGCTTTGCCCAGGGCTTTTGCCAGTTGGGGGGGTCCCAGGGCCCAGCACTAAGTTAGAAGCTTCTGCAGAGGTCAGTCAGGGCAGGGAGAGCCAGATGGCCAACCCAAGTCTGAGAACTTTTCCCACAAAGTTCTTGCTGTGTTGTCCAAGGGCCTACAAAAGGAAACTTGGAGTATCACTGCCCTGGGCAGGGCCTCAACTCTGAGCTCATGGGGTTGCACTTCAAAGAAGCCTCTGGAATGTTTACTGCTACTCATTCAGTTGCCCTCTACTCCTCCCTGTCCCAGGCTTGGAGCTTGAAGATAAGATGGTGCTCTCACTGGGACCTTGAAGGCTTGCTTGGAGGTTTTACAGGGGGAGCATCTGACCCTCTGTCAACTGAATCCCAGTGTGGAAGGCCTGACTTTTCTAGCTGAGCATGGGGCTCTCTGGTTGATGTCAGGTTACTTCGGGCCTTTTAAACCAGCCTCTCCTCCTGCCCAGTCATGCACTGAGGTCCCACCATCCCTCGAAAGGGAGCCACAGCCCCCTAGCATGACACAGCAAGGCAGGTGCCCTGGACTCTCCTTGCTCGTCCCTGCCCTGCTTTCTCTCCAAACTCCATTCTGCCCCATTCTGAATCCTTGGCTCCACACCCAGATTTTCATTTTTTAAAGATTTTATTTATTTATTAATGAGAGAGAGAGAGAGAGAGAGAGAGAGAGAGAGAGAGAAAACGAGTGACAGAGGGAGAAGCAGGCTCCATACAGGGAGCCCGGGACTTGATCCCAGGTCTCCAGGATCAGGCCATGGGCTGAAGGCAGTGCCAAACCACTGAGCCAACTGGGCTGCCCACACCCAGATTTTGATTCTGCATCTTTAGACTTTGGAACCGGTATCAATATTTTGTCTTTCAGGTGTCTGGATCTCAGTTTTCTCCAGAATTCATATACACCAGCTTCTCTGCTTTTCAGGTTCCAAGATGCTGCAAGTAGGAGTTCCTGTCTGTGTTGAGTCCTGGCCTCTGACCTCAGCCCCCCAGCCAGAGTCCCTGCAGGGCCAGGGCCGGACTCTCTTTCCCTCACATGCATGGGTCCGTAGTGGGGGTAGTGTGGAGAGGAGAAAATGAAGGGGACCCTGGAGCTCTGTATCAGAGAAGCTGAACCCAACCTGGGGACAGGGAGGTGATAGCTAGCCAGCCCCTGCATCCATCCTCTCAAATGGACTGTGACTCAAATGTATAGTCAGTTCATAAAGATGGATTCAGATGAGTACATCTCCCCCTTCCCACACATTCCTGTCAGACCACACTTCCCATCACCAGGCACCACATAGATCTTTGGAACTGCTGGACTTGAGGCCTGGGCTTGCTCCTGCCTATCCTGGCCCTGCTTGGCAGCAGACACCAAGTCACTTCATCATCAAGAACTTTTTTTTTTTAGAATTTTAATTAAAATTCCAGTTAGTTACCATACAGTGTAATATTAGTTTCGGATGTGCAATTTAGTGATTCATCACTTACATACATCATCCGGTGCTCATCACGACAAGTGCCCTCCTTAATCCCCATCACCTAGCTTTCACCCAGCCCTCCACCCACCTCCCCTCTGGTAACCATCTGTTTGTTCTCTGTAGTTAAGAGTCTGTTTCTTGGTTTGCCTCTCTTCTTTCCCCCCCTTTGCTCATTTGCTTTGTTTCTTAAATTTCACATATGAGTGGGGTGCTTGGGTGGCACAGTCGTTTGAGCTTCTGGCTCCTGGTTTTGGCTGGGTTGTGATCTTAGGGTCCTGGGATTGAGCTCTGCATCAGGTTCTGTGCTCTACATGAGTCTGCTTGTCCCTCTCCCTCCCCCTTTGTCCCTCTCCCTGCTTGCTCTTCTCTCTCAAATAAAGAAATCTTTTTTTAAAAAATTTTTTATTTATTTATGAGAGAGAGAGAGAGAGAGAGAGAGAGAGAGAGAGAGAGAGAGAGAGAGAGGCAGAGACACAGGCAGAGGGAGAAGCAGGCTCCATGTACCGGGAGCCCGACGTGGGATTCGATCCCGGGTCTCCAGGATCGCTCCCTGGGCCAAAGGCAGGCGCTAAACCACTGCGCCACCCAGGGATCCCAATAAAGAAATCTTTTTAAAAAATTCCACATGTGAGTGAAATCATATGGTATTTGTCTTTCTCTGACTTATTTCACTTAGCGTAATACTCTCTAGCTCCATTCACGTTATTGCAAATGGCAAGATTTCATTCTTTATGACTAATTTTCTGTTATATAAATATATAAATACATATCACAGTGTCTTTATCCATTCATCAGTTGATGGGCACTTGGGTTCTTTCCATAATTTGGCTATTGTAAATAATGCTGCTATAAACATCGGGGTTCCTGTATCCCTTTAAATTAGTATTTTTATATTCTTTGGGTAAATGCCTAGTAGTGCAATTGCTGGATTGTGGGGTAGTTCTATTTTTAACTTTTTGAGGCACCTGCATACTGTTTTCCAGAGTGGCTGTACCAGTTTGCATGCCCACCAACAGTTCAGGAGGGTTCCCCTTTCTCCACATCCTCTCCATCATCTTGTTTCTTATGTTGTTGACTTTGGCCATTCTGACAGGTGTCATCAAGACCCTGAATGTACTCAGATGGGGACCAGGAGGGTATGAAGCCTCAGGCAGTCCCTCAAGCTGAGGGAGGAGTTTTTGGGTTTCTATAATCAGCATGTGCATCCTGGGGAGAGACCCTGGCTTTTCTTCTCAGGCCCCAGACCAGTCTCAGCCAATAGTCACTGGCTGGCTGGTATTTCCTGGTTTGTCCCTACATATAAGGAGGAATGGAGTCTGTTAGTTTGCTAGGCCTACTGTGACAAATTACCATAGGCTGGCTGGCTTAGGACAACAGAAATAATTCTCTCACAGTTCTGGAGGCTGAAAGTCTAAAATCAAGACGTTGGTATTGTTGGTTCCTTCTGGAGGCTGTAAGGAGACAGATGTCTCTGTCCTCACTTCTGGTAGCTGCCTGCAGTCCTTGGTGTCCCGTGGCTTGTGACAACACTGCTTCAATCTCTGTCTCTGCCATCACATTACCTTCTCTATGGGTCCCAGCTCCCCTTCTCTTCTAAGGACACTGGTCTTTGGATTTCGAGCCCATCCTGGTAATCCAGCCAACTATGGAACTCTACCCTGAGCTCCAGCCGACATGGCTGGATTCTCTCCCTGTACAGCTTTCCCAGAAACAGGGCTTTGTCCCCAGGACTCTGGGACCCTTGCTGATTCCCTGCTGTAGACTGTGACTCTGTGTCTGAGCTCCTCCAGCAGTGCTCTCCTGACTTGTTGACCAAATTCTTTAATCCACCCAGAATGTCAGGATTAAATCAGAGTTCACCCCACAGGACACAGAATAATGGATTCTGGACCATTCAAGCCAAGGCAAGGCAGTGGCTCAGGGGAAAGGGCATGGGCTTTGGGGTGAGATGAAGAGTGGTTCTTGGCTCTAACCCTCACTCCCTGTGCTAGGAGTGGGGTGAGGGAGGGGGTGTTTATATTCATTAGTGAGTTTAATTAAACTGGACTCTATTTGGATAATGAGTATCACACTGGGCAAATTTTCAGTCCTCCCTAATCCAGAGCAAAGCTCAGGACTAAGAAGTCTCATTCCGCTGCCAGTCACTATATAGATTTCTGTGATGGTTGAGTTTAGTTCAAATAGCTCATGGTTGACAATGAATATGCAAACAGATGTTAACTAAGGCCTTTGCTCATCTTCCTACCTCATTTTGAATATTCAGCCACATTTGGGATTGTTGCTATATCCCTCCCGTGCCCAACTCTGAGCACCTGCCGGCCTGTCCCCAGGTTGCCTTCCCCAACCTCCCAGGATTAGTCTAGGGCTTGAATCATGTAGACCTGACCTGAATCAACCTTTCTCCACTAGCGAGAGAGCACCCGCTCACACAGCCCTCTGATTAATTAACCAAGTGCTGGTGAGGGCCTTTTTGTGGATGGGTGGAGAAGAGCATGTCACCCTGTAAACATGCTTAATTAAGCTGGATGAATTACTGGACTCCCTAGCAACGGGCTGGGCCTCTGAGCCAGCCTTGTGGCATATTTGCACAATGTGCTCTGTGTTTGTATGCTTGAAACGGGATCAGTCTGTCTGGGGGATGCCTGTGTGTCTGGTATTCAGCACATCCTCTCTTGGCACAGTTGGACGAGGGGAGAGCTCAGGGGAGCATGGCCCTCCCCAGGACTCTCCTTAGAGACCAGCCGGTTTTCTGCTATTCAGGGAGCGTGGCCAGCTGCTGCTGAGCAGGAGCTACAAGATGTACATGCAGCGTGGTATTAGTCAGAAGTGATATTTGAAATATTTAATAATAGGGATAGCAAAGCCTCCAACCAATCAGAACAAACCCCAGCCATAAATAACAGAGCTGTTCGGGTGGCTACTTGCTGAATATCAGCCTTGGAAAAAGTTAGAGTTTACAAAGAGTTTCACATGCATTTCCCTGTTTGATTGTAGCCACTACCGCATGAGATGAGTGTGGACACTTTCTTAATTATAGAAGTGGGAAAACTGAGGTTCAGAGAGGTTATGTGTCCTCCCCGAAGCCCCATAGCTGAAGCCCTAGCCAGAAGCCAAGCACCCTTCCTGTGTTTTCTATCACATTATTTGGCCTGTGTCTGCACAGGTGCTGGGGCTCTACTGGGGGCAGGAAGATCTAGAGAAAACCCCCCAGCTGTGGCCAAGCTGCCAGCTGGTAGGCCCAGGGCCCAGGTGGGAGTGAGGGCGGGAGAGGGGCCCTTGGTGCTCTGGGATTTGGAGTCCAGGTGGAGCTGAGAGGCCAGCGTGAGCCTTTGTGTGCCCTCTGCTCGCAAAGCCCTACGACCCTAGGGAGGCTCAGAGGAAGAGAAGATGGTACAGAGAAAACACAGAGGAGGAAGTGGGGAAAGTTCGATACAGAGAGCAAAGGACCCGTGAAGCCAGGGCTAATGAAGGTGTCCCCATCGGGGGTGTTCCCCGGGGACCTTCGAAAATTGTGTGGCCCTTGCTTCAGAATTGCACCAGAGGAAGACAAGGACGTGGGCCAATTATTCACCCTCTGCCATCCCCCAGCATGACTTCTACTCAGAGAAGCCACTCAGAGATGAGGGGCTGGGCACTCTGGGTGAGGCCTGAGGACAGTCTTCACAACTGCCAGTGAACTTAGGGGACTGGAAGGATTTGGGATGGGTCCCCCACAGCTTCTGCTATGCGCACAGAGCCCAAAGGATGCCAGCAAATAGGAAACAGCCTTTCCCCATTGTGTGTGTGGGGGTTTCTCCATGTGAGCCAGGGAGGCCTGGGTGTTTCAGGCCCATGTCGATGCCCGGGACAGTGCTTCAGTGCTTGATCTTCTGGAATACTCAGAGAATGTGCCCCTTCACTCTCCAGCTATGGAATGTTAGTGTCTGAACTTCCATCTCCCAATCCTCTGACTTATTGGGAAGCTTCTGGAGCCTCTGTGGTTTAGGGATCCTTGCTTGTGGCCCTAGTGGGAAATGTCACACCCCCTAAGGCTGACAGTCTTCCTGTCCTCCACAGCTCCAGCCTCACAGAAATCTGTAGCTGGCACCTCTACCCTGCCAGAGGGCCTGGTAGGGACATGTGACAGATATAGAACATTTTAATTTTGGAAGCCATTGATCTAGAGCACATTAATAAATGGCACTTGTCAGTCCAAATGTTGTTTGCTATTTGTCTTGTCTTATCTAAGCCCTGGATGCATCTAGATAGGAGCCGCGTCAGTCTTTGGGGACAGATCATCACACAGCCACTTCCCCCCATCTGCCCCCTCACCCCACAATGGAGAGGAATTGTCCCTTCAGCCTGTTAATGACAAGGGCTGTGCCTCTGAAGTTGGCTTAGGGGACAAGGACAGGAGAAAGTATCAGCAAATTGTCTGGATTGGCTGAGAGAAGTGTCTCTGCCTCCACTATAAGGTCTAGCCTTCCATTTCGGTGGTGAGGTGAAGAGATTATTACCTGCTTACGGACCTCCACAGGCAGCTTCATTTATGTAACAAGTGTGGGTGGGGTTCATCATGGGAGCCTGGAGCTTGCTTCTATCTGGTCATGTGGACCAGGGTGTGTGGCTTGCCCTCTCGTTTCCTTCATCCCATCACCTAAAGAAATAAGCATGGAAGTCTCTGTGATTTCACTGTGCTGCTGACCAGAGTTGGGGCAGGATAGCACGAAGAAAAGTAGAAAGAATTGTGGAGATGCATTTGTTTTACCGATGAACATAAATGAATCAAAGTCAAGAACACCTTGTGTGGGATGGACGAAGCTGGGCACGGTGGGATGGGTGAGGCTGGGCATGGTGATTCACCTGTAGCTTTGGGAGAGTATCTGGATAAAGATAGAATGTGCCAGCAGAAGGAAGGGATCCAGTGCAGAAACTGGGTTTCAGAGAAGAACGATGTTAATCCAACCCTAGCTCTGTCCTAGAGACAGGTCAGCTCTGAGATGAGGACAGTTCTTGAATCTCAGTGGAAACAATTCTCCCTGCTTCCTTATGTTCCACTTGCTTTGTTCAGACATATCAAGTAAGCCTCTGAAGAATGTTTTGGTATCCTTAATGCTCTAAAGGAGTATCCTGAAATGGTGGGCATCAGCTGGATTTGCCACCAAGCATTGTGGCACCTATATCTTTATTTCCTCTTTTTCATCTACCAGCTCTTGGCATAAGGATGAACCGTCCTCAGATCTCTACGTCATCTAGGCTTTAGGCAGTCAGAACATAATGTTCCTCCCTTGGCCACAAAGGGTGAATTCAGGGATGGCTACATGACCTAGTTAGGAACCCAAGAGATACAGTGAGATGCTTACTGAGGCTTTCAGAAGAGAATCTTCACTCTTGCCAGCTCAACTGGAATCTGAGAGGATGGGATCCTGGAGAGCAGGAGGCTCTCTTGCAACGATGTGGAGCCTAAGATGGAAGTCAGTGTGGTAACTGACTTCCAAGAAAGGAAGAAATTGAGTTCCAGGAGACCATTTGAGCCCAGTCCAGCAGTACCTGAAGCTGGACTTACCTCTGGGACTCTTAGCCTTGAAAGCCGATAAATTTCTTTTGTGCTTAAAGTCATTTTGAGTTAGACTTTCTGTCTCTTGCAACTAACTGCAAGGGTATCAACTGAAATACTTGGACAAGGGATAGTAGCCTTCCAGTCACCTTTATAAATAGGTTGACATTCTCACTTTGCCCCAGTGTCTTTTGAGCTGAAAGACTGGTGGCTTTGGGATGCACTGAAAAAGTCTACTTTCTGAACTCAGATGGCTGGTCACTTGGTCTGGGTATAACCCACCTACGGAAGAACCTGCCCAAGTGACCATTTCTGGCACTGAGTGACATCTCTGTGGTCACTGTGAATGGCACCTTTTTTGTTCACCAACACACCCCTATGGGCTTCCTTCATGATGAGGTGGAGAAGAACACAGATGTTAGGTCACATGTTATTCATTACTTTGTTTCTTCAGATATTCTTTAATCCATTCAGCAGATAAGCAAACAAAGGAATGGTGAAAAATCTAGTACTGTTGACTGAGTCAGGAGTAATATTCAAAATATTGCCTTGAACAACCAGGGTAGTATACTGTAGAAGCTCTAGTTCTCCAAGTGTCCATGCTAGGGCACCTATAGGGAATGCTGGCCATGTCAGAGGTCTCCGCCCAGCATATGCCTACTCGGGAGCCAGTGTCCTGGGTCATCAGAGGCAGCATCTCTCCCAGCAGGGTTGTAGCCAGGAGAGGCAGGCAAGAGTTTGGCTGGCATACAGCAAACAGTCCTTGGAGGAGTGGTAGTGTTTCAGGATTCCAATTCTACCGGTTGGTATGGCTGTACTGGTGAGGGCTGGCTACACCTCAGGCCTGAAGGGAAACTGATTTTGAAGGGCTTTGAATGCCAGGTTGAGGAATCCTTACTCTACCTTGAAGACAATTGGGAACTATTGAGGGTATACAAGGAGACTGACCTGACCAGATTTGTGATTTAGAAGCACGTTTCTAATGACAGTGTGGAAGATGACTGGATAAAGGACAAGAGACAGGTAACCCTGGCAGGAGACTGACAATGGGCCAGGAAAAAGATGAGGTTCGGTGTTAGAATAATCTTTTCCCTTTGGGGGCTACTGAACTGAGTGGCTTGGAAGGACTTGGCCATGAGATGACGTGTGTGTGTGTGTGTGTATGGGGTGGGGGTTAGTTGAATCTCCATAAAACGTGACACTTTTTCTGATGGTGTGGGCTAAGAGTTGGCTGTCTTTGGGATTTTACTGCCATGTTGTATTTAGGACTTCCTGAACACTCCCAGGAAACCTGCCCTTACAAGATACTGCCCTCCATTCCTTAACTTGGGTGCTCCACTGGGATTCTGAAAAGCTTCAGTTCTCTGATACACATCAATGAGAAGCTGCTGAGCTATTTAAGCTTTGACTATCTCTACTCGAAAAGCTTGAGATAAAGTTTTCTGAAGAATGCTCCTTCCTTCACTGCTGGAGGGGGTGTACTTATGTGGCTTAGGCCTTGAACCAATCACACTCTACCAGGAACCCTGAGAGGGTCCCTGAATGATCAGGACTGGAAATGAGTGGATCATCAACCTTGGGGAAATTCATTCAACAAGCGTTTGCTGAGGCTCTACTGGGCACCAGGCACTTCTGCTCCTTTCACACGTATACACCACAAGACACATCAGCCCATAGATAGGAGTGGTCAAGGCAAATCCAAAGCAGTATTTTATAGTCCCCATTAGGCAAAGCCGGCTCTGCACTTGGGCACCATCAGTGGCCAGATCCACTCAGGAGCATCAGGGACTGCTCCTTTCTTGGTTCTTCCATTTCCCGAAGGTAATTCTTGGGCATCCAAAGACTATGGTTCTAACAGGCCACAGGTCAAAGCTAACACCGGTATGGTAGGTCACCTCTGTTATTCCTGAGGGTTGGAGAATCGCGCTCCTGCAAAGATCCCCTTTACTGCACTGTGAGGTCTTCTGCAAAACTTGGAAGTAAGTAGCGGCTATAAGGACCCAAATCTGCCACTCAGCCCAGACCAGACTTTGGCCTTGGGGATGGTTTTGCAATTAAGTATGCGATATGGTTTTCTGCTGATAATCCCTTTGCTGCTCCTAGGAAGCTGATTCAAAGCTGCTACTCACTGGAAAGCTTTCTTTTTAATTCAAAACTGGGCTCTTAAAGGAGACCACTAACTCTTTTTGTCTGGAACATTCAAACCACCATGGTAAAGGACAATTTTTGAACACGAGAGAGTCGTTTCCTCACAGACTCTTGGGGAAGCCTGTCCCGGTGTGGGTGTGGGGAAGAGGGTTCATGGGGAGGAAATGTTGGGCAGAGGGGACATTAGAGGGGTCCCAAGGAGGGGGGAAGATGAGACCAGTTTAGAATGCCAGTTGTCACGACTGCCAGTCTTGCTGTGGGCACAGAAAGTTCGAGAAACTCCCTTGAGGACACGTAGGGATGCTAAGAAACCTAATGGGAGGAATCTGCTGGAATCCTGGATCAGGGTTAATGTTAATAATAGCTAATACTTCTGCTACATTTACGATGTGCCAGATGCTAGCCTTTGTACTTATTAATACCTGTTTAATCCTCACAACAAGATAAACACCATTATTATCATTTTCTGGCCGAGGGAATTGAGGCAGAGACAGGTGGAGTGATTTGCCCAAGTCACAGAGCTGGTGAGCGGTGAGGCAGGGTTCAGAGCTGGGAAATCAGCTCTGGGTTTGTGCTGAGAGCCACTGCACCAGAATGGGCTCTGGAGTGTGGGTGAGTTCCTGGGACCCTTGGATTTTCACCTACATTGGGGAGGGGAGGATACTAGTGGGTCACGGTGAAGAGAAAATGGAGGGTAAGGGCTGGGGGCACACTTTTGGTGAGGTTAGTTTGCTCCTGGGGTGAGGGGAGGTGGGAGCCTGAGAGACTGACTTTTCCAGGGAGAACCCAGATAGTGCCCTAGAAACTCTTGGGATTCTAGGGGAGACACTGAGGAGATGAAATGAAAGATGGAGAGGAGATGAAAGAGGCAGAAAAGAAGGACTCCCGGGAAAGTTGGTGAGCCTGGCATCAGCACCCCACCTCCCCAGGCCAGCCAGACCCAGAGATGGTGTCCGAAGGCTTTCTTCCATGTGAGGTCCCATCTGGGGAGCTTGCTGGGGCCTCTGGACGTTCTGCTGGAGCAGAGTGTTCCTACTGCTGACCTGCTCTGTGCAGCCCAGAGGTCTCCAGCTGCTGACATCAGGGTTCCCCCTGTATCCCCCTTCCCTTCTCTCAAAGCCCTGCTTATCTCTCAAGGCCAAGCTCAGAGAGGCTGCCTCCCTCATGAAGCTTCCAGGCTATTTGCAAGGCCAAGAAAGCCCAGCTTCTTGCAGGACTCACAGCACTGTGTGTCCACTTTCTGCCTTTCATCAGACTTACTTGCAAGTAGGTGAGCTCACCAAGTGTGGGGAACTTGAGTCCTCCCAGGACAAATGTTTATTGAATTGAATTGAGGCACATTCTGGGAATGGCTACAGCCCTCCTTCTAGCTCTACTGTGGGACCATGGGTTAGTCACAAAACCCCAGGAGAGGGTTGGGCAGGATGGTTCCGAGCACCCCCTCAGCTTTGATCTCCCAATGCTCTAGGGGTGGAACGACCCAAGGTGGGCAAGCAGAGATCAGCCTGTTGTCTGAGAGGCTGCACCCCCTTCACCATGGGCTCTGTGGGGCAGACTCTGTATCCAGCGTTTGTCTTTAATGCTCTTTGATTCTTACCCGCGGCCCTGAGAAATCCTTTAGGACCCTGAAAGGGTAGAATTAACACCGACTTTATTCATCTGGCAACAAGAATTTGGTTGGTAATAAATTGCTTGGCCAATGAGAGCATAATCACTTCTCATCAGATTACCCCTCGCTAGGAGCTATTCTGAAATCTGTCTGTGGCTGATCCAGCTCTCACTCCCAAGGAGAAAAAAATTAAAAACAAATTAGATGCATGGATGATGTATTTGATGAAGGACAAAGATACCCCAAGGTTTTGGCTCCTGCAGAAAGACCCACGAAGTGGGCAGTAGGTCATAAGCAATCTTAAGAAGCTGCCAAAGAAGCCTAAGGTGGGGAAAGCTAGCAGCCCCCCAGTTTCACTCCCGTGCTGTACCAAAACGGGCTTCAGGCCCACTTCCACCCACAGGTGGACATATGTCCACTGGCCAAGCAGGCAGGAAAACAGTTCCCACAACCTGTTCTGTGAGCTCGAATGAAGTCCCAGCTCTCCATCCTCTCACATCTAACCTCACCTTGCCGGAAAGGACAACACAGACACAACAAAAGCCCAGACATGGAATTCTCTGCTTGTGGTCACCATCAGAGAGCAAGAAAGCCTCCTAAACCAATGGGCAGATGGAGAACCACGCCTTGGGGCTGCAGGGCACAGGCCTCCCTGGATCCTCCTGTCCTTGTCATGCCAAGGTGGGTACTGTGGCCACACTGTTTATAGCCAGACCACATACCTGAACCCCTTTCATTCCACTAATGCGAACTTATTTCTGATATTCATGTTGCTGGTCAACAGGCTACTGTTTTCTCCAATAAAACTCATTTGTGACATGCAATATGCTAGTGGTCCGAGTCTCGGCTGCTGCTCGAAATACAAAAAGAAGTGCTCGTACTGGTCGCTTCTGACGTATGGGCTTCCTCTTGAGAGTCGGTGTGTTAGCTGATGAACCCTGGTCTGTGGACACTCAATTAGGGCAACAGCTTGGAAAATTGAGTTCCTCTCTATGCTGAAGTATTTGGAAGTAAATTACAGACATCATAACAAGAAACCAATAACGGGAGACCTTGCGACCCTGCAAATCACTGAGTTTGGAGAGAGAAAATAATTTACTAAACCTTTTCTCATACATAGATTCTGTCTCTAGCTGGAGATTCAGTCATTTACTGAGTTCAAATCTCAGACATGGACCCCATCCCCATCACTGGCTGACCTCTGACCCTGGCCACAGGTAGAGCCATGGAATTCTCCAGAGCATGCACCCCAGGCAACCTTAACAGAGGAGCTGGGCGCAGATCTCAGAGCAGCGTGTGATCATAACTATTCAGGCCACTGGATGAGCCTCCAAGCCTGAATTCCCTTCATAAATTTAGTTTGGTTTGAATTTTATGTCCATAGAATTCCTGGGAGAAATGTGGATTCTCACCTCCTTAGAATGCCAGTTGTCAAGAGGGCCAGTCTTACTGTGGGCACAGAAAGGTCGAGAAACTCCCTTGAGGGCACGCAGGGATGCTAAGAAACCTAATGGGAGGAATACAATACAAACCACTAATTCAGGCCTCTGGGAGTTCTTCCGTGGGGGGCTTTCACTTCCTATAAATGTATTGCCTAGATTTTTGGCATATTTGGGGACTCAGAGTCAGTTTAGCATTTTAAAGAAGCTAAAGAATATGTAAAGCATCCTAATAAAAATATAGTTAAGGGCCCAGGCGGGAGGAATAATCATTACATGAATGCATCGGGCTCATATTCCCAAAGGCACTTTTTGCTTATGTAAAATCTTTCCACCCCCTGGTTACTGGTCTCAGAGAATTGCAATGTATATTGCAATTCTTTTTTTTTTTTTTCTGAGACCATCGATCAGAATTTCTGAGTCTAGTGTTTGAAGTTCCATCATGTTTTTATTGATGGAGCGAGCACAATACGGACAGCGCTGTGAACAGGTCCCGAGTTTGGGAATCAGAAAACTGGTGTGCCCCTCATAGCTCTGTCACCTACCTGCTGTAGGAACCTGGGCTCTTAGCTTTTTTTTTTTTAAAGATTTTATTTATTTATTCATAAGAGACACAGAGAGAAAGAGTGGCAGAGACACAGGCAGAGGGAGAAGAAGGCTCCATGCAGGAAGCCCGATGTGGGACTCGATCTCAGGTCTCCAGGATCACACCCCGGGCTGAAGGCAGGCGCTAAACCACTGAGCCACCCGGGTTGCCCGGCTCTTAGCTTTAATCAAGCCCCAGCATCTGCATGTGTAAAATGAGGCTAATAAAACTTATTAGGGGTCATGGGATGATACAACTCATTAGTACTTGTAAAGTACCTGTCATTTAGTAAGTGCCCAGTGAAGGGTAGGTGACTAGTCCAAGGCCAACCTGACAAAGCCTGTGTAGGGAAACAGCTTTAGAAATGCATGTGTTTGGGGACACCTAGGTGGCTCGGTGGTTGAGCACCTGCCTTCAGCCCAGGACGTGATCCTGGGGTTCCGCAATCGCGTCCCACATCCCGCTCTCTGCCTATGTCTCTGCCTCTCTCTGTGTCTTTCGTGAATAAATATATTCTTAAAAAAAAGAAAGAAAGAAAGAAATGCATGCGTTTGGATGCTGTGAGTGGTTCTATTCTGAAGAATAATTATTTGTGAACTAGTGGATCTGCAGCTTGACCAACGGTGGTGGGTGGGCCTAAGACCAGGGGTACAGTGCACTCTTCATTTGGTCATTAGGACTCCCGGCTCCGGGCTCTGCTTAGTAGGACTCAGAGCCACAACTGTCACTGAGTGACAGCCAATAGTGGCCTGAAGCAGCCCTCCTTGGGTAAAGGCTGGCTTTATTTGCCACAGTGTAATGTGCCTCTGAATGCCCCGGGGATCCTAAAAAGCAGACTGGGATTCAGTAGGTGGAGCCCAAGAGTCTGCATTTCTAACAAGCTCCCGGTGATGTCAGCTGTGCTGGCCCGTGGACCACACTTGGAATAGCAGAGCTCTAGAGCAGAAGTTCTCAGCCCCAACCATACATTATAATCACCTGAAGAGCTTTAAAAAATACTTATGCCCAGACTGTGCTTCAGATCAATTAATCAGAACCTGGGGGGATGTGGGGGGTGAGACGCTGGGCATTGAGAAACAGCTTCGGAGTCCGTTTCATGTTCATTATTGACCAAGGACGTCCCGATGGTCTGATTTTGCCCGTGTCTCTACAGTCAGCCAGAAGCATCTGGGGTGGAGACTTCCTTTGGCCCTGAAATGCCACACTGTGGCCACAGCAGCACCCCCCTCTCCGGCCCCCAGCCTCTCCCCGCAGCTGCTGGGGAGCTGCTCCCCCCTCTGACCTGGACCCCCTCCTGACATACAGGCTGCCTCCGAGCCTGCAGAGGTGGCTGAGCAGGGAGCCGGGGTGGCAGGACCATTCCATGACTCGAAGGCAGAGGCCAGGAGGGGCCCATGCCGCTCCCCAGTTGAGGCTTCCTGACCCCCAGCCAGATGTGTGGAGGCTCCCTGGACACCCAGCAGATGGCCTCTGTGCTGCCTGTACCCACGTCAGCTGGGGCTGGAGGCTGCTATGTCCTTGAGGGCCCAGCCCAGGGCACAATCATACCAACCCATGGGTGGCCAAGGCCCAAGACCAGATGGACTCACAGATGGTCAAGTGATTGGTGATGGGGTAGGCAGTGGACATTGAGTGGGGAGCCCAGGGTTAGCGGTGCCTATGAGAAGGTAGCCGGGCCCCAGTCACAGACCCTGGCAGCCAGGGACATGACTCTTAGGGTCTAGCAAAAAGAAGGCTAAGGGCGGGGCAAAACTTACCTCAAGTTCTAGAACCTCTAAAGCACTAGACAGGGACTGAAGCAGGACCTCCAACCTGGGGGCCGAGACAGAGACTCCATCCTTGGAGTTAGGGTACAAGGGACAGGGGAGGACTGGCCAGAGGAGAGGTAGGTGCTGGTGCCAGGCTGCTGCTGCGGAGTTGGACCTCCTCCTGACCTGGGCTGGTCGGTGGGTGGGCCGAGCCACAGGGAATGGCAGTGGGGGCGAGGGGATGGTGCCCAGGAGATGGGCGGCCTGTGCCTCATGTGCCTCCCAACTGGGGGTCTGTGAATAACAGTCATTTCTCACCTGGGACCAGCGCAAGCCAACACCAACTTCAAGGCAGGACTACAGAGAAGCTCTGGTTTCTAGAGCCTTGCTAAGCAGTGGGTAACGACCTCTGTATCAGTGGGTTTTCTCCAGAGAAACAGAACCCAATTTCTTCTCCAGGAAGCCTGCTTTTGCTTGTGAGGTCTTCAGCTGATTGAATGAGGTCCACCCACCTTCCGGAGGGTAATTGCCTTTACTTCAAGTCAGCTGATTGTAGATGTTAACCCTCCGTCTACAAAATACCTTCACAGCCACACCTAGACTGGGGTTTGATTAAATCACTGGATGATGTAGCCCAGCCAGGCTGACACATGAAATTAATCATCACACCTCCAATATATCCCCTATGTGATTGTAGAGTACCAGTGCCTTCGGGGGACGGGGTGTTCGCCTGCCTATCTGTACACAGAGATGGATGCTGGTGTCTGGTGGGGACAGGAATGGACTCTCCCTCTCCTTCACCCCTGCCTGGATTCAGGTCCCCAGTACCCAAAGCTTGATCAGCACCACAAGTCTCCCAACCATGGCTTCCAGCCTCTTCTCTCACCACAGTGGTTTTTCTCTACCACACCACAGCCAGAGAGACCTTCTTCTTTTTCTTCCTCTTCTTCTCCCCCCCTTTTTTGAGGGAGGGGGCAGTGTGGATGGGCAGAGGGAGAGGGAGAGAGAATCTTAGGCAGGCTCCATGCCCACTGTGGAGCCCAAAACAGGGCTTGATCCTATGACCCTGAGATCATGACCTGAGCTGAAATCCAGAGTCAGACACAACTGACTAAGCCACCCAGGCACCCCTAGAAAGACTTTCATAAAAGCCAATCCAATCAGCTCACTGTCTCCCTGTTTAAGGTATTTTGGTTGCCTTTCTTTCAACTTTTAGCCAAGCCACTACCTGCCGGAACTACCAGCACTTGTTGAAAAATCTGGGCAGCATCCTATCTCTGGGTCTTTGCTCATGCCTAGAATGCACCCTCTTTGCTTATGCAGTCTTTCCTATCTTCTAGTCTTCTATCCTGTCACCTACTGCCCCTCCCATGCACGGGCACATGTGCACACACACACTCGAGAATACAGTGGTGTATCTAGACTTCCTCTATGAAGCCTTTCCTTGCCCCTCCTCACCATCTTAGAATTAACCACCCTGTCTGTTGTGTCTTCTCATCCGCTCACCCGTTGCACTTGCCCACCCTGGGGTCTGTAGAAACTTCCAGCACAGTGCCTGGTACATCTTATTGCACTGATGTTTATCTGCCTTCCCCAAGGATAGTGTGTTCTACGGGAGCCTATCTCCAGCAGCACCACTGTGCCAGACATGCATACAGTGCCTCTCCGTCAATGTCTGCTAAATGAAAGAAATGGAAGGAATGAGTGAGTAAATGAATAAATGCATACATGAATACCAAGCTTCCTCAAACCAGCTAATTTCTTTTTTACCCTTTGAAGCTTCCTGATGCCTTCTAATTCCCACAGCCAATCTGAGACTCAAAGAGGACGCTTGGGTCCCCTTAGGTCGCTCAGAATCCCACTCCTTCTCCCCACTGGGGGGCAGAGCAGAGATGCGGGTGACAAATGTAGTAGCTTGCATGTGTTGAGCCCTTACTATGGGCTGAGCATTACATGGATTATTTCATTGACTCCTCACAAGTGTGAGGGCAAGGACTCGTATTATCCTTACTTTGTGGGTGAGAAAACTGAGGCTGGGGCAAGGTACAGTGACACAGATAGGAAGGGGCAGAACCAGGGCTTGACCTTGGGCAACCTGATTCCCAGGTCTCCCGTCAACTACCACGCTAGACTGTCTCCCAGGAGCGTCCAGTTTCACAGAGCACTTTGGTGGAAAGCACTTTATTTAAATAAAATTCATTCAGGTCACAATTTGATTTAAAAAGAATATTTTCACTTCTATCATTTATAGGTAATGTCGATGTGTGATGAAGTTTCTTCTAATGTACTTATTTTTATTGAGATATAATTCACATGTCATAAACTCATCCTTTTAAAGTGTACAGTTTAGTGGTTTTTAGTATATTCATAAAGTTGTGCCACCATCACCAGCCCATTATCTGATTCCAGAACATTTTTATCACCCCCAAAAAGAAACCCCATACCCATTAGCAGTCACTTCCCATCGGCCCTCCCTCCAGCCCCTGGCAATCATTAATCTACTTTTTGTCTCTATGGGTTTGCTTATGCTGGACATCTCATGTAAATGGAACCAGACATTTGGGGACCTTTTGTGTCACTTCTTTTTTAAAAATATTTTTATGTTTTAATTTATTTTAGAGAGACAGTGCAAGACCACGTGCATGGGCACGAACATGAGTGGGAACAGGGAGAGGGGCAGAGTGAGAGGGAGTGCAGACTCCCTGCTGGCTGAGCATGGAGCCCCACGCAGGGTTCCACCTCATGACCCTGAAATCATGATGGGAGCTGAAGTCAAGAGTCAGACACTTGACCGACTGAGCCACCCAGCCAGGCACACCTTTGTCACTTCTTTCATTTAGTGTGATGTTTCAGGTTTCCTCCAAGTTGTAGCACAGATCAGTACATCGTTCCTTTCTGTGGCTGGATAATCTTCTGTTGTATAGGAAGCTGAATAATGACTCCCAAAGACCTCCATGGCCCATTCCCAGGATGTGACCTTATAAGGCAAAAGGGACTTTGCAGATGTGATTAACTACTAAAGATTTGAGATGGGAAGATTATCCTGGATCATGATAATGATAAGGATAAAAGCAGAGATCCCAGTGTTGCACTTTGCAGACACGGCGGGGAGGGGGTACAAGTCAAGGAATACCTGAGACCACTAGAAACTGAAAGGAAAGGAAAGAGATTTCCCCTTGAGAGTTTCCGGAAGGAACAAGTTCTGCCCCTAGCCAGTGAACCAATTAAGGGCTTTCAGCCTCCAGAACTGTAAGAGAATAAATTTATATTATTTTGGTAATTTGTGGTAATTTGTTATAGGAGTAATAGGATACAAATACTATGGATATGGCACATTTTGTTTCATTTCTTGATTAATTAATTAATGGACATTTGGGTTTGGCTTTTTTTTTTCTTTTTTGGCCATTGTGCATAATGCTGCTATGAACATGCATGAACAAGTTTTTAGGTGGACATATTTTCAATTCTCTTGGATATATATCTAGGGATGGGGTTGCTGGGTCATAAGATAACTCTGTTTAACTTGATGAGGTTTGTTTTGCAGCCTCTTGCATATCCCGGGTGGCCAGCAAAATGTTTCAAACAAGGCAAGCTGATGGCTGGGCAGATTGAGGAGATTCCCACGCGGGAGCTCTGGGGATGGCGGGCAGTCTGGTAGCTCCAAAGAGTATTTCTAAAACTCAAGCTGCCACGTCATGCATATGCAGCACTTTCAGAGAGCCAAAGGATATGGGGCTGCAATTACTTTTTTGTGTATTTCTTTGCAAATAGAAGCAGGTATGCTGTTTCTTAGAGCTGGTGCTGAAACAGCGCAGATATGCCTAATTTGGTCAAAAATAAACCGATAAGGATTTCAAAGGACATTCACAACAGGAGCTGATAGGGGCCGTGTTTGTCAAGTGGATTCAGACACAAGGATAGTGCCTGGGTGCCTCCTGTGAGCCTCAGGCTGGGCCCTGGGCTGGGCCCCTTCCCATCAGTTTTTGGATTTAGTTCTCACAGAACCCTACTGAGGAGGTGTCGTGTCCTCCATGTGTTACAGTTGAGGATGACATGGAAGCCGAGAGAAGGGGAGTGTCTGTCCAGGTCACACAGCTGTCACGTGGTGAGGACAGGCCGCAAACCAGATCAGCCTGCCTTGAATTACTTTTATTTCAGTGGAAAAGGAGGACGTTTTCCTCAAGGTACTTGTCTGGGTTTGTAGGGACACGCACGGAGCGGCCTCGGCCTCCTGCAGTCACCTGATCTGACACGTCTCTGGTTCACTCCATAGTGGGAAGCCCTTCTGAGGAAAATGAGGTAGAGACAGAAATCTTCGAACTCCCCATAGGAACCGGGGAGGACGGAGGAATTATGCAGTCTGGCAGTGGTTTTTGTGTTGCTGTGTTGTGTTCTTGTTTCTGGAGCGCCTACTGCAAGCCAGGCTCCTCTCGTGGTCCTCACAGCAACCTTTGGAGGTACATGTTGCCGTCTCCCCTTTCCAGATGACAGGAAGGGCATACAGAGAGGTGATGTCCCCCAGGTGACACAGCTGGCAGCTATCAGACTCGGAGCCTGAACCCAGGTTTGCCAACTGCAAAGCTCTTGCTTTCTTCACCACGGAACGTTGCCACATTTTGGTTCGGAAGCCGAGGCTCAGGAAGAAGGAGCCCTCTGGGAAACGTGGCGAGTGACATGAGAGGACAGAGGGGTCCAAGCAAATGCCTCAGGAGCCTACACTGACTTCAGAGTTGGTGTGAATTTGGGAAGGAAGGTGCAGACACACGAAGCTGGGGAGGGGGGAGCAGAGAGATTCATCTGGTACGAGGGTGAAGCTCAGGCCTAGTAAAGGAGTACAACATGGCGGGCCACGGTGGGGAGGCAGAAGAGCGGGCGATGGTGGACCACAGCCCGCCCCACCTATTGGGGCACACTGGGGCTAACGGGAGCCTTAGCCTCTGCACTTGGCATGGGGATAAGGAGGGCCCCATGGAAATCAGAAAGGCGACAAGTGACAGGGCAGCAGGTGTTGAGCAGGCCCCAGCTCGCCCAGGCCGCACTGCTCTGACGTTGGAAGGCGGCCACCCTGCCCCTGCCGGGTGTTCTTGGAGACTCTTCTGAGGGTGATGAGCACACCGGGGTCTGGAGCCTTCTGCTCCCTCCATCACCGCTGACAGGCTGGGTTCCCACTCAGGCTCCCCAGCCCTGTAGGTCGCAGGCAGCAGGGCCTCGCGTGGTCAGGACTTTGGGCAAAGAGGTTTGCGGAGTCTGGAAATCCAGCTCAGCGTTTCCTCAGCCCCATGAGACTCGAGCAACAAAGACACTGCAGTCCCACTGGCGGCTGCTTCCTTGTTGCCAAGCGACCAAATATTTGATATTAAGTTCCTGTTGATGAAGCTAATTGCAAAGGTTAATTGTCCTCCCAGATGAAAAACGCTCCAGGAATGTATTTAGGAGTTGGTCTCTGTGAACTTCTGAGAGAATGTGATTTTTGGAAGAAACCTCTTTTTCAGACGGTGATGGCATCAGCACTTTGCTCTTCATGCTTTGTTCCTTAGAGCCGAAGGTTTCAAACCTACCCAAGGAACTGTTCTAGGGGATTCTTATAAGGAACCTCAACGCGTGGAAGAGAGATTCCCAGATAGCAGGGGGGCGGGGGGCCTCCCAGCCACGCCCACCGCGGGCCACGCCCACCCAGAGCCCCTCCTCACCCCCCACTCCCCTTCAGGGGCTTCCCAGTGGTGCTAGTTGCTCAGTTCTCCATTACTGAACCGGTGAGGTCCTTGAGTGATAAAGCCGGCTCTCTGCCTCTGTGTCCCCAGTATCCAGCCTCGAACCTGGTGCAGGGCAAGAACAGTGAATGCATCACTCATAAATGACACCTTACCGGGTCGTGAACCCGGCTGGGTCAGGTGAATGCAAGATCACGGATTGTACTTTCAACACTGGTCCAGCTGTCGGGTGCTGGTCCCTGGGGAAGCAGATCAGGGACACGAGGAAAGAGAAAGTGGTGGGTTTGCATTTTGCCTGCAGCACTTGCTGGTTATGTGACCTTGGGCAGGTGGCTTTACCCCTGCTCAGGGGGCTCAGTTTCCTGATCTTTACATGGGGATGATAAAGCCCACTTCGCCTCTCAAGGCTTTTCTAAGAACTGGTGTTGACTGTATGAAGTACATGGCATGGTGCCTGGAGGAACAGGAGCTCAATAAATGGTGGGTGTGAGGTTTGGGGTTTTGGGTGTTTTTGTTTTTGTTTTTTTTTTTTTGTATTGCTTTCCAACAAGAGGCTGGAGTGGTCACTGTGGGATAGCCTGCCTCAGTCAGGAAGGCAAATTCTGACCAATTCATGGAGGTTTTCAGAATAGGCATAGCACCAAAGCCAGAGGCAGGAGCTAGTGGGCAAAAAGGAAAAGGGTACGGCGCTCCAAAGCACCCCCAGAGGCATCTTTTCCATTTCGCAAGTGAGGGTTTAAGAGGGCTTTTCTTCTAAGAAGAAAGTCACAGGGGCTGTGACTGGTGCTGGGGTGACACCTGCTACCGGCACTGGCTCAGGGTCACCTGAGGGGATCACGGTGCAAGTGGCAGCATCACAGAGCTGCGGGGCTTCCCAGGATCCAGGGTGGGGCTCAGATCCTGACACCTCAGCTTGTGTCTGCCACATATTCATTCCTTCCCCCATTCAACATGTAATTAGGGAGCCCCCATCATATATCAAGATGAGGGGCTCACAGATGGAAGACATGAATCCTACTTCAAGGAGCTCATAGTCTTATTCAGGGGTTGGCAAACATTTTCTACAAAGGCCAGCTAGCAAATATTTGTAGCTTTGTAGACCATATGGTCTCCTGCAATGACTCAACTCCGCCATTGTAGCATGAAAGCAGCCATAGGCAATGTGGAGATACATGGGCATGGCTGTGTTCCAATAAAACTTTACTAAAAAAACAGTATAGGGGACACCTGGGTGGCTCAGTGGCTGAGCATCTGCTTTGGGCTTAGATTGTGATCCTGGGGTCCTGGGATCGAATCTCAAATCGGGCTCCCCATAGGGAGCCTGCTTCTCCCTCTGCCTATGTCTCTGCCTCTCTCTGTGTGTCTCCCATGAATAAATAAATAAAATCTTAAAAAACAAAAGCAAAAAAAACCCCACCAGATTTAGCCCAAGGACTATAGTTTGCTAACCCTTTAGAGAAGGACAAAGTGGGGAACAGATCTTGACAGTAGGTATCATCACGCTGATGTTACACGGGTTAGCAGGAATCCGGACAACTTAAAAATATTTGTTCAAGGAACTTCTTGAAGAAATCAGCTGGGTACCTTTGGGGATGTCACTCCCTACATCTTAGTTTCCTTGGTGGGATATTAATATTATAGGAATCGTACGATAAAGGTGAAGACTTATTCCTAACATACTGTCTGGGTCAGGGTTATATCCATAAGCCAACTCAATAAATGTCAGCAATATTAATAGCTATTTTTTGAGGGCCTTTTATATGCTAACCATGCTTTCATGCACTTTTTATGTATTATCTCACTTAAACCTTATAACTATGCTATGAGAGATCTATAATCATTTCTTCCGTTTTACATATGATAAAGCTAGGGCACAATGAGGTTAAACACATTATCTGGTAAGGGCTCAGCCAGGATTTAAATGTAGATTCTGGGGCACCCAGGTGGCTCAAGGGTGTGAGTCTGCCTTGGGTTCAGGTCGTGATCCCAGGGTCCTCGGATGTGCTCTGCATCGGGCTCCCTGCAGGAAGCCTGCTTCTCCCTCTGCCTGTGTCTCTGCCTCTCTCTCTCTCTCTCTCTCTCTCTCTCTGTCTCTAATAAATAAATAAATAAAATCTTAAAAAAAAAAAAAGATTCCCAAGCCAGACCTCTAACCACTGCACTCCCAGCTGCCACTGATAGTATATATTTGGCCCCACTCAAGCCAGGCAGGACAATTGCTCATCAGCAGGCACATTCTGTGTGCAGTGGGTGATGCGCTTCAATGCTTGCCCTCTGGCGGCAGAGGCTGAACCTAAGTGTCTGAATGATGCCCACACCCTATTACCTTGATACCCAGTGGGTCATTCCCATCACGTTTGCCTCAAGGACTTGAGGGCACAGGTGTATGGTGGTATTTTCCAACTCTCTGAACCTGGCAGTACAGCATGCTTATCATATCACTCTTCACTCCTACCCTATCCTTTCTCCCCTAGTGTTTAATCACCAGTGACCCTAAAAAACAAAATTATATGGAGTCCTGTCAGGGTGGACAATAATACCCTCACTCACCATTTTAAACCCATCTTTTTAGAGTTAAATTTTCATGCTGTGCCCACAGTGGGGGCAAGTGAGCCAACTCTATCAAGAAGCAGAGCCATAAGCACTGTGGGCTGAGGGTGCTGTTGTCGACTTCTTGACTGATGGCCTCCCAGGGATTGGGCCATCTCGCTGGCGATCCATGCTTTTAGCAGCTAATTGCATTTCTTAACCATACTGCTTCAGACTAAGTTACACAAAGTACAATTCCTGGAAGTCTGACACAGCTTGTCAGAGTAGCAGGGCAAAGCTCATCTTACTGGAAATCTCCCTCGGTCTCTGGAGGGGGTTCAGTACAGCAACGGTCAGGAGTCCCAGCTCCCTTAGTGTTCCCTGGGCTTCCAATTAGAGTTGGGGTGTGAGTCAGCCCAAATCTGTAGGAGACAGCTTGTATCTGGCCCAAGATCAAATTTCAGAGCACCAGACTCCAGGGAAGAGGCCCACGTTCAAAAATTGGTGCCTGTGCCCAGCCAGCCCGTAATACTAGTAACCACAATAGATGCCACTGATTGAGTTCCTGTGGATCAAAACCCCTTATGCAACACCTTTAAGGACTGCCTTTCTCCTGTTGCACCTGCTATTGCCATGGCCAATCCTGTGTGGGCTTTGGCTGATTTTCTGCAGGTACATCCCGATAGTTTCACATCTCAGACATGTGCATATGCCACTTGCATCCCATGCTGAGACTTCTCTGTTGATGCCAGTATAAAACCAGTATAAAACACCACTCTGCACCCCACAAGGAGAACATGGAAGCGCAAGGGAGTTAGTGCCTCACAAGGTGGATTGTTGGCCAATCGGAGACAGAAGCCAGCAAATACATTCTCCCCTCATTCTCTCCTCTGAGAGATGGTCCCAAGACACAGCTTGTATGGCCCCAGAGCTCTCAGAGATGCCACAATGATCAAGCATGATGGGGTTGTTTCTATTAGTTATAGCCAGAATCTGGTGGCTACAGTGTGCTCAGGCAGGAGGATGTCTTGGCTTGGGGGTGGCAGGAGGAGCTAGTCGCCAGAGCAGGGTCTCTCTAGAACAAGAGGCTCCCATCAAATGTCGAAGGCATCAGTTTCTATGGTGACGATGAGCTAGATTGGGCTAAGCAGGAATCAGACAGAGGTAGACGACTTTAATATCAAAAGGCCTACCTACATTCTTGACTTTCTGGGGACGTTGAATATTTACTGCCATAAGTGTGGAATCAATTGAATGCTACCTTTCTGCTCTAGGATATAACCCCTTTTGCTGCTCCCACGGTTGGGCTATACTATATTGCTTTCTGGACCAAGAGCTAATGGAATATCAGGTCTGAAGGCTATTTTTTGGATGATCTTACCTCAGCACTTGAGCCAAAGCTCCCACACAGTCTTTGAAACTCTAGACAAAATAAAACCGGGGTGGACCTCTGGTGTGTTAACAGGTGCCTTCACCATGACTTTGGGCCTGGAATTCATTACTTCATTATGCACATTTGGAGCAGTGCGAACCAATCTGGGATTTTTTTCTGCCCATGTTGACTGCAGGTCCCTCTTCGGCAGGCTTTTGCTAGCAGTGCTTTTGCCCGGTAGTCACCAATGAGGTAGGGCACAGAAAATGCTAGCATGGGGACATGGAAATGTTGTATTTCACAATTTCCCTTGCAGTTGTATGTGGCCTCAGATTGGGTGGTAACTTATAGGATCTAGGCAGATATATACCACTTTCAGTCCTGGCCTTAAAATTCTATGTATGTGCATTTACGCGAACTTTCTCTCTTCCTCCCTCCACCTAGCTGGAAGCAAAGATCTCCAGTTGGGTGGAGCCCGTGTTGAAAAGAACTCAATCCTCGACACCGCTTGCAGGTGGAGGCACCCAGGAGAGGCACCTGCCGCATGTCAGGCCGTGTTAAGCCACTGGGATCTGGGATTGCTTGTTACTGGAGCTTAGCTCACTAATACTGACAAAGCAGGGGGCGGGCCTTTCCAGCCCTCCTGCCCCCATACGGGCCCCAAGACGGTTGGGAGCAGTTATATCTCCTCTCTGCTGCCCCTATGGCTCATCAGGCTTTGCCAGGATGATCATGATGGAGACATGCGAAGGGCCAGGTTTCAGAAGGGCATGTTCCAGGAGAGGAGGGGAGTTTGTAACTTACTGCGACCGTTCCCCACGCGTACGAGAGGAGAACCTCAGAGAAGCAGCCTGCCCAGCTTCTGCCCCCCATTTTGGTTCTCCCTGGTGTCCTCTCACATCCACTGGAATTTTCCTCGTCCTTTGTTCCTCACAAGATGATGAGGTTCTTCCCTCAGATCCTTTAGGTTTTATAAACCAGAGTCCTTTAGGCTGTTTTCTGCTTGATAATGGTGATTCTGCTGTCCTTGGGAGGAAGGGGTCAGGGTGCCTATGGGTTGGTGTCACGATCTTCTATCTCCACCACTCCCCCCACCCCCACCCCCCACACATAAGGGACTGGGACTGATTTCCTCATATGCTCATCTGAGAAGCCAGTACACCTCTCTACAGGAGCAGTACTTTTTTCCTCAGAGGCAACCTAGCAGAGACTCATTCGAGAAAACATTTTTCTTGGCCGGAAGTTTTGACCTCATCATTTTACCAAACAGTGTAAATTCACTGTTTCATTCACATGGTGGGGGGTCTTTGGCTCTTGTCTGGGCCCAGATTAGCTCACAAAGGCCACCGACTGAGCCATGTACAGCTCATTTTTGCCATTCAAAATCAGCGACAGCCTCTCCTTTGGGAAGGATGGTTCTCAAGTTATTCAACTCTGTTGGAGGATTCCTAAGTTATTTCCACACTTTCCCCCAAGTTATATGTACATGATACATACATGCACACACACATGTACACACACACACACTCCCCTGATGGGATGGGAGATACTGTCATTCTTAAGCACAGCACACCGGGCACATTCCTGTCACAGGGCCTTTGCACCTGCTGCTCCCTTTGCTTTAATCACTTTTCTCTCAGATTTCCACTGGCCTTGCTCCCTTCTCTCATGCAGGTTCTTGCTCAGATGTCATCTTCTCAGGGAGAAGATCATCCTATAAGTTTGTATTCCTCATGCCTCAGAATCCTTGTTTCCTTCCTTTGCTTCCTATGACCTCCTAGCACTTATCACATTCTGCCAGGCTATATATTTTACTTATTTGTTATTGTCTCCAAAGCCATATAAATTCCAAGAAAATAAGGGTTTTTATCTGTGTTGTTTCTTCCTCTATCCTTTGCATCTAAAGCAATGCCCGGAATGTGGCAGATGCTCCAAAGATCATTGTTAAATGAATCAACGATCCCTTTTTATAGATAAAGAAGCAAAGTCTCAGAGGAGGTAGTTAGAGCTAGTGTGTGTCAAGAAAGATTTCAAACTCAGGAATTCCTGCTTCAAAACATTTTTACTTTCTGCTCTGACATCAGACTTCAGGCGTGTGTGCTGTGGCCAAGGGGCTGTTCCATGAGATGATGATGCAGCCATGAAAAGAATATTCACTGTTTGCACCAGGCACCAGCAAGCAGCCTGCCCAGTCGCTGTGCTTTGTTTGCAGGGTTTTTATTCTGCCCACAGAAGCATTTACCTCGTCAGCAGCATCTGTGGTCTTTGAAATTGCTTCACCTCTCTGTGGATCAAACACCTTGCCTTTGAGGTTTTCAGGCCGTGCTTAAATTCCATCATGCTTGACAGGCCAGGGGGCAGCTGTTCTGTGACCCGGTTGCCACCACACATTCCTTATTGGTGCGTGGTCCAGGCCTTCCTCCCAGGTGGCCCGCACTCCACAAGAGGTGACTTGTGATTAGCTACTCACATTTGCTGATCAAGATTTCAACGGCCACACTCACCTTCACTTGGGCCATAAAGCTTTCCACGGAGGGGGATCAAATGTTGCCTTAAATCAGTGGGGGACTTTAACCGATGCTGACGCCTGCTCCACCCCCAGAGATTCTGATTCCGTAGGTCTGGGCATCATCGTTTTGAAAATCTCCCCTGGTGATTCTAAATGTGCAGCCAAGGTTGAGCCTGCTGCTGAGATGGGCTGCAGGGCCTCTGTCTGAGAGGGCAGGTAGGGAACACAGCACAGCAGAAAGCAGATGCATTTCAGCAACGGTCACACCTCATTCCCCAACCCTCCGGTATGTCCTCATCTGACATCCTGCTGGGGCCTGGAGACCACAGCCTTCATAATTTCATTGCAGAATTCTGATATTTCTGTTTTCTAGATGCCTTTCTTATTCCAAATAATGGCAGCTCTGGGGAGTATGGGGTTCTTCCTACTGATCACGTGTGCCTCAGTCTTCTCATCAGGAAAATAGGCATGACAATAATAGTAGTGATATTGTAGATTCGTTGAGACGCCAGTGAGCTAACATATGGAAATTAGGAGTTAAGTGGCTGGCTTTAGCTATAATTTTTTTTCAGGATTTTAAAATTTATTTTAGAGACAGATCACGGGGCCAGTTGGGGGAAGGGGATGGGCACCGAGAGAGAATCTCAGTAGACTCCCCGCTGATTATTATATATATTTAATTGGTATATGTATTTATAGTTATTTATATTTTTATGCACACACACATACATTCCTGGTTCCATTCCCAAGACGGTGAAACCTTGTTATGCTTCACTCTTTATTTTTTGGACTTTTATTTTTTGGACCATCAAGCGTGGAGCCTGATGTTTTGGGGCTCGATCTCACAAGATCATGACCTGGAGCTGAAATCAAGAGTTGGATGCTTAGCCGACTGAGCCACCCAGGCACCCTGAGCTACCATTTTTGTTATTGGGCATCTTGCTTATAAAATGCCTTCTCCAGAGTCCATTGTTACAAGAATTGGTATTGGCTCTGATACAACCTTTCAGATCTTGCATGACTTTTTAAGGGCCTTTGGGTTTTCCATGCCTCTGGTACACTCCAAATGTGTTACCAAGAAAGTTTCATCCTCTGTCTTTTAAAAACTGAATGGTATTATTGTAAATCTTGGGCACCCTGCTGAGGATCTCCTCCTTGGGCATGAACCAGCCTCACTTGCTTCTGGACCAGTTTTCTGGGCCTGGCACCATAGTGGTGTCTCTTCCAGGGGTAGCTGTGACTACATCTGCCACAGACCCGGATATGGTTATGGACAGATGCTGCCAAGACTGTGGAAGTGGCCAAGGGTGTGGGTAGCAGAGAACTAAATGGAGGAGCTCAGCACCGGAAGAGCCTGTGCACAGACAGCCCAGGGATTGTGAGCTGGCATAGCTGAGCTGTTTGGTCCAATCACACAGACAAAGATCTCCTGGACCTGGGTTCAGAAAATTAGTTGTGGGAGCCTGGTAAGCTGGACCCAGACCAGGGTGCAAATATCTGCATCTTTCTACGTCCCAAAGTGGGTGAAACGAGGGTACCCAACCAGGGGAGAGAACACACCAAAGGGGGACAGAGAGTGCAGTAGTCATCCCCCATAGGAGAGATCGACAGAGTGGCCGTCTGTGATCTAGATAGACTAAGTGGTACAGACATCATCCCCACCTACTGAGGTCACCAGAGGCAGGGGTAGACCAAATATTTAACAAGGGTAGCCCTGTAGTGTGATCAGTGTCAGGCCAGGGACAAAGAGGTGGCTGTGGACACAAGTCCCAGGAGACCCAGCTTCCTATTGAGCTCCCAGTGACAGCAGCTTCCCTCAACTGTGGCTGAAGGCTGTCATGCCCACATGTCTTTGTTTCCTTACCCACGTCTGCACGCGAAGGAATTGAGAACACTATGCTTGCCTTGTGTTGGGCCTTAAGTGGCTGTCCTAGCCCAGCATGTCTGAGAGGAGGAGTTAGGTCCCCTTGTTTCCCACCGTGCCTCTAGGGCACAAGAGGTAAGTGGCATTAGCAGATGCTCTATAATTATTGATTGAATAAATGGATGGATGCATCAACTAACCAATGGAAAATCCAGGCAAGTGGTGCCCATGCCCAGAGGTCCACATGGCAGGTAGCCAGCAGGTCACAGGGCACAGTGCTGTCAACAAGATGAGACCCACTAAAAAATTGCTGGGGTAGGGACCAAGATGTGGACATAGATATAGTGGCTCAAAGAGCCTCTGTGAATCACGGCCCTAGGATCTGGGCAGGTTTGGGTCTTTGGATGAGGAATCTGTGGGCCTGGCAGCTGGGAACTGCTGCCAATGGAGGCAGGGCTGACACGGTAATGAAAAAGACATATGGTCCATTCAAGAGACAGCTAGTTAGTGAAGAAATTGCTCTGGAAGTAGAATATTTTTGAGGTGGATGCAGAATCCATAGGCTTTAACCATAGATCACATCATGTTTTCAAACACATTTCTCTGTGTCGACAATTTCACTTATTCCGCAGATTGTGCCTGATTCAAGTGCCATAATTCCTGCCAATGAGACTGGAGCCATGGCATTTGGGTTCCCAAATTGGGTTTGTGCATTGCAGCTAAATGGCCATCTCTTCATTTAGAGGAGCTGCAGTTTGAAGATGCACCATCAGTACCGCCATGATGATCGATGAGAAGCTCCCAGTCTGGCAGGGCCTCCCCCAGGCACAGCTGGCCTGGCAGGCCCTGTCTGCACCTGCTGGTAACGTCCTTTCACATGTGGCCATGTGCTTTGGGGATGGCAGGTGGGGCCTGAGGCAGCTGGTGTGCTGAGGGGGCAGATGGAAAGAGGCCAGAGCTAGGATCAGATCTAGTACCTAGGACAGCTGCCTCCAAGGTTCCTCAAGGCACACTTCATGAGGACCAGCAAAGGGCAGAGACAAAGGATGCTCTGAAACCCAGGCTGACCTCCTAGGGACCTTGGATATCTGTTTGAAGCAAAGCACCTGCAAGGATGGGGAGCCTGAGTCAGGCTTCATGACGTCATAGGAGGAGGCATGCACAGCCATGCTGCAGGGATGCTTTAAATAGCAGTTTCTCTTATAATTTCTTGGATCTCTACTCTTAACTCCTGCCCGCACTATTATCCCTCTGAAAATGGAATGCAAGAAAACTTAGCTCCACTCAGAGCTGTCAATGGTCTGAGATACGAGAGTTCAGACTCAGGGTTGAAACAAAGGGTTTATTCGAGGAATTAAGGGAATTAAGGGATGAGGTTTGGCTTTTCATAGAAGGAGGATTGCTTGATATCAGAGCAACAGTCGGAGCTGAGAAAATCACCAAGCGCTGAGACCTGAATGCTCTCGCTTGTGGTTTGGGAGAGAATTGAGGAGAACAGGGAAAAGCTGATTCAGATAAGCTGGAGCTCACGTCTCTTTCCTTCGCCTCCTCCAAAGAGGTGCTGGGGCCAGCTCTCTCAGGGACAAACTAGGCAAGTGCTTGCTCCGCTGGGAGGGAAGGAGTAAATGAGAACATCTCCGACAAAGTCTCCCAACACTTAAGCTGGCTTCGTTATAGCCTTTGCTCCCATGTAGACCAGCATGGAAGATAAAAAATTATAAAAGCGTCAGCTCAAATATGTTTGGTTCTTCCTCAAATGGCAATTCTCAGCATGTCACAGAGCTACTGGTTAACTCAGTAGCGTAACAGATGGGGCATATGAGCTTAAAATTATGGTGAAAATTTTATGAAGACCCATTAGCTTCATATGAGCAATCCACAGATGCTATTGGGGTACTTTGATGAGTAATAAATAGTTACATACATACTTGTTTTCTTTAGATGATTAATTCCTGAGGCAGAACCTCTATGTTATTTTCTCCCCCAGAGCCTGCTTAGAAACAACGTTTGGAAGAGGAGTTAGGTCCCCTTGTGTATTTGAGCTGGTGGGCCCCTCAGAGCAAAGCAGTGCTAAGCCACCTTGTGGCCTGGGATGACTCAAAGTAACAAAGGTTCCCGCGCTTTGTGGCTGGAGAGACCACCTCTCCCTCATTCCTGGGCTGGGCCATGTTAGTGGCCGACCCACAGAGAGCACACACGGTTTATGCTTTCCCGCCCTTCTCACCCAGCCCTGCACAGAGCACACCCCCGGCCTTCCGGTGCAAGCAGAACCGGGAGACAGTTCCAACCAGACTGTTCTCTGAACTGTCCCTTGTCCTGCTGACTGAGCCTTTCCTACTGAATCTTACGTGCTTGGATTCCCGTTCCCTTAGGATTCGTTTTTTTCCAGGAAGCTCTTCAGTTTCATGTAAGCGGCCTTCTGTGTGCCTGCCCGCCCCCAATAGATCGAACAGTAAGAGTAAACTAGTAGCATCTAATGTTTATTGAGTACAGGTCTTCTTCAGCTCGAGGTGAGGTTATGCCCCTGTAAACCCACCATATGATGAAAATGCATTTAGTGCACCTAAGGTATCGAACATCACAGCTTAGACTAGCTCCCTTAAAGGTGCTTGGAATCCTGGCACTAGCCTACCTGTAGGCCAAATCATCTCACACAAAGCCTGTTTTATAATAAAGTGTTGAACATCTCATGCAACTTATTGAATACTGTGCCATGAAAACCAGAATGACTGTGTGGGCACAGAATGGCTCTAGGTGTGTCGGTTGCTTGCCCTTGTGATGGCGTGGCTGACTGGGAGCTGTGGCTTGCTGCTGCTGCCCAACGTCACAGGAGAGGGAAAGATCGCTAGTTTGGGAAAAGATCAAAATTCCAAATTTGAAGTATGGTTTCTACTGACTGGACTTTGCTTTTGCACCATCGTAAAGTTGAAAAATCCACTGGAAGCCAAGGACTGTCTGTATTTGCCGTATTCCAGATATTGTGTTAAGCATTTTGTATACTTTTAATTGATTCAATTCTCAAAATAGCCTTGTTAGTTAGGATTCTTTTGATTAAAAATTACAGAAAATCCAATGAAATCCAGCTTATATATGAGGCAATTTATTGACTTAAGTCACTGAAAAGTCTAATTCAAGCACATACCAAAAAGAAACAAATAAAATAGAGACACAGTTGCCTCTGGTGGATCTTGGATTTTTTTCTTCTCCTTTTTATGTTCCATATTGTGTATTTGTTTACACCAGGCATTTGCTGTTTTTATAATCGGAGAGACTTTATTTGAAAGGAGGTTATGTGGCATTTTCCACATTGTTTCGTGTAGTATAATCAACTGGGACTCTTGTTCCCTGGACTACAATGTCCTCAAGAGCAAGGGCATTTCCTTATGTGTCTTTGTAGCACCTTCCTTGCCTTTTCAATTTGTGCTCAAAGATATATGTAAGGTGGATTGAATTCACAGGTCTCATAAGGAAGCTTTCTGCAGTTCCAATTCTTTCAGAAGACAGATGATAATGAGAGAGTAGTTTACACTTGATCCAATACATGATTTCTCAGGACAAACCATGTAACCTCAAAGAGAAGTAATAATCCCAGGTTATTGTGAAGCTCAAATGAGTTAGAGCCCCGTGTGAGCTGTAAAATTCTGTATACCTGGCAGTTGGTAATGGCTTGGGTTTATAGAGCCTTCTCATTCCAAAACCTCTATCCAAGGTGAGTCATGTCTATTTCTAAATTTCCTAAGAGCCATCATTATCTCTTGATGAAAAGATACGGTAGGAGAGAGAGAAGCTGGGAACATCAATTTAGGACACATTATTAATCCCCTGTCGTGTGCACGCTCCACACCCACATATTCTACTGTCAGAGTGTCAGATTCTTCTGACGTCTCCTTCTGGAAAGCTTGAAGGGCTCTCAAACTCAAAAGGTTTGAGACTGAGTTCAGGATCTGGCTTCTAAAACCAGCTCTCTTGTGTTCTCCAACCCAGTGAATCTTTCCACTCTTAACTCTTTTCTCTTCCTCATGCTCTATATTCACGCCCCTGCTGTGATCTATCTACTTCACCTGCTATGTGTCTCTGAAATTTATTCTTCTCCCCATCGTTACTGCCATGACCCTAATTGAAGCTACCATCACCCCACTTCCTACTTGATCTCCCCATGGAAGGGCTTCCCTTCCTCCAACCAACTCCACTTGTAGCGTAACACAACTCTCATCATGTCGCCTGCTCAAACTCTTCCGTGGCTTCCTCACTCTGAGTTTCCAGGCTCCATCTTTAACCAAGCTCACACGTCCCCTGCATGGTAGGGTACCACCTACTTCTGCCCTCCTCTGCTACCCACCCCTTCACTGTTTCAGCTCCCCTGCATGAGCTTCCTTACAGGCCCTCCTACCTGCCTCTCCATGGGCTCTTCCCCTCGACTGGTAGGACTTTTCCTCTGTCCTCCAGTTAATCCTTCACAATATATGTAACATCTCAAAGGGCACTTCCTTAGCATCTGTCTCTTAGTTCCCTGACGAGGTTAATCTGCCTATTATCTTCCATCAGAATCCTGTGTCTCTCCTTCTTAGTGCTTGCTAAAGTTGCAATTTTACATTATTTAATTACTTGATTTATCTTTGTCTTTTCCACCAGTTTGTAAGGTCTATAAGAGCAGTGACCCATGTCTCTTTTTTATTCTCTCTCAGATTCCCAGCACACAGCATCCAGCAGATGATTTGTCCACATATGTTGAATGGATAAATGAATGAATATATGGGTAGATGCTAGACACTGTGCTAGGAGCTAAGGATACCAAAAAAAAAAAAAATCAAATAATGCTATTACCCTCAAGTTTCTCATAGCCTAGAAGGAAGGATAGTACAGGTAGATAGAAGACTTGGAGAGTTCTCCAGAGACCCTCCAAAGAACTGTTCAATGGGAATAGAATACATACAAACAGGAATGAGAACAGGACCTGTCACATCAATGTCATAAGAACTAACTTGTATATACACACGCATACACAAAACATGGACACACATACATGCGTGTAAATATATGTATATATTCACAGGCATACAGGCCATTCCACCACATATTCCCAAGCACCACTTATGGACATAAATAGCAGCCTTCTGCACACAGGCACATAGGCACATGCGCACAAGCAAGCACCCCACACTCACAAACATACCTCACGTCTGCCCCTGTATGCACGCTCACACAGGCAGGGGCACACACATGCGCACACAGGCAAAGTGGATATTGGTCTTTTATTTGCAAAGGTGGGCTTCCCAAGGTTTTATAGATGGGTCAACATGCGGTAGAGTCTCAGAGCAAGATTATCCTATAGCCAGAGCAATGTCCCAAGGAGGAGGGGCCTGGCCAGGCCAACAGGGGGTCCAGGCCCAGGCCAGTCAAGGCTGCAGCCCCAGTGGGAGTGGATTATTAACTGAGAGTCTGAGGTGGATGGTCCACGTTACACCTACTTGGTTCCATGTCTGGGAGTCAAGGCTGCAGCTCAGGGCCAGCTGCTGAGCCTATCTGTGGTAGGTAGAATTGGTCTAAATCCTCACCCTCTGGAAGAAGCAGCAGCCAAACACATTCCCTCCATTCTCTCCTTTTCTCCCTCTCTTCCTTTCTTCCTTTGAACTGATACTAGGAACACTGAGGAAGGAAGCAAGGTCGCTCTCACAGAGCCCACAGGCAAGCACAGCATGCGGACAAGTAGGCGGCCAATCTGTGCAGGGCAGAGGGGCACTAGCTGGTCCCGGAGGCTCGGGGACGCTTTCAGAGGAGACAGATTTTAAGGCGAATCCCAAAGGACTAGTAAAGCACTAGCTGGGTGATGCTGATCAGGGAGATCGGCAGCAAGGAGGCTCCAAGTCTGCATTTTTACAAACACCCGAGTAATTCAAACTGGGGTAGGGGTGGGGATGGGGATGGATCACATGCTGGGAAACACTGGTGTGGGCGGTTAGGGAGAGAGACAAGTGAGGGGGCTTCTGTGATAGTCGGGGTGTAGGGGGTGGTCTTCTTTAAATGCTGGACATTCCAGATGAGGACTCCATGGCACGTCGCACAGACTGAAGACGGGGATACCTTCCCAGGATGCACACATGAGGCCTGGAGGCCGAGCCTCTGTGCTGAGCTTTGTTCACAGGGGGAGACCCTATGAAGGCCCAGCTTTAATGTTTGTGCTTTTCCCCTTGACTGCAAGGGAGTCTCATAAAGCATGTGTAAGTGGAACTCAGGGCCTGCTCCTGTATCTGTGACTCCCCCTTGCTCTAGCCGGGCTGAGAGGTCTGGTCCCCCCGACAGTCTTGGGCAGTGGAGGCACATGGAGAGTCATGGGAAGTCAGCCTGCCTACTCCCTCCTTGCTTTGGAGGAGCGGGCTGTGTCCCAGAGGTCACGGAGGTGGGAGCCAAGGGAAGACCTGAGGGCAGATGTGAGACGGATCCCTTCACTCCCAAGAGATACAGATGAAGGACAGTGACCATGTTTTAATTCTACTCCCTTCTCTCTCTAACTCTTTACATTCGTTCATTCGCCAGGCCTGATCATTTCTTTTCTCTCCCCCCCAATCCCACACCGTTGTGAGTCAGACCTAACTCTTCTTTCTTGCTGGCCTTCCTTTCCCCTGCCTTTTCCATTCGGAAAACTCCTATTCACCCAACAAAGCCCAGATTATAGTCACCACCTCTTCCCTGTGGCATTCTCTGACTGTTTCAGGCTGGCTACACCACACACACACAGCGTGTCTACATGAGAAACAGTAACAACACTGGTCTTGCAGTCTGAAGATCTAGATATAAATCCAGACTATCTCACTTTCTCTTACTAGTTCTGAGATGTGCGGCAAGTGATCGATCCTATCTGAACCTCTTCCTTTCCTCATCTGTAAAATGGGTACTTAATATCCACCTCCTGGACTAGTGTGAGACTTAATAAGATAGACGTCAAGATGGGTATGTAGACTATAAATGCACATCATAAACATCCCATTGGTGAATTCTTTTCGTGTCTGAGCACATTAAACCCCGCTGATCTCCCCCTCCCTCCCAGCCTTCCCTTCAGCTGGTGAGGGCCCCACAGGAGACGCCCGGCTTTCTGCCCTCTTGCTCTGTGCCTGCACACAGGGACCGACAAAGGACAGCCAGCTGAATACGTGACTCTGCAATCCCTCGTCACCCCTGGAAAGGAGGTAAAGGCCTTTTTGAGTTTGGCCCCCTTGGTGAGGTTTGGACACACTGTTTTTATTCAGTGTCCCCATTTGGCCAGCCTGCCCAAGTTTAAAGTAGAGGAAAGAGAAGTTTCTTCCCCTCCTTCGCCCCTGTCCCTCTGGCGGCTTTCCTTGAACCCCGGCTCATGAAGCTATAGTCAGCCTCCCTGACGGCAGTTGTCATGTGTGGGCACTTGGGCCGCCATGGCCACGGGTCCAGAGCTTTGAGCATCCTGCCCCCCGCTCACCCTTCCCCGGGCCTGCCTCTCCCTGTGGCCCCGCCTGCCTGTCTCGCTGTTAACATCGAAGGACAAATGCAGCCCTATATTTCAAAGTCATCGGGCAGATCGGATTAATTTTGGAAATGAACAACACGAAGATTCATCACAAACTTTCAGGTATGAGCAGCAATAAACAAAACCGGAGCATGGAGCGCTATTTATTTATTAAAACAGTAAATTGAAGGGAAATGGGCTATTTATTTTGCACGATGTCTTCCACAGAAATAATTGGCTCATTAATCACGCTCTCGCTGTGGTCACGTTCAGAAGGTCAGGCTCGCCGGGGAATTGAAGCAGGGAGTGCTGTGGACAGCCCTGGCAAGGCGTGGAGCCCAGAGAGGCTGGCCCCCCAGGGGGCTGGGGCCTGTCCCCGGGATCCCGTATCACAGGGAGGCAGCCAGGCGGACGGAAGGCAGCACGGCACAGTGGCTATGGCCACAGATGGGCAGCAGGGGCCTGAGTTCAAATCCTGGCTCCTGCCGCCTCCTAGCTGTATGACCTTGGGCAAGCTGGTTGACCTCTATGCCTTTATTCCTTCGTCTATAAAATGATGCTGGTGATGGCACCTAACTTGTAGGGTGCCAACAGTTAAGTGAGTTGACAAAGCACTAGCATGGGCCTTGGGGGCAGGTGTGGTGCTCTTATGGACGTTAGTTGCATTTGCTTGTTCCGTCCAGGCGGAGCCTGGGCTGGGACACTCTGGCGTCGCTGGAAGCTTGGAGCACAAGGTGACTACGGGGTACCCAGGGCCCCCAAGGGAGGCCCAATATGATAGTAGAGGCTATGGGGTCAGGCCTGACTCTTACTGGTTATATGTCCTTATCGAACGATTTGGCTTTTCTGTGCCTCAGTTTTCTTAACTGTAAAATGGGGGTGATCACAGTAGCACTAGTTAATAGGATTATAATGAATGTCACATGAGGAAATACATGGAAAGTGCTTACCTCAGTGCCTGGCCGTAGAAGCAATCAAATATGTTGTTTTAATGATCATGCTTAGGACCTTCCCAGCCTGTGGCTTTCCGCCAGATGATCAGGCATGGCCCAGGCATGGTGGAGGTGAGCAGACAGGCTGGACTTCAAGCCCCTTCCCCAGCAGGAAGGGGGAGGGGGCCAGAGCCCCAAAGGGGTAAGGGCCGAGGAAAGTGTGCCTACGGCCAAGGCCGCCGTGCAGCCGAAGGGTCCCCATGGTTTGGGCAGGTGACAGCAATGAGCAGGGGTTTGGGTGTGTGGGACAGCACAGCGTGGATGAGTAGGTGACCTCTTGGCAGCAGCACCCCAGCCAGTGAGGGGCTCCAGAGCCAACCCAGTGGACTGAGGCTCCTGGGGAGACTGAGCCCCAGCTGGGAGTCAGTCTTCTGGTATAGCATAGTGGAGGGGGTGGAGCGGCAGGACGGAAAGGCCAAATGTGGAGCACACATGCATGCTTTGCCTCTCACCTGCTCACCAGTGGCACCAGAGCCAGAATCTTTCCCAAAATGTCACTCCAGGGGTCCGTGACCAACCAAACTCCCTCAGATGGATGGGACCCGTGTGCTGGACCAGTGCTACAAGGTCAAGGCCCATCCTAGGCTCCTCTAGGGCGGAGAGGCCAACTCTAGCCCCCCAAGCTGGGGAGGGGCTGGGGCTGAAGCTGTTGAAGTAACCTTGAGTTGCCGTGGCCCCTAGAGGAACTGGACAGGAGGAGGCAAGGCTGATGACATCCCTGAGGGCCTCAGGCTGTAAGTGGGGAGACGGCTCTCCCTTCTCGTTCACATCAAGGAAGGGGTAATGAAGTGGGGGAGTACGAGGTGTGGTCGGTTGCAGTGCAGGAGGCTTTCGGAGCACAAGAGGCAGCCTGGGGCATCTAGACTTCAGGGAGGCTGAGTGTGTGGGTGATGGTTGTTCTCATTCTCGGCTCTTTTCAGGCCTGCTGTGTGGGCTGCATCGGTGGCTCCTTGGCCTTCTGCCTCCTGTTGAGTGTGGTCAGTGGGAGTCTCTGATAGCATATCTGTCAGCAGGGGGAAGGAGAAGTAGAGGTATTTTCCCCAAGCCTCCCCCTGCCGTCCAAAGGCTCCCTCTCTGCTGGGTTGTGGGCCCCACAGTGGGGGCTCCCCCTGCCATGGCTGCCGATCCTGCTGGGCAGCCCAATTCCATGGCCGCAGCGTCAGTGGGCCCTGGAAGCACCTGCTCTTTGTCCCTTTAGCCATCCTGCTATTCCTGTCTTTGGGTGCTGCCCCTACCCCTCCCACACCCCTGAAGGACTGTTGTCCCTCTCCTTAAACGGCTCTTCAGTTAACCCCTGAGGGCTGCCGCCAGGGTCCTGACTCATACACTGAGTACAGAGGGTCCTTTTTGTCCTAGCAGGGGGAGGGGTCAGCCTTTGCCAGGAGCTGCATTTCCATCCTCAGGAGCTGAAGATGGACCAGGCCTGTGGAAAAGTGTGAGGAGAGCACCCTAGGGGAGTAGAAAGTACTGGGGGGCAAGAACTCGCATGCTGCCTCTTGGTTTGGGGATCATGACCTTGGCGCCCCCTTTAGCGGTCCAATCCCTCCCAGAAATCCTGGGGAGTCTCACCCTGGAACCAGGGGTGGGATCTGGGGCCAAGCTCCCCAGCTCGAAGGGAGCACAGTGCCCCTAGGGGTTGTGATGAGGGAGGCAGCAGGAACCTGCCCACTAGAGGAGGAGGGGAAGGGCAGGGAGCGACCCAGGGGCTGGACCTGGCCTCAGATGCTTCTCTCACCAGGAGCAGCTCCACCTGAGAGAGGGTTCTGTGTCATGGGCTAGATTCTGGGTGTTTTCTAAAAACAAAACAAAACAAAACAAAAAAAACCAAAAAAAAAATGCTGTATCACAGGCTGGATCTGCTGTATAATTTGATGGGCCTGGTACAAAATAAAAATGCAGGGCCCCTTATTGAGGAATTATTAAGGATTTCAAGACACCGGAGCATGAAACTAAGCTGGAGTGGGGGCTCTGGGCTCGAGGTCCCATGCCACACACCCATGAAGCCAGCTCTGGCCATGGGTTCCCCCTGTGGAGACCACAGGTGGGTCCCCCTCCCCTGGGAAGAGCAAAAGGGCACCTGAACGGAGACTGGCGTTATGTGGCGACAGTCTTTCAAGTCTGGCTCCCATGTAAGGCTACACTAACTTGAAAACTTATCCATATGAGGGCCAATGCCTTCCTAGGCCCTTTCTGACTAATCATGTTAGCCAAACACCAAGGAAGGCCAAAATTCCCGTCTATGGGTAGAACAAGATGGGCTGAGGCCAGCAGCCCAGGCAGCAGGACTTGAGGGTCTCGTGGGGTCAGGATCTGGATGTGGCTTAGGCGTCTACCGCCTTCCCCTCGGTCCTCTTTGGCGCGGAAGGCAGAAGGAGCATGGCGGAGGGAGGATACATTTTTGGGTGACTCTGTCTAGGTCTTGCTTTCCTGGGCTTTATTTAGACTGTTGTGATCACAAAGAGAGCAAACATAGACTTTGAGGGCCAAGGAGTCTCTCAATCTTGCCTCAGAACTACCTTGTGTCTCTTACCTGGAATGAGAAAGAATTCTTCCATGAGAACCAAAGAACTCGGATTTCCTCTGCTTTCCAAGGACCATGTTAAATGATATTAAGTGACAGCAGCCTGATTGGTTATAAAAAAGATCTTTGGGGAATGGGCCAAAATGGCTTTTCTCTTTGGGGTCAGAGTGTGTATTTATGTCTCTAGCTATGTGACTACTGCATATGTGTGCACACGCATGTGCACGTGAGTGGCTGTGTAAGCCGGGCATGTGTTTACATGGAGGTGGTAGTTGCACGTCCCTCTGTTGTGCATGTGTTCACCCATGGGGGAGGGCCTGGGTATGAGTAGGTTCTGGTGTCTAAAGTCTTTATATCCTGCTCAGGTCAGACTTGTTTGTTGTAAAGAGCAGAGATGCACTCAGCCAACTCTGGGAGAGTAGAGTAGAGTAGTAGAGTAGAGTATGTACCCGTGGGGTCTGGGATGAAGAGGAAGTGCGGGCAGGGCTATGGCTGTCTGTGGTCTCCATCTGTGACATGGACATGTGATCCGGGTTCCTCGGTGGCGGGGGTTGGGGGGGGCGGTCCTGCTGCCCCTGATCATCAGCTCCGTTTTGTGCTCGGCTCTGCTATGGTGGCCCCCTCGTGACCTCAGCATGCACAGGGCCGTGGCATGGTTGGTCTTGCTGGGCCTTGATGTACCCCATGGCTTGTCTCTGTGTGTGGCCATGGCTTCGGGCCTTCTTTGCTGTCTCATTCTTTACATGTGTTTTAGTGCAAATTTGCAGGGAGAATTTGATTGACCCAGTTCATCTTTCTGTGTTAAGTCATTGATTACTGGCCGGCCTATGGACATCTGCCCTCGGGTCAGCTTGAATCCCTGTGGAGGGAGAGAGCGTGGTATGGTACAAATGGGGTCACAGCTGGGGCTGAGGCTGGGACAGTTTTCCTCAAAAGGGGTGTGGACACAGAGGGCAATGACACACATCTCAGGTCCCCATGCACAAATTCCCTGACACCTGCTCAGGATGCTGTGGGTGACCAGGACAGCCAGGCTGCCCCCAACAGGCAGGACTGGCCAGGCAAGGTGGGTGTGAAATGTAGGCAGCCTCCTGGAGCCTGGAGTCTGCCCTTCACCACCCCTCTTCTGCTGCCCTGTTATGCTTGAGTTGTGTTTTCCCTCAAAATCCGTATGTTGAAGTCCTGGAAGTCCCCGCAGAATGTGACTTTATTTGGAGATAGGATCTTTACAGAAGGAATGCAATTAAAATGAGGCCTATTAGGATGGACCCTAATCCAATATGACCTCTTCCTACAAGAGGAAGAGATTTGGAAACAGCGACACACACAGAGGGAAGGCAGTAGAATGGCAGAGGGAGAAGAGGCTGTTTATAAGCCAAGGAGAGAGGCCTGGACGCGATATTTCCTCATAGGCCACAGAGGAACCAACTCTGCTGACACCTTGATCTCCGACTTCTGGACTCCAGAACTGAGGGACAACACATTTCTGTTGTTTGGGTCCCCCAAAGTGCAGTGTGGTCTTATAGAAGCTCTGGAAAACTGACATTCCCCCACTTCAAGAAAAACTTGATTATTTTTTTAATTTTTATTTATTTATGATAGTCACACACAGAGAGAGAGAGACAGAGACACAGGCAGAGGGAGAAGCAGGCTCTAAGCAGGGAGCCTGATGTGGGACTCGATCCCGGGTCTCCAGGATCATGCCCTGGGCCAAAGGCAGGCGCCAAACCGCTACACCAAAACTTGAAAAAAAGGAAAGAAGGCACAGGGCACCAACATCCCTAGAGGGTGGGTTGGGGCTCCAGGTGTCCAGAGCATGTGACAGCCAGGAAGCCAGGCCCTCTCATGCCCACAGCCCACCCCTGCGTTTAGGGCTTCTGATCTGGATGCTTCCAACACCCAGCTTCTGGACTCAGAAGGAGGAAAGTCTGAGGCTGGTGCCTGAGGGACTCATTTACCATCTTTGGTGAGACCCAAAGGTGGAAGAGAAACGGATCCTCTTGCATTTCAGGAAGACCGCTCTGACTACTGCTGTGTGGAGGGCTGATGATGTGGAGACGGGGGAGACTGGAGGTGGGGAGGCAGGGTCCGGGTGAGCGATGAAGCAGCTCCAGAATGCTGTACTGACAAGATGCGGGGCATGAGGAGTTGGGGTCTAGGAATGAAAGGAGGTCTCTGGCGTGAGCACCTGGTGGAGGGTGTTGTGGTCCCTGGAGTGGGCAGAGGGGAAGAGCAATGGGTGAGTTCTCCTCATGTCACCCCCGCATTGTCTGAGGGATGCTCACCCAGATACCCAGGGCCTGCCAGCAGTGGGAGACTGGGTCCGGAGCTTGGAGGAGAGGTCAGGGTACAGATGTGGATTTGGGTGGCCCTGGTGTCTAGTGGCCCTGTGGCATGGATGTAGGACCGTTATGCAGGGGCGGCCGTGAGCAGCTTCTCTCGGAGCAGACCTAGGGACTGGCCTGTGGGAGGTGACCGGGCATGTGTGGCACACAGAGGGAGCAGGGGCATGAGACAGGGAGGGAGGAGCATCTGTATGGGGGACATTCAAGTGGGCCGCTGGGACTCAGTCCCATGGGGGACCCCTTGAGACACTGGGGGATCAGGCCTCACATTTGTCACCCTGAAGGTGAGGAGGTGCATCCCTCATTGACTGGGGCCTGTTCTGAGGCCCAAACCCTCAGGATTTCCGTCTGCCCACGCACGGGCCTGAGCACGTGCCTATGGCCAGGGAAGGGCCCCTGGCAGGGACCCAGGAAGCTGCAGGAGCTGTAGGTCTGCGGCTGCCGGCAGGTGACCTTTGGGGCCAGGCAGCATATGGCAAGGTCACTGATGGCCTCTGCCGTGGGGAGTGAGGGGCCCATCCTCTCCCTTCACTACACAGGACGGATGGGCCCCAGGGCAGGGGCAGGCGAGGGCTGGGGCTGAGCTGTGGCCACAGGCTGTGGGCCGGCACGCGGCACGGCTGCCTGTCTGTCCAGGGGCTCCTAGGCACCGGCTACGTGTGTCAGAGAAGGCAGTGAAAATGGGAAAGCAAGTTGTTTAATGTGCAAATCATTAAGAAAAATAATGATCTCACTCCAGGGTGTTCAGCGAGCCCCCAAACAGCTGCTAATCAGCTTGTAGAAGCAGTGGGGTGAGGCTGGGGTGGCTCGAGGCTGGATGTGGCTGAGAGCCTCCGGCCTCCGTCTGTGTGCTCTCCTCCTGCCTCTGCCCCGCACTCACCCAGCCCCTCTGCTTTGGACACATGAGCCTTGGAGTCGCACCTTGGATGTCTCACCTTTATCTCTCTGGGATGTAACTGAGCCTGGACTGGCCATGTGGTCCCCACTCTTAGGAGGCCAGGGCCCTCAGGGATCATCTCAGCCAATTCTCTCACCAGGGCCTGGACATCTGGGCTCAGGGAAATGGTGAGTTGGTGTCTTAGGAAGAAGCTGCCCCCAGACCCCCCCATTTTAACTGCCCCCCCCCCCGATTAGCTCAAAGAGTGCTATCCTGGGGTCTGCTTCTCAGAGTGTAGACTCTGGGAGAGGTCAAGGGCAGGGTGCCTTTGAGAGAACAAGGATGTGCGGGGTTTGGAAAAGTGTGGGTTTAGGTAGCAATGAGTTTTAGGACAAGTGCCCCTGGGCAGGTGATACAGACAGGGTAGGTGCTGGCACCAGTTGGGTGGGCCATGGATGTTGCCAGGTGTGGCCAAGTGTGGGCATAGATTGGCACACGGGTGTGGATATCGGTGAGAGCACCTGGGTATCAGGATGTCAGTAGATAAAGTACTAACAGCTAAGACCTTATAGTATTTACTATGTCCCCATCACTGTTTTACATGTTTTACATACATTTACTTATTGAATTTTCACATTTACTTATTGAATTACTTATTGAATTTTCCCATAAAAGATATTCCTAGTTTTTTTTTTTTTAAGATTTTATTTATTTATTCATGAGAGACACAGAGAGAGAGGCAGAGACACAGGCAGAGGGGAAGCAGGCTCCCTGTGGGGAGCCTGATGTAGGACCCCATCCCATGATGTAGGATCACAACCTGAGCCCAAGGCAGATGCTCACCCACTGAGCCACCCAGGTGCCCGATAGTCCTAGTTTTTAAGGAGAGGACCCAGAGACTGGGAGAGGTTAAGCAGCTGCCCGGGATGGTCCAGCTAGTAACGGGCTGTGTGACTCAGAGTCCACACTCTTGGTCCTTCTGCCCTACAGCAGGGACAGGGTGCAGGCAGCGGAGAGCTGTGGGGGATGGACACAGGTGTTGGGATGCACAAAGTAGAGGCCACCGCATGTAGGAGAGTGTGTGATGGATGAGGCTGGGGACGCGGGGTGTTCAGACGCAGGGTGTTGAGGCGTGAAGTAGAGGCCACCGTGTGTGGAGCAGGAGGCCTGGGTGGATGCAGGAGGTTGGGCATGTGGCAACTGATCCAGCCTGGTGCCAGGCAGGGGCCTCAGCCTTCAGCAGGGAATCAGAGTTACCCCGACCACTTGTTAACCCCCGTTTCTGGTTCAGGAGTGTCAGGTGGGGCTTGAGAGCTGGGGACCAGACGTAGGGGCCCCTGGTAGGCAGTGCGTGGGGGTGGTCATGAAGCACAGGCAGTGGTGTGGGGAGGCGAAGAAGGCGGTGGGGAGGTGAGACTAGCACAGAGGTGACCTCCGAAGCATGGGTGGGTTGCAGCTCCGGGGAGGCGTTTGTTGGAATGGGGTGGGGGAGTGAGTGTGGGGGAAGTGAGCGTGCCAGACGCGGTGACTATGACTCCCTTTGAGGGTCCTGCTTCCAGTGTCCACCTCCCGGGTGGGGGCTGTGGGGTGCGGGCTGTCTAGCCAATGTCTGGGCATCCTCTCTGTTCTGTGGTGGGAGTTAGACGGAAGCCTAAAGGGGAGGCTATGGTGGTGGCCTGGGAAGCCCCAGTAGCCCCTCCAGGGTGAAGCCTGTGCTAGATGGAGTTCTCGGTGTGCCAGGTGGCCCAGACAGGAGGACCCTCTCCCTCCGGGGGTCCCACAGGCACAGGGGGTTTCCCTATGTTCACTCAATGTCCAGCTATAGAGTACTGATCCCAGACAGGCAGGTGCTGGGGCTGGAGGCCCCTGCGACCCAGAGAACGTGAGGGGGTGAGTGGGGCCAAAATCTGCCCCCCAACCCCGAGTCTTGCAGCCTGTCACTCACTATTGGTCTGCTATGAGCCAGAGGGTTGGAGGGAGTGCTGGGGGCGGTGCTGGGGGTGTCCTTCAAGCTAAAAACAGGAGCCTCCAACCTGAGGAGGCCTCCTCGGACTGGGACAAAAACCATTCAGCTAGAAGCTATTGGAGGGACAGAGGACTGGGGAACAGGCTCCAAGGAACACAGTCCTACCCTGAGGGCCTTTGGTCCCCCGAGGCTGGGCCCAGAGGGGTGACTTGGAGCCCAAACGGAACAAGCCCTGTGTTATGGGTGCAACCGCACCCCCCAAAAGATAAGAAGTCCTCGCTGCTCAGCACCTCACAACGTGACCTGATTTGGAAATACCGTCTCTACAGAGCTAAGCAAGTTCAAATGAGGTCACCATGGTGGGGCCTAATATAAGGTGTCCTTATACAAGCAGGGAATGTGGACCGGGAGACAGATCCACACAGAGGGAGGATGACAAGGAGACACACGAGGCACACGGCCACCTCGAGCCGAGGCACGTTGGAGGCTACCAGAGGCTAGGAGAGGGCCTCACACAGATCCTCCCTCACGGCCCTCGGAAGGACCCGACTCTGCCCATGCCTTGCATCTGGACTCCCAGCCTCCAGAATCAGGACAGAATGAATCTCTGCTGCCTCAGCCACCCAGCCTGTGACACTTTGTCATGACAGCCCCAGGAAACAAGTACACTGTGACTCACGGAAGGAGTGACTGGATGGGGGCGTTTGGAGGCAAGGGTCACTGCTGAGGGCTTTGGGAGGTGAGGGAGGTGACATCAGGGGAGGGCAGTGGAGCCTGGAGCCTCGCAGCGGAGGAGCACCCCTGCTTTCTCCAGAGGACGCATCTGCTGTGGTGGAGGCAGAAGGAATCTGCTCCATGGAGGTGACCGTGAGGGCACAGTGCCTTTCTGCCCCCCCCCCGGGGGGCCTAACGAAGAAAGCTGGCAGTTTGCACGGGCTCCCACTGTTGGCAGGGGCTTCAAGCCTCCTTTCTCCAGGATGAGGACACAGGGACCCATCTTTGGCCACAAGAACTCCAAGTTCAGAGGAAGCAGGCAGGGATCTGCACGGAGCACCAAATGACCACAAAACCCCTTTTCTTAATCAATAGTATTTTATTGTCAGTTATAAATATTTTCCATTTGTCCCCTATTTACAGTTGCAAAATAGTTTATGATATTATACCATCACCCACCATTCGGCACCCTTCTATAAACTCCATGAAAATCACATAGGAAATAAAACGCTCTTTTTTTTGGGGGGGGGGTCCCACTAACCCGGTTCCCCCAGACTCCAAACAACCCCACACGGACAGCAGGCAGCAGGTGCTACACAGTAGCAAAGGGACGGGCAGGGGCGGCTCCCAGCAGGGTCAGGACGCCAGGCTCCTCAGGACGTTGGTGATGCTCCAGTGCTGGCCCGAGCACCTCTGCAACACCAGCTGGAAGCCAAACTCCGAGTCGCTGTTCTCCTGCAGCTCCAGGCAGCGCTTGGACTTGCGGTTCTGGATGGGGCCTCCCTAGGAGCCGGGGCGGAGAGTGGAGTCAGAGGGCAGAGAGGTAATGTGGGGGCGGGGGGGTGGTGCGAGGCCGAGGGGCTAGTGGGGGCTAGAATCATCGGTGTGTCCGGATGCTTGGGAAGCAGAGAGGCTCCGGGGGAGTGGGGCCCACTATTCCCACGTAGCCTCAGGCCCCCCACCTGTGATGTGCCGGTCTCTTCCCTAAGACTGAACGTGCGCCTCCGTTTTCTTCTCAGGGCCCTAGATCTTTGTTAGCCCAACTTCCGTGTACTTGGCTGGGGTGTGGTGTGCTGCTTTATTCCTAAGCTCCTACCCTGGGGGCCAGGCCCTGTTCCCCAGAACCATGGGCTCGGGTCCTTGTGCTCCCATCACAGCTGCCCAGTTTCAGGCACTATCTTCTCTCACCTGGACCAGCCTCCTAGCTGACCCCCCTCTGACTTCCCGAGGCAGGGAAGAGCCATCTCTCTAAAATGTGCATTTGGCCTGGAGGACAGAGTTCAAGTCCAAGCACAGCCCCCAAGGTCTTCCTGGCCTCGCCTCCTCCCTCAGCTCCCACAGCTTCTGTGCAGCCGTGCCAAACTCCCTGCAGTTGTCTAGACCTATTGGCATTATATCAGGGTTCCTGGACATGGAGCAAGCTGTGTCCTGGGTTGGGGGTCCTTCCGCAGGCTTCCATAGCAGGCCAAGCCACAGTCATGTTTCAAGGCTCTGCTCCTGCTCCATCTCCTCCAGAAGCCTTCTCACCTCCCACCTAACCCCCCTCCACCTCTCCTCCAGTCCACCCTGCGCTTTCTCCAGCTCAGCACTGTTGAGTGCTGATGGAATTACTTGCTTACCCGTCTCTCCCTCCTCTACGCTGAGGGTTCTATGCCTTATCAATTTCTGTGCCCTCAACATCCAGCAAAGAGCCTGGTACATAACAGATGATCAGTAAATGTTGGCTGTCATAACCCGCACAGGTTGAGAAGGGATGGGTCACAGGACAGGATGGCAGTGTCAGGTGTTTCACTCTGGAGTGGCCCTGGGCAGGCCTGACAGCAGAGAGAGGGAGGCCCTGCCTCGTATGACCGCAGCCCACCCCCAGCAACGTCCCATGCCCATCCCAGTGAACAGCATGCTGGGAGAGAGGGAGACAGCAAACTTCTACTGTAAGGGGTCATCCCTAATTGGCTGACACTGTCCCCGTGGTGACAAATGATATGTCAAGAGAACATTAAGATTCAGTTTTCACAGTGACCTAAGAAGCTGGCAGGATTTACCATGGCTGGTCACACACACCCCCGAGACCCAACACTCCCACGGCCAGGGGTGTATCTAGCAGGAATGTGTGCACCAAAGACAAGCACCTGGGTGCTTTCTGAAACATGATTTGCAAAAGTTCCAACCTGGAAACAAACCCAGAAGTCCATCCACAGTAGAATGCATAAATAACTTGTGGTTATTCACATGCTGGAATACTGTCCAGCATCAAAAATTTACAAACTAGAGCTCCACTCAGTATGAATAAACCTAACAGATATCACACATACACAATTCCACCTGTATACGCTTGCCCAACAGGCAACATAGGACCCATGTTAGAGCCAGGATGGGGGTGATCTTTGGGGAGGCGGGCGTGGGAAAATGATGGACAGGAGGCCAGAGGGGGGTTGCTGGGGTGCTGGTAACATAGGTGTTTGCTTTTTAAAGATTTTATTTATTCGCGAGAGACACAGAGAGAAGCAGAGATGCAGGAAGAGGGAGAAGCTGGCTCCCTGTGGGGAGCCTGATGTGGGACTCGGTCCCAGGACCCCAGGATCAGGGCCTGAGCCGAAGGCAGATGCTCAACTGCTGAGCCACCCAGGCGCCCCTGCTTTGTTTTAAATCATTGAATTGAACATTTATATTCATGCATGTCTCTGTATATATGTGTTATTCTTCAATTAAAACAATTTTTTAAAACGCAGCTCCCTCAGAAGGGACTTTGAACAGTGGCTGAAGGAGGCAGGTGATGAGAAGCTGGGTGGCTAGGGGGAGCAGGGCTGTGTCTGTATGTCTGTGTGTACGCTGGGGGTGGAGGAACGGAATTCCCAGCTTCCAGTGTGTGGGACACGACCCAGCACATTTCTTTAGGCATCTTCAAGGGAGGAGAGCAGGTGTCTCCTGCTGCGTCCCGAGGCCAGCGGGGACTCATGGCACCAAGAGCAAGGAGACAACAAAGGGGATACCCAAGCAGTGAGTTCATCTGGGGACCACGGGCTCGGCCCGAGAGACACCGGCAGGCTGACACCCTAAGGGTCAGAGGAACAGGTGGCCGTCCGACGAGGCCTCCGAGAGGACCCTGGAGTCCCCACGTGGGAGAGACTCTGAAGGTCGAGCCTCCTGCTCTCACCAGCAGCCTTAATGGCCTCTACTCCAGCCTGGGCCTCCAGCTCTGCTTGGCTTCCTCCAGGAGGACACACGCAGCCCTCCTGATCCAGTGCTCTCTTTCCCAAGCTGCCCTGCCCGGGAGCGTTCTCCTCCCCTTGAACTAAAATCCTTGTCTTGGGGGCATCCAGCGAGGTGTTCCAGACTGTCCCCCGGGTTCCCACACTGGGATCTGCTCCTGCTTCTCCTCCACCTTTCCCTCCCAATAGGGGATGGTGAGGCCCATGTGCCGCACATTCTATGCTATTCTAGGTTAAACTGGCCCAGTTCTGCGTGCAACAGCCTTGAATGATTCTTCCATCCTGGCCTGCCCTCCTTTGGACCACTTCCAGGTATTCTGTGTCACTCAGAACTGACTGCCAAGCAGAGGGCCACCGCCTCACTTCCACCGGACAATGGGCTCCCGCAACATAGCCAACAAGTCGGCACTTGTGTGGCCACGCCAGGTTCCAGGGATGATGTCGGGGTGATGTCTTCAAGCTGTCCACTTGCAAGCTGTGGGTCCCCATCCTGTCCCTTAAAAGCTGGACCTCTGGATCCAGAGACATCCCTTGTGACACTTACTCTGAGCAAGGCCAGCCCATCCCTCTGCCAGGCCCAGGTTTCTCTAGTTTGTGTTTCTGTGGCCTGAGCACACTTGCGGCCACACCCGGGTTGGGGGGCGTCACTGCTGCTTCTCTGGCCAGGGTGTGGCCGGGCTCCCCTGACCCTCCAGCACCCCTGCTGGCCAGCGGTGTGCCCCAGCCCGTGTTGCCAGGGGTGGGCTCAGGCCATAGTGCTCGCTAGTGCTCAAGGTCTGCCGGCCTTCCTGGCAGTGATACGGGAAGGGGCAGGTGTGACCCAGGAGGCTTTTTTCCTGCCCCTCAGCTGGTGGCCGTGGGCGAGCTGCTCCACCCTCTGCTTCCACTGGGTCTAGGACCAGATGCTAATTTCTGTCCTGATTACTGGAGGACGAGCATAAGGAGTCATGGGAAACTCTTTTATCAGCTCAGAAACAACAAACAGATGTGAGGGTGCTCAAGGCACCGGATGGCAGCTCTGGAAAAAGCCCATGATGGGCAGGACGCGGGCCAGGCCAAGTGGCCATTCGCTCTGCTGAGGACTGACTTCTCGGCTCTTCCCCAGGGGCTGAGCTGGGCCTTGCCTGCCAAGGGCCAAGCTGCTTCGGCCACCCCCGGATCCCTGAGCTCAGAGAAACTTGTCCCAAACAGAGAAGGCCGCAGCCTCATCTTTCCTGCTGCTGCTCTGGCACATTCTAAGCCTTCCACGGGGCACCTTGCCAAGCCCGAGAGAGGGAGGTCTCTGGGAAGTAAAGTGTTCCTTCAGGGACTCAAATGTGACATTTCCCAGACCCCATATTGGCCCTCTGGACCCCGGAGACAGGAAATGTGGTGACCCTGGGGCAGAAACAGCCCGTGTGGCCTCTGGGAAGGATGGGAAGAGATGGAGTGAGGCCGAGAGCAAGGCTGTGAGGGAGACGCAGCCTCAGTGAGTGTCTGGACCTTCAGGGAGGGCGAAGTGTGTGGTCGAGGCGAGCTCCCTCCCTAGAGGCTCTGTGAGGAGAATCTTCTAGAGCAGAAGAGTAAGGCCTCTTGGAGGCCACACTGAGCAGCCCTGGAATGTGTCTTGGGAGCACATCTGGGCTATGGGAAGAGGAGACAGGCCGCCTCTGGTGCTAGAGCTAGTACCGGCCACGGGTGCTGGCTTCCTCCTTTCTTCCTTTCCGGACCTCAGCCTGTCTCACGCAATAAACCCTGGGCTCTTACCTGCTCTCTGAGCAAATTCTGTTCACAGTTGCAAAGGAGCCTCCCTTTCCTCCATTTGCTCCCTTCCTGGTGAGCTTCGCACCCTCGGGAGCAGCCTGGTGCTGTTTCTCTCTGTCCCTCTGCCTGCAGCCTAGGCTCTGAGATAGAGCCAGTCGCAGTCAGGGCTGATGCTGTGTCAGAGGCCCTACAAGTCCAACCTCATGTACTCCTCACAAGAGCCCTGAGAGGTGATCACAGTTATTCCCACTTCACAGAATTGGGGACAGGGGCCCAGAAAGGTTGGGACACAGGCCCAGGGTCACATGGTCAGTAGGCAGTAGAACCAGGCTGGGCACCCCATTCACTCTTCCTCACTAGGACGCGTGGCTAGACCCACACCATTTCTCCCACTCCATGCCTGTCTCAAAGTAGCGGTCTAGACGGAGAGCTGCTGGTGCCTCAGTGCCTGGAGTGGAGGCAGTCCGGGCTAGTTCCTCTGCGGGCTTTCTGCAGATACATGAGTCGTCCATCTCTTCATCCATCCAACAGATATTTCATGAGAGCCTACTGTGTGCCCGAACAGTTCTAGGGCATGGAGATACACCAGTGACTAAACAGGAGAAGATCTCTGTCCTTATGGAGATGATACTCCAGGAAGGCCAGCAAACGGTCAATTCTCTGGTGTGTTAGAAAGTCATAAAGCCATGCACAAAAATGTAGAACAGTGCTATGGACTGAATGGGAGTCCTTAAAATTCATATGTTGCAGCCCTAATGCCCAGTGTGATGATATTCGGAGGTGGGACCTCTGGAGGGTAATTCGGTCATGAGGGTGGGGCCCTCACCAATTAGATGAGTGCCCTTCTAAGAAGAGACACAAGAGAGATGAGCCCTCCCTCTGCCATGTGAGGACGTGCTGAAAAGGTGCACACGTGCAGGCCAGGATCAGCAGACACTGTCCACTGCCACCTTCATCCTGGACGTCCCAGGCTTCAGAACTACGAAGAATAAATGTTTGTTGTTTAAGCCTCTCAGTCTACGGTCTGTATTCTAGTGGCCTCAGACGACTCAGTAAGAGAGCTGGGGAGTGGTGGTAAGCAGGCGGCAGTCTGTGGCAGTGACAGGCGGTCAGGGTAATCCTCGCCGGGAAGGGGAGAGCTGAGCGAAGGCGCGATGGAGGAGGGGGGGTGGCCTAGGTGCTATCTGGGGACAGTCCCTGTGCCCCCAGAGCGAGGATCCCGCACCAGCACAGGCTTGGTGAGTTCAGCGAACAGCACGGGGCTGGGGTGCAGCTTGGGGGCGGGGTGGGAGTAGGAGATGAGGCCCAAGAGGTCCTCGAGGGAGGGGCAGGTTGTGTGGGGAGTCACAGCCACTAGGTGGCTGGATTTTGACTTTTAATCTGGTGACAGGGCCAGCCACTGCAGGGTCGGACTGACATTTACTGGGCCCCTCTGGCTGTGGTGTGGAGTGTGGGGTGTGGAGCATGGTGGGGAAGGGAGGAGGCAGGGAGGCCCGTGGGCAGGCTCTGTCCTCACAGCCACTGGGCCAGGCCCCAGGCTCTGATGGGCTGGAGCTTGCTGTAGAGACCCCAGCCGACCCTGCCCTCCAGCTGACCCTGCCCAAGCAAGGGAGGGCACAGTCCCTTGCTTTACCAGTCCAGCCATCTAAATTATTTGTGTAACACATACAACTACAGGATCTGGAAACATACAATACTTTTAATTAAAGAATTTAAATGAGGGCAATTAAACCTGGCAGGAGAGATGCTACAGCACACAGCGAGCTTAATTGGAATGGAAACCGAATTAAATATGGAAACAGCATTAAAAAAAAATCAAAAGCTCAATATATAGAGTGAAGGAGGCTAATAATAATTCCTCGAGGTGGGCTCCCAGCCCCCAGCCTAGCTCCTTCTCCTGGGCCTCACTGGCATAGTCACTAGGAAGGGCACGAGAGGCCTGTGGGTGGAAGCAAAGAACTCGGGGCCCTGCTCCCAGCCTTCCAGCCTGAGCCTGGGTAAGTGGCGGAGCCACCTTGGGCCTCAGTCTTCTCATTTGCTGACCTGAGCTGTGGGGCACTTAGATTTGCGTCTTGCCATGGAGCACTGACCATGTGCACGAGCTCCTTAGGTTGAGGCACTGGGGAGCTGACCCCACATCCTGCAGACATGCACCTCCTCTCTGCCTCAGTTTCCCTACCTACGGGCCTGTGGCAGCTAGAGGTTCCCTAAGCAGCCCACTTCCTCCTGGGGTGGAGGCTGGGTGAACAGATGAGACTGTGTCCCTGGAGGGCTTACTTAGCACAGATCTCTTCTGGGTCTGCAGTGGGGCCCGGAAATGGGCCTTTTAAAATTCCCAGGTGCTGCTGCCACCTGCGGTGCTGGTACGAGAACCCCACACCAGCTGTCACCCTCTTTCAGGGAAGGATCGGGCCTGGCTTGTCGCTTGCTCTCCTGACCTGAGGACGAGCATCTGGAGCCCCTGGGCTGAGCTCAGGCTGCGCTCACATTTATCACGTAGGTGTTCAGAGGAGGCTGTGCGGACTGACTATTCTGGAGCCTTTGCTGCTTATTTCAGAGCTCCTGTTGCACTCTCCTTTCTAATTAATTTTCCACAGGCAAGTGGCCCAGTGGGTCTCCGGCTTTAAGCACAGTGGGCTTGGGAGTTTCCAGGTTAAGTAGTTAATGATTAGTAATCAAAGACTTCAAAGCATGGGTGGGATGTTAGCACTAGTTAAAGAAACTGTGAGATTAAGTCTTTCCGTAGAGGAAAGTGGTCCTTCTGCATTATGAATATTCAGCGGTAGGTTTATTTAATACGTTCTTTGGCACTTGTCTTTCTTAAAGGAGACTCACCAGTGCCTGGGTGGGAGTCTGGCTGGGATTTGCTGAGAAGGCCCATTGGACCGAAGGTGGGGTAATGGTAATGTCACGTGAGAAAACAAAAAGGGTGAAGGGGGTTAGGGAGATAGCAGGGCGGCTAGAGGGAGCTCGCTGAGGAGGCAGGAGTGCAGCCAGTTCACACACACCAGTGACTGGCCTGGAGGGAGACTCCAGCCCCAAACTCCATTGTAGCCACCCACTGGTTTTCTAGAGGCAAGAAAAAGGCACCATGGTCTGGTGGTTTAAAGCATTGATCCCAGAGTCAGAATTCCTAGATTTGGCCCTGGACAAAGTACTTAATCTCTGTGCCTCAGTTTCCTCATCTGGAAAATGGGGAGAATTAAGGTACCTACTAGCGTTGCTGTGGCGGAGTTAAGAAATATTTCTAAAGCAGTTACAATACCACCTGGCATATAGTAAGCACCATATTAATGTTTGATAATAGATTTTAGGATCTTCCTCAGGTCTGAGTAGTGGGGATCTGAGCCATCTACGTCTGCTTCTGGGTCCTGATCTCTGTGGGATGAGTAGGAGAAAGGGGGCAGGCCGACTGGCGTAAACTGAAAAAGCACACACTTCCAGAGCCACACAAGGCTTTGTCAGTCCATCAAAACTAGACAATTCCACATTTGCCCCTTCATATGACAGGGAAATAAAAAGGTGTTTTATTCCAGAGCTATAATGAAATACCTAATTATAGTATTTTCTTTTTGATATAAAAGGTTCTTGAAGTCGGACTTCCCAACAGCGACTGGGGATCGGAGTAAGAGAAAGTCAAAGACTCCTCCTCCTTGCGTGTGAGGAAATTCTTTGGCAGAATTAGCCATTGCTCCTTGGGGAATGTGCTCTGCAAATAGGTTCTTTTTTGAGTAGGTTACTCATCTTGCATCAAATTATCAAATTAGACCCCACAAATCAGAGCCAATTATACCAGACAGGCAGAGTTGGCTCTACGTTCAGCTCTCTTCCGGGAAGGCTCCTCATACTCTAGAAAGTTTCTTCTCTCCTGGCATCAATAGACATCTCTGTGGTTATCCTTGAGGTTCCTCATTTGGAAAATGCATAAACGTTTCTCAGAGAATGAGGCAAGCACAGGAGCTTAGGTGTGGGCACAGCCTACCATGGGAACCCTGATCTATGTGCACTTGGACTCCCCGATGGGCCTTGCTGGCATTTCCACCAAAGAACCCAACAGCCAAGGGGGAATGACAGCATGCCCCAAGGTCTGGGAGCAACATGAAATACAATATGAATATCCTGACATTTCATCAAAGCCTCCTGTTTTAAAAAAAAATGTTCACAAATTTGTCCTCCACTCCACACGGTATGCATACATTTCCACCTCCCTCCTTCCAACCTGAAGTTATAGGAAGATGTACACATTTATCCTATGATTTTGAGTGCCCCACTTAACACCTGTCAGCATGTTGCACCACCACCTAAACGTGCTCTTTGTAGGAACTAGAGATTTCTGCAGCTAAGCAGGGTCCTTTGACTATTATGTGGAAATATCCTTTCTCAGCACACACACATGCATGCACACAGGGTCATCAGGGCAAAATTTTGTTCAGCTTGGGCTTGGTGCACAGGAGGCCTTTGGTTACTCTTTGTGAATTTTCCTAAAAAAGAAATCCTTCATTCGATCAACAGCACGTTGGAGGACTCCTCTGTCTCAGCTCTCCATTAGGTGCTGGAGACACTGGAAGTCTGACACAGTCCTGCCTTCTGGTGTACTGGTTGATGGAAGAGAGGGACATGGAAATAATGGAAAAAAAACAGCTGCACAGAGTAGGATAAAGATGCTCCTCATACAAGGAGTTCGGCTCATTTTCGAACTTGCGGTGCCTTATCCTGAGGCAAGTCCAGAGGAGCTTCTAGGTGGGGAAGTGCTCCTCAGGGCTTACTATCTACCTTCAGCCTAGACAGATGGAATCTCAGGGGGTGGCAAGCCCTTAAAGCCAACCAGTCTAAATCCACGTAGGGCTATAGAGCCTTAGAGGACTTGCTACGTGATCCTCTGAGCCCACCTCTCTCTGAGCTGCCAACCTCATGTTTGGACCACTCTGACCACGAGAGAGCTGCTCTATCGATTGTCCTGGATTCGCCAGTCCTCCCTCAGAGCCAACAGGACAAGACTGCTCTCCTGTGCGTGGGGCAGCCCTTCAGCTACTAGAAGGCAGAGCTGAGATGCTCCGGGTCTTTCTGATCCAGCAGCCTGCATTCCTTCAGCCATGTATTCAAATAGATGGGTAGAATTTAAGGAGGTTGGACCTTAGAAGACACACACCATAACAGCCTTCCTATGGCAAGAACATCTTGAAAAGAGGACTCTAGCATTTGCTTAACCATCCAAGGTAATGGTAGTGGGGGAGGGGCGGCATCTCATTACCATGGAGGGCCAGTCCATTGTGTTGCCTGGCAAGGGTCCTGCCACAAAGTCCTCTGTAGTGACCGGATACCTGCTATTCCCTCTCCTTCCATTGCTGCAGCGCTCATTGACTAGATGCTTCTTTCACTTACACATCAACACCAAATCCCAGAATCTCCCAAATCTCAGTATGTGGGGTACTCTCCAAAGACTGAAAGTACCTATAATGTATAGGTATTAGTTTAGGAAATTCTTTATCCCAGGAGGAATCACGAGCTAGAGAAATTGCAGAGGGCAATAACCAGGACTTCTGGTGTTCGTGAAATTTCATCATGTGTTGATGTGGAAAATGTTCATCGTGTGCTGTTGTCTAGACACAGGTGTGTTGCTTGAAAAGGACAACTCTGGCTGTCTACTGACTGTTCTTCAAACCCAGAGCCTACAATGGTCCTGGATTAATAATCCCCCCTCACGACAACCTGCATTTCATCCATCACTACTTCCAACAGACTGCATCAGTATCTCTCAAAGTCCCCCCAAAGGCTGACTGGCTCCATGACCCCAGAGCAACCACGTCTGCCCCATCCCTCATGGGAATGATGGAACAGCCCCCTAACTTGCTTCCGTGTCTCTTTTGTCCCAGTCCACCCTACACTCTGCTGCCAGAGGGATTCAGACCCCATCATGGCCAACCACAGCTTAAACCTTCCCCCGGTTCCTCCCTTTGCTTTTAAGGTGAAGTACAATTTGTCGGCATGGGTTTCAACGATCACCATTACCTGCACCCAGACTGACTCTTATGTCTGATCTCTCTCACACTCCTTTGGAAATTCCAAGTTCCATCTGCACCAACACTGGATTTCTGCTCCTCAAACATGCTCTGGTTTTTTTTTTTTCCCTTTGCCCAGGATGTTCTCCCTTTTTACACCTGGGAACTGTCCTACAACTTTCAAGATCCAGATCAAACGAGCCTTGACTGTGAAACCATCCCTGAGCCCGTCACTCTGGGGCCCCCGAAACACCAGACCTCTCTCATTTCTGGTCCCATCCTCCATTTTGTTGCATGTTTGTCTACTCATGAGCTCCTCCAGGGCAGAAGCTGTGTCTTTTTTATATCTGCATCCCTCCTGCCCAACCCCCGTGCTCAATAAATGTTTGATGAATGACTGAAGGAAAGAATGTTCATCATCAGAAAATTGCTCATCAGAGCCCTGCACATCAGTGTTGCCAAGAGATGTTTTCATCAAATGTGGTTGCTCAGTGTCAGTATCTAACGCTGTCCTGATTCATCCTGGAGCATCAGAAATTCAGAAGAGCTTGCCGGGGATAGAAGAAAGGCATTTTATTTGTTAAACAGAAAATCAGGGTATGAGATGGAGCACTAAGATATGCAAATGCCTATCTTCTTTGTAGGAGAACCTGGGAGAATCATACTAGATTATTTTGAAATTAATTCAGCCTGAGTGTCTGTGGAGTTTAAATGCAGCCCTCAGGAGAGTAAATAATGCAGAATGTGAAACCAGAAAAGAGATTTGAGATGCACCAGTAAAAGCTTCTTTCGGTCCAACTTCTGCACCAGATCATTCTAGTTGGTAGGATCCCTATGTAATTTGCAAAGATTAAAACCTGTTGCAAAAGAATTAGCCCAAGCACATGATTTAATCATAGAAGAGGTTTCCAGCCTCCTCAGCCTTGTCAACAGTAGGCCCTAATGAATGAGGGCTTGTGGACAGATTCCAGGTTGCTTGCTAAATGTCAATCATTATGCATTAAACAAAAATTTCACATACATTAATCTTTAAATATCAAGTGAGAGTGGCTGCTCTGGGTTTGCAAATTAGGGCTTTAAAACTATTATTTCCGAACAGTTCTTCCTGGTAGAAGGATCAAAGATGTGACTACCAGAGCACCCTGGGAGTTTAATGAGATATATGTGTAAGTGGCTGAAAACTGCCCCGGCTCCAGGGTTCCACATTCCAACACGGCCTGCTTTGTCGGTCACTGTGTCCTTTCAAGTAGGAGCCATGTGAGGATGCCTATTCAAGATCATGCACTGAGATGCGGAAAGAGCTGGGTTTGGGGGTGTCTTGGCCTCGAGGGTGCCTATTTGAGGGGTATTTTCCTTTCTCTGCCCCAGTCAGGGATAGGCAGATGAGAGGAAGGCCAGCCAGGTGTGTCAAGGCCTCTGGAGATGGAGATGTCACCTCAGCCTGACACCTTGGGGTCTGTCTGTGAGGGCTGGAAAAAAGGCAGATGTGCCTGTATATGTGTGTGGGGAGGGGGGTGCGGGGGGGCACAGCCTGGGTTCGGATTCAACTGGCCTGTCTGAACTCCAGCTCCATCTCTCAGGCCGTGAGATCTTGGCCAGGTGGCCTTAATCCTGTCTTGTCATCTTTGAGATGGAGTTGCTTGGCTTATTAACACTGCACTTCACCAGGCTGGATGCAGCGAGGCCGAGGCTCTACAGAGCGGTTTCCCTGGTGATTCTGGAGCACCTTGCAGGAGCAAGGCTTCCAAGGGGGGCTAGGGAGCTCACTTCGCTTCACGAGCACTCGCATCTCAGTCACACAAAGTCCCCAGAGCATCAGGTGCCTGGCTGGGCCGCGACCTCCTGGGGCTATTCCAGGACTGCCCGAATCTTCTCTTCCTGCCGGCCAGTTGGAGCAGCATGCTTGTCCGTTAGAGGACTCCCAGCCACAGCTGTCAGGCTGCCTGACCCACACCACCGGAAGCTGGCCTCCTCAGGCCAGCCTCAGATCTTTGCTCCGAGAGGAGATCTCGGTGGCCGGGCAGGGCCATAAGGACCCAGGGGGTCCCTCATGGAGGAGAGGGATGGGGGAATGGCTAAATGTTCAAACTTCATTTCAGCCTCCTGTGAACTCTTCTTCCTGCCCCTCTCCCCTTCCCATTCTGCTCCGGGATCTCTGCCACAGGGCCATTCAAAAATCCAGATCTCAACAGGCCAGTCCTGTGTACACTTTCACTCCTACAGGCCCAACTCCAGGCCAGCGGTGTCCACGACCTGGCCCAGCTACTCTTCCAGGCTCATGTACAGCTACACCCCCGCCCCCGTGCCTTCCAGGACCTGCCACACCTGCCCACTCACAGCTCCCGAAAATAGCTGGGGCCTGATGCTCCACAGCTTTTGCATATGCTGTTCCCTCTCCCTGGAACATCCTTCACTATTTTCATATGGAGCAAGCTCCTACACATTCTTCAAGGTCCCAAATAAGCACTGTGTCTTCTGAAAAGCCATCAGCCCTGCTCTGGTCCCCCACCCCTACCTTCCCATATGGTTTCCTTCCCACTCTCCAGGAGGAAGGTGATCCGGGGGCCCAGCAGGCCCAGCTGAAGGCAGCAGAGAGCAGCCTGCTGTGAGCCTCTGTACAGACCCTCCAGACGATATGATCTCCGTTTCACCCTGGCAAAGTCAGCCCCGCTCACCTCCCCAGGGCCCATGTGGCCCTTTCTCTCTGTGGCCTCCAGCCTGCCGAGCTGGGACACAGCAGCACTTCACCACCACATACACATCCAGCCTCCCTCCTTGACCACATGCCTCCACCCCTCTCTCTGCCTCTCAATTTAAAGGAGGGCAGAAGGGAAATGTAGCTCTGTCCTGTGTCATTCGGGGCCAGAGAGCTGACAGGGGAAGTCACAAAGGCAGAGTGTGGGGTCAGAACAGATGCTTCAGTGAAAGAGAGGGAGGCAGGAGGAAGACGTGCCCTGTATTCTCAAACCTCAGCCCTGACCCTGACCTTCTTCCAGGTGACCTCCACCAGCATACTTCAGTTGGCAGCAAAAAAGAATTTGTGGGGCACCTGGGTGGCTCAGTGGTTGAGTGTCTGTCTTTGGCTCAGGGTGTGATCCCGGGGCCCTGGGATTGAGTCCTGCATTGGGCTCCCTGCAGGAAGCCTGCTTCTCCCCCTGCCTGTGTCTCTGCCTCTCTCTCTGTGTCTCTCATGAATAAATATTTTTAAAAAAAGAAGAATTAGAAATAATGTGTGGGTAGTCACCAACATGACCACGCTGGGCTTGTTATTTAATAACCCAGTGTCTCAGTTTTCTCACTGAGAACGTCGGGGTAACGGTACCTGCACGCAGCTGTTGTGAAGATTAAGCTGATATGTGCCTCGTGCTTAGAAAGTCTGGCACTTGGTGAGCACTGTATGAAGGCCGGCTGTTAGTCTGACGGGGATGGATCTTTAGGGTTCACCACACGTGGTAGAGGTCACATGGACAGGAAGGAGCAGGCCAGAGTTGCCGGTTCTGGTGCACCACTCCCTCTCCTTGAACCCCATGCATTTCACAGGCCCAGCCAGGACTCCAAGCTGCCACACACATCTACCTGCCCTCCGAAGTGCTCCCATTCGGCTCCCTGTGCTGCTCCCTAGCATCTGCTCTCCTGGGGTCACACAGCCCTTGTCTGGGCCCTTGCACTTGCTCTCCAACCAGCCCCTAAATCTATGACCTTGTTTTGAACTTGGTATTGACCTTCACCACTCATCTAGGACCCAACCTAGTCCTCTGGTTGCACATCCCCAGGTCACAGGTTCCCCATGCCCGTAGAATACGAGGTCACTGGGGCCTCTTCCCGGCTGCCCACCATGGGGAGAGTAATGACACAGACCCTTCCAGTACCTGTCACCTTCCTCCCCAGGATGGGAGCAGCTTGCTGGGAGGCCTGAGTCAGGGTCCTGCCACTCAGTCCCATGAATACGGACATTCCCTTTCTGACTTCCCTGGAAGCATCCACCGCAGCTACTCCCCTGATACCTTAGAATGTCGTGGGCTCCCTCCTGCCTGTTCTGACCACTTCCTCTGCACCACCTGGGTGACAGGGGTCCCTACCGATGGAGGAAACCAGCCCTAACTTAGTGGGTGCCCTGGGGCCTGGGAGGTCTCTGGGCCAAGGCACAAGTTCTCTTCAAAGCAGGGTCACTATGGGCCATCTCTGGCTGGGCATCTTGATCTTTGGGCTTCATTTTATAATTGGGACAATGGAGAGAACAAGAAGTCCAATATGTGCCCCCAGAACTTATGGAGATTTAACACAGGAATGCTTCCTAGTCACCCGTGTACACACTGCCCTTTGAAGAAGCCTCATTCTCTAGAGTGAGCCTATTCTGGGAGAAAGGCGGAGCAGGGCACAGGCCAGAGATGCCCCAGCACTGTCTAAACCTGGGACTACTGGGCTTCATCTCAGGGGAAAGGACAGGTGGAGAAGAAATGTGAGGGTTTAAAGTCAGAGTGGCCCGAGTCTAAATCCCAGCCCTGCTCCTTACTATGTGACTTTGGGCAGTTGACTTCCCTCTCTGAGCCCGTTTCCTAATATCTACAAATTAAGTAAAATAATAATAAAACAGCAACAACAATAATAACTTCCCTTTTAGAGACAACATCAGGAGCTAGTGAGCTAATAATGTATGTGAAACCCCTGGCACCGAGTTGGTGCCCAGTCAATCCTGAGAGTTGGCCCAGGGACACAGCAGCCCTATTGTCACCGTGTCCCCTTCCTCCCCCGCTCCTCCTGCATGTTTCCTGGCTCCTGTGGACCTTCTCCCTGCACTTTGCTCCTTTTGCTCTTCCCGGGGCTCAGGGGTTGTTACCTGAGAGAACTGCCAGTGGAGCTTCATCCTCTTGGCTTTGGCATAGCTGCACTCGATGAGCCGTGGCCGACTGTTGACGTCCACCAGGCACCGGTTGTCATCGTCATCGACTGTGGGGCTCAAGATGCCCACGTGGATCTGCTGACTGCTCGTGTAGTACACGTTCTGGGGGGAGGGGGAAAGAATGAGGTCAGATGTCATGACCAAAGAGATGGGCAACTGGCAAAGGGACCACAATCCAGTGGTCTTCAAAATATTATGTACCACAATGGACAATAAATCCTTTTACATCATGATCCAGGATAGTATCTGGTACACATGTAATGGAGACAAAATTTTCAAGAGCCGAAATGTAGTCTCATATACAAAGCAATCTGCTATTTTCTATTTTATTCTTTCACTGAAAAGCCTTGGTCATAAACTCTTAAGTTGGTTTCACCACCTACACTTTAAAAAACATGGTTTGAATCCATTTTTTGCAGGTTTGCTGACTTCTTCCCTCCATAAATATTTTGTGCAAGATACTGCGCTTGGCCAGTAGATAGAGAGCAAAAGACCTGTGCCATGCCTTAGGGAGTTCAGAGTCTTGTGTGATAGGAGACATGTAACATGTAACTTCCATCCAGACTGTGGAGAGCAAGGATTGGCAGATGTTTTCTCAAAGGGCCAGGTGGCAAATATTTTTGGCTTTGCGGGGTGTTGGGAGGTCGCTAAGGCCACTCCTAGGTTTCATGATTCGTTAGGACTCACAAGACTCAGCCCATATTTGTACTCGCAGTTATGATTTCTTACAGCAAAAAGGATACAAGACCTATCAGCCCAGGGAAGAGGCACATAGGGCAAAGTCTGGGGGAAACCAGGTGCAAGCTTCCAAGGGTCCTCTCCTAGGGGTCACACAGGGTGCGCTTAATTCCCCCAGCAAGGAGCTGAGACAACACACGTGAGAGGTTATCCCCCGGGAAAGCTCTTTAGAGATTCAGCCGGGTTTTTATCGGGGCTGGTCATGTAGGCAGCCTCTGTCTGGTACATACCAACATTCCAGACTCCCAGAGGCAAAGCCGGCATTTAGCATAAACCACACTGTTTGTACAGTGGCATAGTGAGCCACTCTTGCACATCTGGGAATGGGGGGAAACCCATCTGAAATCCAAGTTCCCAGTGCCTGTCAAGGGCCAACATGGTAAGCAGGGCTTTCAAAGGACACCAGTCAGGGCTGCTGGGTTAACTCTTTCCCGCGCAGAGGGCCATACAATCTGAAAACTCAACTCTCCCATCATAGCATGAGCACAGCCAAAGGCAATATGTTGGATGGCTGTTCTGATAATGCTTCATTTACCAAGAGTAAGGGCTGGACATGGGCTGTAGTTTACTGGCCCTGGTCTGGAGGAAGGCCACATGACCTTTGCCCTTCAAAGTCTGCAGTGACTTCTCTCAACTTCAAGTCGTGGTTCCCAAAAAGGGCTCTGAGTGACAAGTCATAGGGCTCTGTGAGCTTTTCTCTTCATATCACTAGAGAAAGTAACACCTTCGCTTATGATTAGGCCCCATGGACAAATATCTGGGGATCCCTGGGTGGCTCAGTGGTTTAGCGCCGCTTTCAGCCCAGTGCGTGATCCTGGAGTCCTAGGATCGAGTCCTGCATCAGGCTCCCTGCGTGGAGCCTGCTTCTCCCTCTGCCTGTGTCTCTGCCTCTCTCTCTGTGTGTCTCTCATGAATAAATAAAATCTCTAAAAAAAATAAAAGATATTATAGGTTTTTGTTTGGGGTTAGAGTTAGGGTGGGCCCTCTTATTATCTTCATATATTAAAAAATTCTCATGGGTAAATATTTTTGATTAATTACAAATGATAAAATGAAGCATTTCTTGTTTTAGTAGAAGAGGGTGGTTGACAAGGAATTTCAAAGATGAGTGCAGGGCATAAAAGGGGTTGTGGGGTGAGAAGGGAAGTGCAGAGAAGGAAGTAAGGGGTGGCCGTTGGGGGGCATGCTCCTCCTGACCCTTGGAAGCCCAGGGAGGGCGTGGAGAGGCAGGCAGGGTCACCCTTCAGGCATAAGAAGCTTCTCAGGCCAGGGTATCAGTCAAGGCCCCGACAGGAAACAAAAAAAAGGATACAAGACATTATCAGCCCAGGGAAGAGGCACATAGGGCAAAGTCTGGGGGAAACCAGGTGCAAGCTTCCAAGGGTCCTCTCCTAGTGGTCACACAGGAAACAGATGGCACACTCAGTGGAATCCAAAGAGGTGGTAATGAAGGCACAATTCTCAATGGTGTGGGTAGGATGTAAGGGAGCCACAGGGATTGTGTAGTTCTTTGAAGATAATAACATGAAGCTGTTACCACTCCCAGACCCAAAGGGATGAGAGAAGAGAGCAGTTATGAGGCTCTGGAAGAGAAAAGCTACGTACAGGGGGGTTGACTTGCAAGAAGACTTCAGGGCGGGAGGGTTTGGGGATAATGGTGAGTGGTGGTGAATAAACACCCCAATCTTACTCTCCCCTCTCCACTCCGTTCTTCTGCTGGGTCAGCCCATTGGTAGAACCCAGCCTGAAGCCAGAGAACATGGGAGCCCACTGAAACATTCCATGAAGTCAGCCTCCTCAGGTAGAAGTATAATGAGAGGATCTGGAGAGCCAAATAGGAGACACCCAGATAATCTTATAAGTTATCAGGTTTAGTAATCCATGGAAATAGGCATTAAAATACCCAGATGACCGATTCTTCCCATAACAGAGGTGAAGAATCATAGTGACCAAAGTTCTGAGCCTCAGCCAAATGTGGAATTCCTAGCTTCAATGTGGAAATGTGACCAGAACGTGAGGGATAGAGGAGCCTATTCAACCCCTATATTGGGTAAGAGACCTTCCATAGTGTGGCCCGGATTTCCGGTTCACTACCAAGGAAAGCCAATGACCTGCTGTGGCTTCCAGTTTATTGGAGGTGAGGGAGAGCATGATGACTGTAGGATTTAGGAAGTTAAATGGACACAGTTAGGCATTTCACCCATCCATCCATCCATCCATCCATCCATCCATCCATCCATCATCAATCTCTAAGTTGAGATCTGAGGATAATAGAGGTGAGAGAGCCGTGGTCTCTATCCGGGAGGATCCAACAGCCAAGCTGGGGAAACTAACATATCAGGAAATAATGGCTGTAATCACACTAATATGAGCATTGCTTCTGTTCCTCCACTTGCCTATCCTGACTCTTGCTACTTGAAAAATAGGAATAAAAACTCACCACCTCCAGAAAGGCTCCTATGAATGTGCAAAAGCCTGGGGCCTCAGCCGGCCACCTGAAGCTCTCTCTAAAAAGTGCAGAGCTGTTTATGACCTTGGGTTGAACGCACCACACTATCTCCTCAGGACACAGTATAGCTCTTAGTCCCCTAGATTTCCAGAGGCTTGGGAGTGCGGGCTGCCAGACAAGGACAGCCAGGAAGCCAGTTGCTGCTACCCACCCCTTCCTTCATCCCTGTCATCAGGGCCTGACTCTGGTCTCTAGGGCAGACTCTGCAGACACAATTGGCTGCCCAGGTAATAGCTGAAATCAGTTTTATTCACTTAGCTGCTCCAAAGTGCTTGGGGGAGATGCTCTGAGAGACATGCGTGCACTTCCTAGCTGGTACAGCTGTCATCGGAAGTGCTTATTGCTCCAGAGTCTGGGAAAATCATAATAGGGACAGACAGTTGTTTGTTATTTAAAAGCAAACACCAAAGCGCATCTTGAGTGGTAGGACCATGAAGCTGGCAGATCAAAGAGAGAGATTCGGCCGAGGATGCTCACAAGCCATCCCTCGGACACCTCAGAGGTCCAGCCAACAGTGGATGGAGTCGGTAAACGGCCTGAACACAAAAGAGGGGAAACCGTTTCCTACAAGATGCCCCACTTTTGGTACTAGGAGGCCGTGCGAGCAGAGCTGTGCTTTCTGCGTAATGGGGAACCTGGAAGGTTTCAGCATGAAATGTCTTAGAACTGTGGTTCCCAGAGAGGGGTGGTTTTGCCAACCAGGGGATATTTGGCAATGTCTGAAGACATCTGTGCTTGTCACGACAGGGGGAGGGACGCTGCTACTGGCATCCAGGGCGTAGAGGTCAGGGATGCTCGCTGCCTAAGCTCCTGCGATGTACAGGACAGCCCCACCCCACCCAGCCCACAGCAAAGAGTCACCCGACCCCGGACGCTCAGGCGTGCTGCTCTTGAGAACCGCTGCCTGAGGAGGCTCATAACAAAAGTTGAAATGTGTTTAGCTCCCATCTTCCAGACACAAAGTGACGTGCGTGCTTCTATCCCACTGAATCCTAAGACAACTCTATGAGGCAGGGGCTGCGATGATCCCTGTCTTGTAGATGGGGAAACTGAAGCATGGGAAATTAGGTAAAAGTCCCACAGGCGGAGTAGCTGAGATTTAAACAGGGTAGTTTGACTCCAGAGCCTCTCACCTGACCCGCCTACCTCTCTTGGGTCACTGTAGCTGCAGCAGCCAGAGGCTGGAGGGGGAGGCCAGGAAGCTGGCTTAGGACGCTTGCCCCTGGTGATCCACTTGAGCTCTGAGAGGGGGCCTGGACTAAAGAAGCAGCAGAGGGCTGGTGGGGCCTGTGCCCAAACACCTGTGATACAGGAAGGCGAGAAGGGCCTACACGGTGACATTCCTCCTGGAGCTCCCGTCAGCGGTGGAGGGCGAGCAGGAGCCTGCTGTGGACCTTCTACACCCCTTCTACCACCTTCTGTACCACCTTCTACACCTGGGGAGGGGGCATTGAAAAGACACCCAGACCACTCGGCAAATCCTCAGCTGCAAATGACTGACTCCACTCATTTCCCACACAGCCTCATTCACCTCGGCAGGGCTGCCAACCTGGTCAGGACATTTCATTCTGATGCTTGCGAGAAAAAGAGAAAGAGCACCTGCAAGTGTCACAGAACACACACATCCGTATCTTGGAATTCTGGAATTCCTCAGGCCAAGAGCAAGAGTCCTGACAAATAGCTGAGCTGGACAGCCAGCTGGGGAGCCCACAGCACCCCTGGGTGCACACTCCTGCCCTTAGGGCCACTGAGCCAAGGTCACACAAAGACCCTCAGAGTTGGGGGTCCCCCTTGCTCTATCACTTCATCTTCTGGATAAGCAAGGGCCCCCACCCTGAAGGGTACAGGCCGACCCCTGGCCGGACCCCCGCCGGCTGTCCTCAGCATCCCTTCTCTACCTGGCTGGTGTGGAGGTGGGACCTGCCTCTGCTGAGGCTGAGGTATGGCCGTCCCCAAGATCTGTCCTTCACCCACCAAATAGCACCACACTGGCAGTGGAGCCACCTCAGGAAGGGAAGGGAGAGGAGAAGAAACGTAGTTTTGTACACCTGTATACACTGGGTACTGTCCATAGCGGCAGTCACCTTCCAGTTGTAAGGGTAAGGAAACTGAGGCTAAGGGGGTATATGAGCCTTGCCGGGGTGCAGAGGCGGGAGGTTGCTCTTCCCTCTCCTGGGGAGGTTCCAGGGGAGCCTGAGACCTTGGCAATTCAGGGCCTTCATCCCCCTCCTGAGTCGAGCACCCCAGACAGTCTCATCTCCCCCAACCCTCGGCAGGGCCTCCCCTAGAGCCGAGGCTGAGACAGGCAGGGGGAGAGGGAAGAGGGCTCCCAGGCAAATCAGGAGCAAAATGGGGGTGGTTAAGTGACTTAATGACACGGTTCCAAGGTGCAAGGGAGGTCCCAGCTCTCTTCCAAACAATGGGCCTGTGGATTTGGGGCAGCTTTATTTCCTTCATTAAGTGATGTTTCCTTGGCAACACTGCTGGCCTATCGAGTGGGTGCCCTTGAAAAATGAGGTGAGTTAGAGACATTTAGAGACACTCTCTCTTCGGGAGATGGAGCGGCAGTGGCGGTATTTCACTAAAACCTCCCTCGGCCTGGATGGTGTCGAGGGGGTGTGAGGAGGAGTCATTGCAGGGCACTCCTTACGAGAGGCTCTAGAACCTACCACAGGGGGAAACAACTCTATTTGCAGGATGTTTTCGTGGGGAAAGCGACCCAGCATGAAGCAGGGTCCTTGAGGCCATTTTTTCGGATACTTGTAGGAGATATGTACCCTCATGGATTGTTTGCAGCCCAACAAGGATTTAAGAGCCCAGTCTCCTGTGGGGTGGGGAGCACACCAGGGGAGGGACAGTCTAGGGGTTGAAAATCACAAACAATAGTGCAATTACAAAGTGTCAAAATGGAGGGTGGTGGAAAGATCCCTAGAGGGAGAGGCAACCTATGGGCTGGACCACTGTATCGGGGCTTCTGGAAGGAGGGGAGGGATGCTGGGCTTTGGAAGAGGAGAAGTATCTGTGGGCAAATGAAGTGAGGGAGGGGACAGGGATCAAAGGGACACACTCCTAAATGCAATCGAGCAAAGGCAGTGCTCTCTACCTTGGCCACACAGGAGAACCAGGTGGGGAGCTTTGAAAAGTCTACATCAGTCTCAGCAGGTGAGGCCTAGGTTGAGGGTCTGTTCCAGGTGATTCCAATGCACAACCAAAGTTGAAAACTAGCTGTAGGAAGGACATTTTGTGCAGCCTAGAGAGGAAATGTTGGGACAGCACCTACAACCACCTGGATTCCTGCTTTCTTCTCATCGTGGGGCCACGCGAGATCCCCATCTGCAGGGACACTGTTCCTAAGACTCTAATGAGGGTGGCCAAGGCGGTAGGAAGCACCAGTGTCTGGGAGAACAGTTCTCAAAGTGTGGTCCCAGCATCATCTAGGAACTTAATAGAAGAACACATTTTGAGCCCAACCCCAGACCTGCTGAATCAGAAACTCTGAGCAGGGCCCAGGAGTTTGTATTTTAACAAGCCCTCCAGGGACGCCTGGGTGGCTCAGTCGGTGAAGCGTCTGCCTTCGGCTCAGGTTATGATCACGGAGTCCTGGGATCAAGCCCCATGTGGGGTTCCCTGCCCAACTGGGAGCCTGTTCCCCCTCTCCCTCCTGCTCATGCTCTCTCTTGCTATCTCTCTCAAATAAATAAAATCTTAAAAAACAAAACAAAACAAAAAAATAAAAAACCCAAAACAAGCCCTCCAGGCAAGTCTGATGCATGTGAACGTTTGAGAACCACTAGTCTAGGAGAAAGGTGTCCTGGTGGGATAGAGTCAAGTGGACTTGAGTTTCCGCTCGGCATCCTGCCCTCACTTGGTAGCTGGGAAGCCACTCTGAGCCTCAGTTTCCTGACCTGTAGAGGACAGTTGTGAGGGTTACCATACTGCTGGCCCCTAGCTTGGCCACGGGGACTGCAGGGTGAGAACAAGGCAGGCAGGGAGGAGGTCTCTGTGGGAGGGCAAGAAGAGACCCAGTAGGGAAGGGACTGCAGGCCCAGCTGCCCTGCCTCAGCCCCCTCGCCTCTGGCCCGCGTCCTGAGTCTCCTGGCCGGTGGGCCTGTGGGTAAGGGTTCACAGAACCGGCAGGCGGGGCACGGGCATGCACGGCGCAGGGGGGTGGGAGCAGAGACGAAGCAGAGGCTTGCTTTACTCAATCTCAATTTAGAGTAGTGACTGTGACATCTGTAATGTGTGCTAGAAATGGGCTCTTTGTCCTCTTTACCGAGAACGTGCGGCGGGCGCCTCTGCAGATGGGGCAGGCTGATTTAAGGGTTTGGTTACTGGTCATTAACCCCTGGACACAGAGGTTAGTAACAGTGCTGAGGGCCGCAGGGCACCGATGCTAAATCAGGAGCGAAGGGGAGTCATTTTCAAAAAGATCTCCTGTTCACTGACCACAGAACCAGGTACACTAAGGGAATGAAAACATTTATAAACATTCTCTTTGCCGTAGCTGTGAGGGAGCACACACGTGGAAAGCAAGGTCCCCCTGGTGAGCCTGTTTCCCTGGGGGGCAGGGAACAGGTGAGGCTAAGTACCTGAGCCCGCCAGGTGTGTGTGGGGAGGTCTGTAACAGGCACTCAGCGCAGGGCCAGTAGTCAATCCAGTTTAATTTAGCAAACCCTCCTTCGTGCCCATGAGGGTGTGGCCTGAGCTGGACCCTGGGAGCAAGACATGTGTGCCCTCGGGGAGCCCGGTGGGGGGGACAGGCATGCCGGAAAGGGAAGAGAACAGTCTCATGGCTAGGCTGAGAGCAGAGTGGAAGCAGGTCGGAGAGCTGGAGGGGCCAGAGCTGGAGCGAGGTGCTCCCCCCGGGGCTGCTCTGTGAGGAGTTTCGAGAACAGCCTAGGAGGGGAGAGTAGTTTGCCCCAGGTAGCTGAGTAGGATGAGGGACCCCTGTCAGAAGGGAAAGGACAAAGTCAAGGAGGCTTGGCACTACCTGGCCATTCTGGGGAGAGAGAGGGCCCCCAGGGGTGGGGAGATGAGGCTGGAGAAGCAGCTCAGGGCCAAAGAGTTGATGGCATCCTGCGGCCATAGGGAGTTGTGACTTCGGATGAGCTGTCCCTCCACCTGTTGGCACATCTGAGAAATTTTTTTAAAATTTTATTTATTTATTCATGAAAGACAGAGAGAAAGGCAGAGACACAGGCAGAGGGAGAAGCAGGCTCCAGGCAGGGAGCCCGATGTGGGACTCGATCCTGAGACCACGGATCATGCCCTGAGCCAGGGGTAGGTGCTCAACCGCTGAGCCACCCAGGTGCCCCAAATTCTGTTTTTTGAGTCAAAACCATCCAAGGGGCCTGGAAAGGGAGCTAGGGCTAGAGGTGACACAGCCACTTCTGCAGGCCTGTCTGCAGGACGGGGAGCTTTGGACCAGGGTGCTGTCTTTGAGCGTAAGACTGAATAGGGAAGACGAAGCTCGGCCTGATTTCTGCCTCCCACTGTGCACCTGAGCAGGGCAGCCAGGCAAGCAGCTGCTCGGCACCATTGCAAGGCTTGGAAATTTTGACTTAGAGCCATAGCCCGTGTGCTTCATTCTGGGCCTGGTACCAACAGCATGGGGGTCAGCGTCTCTCCACCACCGTCTATGGGGTTGTTTGCCATCCAGCCAACCCAGGCAGCAACCCGAATCTCCCCCCTTGCTCATCTTCTCTTCCTGTGTCATTCTGAGCTCCTAGTGTCACCCAGGCTCAGTGTTTCCCTTGTCAGCCCCTCTGCCCCAGGACAGAGCCAGGTGGCAGGAGCCATCCTGGGTTTCCTGCATAGAAACTGAGGGCTGAGCAGGAGGGAATTACCAGCGAGGGACCAGAGACAAACTGGAGAAGGCAGCTGCAGATTTGTGATGCTGACAGCTTTATTTGCTTTCTTGTAACAGCATCTTGCTTCACTCTGACCGTAATGGTAGGCATATTTCACCGTCTGGCCAATCACAGTACCCCATTGCCTTGGCCCAGGGATTGGTCCCAGGATGGACATGTTGATCCAGTCTGGGCCAATCAAAGTCCTCCCTCAGATTTTTTTTATTTGGGGGAGTATGTTGGAAGGTTCTAGGCCCAGAGCTACTTGCTGCCTTCTTCTTCAGGAAAATCAGGGAAGCCTTTTCCGTTTGAATATAAGAAAGACTAAGGTTACATATGAAGGGAACCGTAGCCAAAAACAGGAGGGAGGGCAGGTGGGAGGGAGAGAGAAAAGAAGAGGAGGAGGAGGAGGAGAAAGAAGAGGAAGAAGAACAGAGGAGAGGGGAAGGGAAGGGAAGAAAAGACAGGAGTGCAGCAAGCTTCATTTCTGCCCCTGGATCAAGCCCTGCCTGAAGCTGGGACCAGACATGGAATTTGTTGATTATATGAGAGAACTGCATTTAAGTTGGTTCGAGTTAGGTCTCTGTCACTGGCAACTGAGAGTCTTGACTGATACACAATACCCGGGAGATATTTCAAGAACACCAAAGGGAATGAAGTGAAAGGATCAAACCACAGTGGTCTTTAGCTACAGGGTGAGTGTAGATGGCATGTACCCATAGGATTTATTCATTTACTATAATAAAACAAGTCACTTAAAAAATGTTACTGAAGTTTGTGAACGTCTGATTGTTTTTTAGTAAGATAAAGACCCAGCTCACTCATCTGCAGCCTAGAATGCTTGCTTTAGTGGGTGGGAAGCTAGTGAGCCTGGAGGTTCACATCGCCTTAGGAAGCCCCTGGGAGCGAGCCGAGTCTCTGAAAATTATCTATCATGTGGGTATAAGAGGAGAAGAAGCTGAGAACACAGAGGAAGTCCGAGTTATGGGAAGGTGAGGTTGGTGCGGCCCGGGGTGAGACGAGGAGCGGGTGCCCTGGACTGGGATCCCTGGCCGAGCAGACTTTCTGCAGTCTCCTGCACCTGTCTCTCGGGAGCAGTGCTCGCCGCCTGCCCCGCCCTGGGCCTTAGCTGCTCATCTTGGATCTGGGGCCACCCCTCCCTTGTCGCCCCTGTTCTCTGTACTTTTCAGAACAAGATGAGAGGGCACAAAGCTAAGGACTGGTGCCGGCGGTTGTGACGAGGCAGGAGCAGGTGTCATTGCACTTGGCCTACAGTGTCTGACAATGACCCCTCCCCTGAGAATGGCTCCAGCCAGGGGCGGGCCCCAGACAGTCTGTGTCCTGTGCCTCTACCACCTGCCCATGGGGCAGAGGGGCTGTCAAGGGGCTGAGAAGCCTGTCTCCTCCCAGGAATTTAAAACATGAGCTGGAGAGACGCAGAGATGAGGCAGCTCTGTAGCTAAGACAGGTTTAGCTCAAGCAGATCCATGAGGCCCCTGGAGCTGCCCCCCCACCCCCCCTCCCCACCCTGCACCACTGTCGACCCTCCTTTTGAGTCTATGCAATGCAGTCACCCCGCGTTTCTGTAATAGCACCCACCCTTTGTGTGTAGCTGAAGCTGCCCAAAGGTGTTGCAGTTGTGGTTGATAATAACCGCCTCCCCTCGAATGCACAAACACAGCTCACTTGTCCAATACGAAGTTCACTATCTTGAAATATCAGTCCCCTGCTCTCTGACCGCCGGGTCCCAATTTGGTCCTTATTTTGGACGGTGCTGCTCAGAGCCCTTCATAGCTGGGTCTGCTGGTCTGCTACGAGCTGCGTCTACTCACTGACAAACAGCAAAGATGGAACAGATCATGCGTCCCGGGATTCTTCTGTCCCCAGACACAACTGCCTGCCAGCTCGGCATCAGCTTGCGACGGCCAGTGCATGCTCCTCCACTACTTGAGCAGATCGATTCGCCGTTCTGGCCTTTGATGCCCCTCCTGTGTTCCCCCTTCTGACTGAGCTACTACACGTCCCTGCAGCATTCGTGTCACGCTTGGCCACGTGCCTTTCACCAATGGGATACGAACGGGAGAGATATGTGCCATTTCCAATCAAAAGCTTTAAGGGGAATCTTGTGATGTGCCATAGCTCTTCTTACTGTCTTGCCACCGGCCTGGCAGTGTCCCAGATGGGAGCTGCTTCTTAGGCGAGATGACACAGAGCTGACGCTGAACCATGATGACCGCAGAGCATGAGCAAGAAATAAGCACCTGTTGCTGTGAGTCATTCGGGGGCCCTCCTCCTAAGCTGAATGATAAATTGCTACTAGATGAGGGGTGCTGTGAAATTCTAAGATATGGGACATGGACTTTGGGGCCGGAGAGTGGGCAGTGAGGAAGCCTCTGTGGAGGCTGCGGAGGTGGTGACCTCTTTTACGCAGTGGGGAGACATCTGGTGCAACCACTGCCTGCAGTCACTTGGTGGACCGGGCTTTAGACGAAGCGCAGGCCTTTGTTACTATCGGCTGCTTTCGACAAGGCGCTGCAAGAGGGAGATAAGGTCAGCAAAGACTTGGACAAGTAGCATGACCGAGAAACGTCTGTTGTTGTAAGCCACTTGGATTTCGAGGGCATCTGTTACTGGAGCATAACGAAGCCTGAACTAACCGACACAACCATTTCGCTATGCTCCCTCACCAAATCATCACACAAAAATAGAATCACAGAATGCGACGCATGCTCCTGAGGAAAACAACAAAGGACTTGGAAAGTAGGTAACGAGAAAACTTGATCCAGCAGGGGGTGGGGAGGGCAAGGGGTTGACTCTAGAAAGATCGACTCTGGACCTGAACTGCCTAATTTAAGTCCGCCTCCCCTCACTGTTGGTGAGCTGTGTGACTGCTGACGATGCCCTTGGCCATGCCTTCTTTCCATTTCCTCATCTGCAAAAGCAGGCGATCTGAACAGGACCTGTTGCCCAGAGCTGTTGGGCAACTGTATGGCCTGAGGGCTGGTTAGTGTTAGCCATTAGTGCTGTTCTTGTAACACGGGATCTCTCCCATCACGTTACCAGTCTCCCAAGGGCAGGAAGCACAACTGTATCTCTATTGTCCAAACCACTGCTTGACAAGGGACACTTACTCAAAACACGTTAGCTCATTAAGTGCATGTGTTAATAAACTATTCAAGTCCTCGAACTCCAGGTCAGAAGTCCATCCAGGCTTCCTCCCTAGTGCCTGTTTCATGGCCCTTCCTCTAAGACTCCTCTTAAGGGCCCCTGTTCTGTTTTGAACCAGCACCTTGGAGATCAATAGTGGGGATGGAATGGGAATTCTCTCTTGAGGACAAGATTCTCAGTGTTTGCTCCCAGGATGCAGTCTGTGCCAAGCCTAACTCTCACCTGGCCCCATGAGCAATGGGGTGGGGCTGGGTGCTCGATTATCTGAAGGCTCAGCACAACGGTTATCCTGCATTGAGTTAAGAAGAGCTATTATGCTGAGTGAAATAAGTCAATCGGAGAAGGACAAACATTATATGTTCTCATTCATTTGGGGAATATAAATAATAGTGAAAGGGAATAAAGGAGAAAAAATGAGTGGAAAAATATCAGAAAGGGAGACAGAACATGAGAGACTCCTAACTGTGGGAAACGAACTAGGGGTGGTGGAAGGGGAGGTGGGCGGGGGGTGGGGGTGACTGGGTGACAGGCACTGAGGGGGGCACTTGATGGGATGAGCACTGGGTGTTATTCTATATGTTGGCAAATTGAACACCAATAAAAAATAAATTTATATGTAAAAAAGAAGAGCTTAGAATGTTCCCAGGGAGAGGGAGAGAGGGGGAGTGGGAGAGAGAGAGAGAGAGAGAGAGTGTGTGTGTGTGTGTGTGTGTGTGTGTATTTGGCAGATTTTCACATATGAGGTCAATGGTGAGCTCGACTCACCAGCAATCTCAGTGGTCAGGAAGATGGGGGGAAAGATCATGGTAATAAAACCTACAAGTTAAGATCCAGTAGGGAGAGGTTAGCTCAGAGACATGGACCTCATGTGGATGAAATATTGGTGCCTGATTGTAGTTTGCAAATGTAAATCTCGATTGTGCAAGCTCCAACACCATCTCCATCTCTACCTCCTTCTTCCCTGAGAAGAATAAAACCTTTTTTACTGGGGAAAAAAGGTCCAGCTCATGTCTTTACTGGATGTTATAGACCTCAGACAGCAATGCCAGATGGACTGCATTATGATGCAGAGAGTGCTAGAAGACTGAGGCCATTCTTTTGGAGATGCCTTTTCTTGCCACACCACAAGACAGGTGCTCAATACTTTTGGATGAATCGGTGAACAAATGAATGAGCGAATGAATGAAATAATACAAAGTGGCCATAGTCATTGTGATGTTATAAAAATGGCCACAGATTTTCCCCATCATTGCATGGCATCTCTGCCTCTGCACTCCGAAGCTGGGCTTGGACGTGGCCTTGTGGCTGACTTTTGGCAATGACAAGCTTTTTCCAGCAAACTCATGCAGTTATGCTTGTCCTTTCTTGTTGCTCCTGAGACCCCTGTCACTGCCGTTATGTGAAGGAGCCTGGATGAGCCCGTTGGATGATGAAACACACATGCCCCAGAAGCTCCCTCTTTCCAGCTGACAGTCCGCCAACCTCCAGCAGCTGACCCAACTTATCCGACCAGCGATTGGCCACAGATGCCTGATTGAGCCCAGCTGAAGCTAGCAGAAGACAGGATCAGCCCAGCCCAAACTGCCGACCCTCCCAGTCTTGAGCTCAATAAATGGATAGATCTTTTTAAAAAAAAAAAAAAGATTTTATTTATTCATGAGAGACACAGAGAGAGAGGCAGAGACACAGGCAGAGAGAGAAGCAGGCTCCATGGAGGGAGCCCGACGTGGGACTCGATCCCGGAACTTTCAGGATCACACCTTGAACTGAAGGCAGACCCTCAATCGCTGAGCCACCCAGGTGTCCCAAATGGATGTATCTTATGCCACTAAAATTTGGGGGTAGTTTTCTATGTGCTAAAAATGACACAGGTAGCTCCTTTCAGAGGTGTGTTTTGTGAAGTATATGGTACAGGGTGTGGGTCCTCAGCAAACTGCTGCTCTTTTTCCCCCTCCCGATTACAGAAAATAATTATACTAATGATATTATGCAAAGAGCTCCGACTGTGTGTCGGGGATGCTAAATGCTTTACAAATACACTGGTTTTATCCTCAAAAGAGCCTTGGATAAGTGGAGTATTATTGTCTCCATTTTTAGGTGAGAAAATGGAATTCGAGAGAGGCAAATGAATGCAGAGCAAGGGGCAAAGCTGGGAGCTGAACTCAGGGCCCCTGGCTCTGAGACCCAGCTCCCAGGCACAATGCACCGCTTCTTACTGAAGAAGGAAAGGAAGGTTCCATTCTTCCCACCTGTGGCCCCCACTCCCGAAGTGTTCTTTCTGGTCTGCTTTTGCTTGTGCACATCCTACTCGTTCTTTGAGGTCCAGATGCGGCTCCTCCTCCAGGAAGGCTTCCCTGACCTCTCTAGGTGACCGGGACCCAGCCCTTTTCCTCCTTGGCAGCTGGGAAGCCCTGCTGACCTTGGACCAGGGTGTGATGGGGATGGAGGTCGGTTGCCGTGAGAGCCTGGGGAGTGGGTACTCTGGGGAACCCAGGGTGACTGCAGCGGCCAAGGACGAGGGGATGGGCCCCCCAGCCCTTTCCTCCCAGTTCCCACGGGCCTCCGTGTGTTCAGCACGGCTAACTTCTGTTGTCTTTGTGGGGATTTCTCGTCCTTGCTCAACCCCTCTTAACCCTCTGTGCTTCTTTCCTGGCTGAGCTTCCTTTGCTCTCCCTCCATCCTAAACCCTCCCCCAATGTCTACCCAACTCCCAGGAGCTTTCAAGGACAGTCCTTTCCACCCAAAAGGGACTTCTCCTGTCACTACCATGCACAGCTCTTCTGGAAGACACTTTGCATTTGCTATTCTTGGGCAGCTGGGTGGCTCAGTGGTTAGGCTCAGGGTGTGATCCTGGGATCTGGGTTCAAGTCCCACATCGGGCTCCCAGCCAGGAGCCTGCTTCTCCCTCTGCCTCTCTCTCATGAATAAATAAAATCTTTTAAAAAAAATAGCTTGTAAACATTTTTTAAAAAATGAATCTGCTGATTTCTCCCGCCAAGGACATGAGGCGGGGCCAAGACTCCCCTTTCCCCACAGCAGTGCCCCTTCTCCACCTCAGCCCTCCATCCGGGACAGAGACATGGCCTCCTTAGGCATCAGCCATCAGGCCCCACCTCGCGCTGCCCGCTGTGTGCTCCTCGCCCACGGGCTCCCCAGCAGTGTGCCTTCACCCCTCCATCCCCTGGGCAGCTCTGTGGGCGATGAACGGCCCCACCTGCGCCCGGGCCTCGGTTCTGGGGGGCCCCTTGTACTGCACTTCAGCCACCCACACCCGCACCCGAGATCTTGGCAGCTGGAACTGCCAGGATCCACCCCCGGAGAACCCCAGGATCTCACCCTCCGCCGCCCTACTTTCACCCAACCACCTATTCATCTTGATTACTCTCTCACGTCCCCAATGCCTGCTCATCCACCTGAGACCTTCAGAATAATAACTTTCTTCTTTCCTCCCCTTCTTGATCTCCTTCCCAGCCTCTCCACGTTCCTTGAAAGGCTGCACTGAAATTCCCTCAATCACCCCCTTGCCAGCACCTCCCAGTCTTTAATTCCTTATTCCTTTTGCCTTCAACACCCTGTAAGGCCCGCTCCTGCAGCTTGTTCGCCTTCTCCACACCTTCTCCCTGGAAGGTGGGCATGACCCACGACAAATCACGGAATTGGGCAAATTAGAGACACCCTCCCCCCAGACTCATGGTCTTCAGCTGCAGCCGTGCCCCTCCACGCTGCCCTCCCCACTAGGGCCTCTGGGGGTGCCTGCTGGGCCTCTGAGCCACCCTGGAATATAAGCAGAGCCCCCATGCTTTTGACTTGCAAGGCAACCTGCAAACCTGTTCCTCTTGGACCAGGCTCCATCCTGCCCTCAGCCCTCAGAGGACAAAGCTACTCCCCTGAAGCCCAGCATCAGCCCCACTGGCTTTGCACCCCATCCTCTCCTGTCCCTGCCCTCTCCCCACCCTGAGAACGTTGCTTCATTCTCTCCCCATATATCAGACCTCTCCCTCTACAGACTTCCTCCCCTCAGCCTCAGACATGCTCCCTCTAGCTTCCCTTAAAAAGCAAATCAGAATACACACCTGCTCTCAATTCCATGTCCCCCCTTGTAGCCAGCTTCTTTTCATTTCCACCCCTTCATGGCAAACTCAAGGGGAGAGGAATCTACAGCTCACTGGCTCCTTGTCTGCTGCACTCGCCTCCCTGGGTGGAGGCCCTCTACCTACCACGTCCTCCCAGACGTCCCGTGACCTCGACATACTCGTAAACCACACCAATGGCATCAATCATCCTCACTCTTCAGAGGTAGGTGCCAGCTCAAACCCTGCCACCCTAGAAACCCCCAGAGCAACTGAGAAGGTGAATATCGGCTCAGTCCATTTTGTGATCATCACTTAAAAGGCTTTAATTTTTCATGAACTCGGTCATTTCTTTATTTAATATATACTTGTTAAGCACCTAGAATGCCCCAGGCAAATATGACTGAGTGACTTCTGAGCAGCTCAGGATATTCCGAGGAGCTAAAGATACTGCAGAGACGTAAAGGTGTTCTATAGCTCGGTTCTACAAGAATTAAGACCAGCAAGGCCTTTTTCCTGCAGAAAAAATGTTATGAGATTTTCCTTTTAAAGCGTGTCCTTCACCCAAGTCAACCTCCACTCCCACACGTGTTCCTGCATTTAATAGTGTATTTTTGAGCAAGAAAAAAAAATAAAGCTGTTCTAGTGATTGATTTAGAGGGCCCGGCTCCACTGAAATTCCCAGTATATTAACACAGTGCTAACCTCAAGGACTCCACAAAAGCTCTGCGCTGGCAGGACTAATGCACAGCAATGAGCAGATCTCAGAAAAAGCAGCTGGGACAAAGGCAGTGTGGTGACAATGAAGTTAGCTGGAAAAAATCAAATAGAAGAACCCATTTATGCCCCTAATACATTCTGAACACATCTGCTTAGGAAATTTCTTGAACTAGACCAGCATATCCTTAAGCTGCCCTGGGATAAACACCATCCAGCCGTCCCCACGCAATGCTACTAGCCATTCCCAAACCCTGGAGCCTGTGTCTTATGCTCCTTCGTTAGCACATTCTCAGCCAGGGGCGGCATCACCTCCTCCCCAGGGCACCTTTGGCAGGTGCACGGGGATGGTCTGGTCCACACCGCCGTCTCCTGCTGGTCAGTCTGGGGACGCTGGCCATCCTGTGCTGAGTAGGACAGACCCACACAGGGAAGAACTGCCCCTCCCAACATGCTAGTGACACCCTGCTAAGAAACAGGAGCAAGGAGCAATAAATGATGCAGCTCCCTGCTTGAGGGCCTGCCTTTGTGCCAAGAGCAGCAGATCACACACATCAACTGTGGGAAACCTCCCCATTTCCTGCTCCAGATTGAAGGAAGAGGCTTTGTGGGGGGCAAGGGGGGTGGACAGGGGGAAGGGGGGCACTGTATCAGCAGTCCACCAGAGACGGAGTGCTTGTAACCTATCCTCTATCCCTGGCTCACTGCTAGCATCCTGGGCACTCCTGGGTGTTCTGCGGAACCCTCTCGAGTAGAAGGGTGAGTTGTAGGCCTTGATGGGAAGGCTCTCCTTCCCCACTCCTGTCCAACCTGCACCTGTAACAACTGGCCCTCGTTCAGAAAAATACACCGGATCTGGCTTCCATCCCAGTGGGGGAGGTTAAATCTCTCAAGCTCCCAGCCCCAGGTCCCCACAAAAAGATACTGGGTCTAAAAGAAGAGATATAGATCCTGCTAGAGCTTATCTTCACTAATAATAACTTATGTGACCACTAAAAATAACAGCAATTGCAATATATTGATTGAGGATTTACAGTGTACCAGGCATAGAGCTGAGCACCCTATGTATTTCTCCAGTTAATCCTCACAAAACCTCTATCAGATGGATGTTTTTAACTCCACTTAACGGAAGAATCAGGCTTTGGGTAAAGGCTGATTAGTGGCAAAACCAACGCAGCTGGGCAGGCTGCTAGGAGGCCTTTGTTGGGAAAACTACCTTCAATTACTCCAAAATCCGCCAACTTTATGACCAGATTCATTTACTAAGCAGAAGGGCACGGAGCGCTTGCTCTGTGCCAGGCAGTGTGCTAGGCTCAAGGGATACGCCGGAGGACAAGCAAGTGCCTGCCCTCAAGATCTAATGGCAGATCACAACTTTAACAAGTAAGCAATTTCATGGTTAACCACCCACCGTGATTATGGTCACACTTGTCCATATACTGCATGAGCAGTGAAGCAATCAGGTGCAGAGAGGAGAGAACAACTAGTGAGGGCACCTGGGACAGGGTGGACCAAAGAAGGCTGCCCCGCACAAGTGGACTCCGGCTGAGACCTGAGGGGTAAGAAGGAGGGAGATGCAGGGGCAGCCTTGGCTCTGGTGCTTTGCTCCTGGACTGTTGAAACTAGACGTCTCCCAAAGCGTAAATGGTTACCCCAGTTCCTCAGGGGGAAGAGGGAACCTCAAAGGCCAGAGGCACATGTAAGGAGTCCTCAAGAGGCAAGAGAAGCTGACTTGCCTGCGTTCAAGCCCCAGATGGATGGGGAAGGGCAGTGCCTTCAGTGTAGTATTTTTTTTTTTTTTTTTTTTTTAATGAGAGCAAGAGGAGAACACAAGCACTGGGAGTGGCAAGGAGAGGGAGAGGCAGGCTCCTTCCTTCTGGGATCATGACCTGAGCTGAAGGCAGACACTTCACTGAGCGAGTCACCCAAGCATCCCCAGCTAGGTAGTATTTCCAAATCCCCTTCAGCCTAGTCTCAGGAACCTGTGAGAGTTCCTTTAGGGAGAAAACTGCAAGTCAGACCTGGTTTTCCTTTAGATCCTAAGAGGAAGAGCATGGCTGGTGGTGGGCTAAACCCTCCCTCCCCTATATGGTCACAGCAGGCTTTATTTATCCAGCAAGTGCACTCTGAATACCTCCGAGGTACAGGCCTTCATCCTGCCACTCTGCGGTGGCTTGTCCTGCCTGCCCAGAGAACTTCCTGAGAGCAGAGGCCACAGATTTGATGAAACTAGGGAGGCAGTATTAAGTCATGGCTCTGAGCATGGGCTCGGCAGCTGGGCAACCAGGTGCCACCAGGTAGTAATTCTGTGACCCTGAACAAGTTACGAAACTGCCTTGAGGCCCAGTCTCCTCCCCTGTTCGAATGGGGTAACAGCCGAACCTACTTCCCAGGGCTGCTGAGAGCAGGAGCTGACGTTATGCACACAGAACATTTGCAAGATGCCAGGGAGCAGTAAACAAGAAACGGAAGCTGTCGTCAGTATTATTATGTCTAGGCAGCCTAGCGAGCTTTCAAAAATGTTGAGAGGATGCCCTAATAAGAACAGGAAACCCACGTTACTGAGCCGGATCCTGTGCCAGGCTTGGTGCTGGGTGCATTAGGGTGTGCTGCTTCACTTACACCTCCGCGTCCATCCCATTTTACGGATCAGGAAGCTGAGGCTCAGAGCGGTGAAGTGATTTGTCAGCACAGAGCCAGGTCCAAGGCGGGATCTAAAGTCAGCTGCTCTGAGGCTGGTTCCCCAACCAGAGGCCTGAGAAGCAAAGCTCTCCAAGGGCCGAGAGTGGTGGGTGGGAGGTACAGCCTCTCCCTGGGTGCTGAGCCACAACCACATTCCCTGGTGTTGGCCCACTGGGTGCTGAGCCACCCCCATGTTCCCCAGTGTTGGCCCACTGGGTGCCGAGCCACAACCACGTTCCCCGGTGTTGGCCCACTGGGTGCTGAGCCACAAACACGTTCCCCGGTGTTGGCCCACTGGGTGCTGAGCCTCAACCACATTCCCCAGTGTTGGCCCACTGGGTGCTGAGCCTCAACCACGTTCCCCGGTGTTGGCCCACTGTGGTGCTGCCAATGACTGCTTCTCCCCACCTGTGGGAGCCTCACTAAAGGCATGCAGAACTCACTGTGTACCACTCTAATTGTGGAGTTTGGACATGAAGTGGAGAACGCATCGTGTGGAATGAATAACAAATCACGTGGCTCCTTTCCTTTTTTTGTAGCGAAGCTTCAGGAGCCGGGCAGAGTTCACCATCTCTCTGTGAGAGCAGGTTACCACTGTGGCACCGACATCTGTGTGCTAAGGAGCCCATCGGCGCCTCCCTGTGTGCACACGCCCCCCTCACCGAGCTGATGTGTGGGCTCCCAGTGCAACCACCAAAAGGGAAACGGAGAGGGGCGCTTTCCGAAAGCAGCCTGCGGGACTGGCTGGCGCTCACCCACCCCGGGCAGGGACAAGCTCCAGCTGCTAACTGTGGGCAGGTCCAGGGGCTGTCGGTGATGGAGAAGGAGCCCTATGGCGGGTCACCTGGGCTGTGCCCTGGGGAAGCATCTAGAGCCTGAGGGAGGCAGTGCCGGGAGAGAAAACAGCCTTTTCTTCCCAGCTGTGAGCACCTTCTTCCGCTCGGAGAAAGGGTGCTCTTGGGTGTGACATAATTACACCTACGTGGTGTTCTGCACCCTGTGGGTCTGCATGCACAACCGGTCGGGTGGGGACTTGGGACACCTTTATGCCTTTGAGCCAACATCTTTGAGAATATAGTGGCAACATGGCTTTAAGATGAAATGAGTTGACATCTGGAAGATGTCTAGGGAGACTAACACATGGTAATTACACACACACACACACATATATATATAATGTCTATTATATGTACATATATAAATATAATGTATATTAATAAAAATAACATAATAGCCTATAGTTAAGTAGCATTTAAAACCTATGAACTAGGTTTTAAGTTACAGATATTTGAGGTAAAGAGAAATGAAGTGTCTTGTCCCAGATGAGCTAATAAGTGGAGAGTCAGGATTCCCACGGGGCTCAGGACTGGCTAGTTCCTGTCCCTTAGTAGGGCTGTATGGAAGAAATGAGATTGCAGGCTGGATTGAAAACGACGCATTCACTCCTCACTGATGAGCAGACACAGAGAACAGTGAGTTCTTGAGCCCTGAGGTGCAGTCAGGACACATTAGGCATCTGGTCTCCATGGATGCTTCCAGAGCTGCAAGGATGAAGGGAGCCTCTCCAGCCCCGGGGTTCCTGGGTCCAGGGGGATGACTGCAGACAGCTCTCCTCATCCCAGCCTTGAGTGTCACACTTGTTCATACTTGGAGAGACCGCCCTCAGTGTGACATTATAACACCTGCCATCACCCTCTAGGCACAGGGTTAGGTGTTGTCACATACAGGCCATTGGAGCCTTCTTGGTAATTCAGCCAGAGGCACCACTTATTCTGCGTCATGTGGCCCAGAATTATGAGATGCCACAGCTCAGAGGCCAATAAATAAAGATAACCCTCTGTGGGTCAGGCCCTGAATCATGCAGAGCTGGAGGTGTCAGCAAAGTTTCAAGACTGGTTGAGGCTCCCCTCAAGCTGTAGCCCCATGAGGGCACTGTACCAACACTGCTAGCTGGCACCCGGGCCCTACAATCACACACAAGGGGGCGTGCGGGGCACAGTGTAACCATATCAGAGCCAAGAAGTAAACTCGACTTTTTGTTTCAAAACCTTACACAGCCATTCAGTGCCCGACATTCTGATGTATTTATAAATAAAATCATAGAGCGGTGGAGAAATCTCCCAAAAGTCACAGAGAAGTGGCTGGTGATCTAAATTCTTGGCCCACACAGTAAAACTTTTTCAATTGTCTCTGAGATGTTACTTGAAAAATGAAGGTGGGGTGGGGTTTGTGCACAATCCATGAGCGGCCTCTGATGCCCCATGCATTGCCACCAGGAGCACTGCTGGCCAGAGGAGGAGACTTGGCTTATCATAGCTCCAAGTGGGAATGGCATGTGTGTATGTGTGTACAGCCAAGTGAGAACTTTAAAACATGAGGAAGAAATTCCAAACTATTCCAAAAAGCAAAGGCACCAAAGTCCATAAAAAATGCCCTATTTTTCATACTTTTATTATGCATACTACCTGACCTAACCTGGCATTCGTCTCTGGGTAAAAATAGAATGCTTCTTTAAAATCAGCTCTGATCCTCATACTTTTAGTCAGAAAGCATTTCCTAAAGCACAACGTGACAGCTTAAGTATTTCCAAAACTTTAGGGGGAATTAAAGATCCCTTTATCTTCTCTCTTCTACAGCCATGAACTTACTTTGCCATAGGAAACTTATTTTCTCCTGTGTCTACTGTAGTCTAGAAGATGCAGGCGGAAAGAATGGGAGAAGTCCCCAGGCCCTGTCTTGCACTATCCATCCTGATGGGCTCATGAGAAGGTGGTTTGGGGCAGTAGGTTGCATCATATGAACTGTTATGACGTAAGTGCCTGGGTCCCTCTCCAGACTGGGACTCGTCCAGGTCTGGGGCCTAGGCAAAGCTGCCTTTGCCTCTCCCAACTCTTGGCATAAAGTAATACCGAGTGCATGTTTCTTGAATGAGCAAATGAATGAATGAATGAGTGAAGGAGTGATTGATTAAATAAATAGTCTGTGGGGAGACCCCATTGTTGTATTTTTCCCAGAAGAAGAGATTTTCCAGGCTATTACACTAATGAGGGCTAATATTCTCCGTTATTTTGAGGATAGCTAGAAATTTGCTGCTAATTTAAATAAAATGGTTACGTTTACTCATTAACCAATTACGTGCTTCCCAGCAGCTTCACCTCACTAATTTGATTAGTTACACCATGCTTTCTCCTACCCAGGGCCTTCTCTGAGAGCTGAGAATATCACAACTGTATCAGAGTAAACTTTTTAAACAACATGTAAGCAGAATCTCTCAAAGGGTTTAAACACGGATGTGAATCCAGCCCCTCTTTCCAGCCCAGTCTTTGGGCCCCATTGGGCCCCACTATGAGTAGTCCCATGATACCACTCCTATCACCAGACCAAGTCTGTTTCTCAAGGGAAATGAAACTTTCCCAACTATGGGGCCTTCCTGAAAGATAACCCGTCATATGTTTGAAGAATGAAAGAATGAAAATGGAGGAGAAACTAGAAGCCAAAATACAGGTACCCTTCCCAGGCCTGTGTCTGCCAGTGACCTGCAGTACATCTGGGCTCAGGCCAACCAGCTCACATCCCCAGATGTCATTTTCTTGTTTTCTTATTTGTCAGAGGTGGACCGGACTTAGCAAATATCTAAGTGTCTGCAGCAGAGACAGGCTTCCTGGGCCAGCAGAAGACCTTGACTTTCCACACCCTTGGGAGTTAGCTGCAGGGCCACGTGATTGGCTCTGGCGAATCAAACGTGAGAGGAAGGGATGTGAGGCACTTTTCATCTGAGGTGTGAAAGTCAGATTTCCAGTCACGCTCCTTCCTCTTTGGGATGTTGTGGGTAGAACCGTGTACCTCAAAAATTCATACATTTGAAGTCCTAACTCTCCTCCCCCAGTATCTCAGAACATGACCTTCTCTGGAAACAGAGTCATTAGTTAGATGTAATTAGTTAGGTTATGATGAGGAATGGCTGGCTTCCTTATAACAAGGGGCAGAGGCGCGCACACAGGGAGAACCGCATGAAGGCGGAGTTGTGCCATCACAACCACCATGCTGGTTGGCCAACGACTAGCAGAAGCTAGCAGAGAGGCCTGAAACAGATCCTTTCCTGGAGCCTTTTGAGAGGGCACAGGAACACCTTGGTCTTGACCTTCTAGCTTCCAGAACCGTGAGACAAAGTATTTTGGCTGCTGGAGGTGCCCAGTTTGCAGACTTTGGTGGTGGCTGCCTTAGGAAATAGTACAGGGCAACGTCCGCGTGGTCAGACTGTGAATCCACTGTGAGCATCTGCACCGCTCATGGCCTGGGGAGGTGCTCCACCTTTAGCCAGCTTTGTAAACAGGGTAAGAGAATTATCTAAGACCTGGAAATAAGACAAAATGGGGGAGGAAATGGTCTACCCTCTGACTATCATACTGGGCTACTGTCTAACAGGCGCACCCAAGAGGATGCAATTTTCCAGGAGAATGTGCTTGTGTTTGACTTTGCTATTTACCTTTTGATTAGTACCCAGACACTATGAAGTTAAAAGCTAACTTCCAGATTTCTGCCTTCGTAGTAAAGATCACACTAAGGCTATGATTTTATTTCCCTATAGGGCACTAACCACTTCGGTATCTAATCTAGCAATCTTATCTTAACATTCCTTTTTAGAATGTGCCTGCAGATCCTGAGCTCCTTAAATGCTCTCAGTACCGGCCTCACCTTCTTACTAGATTCCTTATGAACGAGTTAGCTAAGTTTTAGTCACATGTTATTTTTAATATGATTAAGAATCATATTTTACTTTCTGGAATCAACAAAATAAACTTGTTTGGTTAATGGCAATGAGGTTTGAGGATTATTACCTGACCACTACAGATTCTTTCTGGCTTTAAAACCCTGAATGGATAAACTTAGACATTTGAAAGAAGGAACCAAGGGAGGGAAGTGACTGTCAAGGTCAGCAGGATAAACAGGGCCGGCTTGCTGTCCTGCCTTCTTGACCTTTTTCCTCCTTTGCCAGCCATTCTTGGCCATGGTTGACTGAGATCCAAGGTAGGCAGCTCAACTCTGGCCACTTATGTAATTCTTAGGAGAGAGAGGAGTCCAAGTCCTGGCTGTAGTGAAGGCTGGAGGATTAAAAAATAAAGAATAGCCTGCCTACAGCCCTAGGATGGGAACTTAGTGAGGAGGGTGACTTTCATCAGGTTCATGACTCTTTCCCAGGGCCAAGAACACTCTCCGGTACTTGGTGGGCTCTCGTTGATTTAAGAAGAAAAAAAAATGCGAAGAATTAAAAAGTCATAGAATTTCAAGGTGGGAGGACCCTTAGGGATTTCTTAGCTTAAGCATCTATCTACGTGATTTGGAACCTTTCATAATGCCTCTGGAGCTCACCAAACCTGACTTGGACGCCTCTGAGGATGGAGAAGTCACAGTATCACCTGAGTCAATGACTGGGATGAGTTTCCTTAGACTCAGCCAAAAATCTGTGTCTTTATAATGTTGGATATTTTCAAGGCCCTCTTAAATCTGCTCCTCTCCAGGCTACATGATTCCCATCTCAAGGACATGGTCTGGGATCTCTTTACCAACCTGGTAAAAGAATAGCCAAAATCTAGTAACCAGTGACTGTGTACCAGGTTTTGTTGTCTCGACGCTTTATGTGCATCAATTTTTAAAATTCTTACAACAACCTTGTAAGGTAGGTATTACTATAATATAGGTGAGGAAACTGAGGCACAAGGAAATTTGGACACCTCTCAAGGAACCTGATTAGTAAGTGGTCTGGCTGGGATTTGAACCCAGACAGCCTGGTTCTTGACCACTATATACTGCCTCACCATTTGCCTTTCAATATTTTCAAGCTTCCTATCACATGTGATGCGTAGGGAGGAATGTGTGAGATTTCATAGCAGACGGCACAAAGACTGTCACCTGGGCTCATCTCTGCTCCCCAACAACATGAGGTGCCACGTCCCTTTCCTGAAGTTATGCAGTGCACCACCTGTGCTGCTGTATGTGGCAGTCCCATCTGTGCATATGTGAGTCTCCCTGGTCTTTCCTTGGCCTCTGTGGCCATGGTAACAAAGATTTTGCTGAGAGCTGCCAGTCAGGGGAAAAATGTCCCTGGAAACACATATTGAGGGTCTGATTTGGACTAAGTCTAGCAGATTCAGAGAATCCTTGGGGCCTGTTTCATCCGCAGTCCCCTTATGAAGTGTACCTTGGCTTCGTATTGAGGTGACATCCTCGAGCTCCTCCTTTTCTCATCCCCTCCATGTGCCAGTGAAGTTCTTAGGGGCAAGTAGATACCTTTGGGAAGGCCTGCCAGTCAGAAGCCCTGCCTTATCACTCACCGCTTGTCCCCTGCACCCGTGTCTACCTCTGGTGGATGGATAAACTCCACTAAGGACACACAGCCCATCTCCAGGTGGACCCTATGTCCAGCTCACCAGGCAGGCCAGGCTCAACTATTTCCTGCTATAGCAGGGTCCCTACAGCAGCTCGTTCTGGGAACTGTGTTTGATCCGAGGTTAGTGTCCAGCCTCCTTACCTCTGGGCACTAAGAGCTGTGCACTGCAACTGCAAGCTTGGTAGGAGAAGAGTAACTGGGCCCCTATGTTTCCCGCACAGTCCAATCACATGACTGTGGCTTTGAGGAATGGGGAGGAGGACCCAAGTCTCTAAGACTTGCTGTAGATCTACATCAAGAAGATGATTATAAAGCACCAAGGGAAAGAAGCCCCCAGCCTTCCTGGCAAGCACAGTATAAACTCACAGTTTCCCAGACTGAATTTCAGAAAGGAAGAACTGGAGGAAGTAGATAGAGCTGGTAAAGCTGGGCCTGGAGCTGGCCAGCCCAGCTTCCTCATTTGTGGAGAAGAAGACAGGCCCAGATGAGACTAATCAATGGTGCCAGGGACCAGAATCGTCATTACCTTTGGGTAGCAGTGTTGGCCAAGAGGAGGAATGAGGAAGCCCAGTGGGATAATGGGCTCAGACAGGATGGTACCTACACAGTTGTCCATCAATGTGGAAATTCATTGAACTGTACACTTTAGATGTGTGTATTTTAGTGTAAAATCATATCTCAGTAAAAGAGTAGAACAAAATAAAGGCCCAGGGAGGGTTAAAAGTGACATTGCCACTGTGTGGCAAGACCAAGCCTAGAACTCAGACTTCCTGAAGCCCTCCCCCCACACTCCACTGCAGTTTTGCTACCACAGAAACTCAGTGATGCTCCATTAGTCTACAGGTAGGCTTTGACCAGGGCAGGAATCCATGGGACATGGCACATGAGGCCAAGGAAAGTCAGTCCAGCGTGGGCTGGAGGTAGAATCTTGAGAGTGCATAGACTGAGCAAAGCTTAGTGAGCAATAATAATAGTATAGTACTATAGCAATATTATTAGTTAACACTCATCGAACACTTACTATATGCCAGACACTATTCTAAATACTTGACATGTATTAAATCTTTACAACCACCTTCATGGTATATACCATTATTAACATGTATCTTACAGAAAACAGAATAGGCCCCCATTTAAAAACTTGACAACTAGAGTGTCAAAGCTGATATTTGGACTCAGACAATCTGATTCCAGAATCCATGCTCTTAACCACAGCACAGGCTACCCTACATCGAATCATCAGCAGCTGGTAGCCTGGCAGCCTTTGCCCAACTGACATCCACCATCCCACAGAGGAAACATTCACTATTTGTCCAGTGGCCCAGATAAGCAACAACCCTGCAGATTTCCACATCAACTTGTTAAAAGCCAGTTCATAAGCTGCCTCCTGGACTGCAAGGAATAAAAGGCAGGGAATTTACAAAAAGACCAAACTACTTGTGACCTGGCCACCTTGGCCAATACTCAAGGACAATGTGGGTATTTTCTGAGCTGAAAATTCAGGGAATTAATAATCAGGGAAATGCAAATTAAAACCACAGTGTGATACTACTATACACCTGCCACAATGTCTATAATTTAGCGAGAGGTCATTCCAAATGTTGGCAAGGATGTGGAACAACTAGAACTCTAATATGTGGTTGGTGGGAGTAAAAGTCGATGTAATTAATTTGGAAAACTGTTTCTCTGTATATTGGTTGGCTTGGGCTGCCACAACGAAATGTCACCGGCTGGGTGGCTTAAACAGTAGAAAGTCATTTTCACATGGTTTTGGAGGCTGGGGAGTCCAAGATCTAGGTGCTGATATGTTCAGCTGTTAGTGGGAGCTCTTTTCCTACCCCCCTAACTGCTGCCCTCTTGCTGTGTTGTCACATGGTAGGGGTGGGGGAGAGAGAGAGAGATTGAGAGACTGAACTCTCTGTGTCTCTTCTTACATGGACACTAATTCTATCAGATTTGGTTTCCAGCTTTATAACCGTATTTGTCCCTAATTGCTTCCTTACTCCAAGTACAGGAAGGATTAGTGTTTTCACATAGGATTTTTGGGGTGATACAATTCAGTCCGTAGCATTCTGCCCCTAGACTCCCAAGTTCATTTCCTTCTCCCCTGCAAAATGCATTCATTTCATCCCAACAGTCCCCAAAGTCTTTAGGCATTCCAGCATCAACTCTAAAGTCTAAAGTGCAAATATCATCCAAGTATCATCTAAATCAGATGTGTGTGAAGCTCAAGATATGATTTATGCTGAGGCAAAATTTCTCTCCAGCCAAAAGCCTATGAAATCAGATAAGTTATGTGCTTCCAAAATATGGTGGTCAGACAGACATGGGCTAGACAAGCGCATTCCAGAAGGGGGAAGTTGGGAGGAAGGGAGTGATGGGTCCCAAACAAGCCCAAACCCTTGGCAAGACTATTTCCGTTAGCTCTCAAGGGTTGAGAATAACCCTCTTGGTCTTGATGCTCTGCCCTCCAGGCCCACTGGAGTGGCAGCATCACCCCCATGGCTCTGTGCAGTTGCCTGCCCCTTTGGCTTGTTGGAGTGGCACTGCCCAAGCTGTTCCCTGCTTTGGTCCCACTCCTGAGGCACTGGACAGGGTCATCCTGGCCCACTGAAACCGGAGAGGTAGGCCCACCCTGTGAGGAGACAGCCTTGCTCTTAGGGCTATGGTGGGCTGGCATCGCTGATGATCTCTGAATGGCCTTCAGCACCATTCTTCCCTTTTCTTGAGGAAGAGGGCATGTTCTACGGTCCTGTCTTGGGAAAGCCAAGAAGTCCATCAGCCTGCCTTCATTCTGTCCTGCTCTCTCTTTAGTTCAGGCTGCCAGTGTCTCTGCTGCTATGAACCCATCTCGACATTTATGGCTTCTGCAGCTGCGATGGTGGATTGCATCCATGAGTCCCACCACAATCTCTTAATCAAATAGTCATTTTGCTGCACTCAGTATTTTCTTCAGAAGAAGCTTTCTCATTTTTAAAAAATATGGACAAGCTGAGAATTGTCCAGATCTTCAAGTTAAGGTTAAATGAGGTCATAGAGGTCGAGCCTTGATCCAATGGGATTAGTGTCCCTTCAAGAAGAGATACCAGTGAGCTCACTCATTCTCTTCCTCCCATGTGGGGACACAGAGAAGGTAACCATCTGCAAGCCAGAAAGAGCCCTCACCAGAAACCAAATCAGCCAGCACTTTGATCTTGAACTTTCCAGGCACCAGAACTATGAGAAAATAAAGTTCCTGTGGCATTATGTTATGGCAGCCCCAGCAGACTACACACTATTCAGTCAATGTCTGCTATAAGTAAACAGAGCAACCCAATGACTAGTGGTTCGGCTCCTAGGTATAAATCCACAGGAAATGAGCGCACATGTGCACCAAAAGACATGAACAAGGATGTTCAGAGAAACAGTATTCATAATACTCTCAAGTTCTCAATATCCTAGGTGTCCATCAGCCGTAAATGTATAGTCAATATGGTATACTCATAAAATGGAATATTACATAGTAATAAAAGTTACAACTACATGTAGCAGCATGGAGGTACTTTATAAATATAATGATGAAAGAAAGAAGGCAACACGAGAAGACATACACCCTACGATCCTATTTATATAAAATTCAGAATCGGGCAATAATGCTTTTTTCCTGATCCGGGTACTGGTTATGTGGGTGTGTTTGCTCTGAAAGTTCACTAATCTGTACAGTTAAAACTTGTCTACTTTCTATACACGTTACACGTCAATAAAAAGTTTACATAAAAATAGTCCACCCTGAAAAATATCACAGCATTGTAAGAATGAAGAATGAGTTGCTGTACAGTGTGGTGTGGGGATACTGTGATCTGACTGACCAGTCAGTGATGCCACAGCAGCTGGGCCCGCAGAAAGGATGGACGAGATCACAGCGGACAATCGACGTGAAGGCCCAGCACAGTATGCCGGGTGACACGCGTATATCATGATAGCCTTCGGTTGTGTGTTGAGGGGGGTAATGGCTCTTTTATATACACTGAAGTATGATTGCACAAACATACATATCTTCTATACCATCTTTTAAAAAAAATTGCAATTCTGGGGGTAAGATAAGTAAACTTGGAAATGTCAAATCAGAACAGATCAGTCCATGGCAGCCAGGGGCAATGGTCCATTGCACTTTGTTGGATATGTCATCTCTCTTGTCTGTGTCTCCGCATCCTCTTTGGATATCTGAAGCCTAGGCTGCAGCTGGCTGATTTTTCCTAGGATAACTTATTTTCCTGATAGCTTCCCCTCATTCTCCACCAGGAGAAGGTCAGATAAGCTAGAAAAGCTCTTGTGGCTATAAATTTTGGACTGCAGCTGTGATCTACTAAAGGGCAGAGCCCCAAAGGCTATGAAATGGCACTCTGAAGGGATTCTGAGATTCAGGGAGCTTGGGGGGCCCTTGGGTTCCCTCCTGTTAGGGAAGGGCATGGCTGCCAGAACCAGGACTGTGATTTACCCACAGCCTCCCCAAAGAAGGCAGGTGTTCCCCTTTAGGAATTGATCGCCTTCCTTGCTCCCCACTCCTGAGGATCCAGGCACCCCAGCATTGGCTATCCCAGCTTCCTTCCAGGCAAGGCAGGTATGATTCTCCCCTTTTACTCATGAGCATACTCCTAATGAAAAATCCTGGAGGCCCCTGGGCCTAGAATCACCATGACACGAGTTTAACCATCCTTCCCCATGCCAGACATACCTGAGTACACCCCCACAGGGGGCTCTCCCAGGGAACTCACCTGGGGTGTCATCCCGTGGCAGATATACACGATGGGAACATTCTCTGTGTCTGGACCCTGATCGAGACACAAATCGGTCTTCAGAGAGTTCTGCAGCTGCACGCCAGAGGAGAGGTGGCCACACCAAAAAGAAAGGAGCAGAGAAACAAATGCATTAAATCAGGAGAAGCCAGCATTCCACTGAGACAGGCTCCATTTCCATAATCAACCCGAGGCCCTTGGAATACTATGAAAGCAACAAGCACCAGCTTTTGGCTGGCAGAAAGCCGCTGAGGGAACCCAGTCTCCTGTGAAAGAGAAGCATTCTCATATTGTTAAACAATAAGCCGAGACAGTCTAGGTAGGAATAAAAGATACACACGCATGCATACACACAAAAGATGGTGCCAGGGTTTTCACTCTCTCTGTTTCCACAGAGGTGGCACAAAGGCTTTTAATAATCCCTGGATAAAAGTCTTTGCTCTGGAAGGTTGGGTGAAGTGGGCAACAGATTAGCTGCTTTCCAGCCTGAGATGTCCTCTGGGACCAGGTCCTCTCTGCCTCCTGCAGATCCAGCAGTGGCTAGCCTGGCCCCAGGGGTGCCCAGATGATGAAGATTCTCCAGAGTGGCAGGTGAATAAGAGAGGAGGGGGCCAAGGCAGTAGGTGAAGAGAGAAGTATCTCTTAGCCTCACCTACAGGCACATGGCAATCAACAGAACCAATGCCTTACCATGTCAGGTAAGAAAGCCGATCTTCAGTGTCCCTTCCTGGAATAAGCCCACTCCCAGTCCCTGGAAAGGACAGCACATAGCCCACATGGCCCTGGTCACCAGCCACAGCTGAGTAGACCACAGTGGACACCAACAGGCAGTTTAGAATGAGTTAAGAATTCTTTCTTTCTCTCTCTCTCCTCCATCCTTCTCTTTCTGGAATGTACTGTCTCATCATCCTCTTCTGTGCTAGAACTCTCGGTGAGAGAGTCAGGGGTCAGTGGGTGGTGGCCACTAGAATTGTGAGGCCATTTAGATTGGGTATGGAGGATCTGCTGGGCCATGTGTCGGCAGAGAAATCCAGCTGTGGCCAAGGAAGATATGAAGCCTGAGACAGGACTAGAGACAGTGTGCCCCTGCTATGGCTTTATGGCTTCCCAGCTCTAGTGCCCCTGTCCAGCTGTACTTCAGTTCCTGTGCCCATAGGAGAGTTTGTGGCATCACTACCCACCTTACCTTGAGTTTGCTTATATAGCTCGTGTGAGCAGCAAAACTCTGTTTTGACCAGGGGATATTGGAATTCAGGGAAGACCAGGGCAATGGACCACAGGTGGGTCATCTATCCAAGGAGGCCAGACAAAGACTGACAGTGCCTGATATTCCACAGTCCTGATGACTTGTGGCAGGAACGCAGTGAACCCAATTAAGGGGTATGAAATGGAACAGCCAGAGGCACATGTGTGCTCTATGCATACCCTCTTCTTGACAGGGAGCAAGGAACAGAGTCCAGTTCTTTTCTCCTGAACTTCCTCTCCTCTACTGCGGTGAAGGCATCTCAATCCCAAACTTATGGTTTGGAGATCCTGAAGAAATATAACCCTAGGCAGAGCCCCAGAAACATCTATGCAGAACATCCTCTTCTATAAAATGACTACTCGGCTTGCCTTTGTGAGAGAGCACATGTAAACACCCTCTATGAAGCCGAGGACTGTAATCCATTAGTGAGACCCTCGGACTGCTGTCACAGGGAGAAAGGTCCAGAGAGCGCAGGTGTCAGACGTGGCTTTCTCCTAGGTTTTCAAAGCCATCCTCTCGGTGAGGACCTAGGTGGTACCTTTTGATAAAGGCCCCCCGGCTCTGTGTCATCCCTCCTCCATGAAGCAGGTGGTCTGTGGGTGCTGTGGGGACACACAGGCTGGGATGGGATCCTGGCTCCAGCTGTGTGGTCTTGGACAGAGAACACAACTCCTTCTTGTCTGTTTTCCTTTCTCTTAAATAGGGATAGGACTGGTGCCCCCACCTCAGAGGACTGTTAGAAGGAGTAAGTGCAACAACACCCGCAGGTACAGAGTACAGGGCCTGGCAAATGGCAAATGTGCAGTAATTGTTAGCTATACTCATGACCGCTGTAACCCTGCAGACAGCCACTAAGGGAAACCTGCTGTTAGAGCTGCATCTGTGTGCCAGCTACTGTGCTCAGCGCTTTCCACGGGTCACCCCATCTCATGCTCAGCAGAACCCAGCCAGGTTGGGAATATTCTCTCATAAGGATGAGGAGCTGCGGCATAGCAAGTAGGTCTGCCTCACTTCCCTGGCTGTGATGCCGCTCCCGTGGCACGGACCCCTCCCCATATTGCCTCTACTTATGCTTTCTCTTAGTCTGGCTAAACCCCCCTCTTCCTTTGGTCTTCAGCTTCTCTGTCATTCTGCAAGTCTTTCCTGACTCAAGTCTGGGTGAAAGGCCATGGCCCTGTGCTCCACCAGCACCTCCATTTAAATTGTTGCTGCACTTAGTGTGCGTGTTCCTGGCGCTTCTCCATGTGCCTGTCTCTCTCCCCTGTCTGACCAGGCCAGGTCTTGGTCTTTCTCATGGTCTCTGATATGGGCCAGCCCGGCACATGGCAGACAGTCAATATACATGTAGAAGGAATGAATGAAGACAGTGAACAAAGGAATGGCATTCCCAGATGAATGACATTGGCAAGTGGGCAAGTGACAAGTTCTTCCCATCATCCAGATGGGGACAATCCTGAGACTGAAAAATGCCCCATGAGATGGTATGACTATAGCTTTTAAGGTTTTGTAAATTGTCGGGATTACACAGGGAGTGAGTGGCAAAGCTAACATTCAGAAGCCGGGCATGTCTGTTTCTAGATGCTGCTCCAACTCTGCTGTCAGCACTAGAGCTGGGATTAATACAAGGACCCCCATGGGGCTCAATGATCCAGGGGAAACCCATGCCCACACAATGGGGCCCACAGGCCCTTCTGCCCGCAGGTGTCATTAAAGGGACCTGTTAGTGGATTAATGGGCTAGGTTATAGACTTGACCCCGGCCCCACTGAGAGTCCCAGGAGGTTATTTGACCTGAGCAATGTAGTTTGGCATAAGTCGGAACGGAAAAAGTAAAAAGAAACTCTACCCCTGAGAGGACATCTGGTCTCTGCATTTCAGAATAAAAATAATCACCAGGAAGGATGACTCAGCCTCAGCAAATCCTCTTGCTCTTGCGGCTAAGCCTGCTTTGCCCATCTTCACCCTATTGCCCCCATTAAGAGTTCATTACGCTCCTTGACAAGCAAGCGTGGCTCTGCTCTGTCCAAGCCCTGCCTGTGGAGGAGCCAGAAGGGAGGGGAGGTGGCTGGGCCCCAAACAGCAGCTGGCAGATGAACACGTGGAGGGTCGGAGACCTCCGCCAGCCCCAGGGATGGCTGCATGGCTCAGTCCTTCGGGATGGTGAGAGAATGACTTCTCAGCACATCGGAGTAAAAACAGCTTGAACTAGGGACTCAGACAGATCCACATCACAATCTTGTATATGCCACTTACTATTTGATCAGCTAAAGGTTTCTGGGTGTGGCAGTAAAAGGGCCATATAGTAAACCTGCTGTATGTGTCATTAAGATGAGACCCTTTTGCTTGGAAGACAAGAATACCTTTGATCAAAACCCAGAACTGCAATAGCCACACACACACACACACACACACACACACACACCCCTCCACTGTTGCTTTCCCACTGTGGCTGATACTGTACAGCTACAACTGACAGCTTGGTGAGAACATGAATCCAGAAGCTGGCCCTGGCTCGGTTTCTCCAGAGCCACAGCAGCATAACCATCGTCTCTGGATTGGGTTTAAGCATGGCCAAGCATCACTCACAACTTGCTATGGGCAGAGTGTGGGGGCACCAGCAACAGCTGGTCCTCAGAACGGCCCTGGGGAGGGAGATGGGACTGATGGGCACTTCATAGACAACAGCATATGGAGTTTCAGGTAATAGCCAGGTGGCACCAGCTAAGTTTTCTGGCACCCAAATTATACCAGCCTGAGAAGTAAAGACGGAAGGGGCCACTGAGTAACTTCCTCAGGATGTGTCAACCATGCCGTAGAAACTTTTGTGGGAGAATATGACCCCCTCCTACAGGTTGGCCTGCTAGACAACAGAAGTCTGATGGGGGATACGGGGATCCCTGGGATCCTGGCTCTGTGTTCTGGAGAATCCAAGATGTTAAAGTTGGGAGGCCCACAGAGAACACGGAGGCCAATCTTCAGCAAGCATTCTTCTTCCCCTCCCAGGCAGATGCTCTGCATGATACATTCCTGCTGAGGCAGGCCTTGAACTCGGTTCTGATCACAGCTCATCCAAGGAAGAGGCCTCAGTTCTTCCTTCAAGTTTTATCCCGGGATATCCAAAAGGCCTGAGGGAATACTCTCCAAAGGGAAGAAGCAGAGTGATATCAGAAGCGGATGTTTTAGACTCAGTTTCTCCATCGATGACCTACGTGAACATGGGAAGGTCACTTTGCCTTTTTGTTTCCTCGTGTAACATGGCAGCGGTCCTCTATGTAGGTTTGAGAGCTTATAACTGTCAGCAGAAAAGCTCTATGTGTTCAGGAAGCAAAAACCAGATGAGATATCAAAAAAATCAATCAGCTATCATTGAAAATACTTTGAGCTGAATGGTCCTGAGATCATTGAGAGAATGGTAGTTTGTCATAGTCAAAGCATCTTAACTTGAGACAGAACATGCAAATTGTCAGGATATATGATATTTATGTATCTTAGGCTTTTTTCTACTCTAGGGGCACAGTATTATTTTGCCCCATAGGAAGAAACTGCGGCCCATAGATGTTAAGACACTTGACTGACAAGTGGCTTGGCCAAGATTGGTACTGGGTCTTTCTGGATCCGAACCCTGTGCTCTGCCCTCCATTGGTGTGACTGCTCTGTGCCAACCAACAGGTGGGACTAAAACATCCCTGAAAATACAGTGAACCAGGGAAGGTTATGTTCCAGAACTCCTTTCCTGGAGGCCGTGTGTATGAGTGGAGAGTGTAAGCCCTTAGACGGGGGAGCATGCGGGCTGGTTGCTAGAACTCAGGCACTCACTCTGGGGAACAGTGGGTGTTTTTTATGTTACCTTGCAAGGCTACCCTTACTGCAGGTTTTTGTTTTAATAAGTAGAACATGCAGGTTTGAGGCTAGAGCTAAATTGCTTAAGATTCTAAAGAAGAGACTTTAGAACAAGGGAACAGAAAGGTTTGGCTATGACACCAAAGGCTGCCCCCTGTCCACTGGTCTACCAAGGTCCCATGTGGGAGGCTGTGTCCCATCTGCTGGTCTACCAGAGTTCCCACATGCGAGGCTGTGAACCGTCCGATGGTCCACCAGAGGTCCCACATAGGAGGCTGCCCCTTGTCTGCTGGTCTACCAGAGGTCCCGCATGGGAGGCTGTGTCCTATCTGCTGGTCTACCAGAGGTCCCACATGGGAGGCTGCCCCTTGTCCTGCTGGTCTATCAGAGGTCCCACGCAGGAGACTAAAGGCTCCTTCAGTCCTTTCCCCCAACTCTAGCTCTCTGCCTGGCCATGCCCTCTGTGTCTGCGTGAAGCCCCGAGGGGACGCTTCTTACCACACCGTAGGCGATGATGTCCGAGTACATCCTCATCTCTGGGTACACACTGACCAGGTACCATCGGAAGGTTTTGCACTGCAGCTGTTTTCTCAGAGCCTTCCTCGCCGTGATGTCCCCAATGTCGATCCCCGAGTCCTGCACAGGGACATAAACGCACAGATCCAGCCACCACTAGGGCGCAGCTTCTTCCCAGACTTCCCACCAAGGTTCCCAGACACTGTTTAGTGAAGGGAGGACATGGGAACTTAGTTCATTCATTTCCCCGCATGCCCTTAACCCCATGACTCTCCCCATGTGAACACTGAAAAATGGGGTCAGCACTGATGGGTACTGTCAGCTAAGGCCATTGCAAATAAATGGAAAAAAAGGAAAAGAAAAGCTGTGGTCCAGGGGTAGGTGAAAGAAGCTGAAGCATACAGTCAGTGTAAGGTTTTTTTTCTACCTCATAAGAGATTCTGAGCTTTGGGGGGAGAGAGAGAGGGAAGGGAGAGAGTTGAAGATGGAGTGATACTAATCCAAACACTATTCCTAATAATTAATTGCAACAACAAAGGCTTGTAGAACACTTGTGAAGTGCGAGGTTCTGTTCTGTAGACGTGCACGTATGTTTACATTAATGCATAGTGGTCTGTTTAAACCTATAGGGTAGGACTGTTTTACAGATGCCGAGATGAGACAAAGAGAGGTTCAGGGACCTCTTGCCCAAAGTCCTACAGCTGATAAAAGGTGGAGCTGAGATTTAAACCCCATTAACCTGAGTCTGGAGTTTGCACTTTTAACCTATGCTATGCATCTGGAAGAGCCTGCCATTCTGCCTCCTAAAACCAAGTTCTTGTGGGAGAAACAGACTCTCTCTCAGCTTGGGGACCTTTGTGTAGAGAGTACTTGTGTCTCTCACTTCTCAGGGGTATCAGAAAGGTGGCCCCCTGAGCCGTCACGGTACAGCAGGCAAGGAGTAGTGATGGAGACATGGATGTGTCCTGAGTTAGAGGGAGGGAAAAGCCCTCATGTTTCTGGTGGTCCCAGAGCACAGGGGAGGACCCTGAGTCCCTGGGCCAGGACACCAGCCATTGAACAGGGTACAGAATCAGCCAAGGAAGGGATGATGCCACAGCAGAGGATGGTGAGGAGTCTCTGCAGCTGGAGATCAGATGGGGACTCAGTGAATCTCAGAGGATGACACCATGGAACCGGGGACCAGCAAGGTCCTGTGGTATCTCATAAGACAAATAGCCCAGAGTGGAGAGAGAGGAGGCCAGGGAGGTACGGCTCTCTCCCACTGACACTGCAGCTTGTGCGCTGGCCATGTGAACCCCTTGGTTCTAGTGTCAACTCTGGGGTTGAGTTCGTGGGCTTGGGAAGGTAGTGAAATGGATAGAATTTACATTTGAAGTGTCTGAGAAAAATCACAAAGATAGCTGCTCCACATATCTGCATGTGACTGGAACAAAGTATTTGGAACAAAGTATTTGGAATTAGACCATGGGGGCTCAACAGGAACAAAGTTAGATACGGAAGCAATATATTTATTTTTGCCCACCAGAACTTAGGTCATATAAAAATTTGAATCTGCTATGACCTGAGGGTTTAGGTTTCAGACTGCTAAGGTACAATGTCAGCAAGGACCTACCTTCTGAGTCCGTCTTAATGACCTCGTCTATGATTTGCCTACTCCTCGGCTCCTGCCCAGAGCCCTCCCAGCAACTGCTACTTGGCCTTTCTCTGCCAGATTCAGGAAACACGTTCGACTAATCTCCATGTCCCTGACCTACCACTGAGCCTGAGCTGTATGGATGAGGCCAGGTTGAGGAAATATTTATGAAGTGTTGAACATAGCAATTGGCAATGAATGTGACCTACTCACTCCCCTCACTCTCCCCCCAAGGGATCTGTTAAGTATTAGCCCCTTAAGCTTCTCTGCACCTTATCCTTACAGTACACAGCTATTTGCCAGGACCCATGAAGGCCTTCCTTCTTCATGTTCTAATTACCTTCATAGGAAAACAAATTAACACATTGTCTCAGCTTTTATGGGAGGCCACCAGAAGAACCAGTCCCTGGAAGTCTTCCATGTTTCCTTAAATTCTGGGTTCCCATGGGAAGACTTTCTACACTTAGGATCAAGGGAAAGTTTGTCTCTCTCCTAATGGAGGGGGGGGCTATCCAACAGAGGTCCATATCTGCTTTAACTTCTAGGAGACTCAAGAATCAGTGTTTTGCCAGCTTATATTTCTGGATTTCATGCCCCTTTCTTCTTCCTGATTATTAGTTGACTTTTGCCTTTCTGTTTTAATGGTTTGGTATATCTGTACTGTGTGTTTAGTGTAAATTGCATCAAACTCTTTTCAGATTGGGGGCAGAAATGGAAAAATAAGCCAACTTGCTCAGAGAAGGTCACCAGGGCCCTTATTATTAAAAAACAAAACAAAACATATCTTCCTCCTTTGCCAAATACTGAGTGTGTTGAATAGTGTCTCCTGCAAAATTCGTGTCTACCCAGAACCTCTGAATGTGATCTTATTTGGAAATAAGTTGAATTCATTAGAATTCATTAGAGATCTGTAGATGAAATCATTCTGGATTTAAGGCGAGCACTAAATGCAATGACAACTATCTTTATAAGAGAGAGGAGGGGGACGTTTGAACATGCAGAGACATACAGACAGAAGCCAAGACTAGAGTGATGCATTTACAAAGCAAGGAATGCCAGGAGCCACCAAAAGCTGGAAGACGCAAGAAATATTGTCCCCTAGAGCCTCCAGAGGAAGCACAGTACTGCCAGTACCTTGATTTTGGTTTTCTGGCCTCCAGAACAGTGAGAGAATAAAATTCTGTTGTTCAAAGCCACTCAATTTGCAGTAATTTGTTATGGCAGTCCTCGGAAACTTAATATATTCAGCCACACAAAAAGCTGTCTGGTATTCCTGCCTGTGTGTGCCCCAGCCACACACAGTCTCTTGTAGCCAAACCCAAAGGAGGGCCATCACCCATGCACCATGGTGAGTCATCGCTGGCACTCAGCCTGTCTTTGGGCCAGAAGCAGCAGTAGGTCTAGAGTTCCTGAGTTCTGTGTAGGAAAATATCGATGCTTTGCTACAGGCTGACTTTCCATTTGTTGATAAACAAACTGATTTTCAATTAAAGTAGAAGGGATGCCAGAGCTGGAGGCTCCTCTGGCCTTCCAAAAGCTTAGGACTGAACATGGTAAGGAAGTAGGTGAAAGAGCTGCTCTGGTGGGCACACAGCCTGGGGAGGACTCAGCAGAGAAGGCAACCAGGGAGGATGGTGGCCCAGCAAGGGCATTTAATTTTTTTATTTTTTAATTTTTTTTAAGATTTTATTTATTTATTCATGAGAGACACAGATAGAGAGAGAGGCAGAGACACAGAGGAGAAGTAGGCTCCATGCAGGGAGCCGGACGCGGGACTCGATCCCGGGACTCCAGGATCATGCCCTGGGCCGAAGGCAGGTGCCAAACCGCTGAGCCACCCAGGGATCCCCAGCAAGGGCATTTTAAAGCTGGGGTGGGAAGGCAGAGGGCATAAGCAAGGCCGGCCACAATAAGAGGTAATACTCATCTGGTGCTTTTTCTATTCGCCGAGCACTGATCGAAGTGTTTACATACACTAACTTATATAATTCTCAGGGCAGCCACAGGGCAGGGTCGAAGGGGGTCCAGCTCTATACCTACAGCTAGGATGCTGTAGACCAAAGGTGAGGTAAACAGGTAACGGATGTGCTTGTGGCTGAGCACAAGGTATTGGGACACCACCACATCAAGGGCAGCCAGGAAAACATAGATGGCACGGAGCACCCACACTTCCTCCCTCTTCTTTCTTTGTCGGCTGGTCTTCAGGATGTGTCAGGCATTGTCCTAAGCACAGAGAACATACAAATACGTGCCTACAAATAGGAAGAAGGTACAAGACTTTGCCTGAAAGGAGAATCTGGAAGATCCAGACAAGTAAACAATGTGAAGACGTAGGGAAGCAGAAGAGGAAAGAGCCCTTAGTCCCTTTCATTGTGTGGGACACCCAGGATGGTGGGCAAGGGGAGGTGAGCAGTCACAGAAGGCTTCCTGGAGTAGGTGACACTCAAGGTGAATTTGGAAAGACTAGCAGAATTAGCTCAACTTCTATCACTCAAACTTGGCAGCTCCAAACCAGCACCTGGAAAGTTTGTGGGGTTTTTTTTTTTTTTTTTTTAACAGATGCTGGCACCACTCCACACCTACTCATCAGAATCTCTCAGGATGGGACCCAGAATCAGTATTTTTTAAAAAGCTCTTCAAGTGATTCTGATACAGTTGGCCTGCAGATGTGCCTTTAGGAGCCACTGACCAAGGGAGAAAGGAATTACATACACTGCCAGCAGATCCATTTGTTAATAAGCATTAGTGAGGTTTTACTGAGCTCTGACTATGTGCCCTGCCTTGTGCGAGGCCTGGTGACACAAAAATGAGGAATGCAATCTGTCCCCCGAAAGCCTGGAGTCTAACGCAGTGGTTCTCAGCCCTGGATGGACATTAGAGCCTCTGAAGAGCTTTCCAAAAGATGATTCCTGGGCCCCTTCCAAACCAATTAAGTCATAATCTCTGGGGCTGGAGCACAAGTGATTTTAAAGTTCAGCCAGATTTGAGAGCCCATGGTTTAATGAGAGAGAGAGAGAGAGAGAGAGAGAGAGAGAGAGAGAGAGAAGGAGAGAGAAGGAGAGAGAAAGGAAGAGAGACTTTTACACAACAGAACATTCTTTTACAGGGTGGTGATGCAATGATAGAGACATGAGGGCAAAGGGGGCATTTCCTCCCACCGAGGCTGACTCCCTAGAGGAGGGGTCACTGGTGCTGGGTCTAACAGGCCAGAGGGAAACGGGGAGGAGACTGGGGAAGAGGCAGCGGGTAGGGAATTCCAAGCCGAGGGGACAAAATGAGCCAACACACGGAGGGAAGAAAGCGTGGAATGGACTGGGGTTCTCGCTGTCCGTTCCCCCACGGACTCCAGAGCAAGGTGGGTGCGGCGGGCTGGAGGCAGGCAGAGGGGAAAGCATGTCGAACACCCGGCTTTCTGCCTGCTTTTGTGCACTGCGGAGAGTCCTTTAAAGATTTTAAGCATCCTTTAATGACATGGTCGCTGTGAGTTTTTGGGGTTTTTTTAAATAACTTTGGTAGTATGGGGGCTAGATGTAAAGGGGATAAGCTTGAGCCTGGGAAACTAGTCAGAGGCTCCCGCAGAGGAAGGGACAAGGCTTGCACTCAGATGTGAGGGGGGGAGACACGGACAGGAGAGCTAGGTGATGGGCTGGCAATGGGGTTTGGGGGAAAGATGCTCAGTTTCAAGCTCGTAGATCTGGGCAGACGGTGCTATCCTAGACTGTGATGGGGAGGAAGAACAGGAACTGCTGGGGGGGGGGGGGGAGATGTTCTCCGTTTTGCCAAACTGAGACTAAAGTGCCCGAGGGAGCAGCCTGGGGATGTGCGACTGTGGGTCTGACGCTTCAGGCAGAAGTCAGGGCTGGAGATCTTAGTTAGGAAGTATCAGCAGGTAGGTGGGAGAAGCGCCCAGTGACAGATGGGACCACCAGGGAGATGATGTACAATGAGAGTGGCTGGCCAAGGATGGATCCCTGGGAGCTTAACTTAAGCATCCGAGGGAGGTAAGAGTCACCCACAAGGGAATTAAGAGCAATCAGAGGAAGATGGGGATACGCTGGGGTGTGGTGTCAAGGGAAGTGAGTATAGAGTTTCAAGGGAAAGCTGTCATCCCGTTGAAGACTTTAAAATGTCCATTAAGCAGTTAGGATCCTTTGTCACACCAGCAGTTTTGGTGCAATCCCAGGATGTGGCTTGAGAAGTGAATGGAGGGGAAAAGGTGTTGACTCTTTCCAGAAGCCTGAGAAGAGGTAAGCGAGGAGATCTGCATAAAGCAGGGAAAAGTGGGGGTCAGGGGATAGATTTTGAGAAAACACACTGACCTCTTCCTTCTCCACCTGAGACTTTATTCTGGACACTCCCATCCTTCTTCTGCCTTTCTTGAATTCACACCTTCTCCTCCCACCTATCTGATTGGGTTTGAACCACTCCCCTGCAGAGTCACAGACATACACCAAGTTTGATCATTTTCCAATTGCTTGTTTCACTTGGTTCTCTGCCATTCAACGGATTTACTGTCCATTTCCACATCTGGCAGCCACAAATGCGAGAGAGTAGTCTAAAAGGTGTGCAGTTTTGAGGTCTGGAAAGAAGGGGGGCAGGAATATGGACAAGACTTGGCGAACGGACTGCGGATCTCTGATGCTTTACTGCTAAGTTCCTGGGGGACTTTCCATGTGTTCTTAACATTTTGCTATCAAAGGACACCCACAGTGGTACTTAGCATGCTCCCCAGAATACTGTGATCCAACGCCCACAGCCACAGATGGGACCAGAAGGCACTGCTGTTTCCCTAGAAACACTCCCACTGTCAGGGATGCAATCCTGGGGCTGGTTCATTAGGGTTGCCTGCACCCTGGCTGGTACTTCTCGGCTCCTCATTCTTCTTTCTACTGCTAAAATGTCACTGGTTCCGGAGTCTACATCTTAACCCAAGCCTCCTCCTCCATGATGGTGGTGGTAATGGGGGTGCTGCCCAAAAGCTCCTGCGCATGGCCCAGGCTATTTTCTCAATCACTTAGCCAGAGCAACATTAGCTAGGTGGAGAGATCAGGGAATAGGGCCTTCATATGGAAACTTCAGGCAAAAATCAACCACGTCCCTATTAGGAAGAAAGAACTGAAGCTTTTTAAAGGACTCCCAAGGGGAAAAAAGGAGGTCATGCAGTCAACAGCTGTCTCAGACACTGCAACATAAGCAACGATCTCCAGGCAGACAGGCTGGTAAGCAGGTTGGGATCCCACAGCTGGCATCTGTTGGGTTTTCCCAATTCAGTGGTCTAAGGTCATTTCCATATGACACATGGCAAGGCTGAACGAATCTACTAGAGAAACAATGCTTTTTTTCTGGCACTTCTTAAGTGTTGGTGACAAGAAGGATAGAGGACAGTAGCAAGCCACGGTGAGATTCTGTGAAGGTCAGAAACAGCCTATGAATGTCCAGAACACTTCCCTTCTCCTCTTGAGATTCCCTTTAAGAGTGTATCCCCTCCGCATGCATGTGGTTCAAGAAATCCTAGAGGCATATGGGCGTTCCTTATCGCTCTGCTCAAAGGTTCCATGGAGAAGCCTGATCCCAGTCTACAGGGAGATTAAGGGGCGTTTTGTGAATTCCGATATATTTGTATAGCAGAGAAGCTGAGAACCTGGGAACATGAAGTAAACTTGGAGCCACCTCTGACATTCTCACTTACTTATTTATTAAAAAGATTTTATTTATTTGAGAGAGAGTGAGTGAGTGAGCATGAATGGGGGGAGGAGCAGAGGGAAAGGGAGAAGCAGACTCCCGGCTGAATGTGGAGCCCCATGAGAGGCTCGATCCCAGGACCCTGAGATCACGACCTGAGTCAAAGACAGACACCCAACTGACTGAGCCACCCAGGAGCTTCCCAATGTTCTCATTTAAAATGAGGATACTGGGCAGCCCCGGTGGCGCAACGGTTTAGCACCGCCTGCAGCCCAGGGCGTGATCCTGGAGACCCTGGATGGAGTCCCACCTCAGGCTCTCTGTATGATGCCTGCTTCTCCCTCTGCCTGTGTCTCTGCCTCTCTCTCTCTCTCTGTCTCTATGAATAAATAAATAAAATCTTAAAAAAAAAAAGATAAAATGAAGATACTGATGGGCCACCTGGGTGGCTCAGTCAGTTAAGGGTCCAACTTTTGGTTTCAGTTCAGGTTGTGATCTCAGGGTCATGGGATCAGGCCCACATCGGGCTGTGCACTCAGCCTTGAGTCTGCTTGGGGTTCTCTCTCCCTTTCCCTCTGCCCCTCCCCCTGCTCATGCTCACTCACTCTCTCTCTCTCAAATAAATAAAATCTTTTAAAATAAATAAACCATAAAATAAATAAACCATAAAATAAAATAAAATAAAATGAAATTAAATAAAATAAAATATAAAATAAAATAAAATAAAATAAAAATAAAATAAGGATACAGAGGTTGGGAGAGAAGAAGTCTCCCATTAAGCATGCTGTCCAGGGATGTGGGTGGGGTAAGACATGGCTTAATGCCTCTTTTCTTCCACATGTGGTATGTCAGGGAGTTGAGAATCTACTCTAGCATGGGTAACAAAACTCTGGTTCATCCATGGGAAGAAGGATTTAGTCCCATATTTTTTGTTTTTGTGTTTGTTTCCCCAGAAAACCCCCCAAAACCCATCCACAGGGGCTTCCTACCTCTTGGGGTATGTTCCATGCCATGTAGACGTGGCTTTTAAATTCATCCATCCAGACTTCAGCCACCCTGAGAGCATTCCTGCGGACATGGGCCGTGAGGTCCTCGGTGTAGGGCTTGTGGGCTCGCTCAATGTGGGCAATCCTCGAGCATGGCAGGACCTCCACGCTGCCACCACACTGCCATACCTGTAGAAGACACAGAGCCACTCATCAGTGCCTGGACCCAACTCTGAGCCACTAAACCAGACCACAGGCTCCAGACCTGGTTGCCCTTGCAACCAGACCTCAGGTTGCATGGGCAACTCCAGCTCTCTTCATCTTGTCTCCTCAGACCACTGTCTGCAAAGGCAGTGAGCTCTACCCTATTTGTACTCCTATAGAGGGAAGATTATTGAGTCGTTTTGTCTTGTTTCTTGTTGCCATGGATTTACAAGCAAAGAATTAATGCACCTTCTTTTTCTATTCTTTCCACCCTGCAAAGAGGAGATTAAATGTTTTGTGACCAAAGATCTGAGTTCTCTTTGCTCCTGGTGGAGAAGTTAACAAAATTTTTCAGAAAGGTCTCTGCAGCCACGCTTGACATGGAGGAAGCAGCAGAGACTCCCAGCAGAGATAGCATCCTTAAATGGACCACAGGGGTCTGGACACAGGTTAGTGATCATCAGAGGGAGAGAGCCAGGTGTCCCTCTCTTGGTCCATCTGTCCTCAGGTTTGAGTTCTGATAGAACCCAAGAGAGGGGGAGAGACAAAGAAGGGAACCCTGTGAAACTTCTCTCTGACCTCAGTGACTAAGAGCTTGAACTAGGTGCAATTTTATTTAAAGGAAAAATGATCTTCTATTCCGAGTGTCAAGGGACAATGTCTTAGAAGTCTTGCCACAATCATTCCAGTCACTCTGATGTTTCAGTGTTCTGGAATGTGCACATCCTTTTGTACCCTTAGGTTTTTGCCTATCCTATTTGTCATTTTAGAATGCCCCTCCTTCTCCAGCTGAAAAAATATAATCTCTCAAGACTTTGGTCACATGACCTCTCTGTTGCAGGGTCTTTGTGAAATTCTTGGGGCAGAGCCAATTGCTCCCTTCTCTGGCCCTCAAAGCTCTTGGTATCACAACTTCCTGCTTAACTATGAGCCTCCCTCCTTTCCTCTCTCTGTGTTCCTAGATGGAAGAACCAGGATCTCACCCACTTCTCATCTCTAGCACCTGACACAAGGCCTGGGACATACAGGTACTTTGTAAGTACTTGTTGAATAAATATATGGATGATGATATTTAATCACTCAATCAATAAGTGGTTGATGCTTAATAAACATGAGATGAATCTGAAATACTTGAGCAGAGCTGATAAATGAGGCTTCTGAGGGAAAACAGTCATCCCCTCTTGGTGGACAGCAGTGGCTGCCTCTCAGGTACTGTCAGCTGGACAGTTTGGTACATAATGTTCACACTTATAACAGGTATCCATCAATGACCATAAGTCTTCATCCAAGATGAGGTCAACTTTGTTTTTTCTTTCTTTCTTTTTTTTTTTTTTCAAGTATAGTTAACATACTTAGTTTTAGGTGTATAATGTAATGATTCAACAATTCTATACATTTCTCAGTGTTCATCAAGATAAGTGCACTCTAGGGTCACCTTTTTTTTTTTAAAGATTTTATTTATTTTTTCATGAAACACAGAGAGAGAGAGAGAGGGAAGGAGGCAGAGACACAAGCAGAGGAGAAGCAGGCTCCATGCAGGGAGCCCGACGCAGGACTTGATCCTGAGACTCCAGGATCACGCCCTGGGCTGAAGGTGGCACTAAACTGCTGAGCCACCCGGGCTGCCCTAGGGTCACCTTTGAATTTCCCTTAATTACCCCTGAGTTAGGAACAGAATGCTTTCTCTTCTGCCTGTTTTGTACCAGTAGGTTGGTCTCTAGGGACTGTCAGAGTTAGAAAGCAACTGATCACCTTTCTACTTTCTGAGCTTATCTTGCGTTTAGTATATTATTTAGGACCACTGGAAGGGAAACCAGCGCTCCCACTGGGTATCTCCCATGTGCCAGGTACTGGACTACGCATGTGGGCAGGCGGCACAGTGTGGTGGTTATGAGCAGAAGATTTGGAACCAGACTACTTGGATTTAAATCCTGGCTCTGTTTCACACTAGCTGCATGACCTTGGGTGAGTCACTCGATCTCACTGTGTTTCAGTTTCCTCCCGTCAAATGGGGATTATAATAGCACCTCTCTCATGAGGTTACCGAGGAGATTAAAGTGATTATACACAGAGTGCTTAGGAAAATGCCTGGCACATAATAAACATGCCATCAGCTCAGCCATTACTATACAAATTATGTTCAGCAGGCTCCTCGGAATAACCCTGTGAGGCAGTTGCTAATGTCTCCAGTTCCAAATGGGGAAACTGAGACTCAAGACTGTCCCTTGGCCAAGGCCACACAGCTGGTACTGAAGACAAAAGGATCTGTTTGATCCCCAGTGAAGCTCACGGAAGAGAGGAAGCCATGGAAGGCCTCAGGCTGTGTAGCTTCATTTCCATGACCCATACATTCTGGGGATCACGCTGACTTCCAATTCACTTTGCTCAGATTCGCAATGAAAGCCTGTGAATATTCCGAATATGTTATTGACAACACAAAGAGTCGGGGTAATTATTCTTTTGCAACTGGAAGGGAGGCTATTACTTGGCATATTTCAGCAACACAACACAGAACATGATTCATAACAAAGCTCTTTTATTACAAGACCTGTTTCTCAAAGAGTCTGTTCACCATTTCACTTTAGAGTGGGCGCATCTGCCGCGGTTCTGATCAGGAGGGTGGCGGCTGCCCCTCCCATCCGCCTGGAGTGCACAGGACAAGGAACCGTGTGATCTCACTGGTGGGTCTCAAACCCACTCCTGTTTTCCTTCATTATGGCCACCGCCCCTGTCCAGACCACTGTCATGTCTCATCTAGACTCTGCAACAGACTCCAAACAACTGATCTCCCTCCTCCCTCCCGGCTCCTCCAGGCTCTTCTCCTCCCAGCAGCCAGAGTGATCTTTTCAAGGTGTCAAGTGGACCACCTCCCCCCTGTACCCTACCAGTACAGTCCCGAGGCTCCTGGGGCCCAGGCCTGCCCACCGCCCCCAGCCCAGGGCTTGCTTCCCAAGCACTCTATGCCATAGCCACGCTGACATTTTTTCACTTTGCCCAGCATGGTTTGTTCTCCCAACCCTGGACTTCTGCACATACACTTACATACTCCACCCCTGCCCCGGGGTCTCCTTAGGACACGGGCTAAATGGTGCCCAGGACAGATCATGGGTTTCCAGCAGAGGTGGGGCTGGCCCACATAGCATTTGATAGCACAGCTTTGGAACCAGTGAGAGCTAAATTCAAATATTTTGCTTCTGCCACCTGCTGCTGTGCCACCTTTGGCAGGTTACTTCTCTGCCCAACCCTCAAATTCGCCCAGTGGAAGAAGGGGATGATGTGTGGATTCGTGTTCAACCCTGGACCTGCTTCAGTTTTGCCCCTACCAAGGAGGTAGAGGTGAGATACCGGAGTCCATTCTGTTGCCTCTGTGTGCCTGCTGAGGGGACACTTTGGGCCACTTAACCTCTTGTCTACGAAACACGCGTAACAGAGGTCATTCTCACATAGGGCTATGGGCTCAGGAAGCCCCTGCACACGTTATTATTTTATAATAACCTTATAATCACTGCTATTTGGCTGTCCTGTACATTCACCTTCGGGAGAAATATAAGTGCAGAGGACTCGTACGTCTGGCTGAAGCCCACCAGCCAAGAGACAGGCTGCCTTCCAGAGTGCCCTGCCCAGTGTGGATGGGTGCACCAGCCTCCTCCCTAGAGACTCAGAGCACTTGCTAACCCAGACGTCATCCTCGCTCTCCTCCCTTCTGTGCAAAGGAACTCATCGACGGAGAGGGTGGTGGCAGCTGTCTTGAAGGCCACCTTTGGGTTCCTAGCAGTCTCTGGGCATTGGAGCAGAAGGGAGTGGATTCAGCAGGCTTATCCCACTGCTTCAGGACCCTGCCCAGTGATGCTGATATAAATAAGAGGAATCCCGTGCTCTCTGATCCCTGGGTGATGAGCAGCTCTGCTGACCAATAACTTGACACACAGAGATTCTCAAAAGTCTTATCTACAGGTGATCTCAGAGACCCTCTCGTGGATGGTAGACAAAGGATAGGAAAGAAGATCACTGGCATTTGGACCTTGTGGAAGATGACATCATGAAACTTCCATGGAGTTTTGGGTGGGGTAGGGAATGAGGACATGGGGGAGGGGAGCGGTGTCTGGGATACTTCACAGCTGGCATGAGGTAGAAAGACCCAAACCAGAAGGAGGCTACAGACAGGAAGGATTGTACCAGAGAAGCAGGGCCACTGGATGGACGGCAAAGATGTGGGAGACAGCGATGGCTTAGCCTTGCAAGTTCCCGGGGGTGAGGGTGCCAACAGAGGGAGGGTCGGGAAGGTGGGCACCAAAGACACAGCTGAGAAATGAAGGCCAAGGGTAAACAAGAAGGCAGATGAGGTCACGGGATCACAGGAAGCACCTACAAGATGTAGAGCCTGATTTACACATAGGCTGCATGTGAGCCTGGCTCCTTACAACAAGGGAGGCACTGGGGACTCCTGGATGTAGGCTGGATTTGTGGCTTCTGGATGGGCGAGGGGAAATATATGACCACACCAAGTTCTTCCCTATCCCTGTTTCTTTGCACCTGCTATTCCATCTTCTGGAACAATTCCCCCCAACTTGTTACCCAGCTCAAATATTACCTTCTCTGACCGCCCCCATTAGGTTCCCTTGGAATACTCACAGCGCCCCACGCTTTCTCTCCGCAACACTTATTCACAACACTTCCACTTAATGTCCTTACTCTTTCAAAGTCTCTCCCCTCCTCCTGGTTAGACTAGAAGCTCCAGGAAGACAAGGATCATGTTGCATACACCGGCACAAAGCATTCAGTATACATTCAAAATAACCGTCACTTCAACGAGTGATTCCAGCAATCTGAGCCCTGGGCTTTCACTGACTACGGAGAGGCAGTTTTAACTCGCTCAGCTGGATGCCCTAATCAAGGCCATAAACATAAAATGTGGCCAGATTTTACTGAACACAATGACTTCCTTCAAACCCAAGCGGTTTTTCAGCATAGCTCTGACATTTAAGTGCACGCTGCTGTAACTGAAGAGAGTCACTTTGGCTGCAGAGCTTAAATTAACGTTGTAAAACCTGGCAAGTCGTCAAATGAGTGTCGTGGAAAGCAGGCGGCTTCATCTTGTAGAGCCATGAATGCACCGTAGAGAAAGCCCTCAACCTGGCCGGGGCTTGCATACACCCACAGAGGAGCTGCTGGGCTTCCCCCAGAGGTGACTAAGAACGGGAAGGAGATGGTAAACAACAGTTACTCAGCGTGGAGCACAGTCTCCCTCACTGCCAGCCCTTCCCAGACAGTCCTAATCCTATTATCGTTTGCAGAAAGGCTTGGAGCATCCAAGCCTGGGAACCATCTGCAAAGGCAGGTCTTGGGGGCTGATGGAGAGGGTTTGAATCCTGCCTCCGTTGCACATTAGCCTTTGACTTGAACCTTTGGATGTCAATTGCCTTTTTATTGGGGATTATGATGCCCTGGCAGGTTTAAAAGAGATGCTTTATAGAAAACTCTCACTAGGAAAGACAGGCATGTCGCGGGTTCTCAGGAAAGGTCAGGTTCCTTTCCCTTTCCTGGACTGGGAGCCGCTGGTACAAGGTCAGGGTTAAAAGATCTGAGTTTATGTTCTGTTTGTTTGCCACTTACATAAACAAGCCTGTTTCCCTCCCCAGCCTCAGGTTTCTCCTAGCTGCCAAATGGAGGAACTGAACTCAGTGACGTGATAGATCCCGTCTACTTTCTTGCATTCTGTGATTCTACGTTTTCTTGCCAGTACCTCAAATGACACCAAGTATTTGAGACACGACTGGCAGAGTCATAAATTGGAAGCTGTAAAATAGGGAGACACTGGAGGCAAGGCACACAGGATACAGTTGGACCATTCCTCCCACTCCGAGACTTGTGATCACTCCACAGTCTATGTCAAGGATAGCAGATAATACTTCCATGTTAAATCCATTCACTTATTAATGTCCTTCTGAAGCACTGTGTTGAGAAGGATTCTCCGGGCTCAATGGAAAAACATGCCACAATTTATTAGTAACGTTTACTGTACGCAAGGGCTCAGGGGTGGTGGCATTTCAGCCTTGTGCTTCACAGCCATGGACCACAGGATCCCAAATCCTGTCCAGCTTTTTATCTCCTCATGACTTTTAATGATCTCTTTGCTCTTGCCAAAATGTTCCCACTATTCCTTTAGTCTAGAAAGCCTCCTTCCTGCTCTCCATCCATCCATCCAAAGCCAGCCTGGCCCAGTTCCTCCAAACTCCTGAAACACATGATTTGTACCACTCATGTGGTCCGTATTTCTTGGCTCATGTTGTTAATTAGCTTTTTATGTGTAACTGTCTCGCCTAACTTGGCTGTGAAATGCTGAGACAGAGTAGAAAGCCAAAGCAGGCAGGCTGGGGGAAGGAAGACAAGGAGGCTGGAGGTTGAGATCGAGGCCTGAGAATAGCTGGCACAAGGCCAGGAACTCATTTGCAGAATGATTGTAGGGTCAGGAATGCAGGCAAACAAAGACGCCGACCAGGGCTGCGCAGGGCCCTCCTTCTCTGGGTGTCCTTCCATTCTGTGCCCTGGGCACCTTGCTCTCACCTCACCCTAGGCCTGGTCCTCATGGGAGGAAGAAGGGAAGAGGGACCGAGTCTGGGCAAAGCTGTGACAAATGCCAGAAGCCACCAGCAAGCTGAGGTTAAGGGTGTGATGGCGCAGAGGAGGAGCCAGGATGAGACAATGTAAAGCATGGAGCCAACCTTGCTCCAAAACGCATCTCATTCCTATACTTGCAACCTTCAGTCTCCAGAGAAAGATAGTGTTCCTCAACGTGATTTGGAAGACTTCTGAGACCTGGTCCCTCCTGTTTGCTGCAGCTTCATCTGCCATCCTCTGCTATCCAGTTACGCCGACTTCTCTTTAATTCCTGGGGCAGACCTGGGAGTCCTGTTCTTGGTATTTCTGCCCTGCACCCATACTATTCCCTTTTCTGGAATTCTTTCCTCGCAATACATTTATTTGTCTAGTAATTCCTACCTACTTTTCCTGGCTGCCCTAAATTTGGTTAAATGCCTCTGCCACATGTTGCTGTATCACCTATACTTTCTCGTGCACAGCACTTAGGGTAGTTGTGTGCATAGGCACAAAGACGCGTAATACAAGGAACAACTGTTTACCTGCTTAAGAAACAGTACATTAGCAGTAACTCAGAAAACTGTGTGCTCTTCCTTACTCCCAAAGGCAACCCGTTATCCTGAATTTTGTTGATTTCCTTGCCATCAACCTACACTATTTAGTTTTTACCTGTTTTTGAACATTATATAAATGAAAGCATATTGTCTGCATTCTGCAGCTTGCTACTTGGTCCATTTATTTTCATCACCATAGTGTTCCATTGTATAAATACACAGTAGTTTACTTATACATCCTCTTGTTGGTCGACAGCCTGGCTGTTTCCAGTATAATGAAGAGCACTCCTTGGAACATTCTTATGCATGTCTCTTGGCGCCCAAGAGCAAGCACCCCTCCGTGTGTGTTTACACCACAGGGGAATTTCTGAGGCATAGGTTGTATAGACATTCAACTTTCCTCAGGAAAGAGAAACTCTTCCAGAGTGAGTATAGCAAGCCCTGCTCCCACCAGCGCAGATGAGCTCTCGTGTTGCTTCGCAATCTCGCCAACATTTGGCATTGTCCAGCTTTTTAATTCTTGCCAATCCAATGGATGTGAAGTTGACTCTTGCCATAGCTTTAATCTGTAACTCCTTGGTGTTCAGGGAGCTGGGACTTTAGCCTGTTTCTAGGTCTGCAATACCAGCCTTCAAGAGAAGACCCACGGGCACCTTGCCCTCATGAAGGAATCTCTAGTGTCTCCACAGGGCCTGGCACATGACAAGTGCTTGATAAATACTTACTGCATGAATGTGGAATCAAGAGTTGGGCCTTAGTGCTGAATTATCTCCAGTATAATACTTCCCTTGGTGTCTTTCCAGGTTTCCAAGGGTAGATACTTCATTATTTTAAAGTGTAAAAAAAAACATTTTTAAAGTCTGACAATGCTTATTTCTTCCATCAGACTCCACAGAAAAGCACTCCCTGGGGATATAGTTTCTCCAAGCCCTCTTCTGGCAATAAACATTGCCAAAGAGTCCTCTGGACAGAATTGCTGCTTGGGGAAAAAAAAAAAAAAAGTGATGCTTTTTCTTGGAAGGTGTCCCTAAAGGGGTCTGATTTGGGGGTCAGCTCTAAGAAGCACTTGAAGCAGTTTCCCTGTTTGAAAAGGATTCTTCATAACTATCAGAAAGCAGCAGGAGGATTCGTCTGGCAAAATTCCAAGAAGAGACCAGCTGGGCTGGAATGTCTGGAAGCTTTTCATGAAGAGAAAGTTAAAAGGCTGTTTTGCGGGGACTTGAGATTTGCTGAAACAGCTTCTTACCTACAGGAAACCGAGGGGCAGGGATGGCTCCAGGCTCAGCAAACTAACCCATCACATACAGGGAACTCTGCTTTTCCTCAGACCCCAGGGCTCTGACTATAAAGACTGGGGCCAGGGAGTTCACTTCGTCATGGGAAATTTCATGAGGACTGCTTTGCAAACATGTGGTCATTGGGAACAGCGGGCATCTTTTAATGGTTTCAACCAAGTAGAGTTTATTCATGGTAACCTCAGATCTCATACCAGCCAGTGGGCCTGGTTAATATTGCCCCACACTCAAGCTAGGTTGAATTCATGACCAAAAGGAAGAAGTCCGGCCTGAACATATTGAGGTTAGTGAAGTGGAGCCAGGAGGAGGATAGTCCTCAAGGGTGCAGTAGACTTCTACTGCTCACGAATGTCTGCTCCTCTATATATCCCATCCTCCCTCATAGTCAGGAGGGATCCTGTGAGCAGCCCAATGAAATGGTCATTTCTGGACCAAGGTCAGTAAGGATCCAGTGTGGGAAGTCCATGAGCACTTCTACGTCTCTCCCTCCCAATCTGCTGGATGCTTAAGGCAGGATGGTCTCCAAGTTCAAAGATGGTGAACCCCCTGAGGGAAATCATCACTAAGAGACTAGCTGCCCAGGACAGCCTCCCACCCTGCAGGAGACTAATGTGAGCAGGAAAGAAACCTGCTCTGGGTTAAGCCTCTGGGGCTTGGGGGCTACTGGTATAGCTTTGATTAATACAAGCTGTCAAAGGGGCAAAGTGACCAGAGAGGCTTGGGCTCTGCAGTACCGATAATCAGGGATTTAGTCCATCAACTGGGACTTTGTAACAGAAAGTTCCAGGCATGGGGAAATATTGTTCAGAAGGTGACAACTTCCCAAGTCCAGGTGATGAGTCTGGTCAGAGCAGGACCCCACAGAGGCTGAGAAATCTACAGAAAATAGATTTGATCCCAGGGAGTGGGGCCACCAGGAGAAGGCGGTGTTAGGACTGTTGCAAAACAGGCTGTAGGTGAGAGTCTGCTTCATGTTCAGAACCAGAGCAGAGGTCAGAAAACAAAGAAGCCAGCAGAGTGGAAGAGGATAAGGCTGTGGCTTGGAGGTCATGCACCGCTCAGGGTGCCCCAGATGACGAGGTAGTAGTCCTGTGGCTGCTCCTCTAATTCTGGAGTGAGCCAGGTGAGTCCAGGGCTGCAGCCACACCCTGGCCTTGGTCAGGTAATGTGACAGGGCTGACCCTCACAGCTTCTCACGCATGAGGCTGGGAAGGCTGGCTAAATCCAGTCTAGGCATTTCTATAGAACCAAAACTATAGAAGTCCCATGCTCTGAGAGAGAAGTATTAGCTAAGTTCCAAATCAGGGTCCCATTGACACGTGTGGTGTCTACTCTAATCGAGTCTTTGTTTTGAGCTAAGATCTCTGGCCCCATTACCATCACTGATGCTGCTAGAGAATAATAATAAGCTTGAATGTCACAGGGACTCGGGGAGCAATTTTCTAAAATCCAAATAAAACCTTTCTCATTGCTAGCCCGAGAGTCATTTTTATCAGATAAGTTGGCCCATCCATTTACTCCGGAGTGTTCAATGCCCTCTCTGGTGGGTTAAGTCCCTTTGAATTGCCGTGAGCATCTTCTCCTTGTGGACGTATTCAGAAAAGCCCACTCTATCCAGCTGCTATTCAAAGCTGATCCCCTGGACTATGTTTAATTTATACTTTGCTATATGAAGATGAACCACTTACTCATTTAAAGTGTTTCCTTTTTTATGTCTTTAATCAGTGGCTGTTTCTCTCCTCTCTCAGAAGCTTAATCTAATCAGAAACAAATCCCACACATATGAATGGCTCATTAGCATGTCCCAATCAAATTCAAATTGATGATCCCTATCAGGCGCCCCCTCCAAAGGGTGACATTGGCCCAAGGAATGACTCTTTGGACCAATGTCTGAAGACTATAGCTCATGGTAAGTAAGGAGAATCCTTTCTGAAATGCAAAGCAACCAGGAAACCACTGGACAAAAGGATACGCTCTGTCATCACTACCCCTCAACACCCCCAGAATATCAGGGGCCACATGGCTCAGTCACGTATGTGTCACTGAGATGGCATAGGTGGGAAAGTTTGGCTGTTTGGTGGACTTTGGGGCACAGACATTCGAGGAGTCTATGTGTCTGGCCCAAGCATCACCCCCTTATTTGGATCAGTGGGGCCCTGAAGATTACCAATCAGATGATAAAAAGGAATCTGAGATGCTGAATATTCTCTCCCTCAGAAATGGTATTTGTTCTATCAGCTTTCCTCTTACTCCATTGGAATTCAGATTTAAAAAGCTGGTGCGCTGGGTCTTCACTTAGAGATTTGCCCTTTTCATACGCATCAAAATGAATTGTCAGTTTGAGTCTGATCTCTGAAAGGTACCTACAGCAAACTCACATTAAAAATGGGATTTATAAAGGAGATCAGCTTGCAGTACAGAACTGAAGGAGACCAAACAGATTTACCTCCCATCATTTCCCAGGTGAGCAAAGTGAGGCTCAAGGTCAGGTGATAATTTAGAAGCAGAGTAGGAAATGTATCTAAGACCTGTGCCTCTTGAGAGACAGGAGGTCCCTGTGGTTCAGAGCACAGGCTCTGGGGTTAAGCAGTGTTGGTGTCAAAGCCTACATTTCTCATTTGCTGGACTGGTGACTTTAGGCAATTCATTTTACCTTCTAACATTCAATTTCCTGGTCTGTGAAATGGAGACAAAAATGACACACTGCAAAAATAGTTGTGAGAATTAAATGAGCTACATTCCTCCGAGCTCAAGATTTATATATCCAACTGCCTACATGTCACCTCCACTTGTGTGTCTCTCAGGCATCACAAGCTTGCCTTATGCAAAACCACATTCTCAATTTCCTTCCCTGCCTCCCCATCTGTCCCCTAGTCTTCCCATCGTCCACCTAATAGCTAAAGCCTAAAGCCTACATCAGTAATTATGTAATTCATCCATAACTACATCCTCTTCCTCTCCCTCCACATCCAATAATACATCAGCAAATGCACTCAGTTCTACTGCCTAAGTATAGCTTCAGTTTAATCACATCTCTCAATCTGCAGAGTCAACAGCCTGGTCTGAGCCACCATTTTCTGTGTGTGGACAACTCTATCAACAGTCTCCTAAAGAGTCTCTTTGCTTCAACTCTTCTTGCTCTGCGATCCACCTTCTAAAACTCTAAGTCAGATCATGTCCCTTCTCTGCTTTAATTCAAGTCAGCAATCATTTATTGAGCACTTACTCTGTGCTAGGCACTGTTGTATGAGAGAATTTTGTCACTGAGCAAAACATACAAAGTCCCTGACTTTCTGGAACTTACATTCCGTGTTTTCTGCTGTGGCATTTGCCGTGAACTGAATTGTGTCCCCCCTCCACCAAATTCATATGTTGGAGCCCTAACTTCCCCATGTGATTATACTGGAATAGAGCCTTTAAGGAGGTGATTAAGTTAAATGACGCCATAAGGGTGGAGCCCTGGCCAGACAGAGCTAGTGTCCTAGTAAGAAGACAAAAGAGACACTAGAGCTCTATCCTGTAAGGACACAGTGAAAGGGTGGTTGTACACAAGCCAGGAAGAGAGGTCTGACTAGCATTGGACCATGCCGGCACCCCAATTTCAGACTTCTAGCCTCCAGAACTGTCAAAAAACAAATTTCCATTGTTTCAGCCACTTCATCTATGTGTTTTGTTATGGCAGCCTGAGTTGATTGATATAGCACTTACTGAAATTTGTGACTGTATATTTATTCTTTGTTCCCTTTTATCAGCTGTCTGTGCCATTATGTCATTAGCTCCAAGAGGGAAGGGGCTGTGTTTACTTTTTAAACTTTGCTCACTGTTAAACATGTAATTTTAAGCATTGTATGTTCAAAGTCACATATGATGGGCACCTAACAAATGATGTCAAAGGAAAGAACTGCATTCAATGTAGATATAAGATTATAAATTGAGTGACCATGTGTCCTGGTTTGCCCATGGTACTATTGGTTTATGCCTATTGCTCTAGTGCAGTTGTTGGTAGTACCTCCTTTCACTCTCAGAAGTGTTCTGGTTGGGATAATAAATTGTAATTTATTTATCTATTTATTATTTACTTATACAGGCCAAATTTAATAGGGCACGACTTGATTTCAGAAATGCTGAGAGCCAAGAAAACTGTCTTGCAATCATTACTAACATTTTATCTCCCCTACTTCATGATTTCTTTACATAGCTACAATCCAGGGCAGTGAAAATTACCCAGGTCATAAAGACCCTCACTGATGAGCAGCATCTGAAGCAGGCATAATGAATAAAGTGGGGCACATCACATTCATCACTCCATCACCTGCTGGGGGCTGCACCAAGCAAGGATAGCGACTGGGGTCTGTCCCTTCTATTTCCAAAACTAGACAGACAGCACACACATAGGGAGAGACAGGACCTAATGGGAGTACTTGTTATTTCCTGGAGTAGTTGACACCAGGGGTTAACTATTTTCAGGACTGGCTTTATGTTCAGGTAACCTTTGCTTGATAGAAAAACTTGGGTGTAGAGGCAATTTCTGTAAACAGTCACGCACAAGCACTGGGAAATTATATTATTATATTTATCAGTATCCTACTTCTTGCATCCCTTTACAAAGAGCTTTTTTTTTTTTTTTAAGAAAGAGAGTGCATGAGAGTGGGGGGAGGAGCAGAGGGAGAGGGAAAGAGAGAATCTCAAGCAGACTCTTCACTGAGTGTGAAGCCTGATGCTACCAACCCAGAGCTCCACAGGGACTCTATTCCATGACCCTACAATCATAACATGAGCAGTTATCAAGAGTCCGAGCAAGCCAGCCAGGTACCCCGAGAGGAAAGAGCACTTGTAAATGGGAGTAGATGTCTCTGAATTCCCCTTCTGCAACTTCAGGTTTATGAATATCAGGTCTTGTCGAGAAAAAAATTACAACAGTATGTGGAAGAGGAGGATGAAGGAAAAGGAGAAGAAAGGAAGGGAGAGGAAGGGGGAGGAGCCCCTGCTCACTCTCTGTCACCATAAGGGACTGATTTTGGCCTTGCCTGGTGGCCCCTTCCTGGAAAAGTAGGACTAGAATGTAATGGTGGCAAGAGCCTACCTTCCGGTATCTGATATAAAACAACAGGGAGACTCAGCTAACGAAAAACAAAACACCACAAAAGGAAAAAACAGAGAGAGAGAGAGAGAGAGAGAGAGAGAGAGAGATAGCATACATTGCTGGCTTCCAGGTTTTTTTCTTGCTTTTATTTTTCCCTTTTCCCCCAAATCAGGAAATTAAACTCTGATACATTACTATTATCTAATCCATAGCCTATAATAAAATTTCATTAATTATCCCAATAATGGTCTTTATAGCTCTTTTCCTCCTTAGTCCCAACTTTTTAAGGAAGTAAAAATTTCCTTCAGTTTGACTCTCCAAACTCTTTATCAATTATTACCTCTTCTGTGCATCTTATGAATCTTACTCTCCTATGGCTCCCTCATTGAACACAATTAAAAAAACATAAGTGTGAAGACCCTTCCAGAGTAAAATCGTCCATGGGCGCTCTCCCTTTCCTGCTCCCCACCATTTCTAGCTAATTGCATCGTTATGCACTTTTTTAATTGCTTTGTTCTTTAGGGATTAATTTTGCATTTATCTTTACGAACCGTAAAACTTTTACAATGTACTGTTAAACTGCGTCTGTTCGGCGGCTGGTTGGTAACTGCAGAGTTACTCATGGCTCGTGCGCTCAATAATGCACTAGGGCAAAGGAGCCTTTCTCTCAATGTTTTCTGATGCCTTCTGGCCCCTGAACATGGCAGGGTCATGGTTCCGGGCAGTTGGGGGTACTGAGCTTCCCACACATATGAAGATCACAAGCAAGGAAGACCCCAAATCCTGGGGTTTAAGCCCTGTAGGTCCTGGGTTGCTCTGACCTCAAGGCTCTGGGCATTTCAGGCCCTATGGGTTCAGGGGGCCACACCTAGTGGACACATCCCAGCACTGCAGGGCTAGCTATAGCTGACCACCTAGAAGGAAATGAAAATTTCAACCACACTGTTAAGGTCAAGTGTGTGCTTTCCCAGGGTGCTGGTACTTGGCCTCTGCCTACAAGGAGACACTGGGTCACCCTCGCCCTCCATTCATGGTCAAATACAATCTCTAACCTCCCTGCCTCCTATCCGCTTTCCTCCACTCCCCCTTAGGCCTTTGAAATCTGTCTCCTATAGCTATACCCCTCCAGGGAAAGGTCGCCTTCCAGGCACATCCATAGGTCCTTTCTCTGCTTGCATTCTCATATACAGGCTGGGGATTCAGAGGCATTGGCATCAGATAGAACCATGCTCATATCCAAGCTCCACCACCCTTTCTCTGTGGGACCTATGCAAGTGTCTCAACCTCTCTGAGCCCCTGTGTTCTCATCTGTAAAATGGGATAATAATTCTGGCCTCTTGCAGTTCTTGGGAGTCATAAATGACATATAGCATGAAACTCACTAGAATGTAAGCTCTGTGAGGGCACGGCCTACACTATCCTGCTCATCCCAGTACACCCAGTGCTTAGCACAGTGTCTAGGATTAAATACATGCAGTAAGCACAAAAGGAGTGTTCCAAAGATGGTAGCTATTATCGTCAGTATTCATTTTAGCTTGGCTATTGCACTCCGGAAATGCTGCCTTCTCCTGACATCTGTGATTTTTCCACCAATCCAGCTTTTCTCTTCCTAGCTGATTCCTCTGTGTAATGATGGGCACCACCCTGCCACCTGCCCTCCATGTTCAATTCCAAAGTCTTTTTTTAGTCCTCACCGGGCTCCTCCATCCTCTTGCCTTGAGTGGGCACAAAGAGGGCACCTGAGCCCCCGGCTCACCTCCAAATCATCTCTTTACCTTTAGTGATGCAGTGCTGGCTTCGTGTTGAAGTCAGGATCCAGGCATTTCATTTCTCTGGGCCAAGTGCATAACAGAAGCAGCATAAGAAATGCTAAGTGTATGAATGGATAGATGCATGAATAATGCAGCTTTCTGGTTGTTTCCTTTGTTATTTCCAATATCAAACATGCCCCATTTTCCCCTTCAAACCAACTCTATCCCAAACACCCCTTTCTTAGTGAATGGTACCCCCAAATCTCCCATCATGTGGTCTTCCCAGCTCAATGCCATCTTTGTCAGACCTTTAATAACTCATTTATAAAGACCAGAAAAGGCTAGGTCTTGACCTCCAATGATCACTCAAACTATTATTAGCATCCAACACAGTGCTAAGGGAGCACGCGGACAGTGTTTTAGCTAAAGCTTTGAGTCACTGGGAAAATTCTGTTAGGAAGTATAAAAGCCTGCAAAGTTGAAACCTGTGTTTGGTGTCTTTGAAGTCCTTGGCCTCAGAAGACTGCACAGATGAATACTTATCCCATCGTGCGGCTGTCAGCCTTCTATAGGCTTTGCCCCATGACAGTGGCTGAAGGACAATGCCAAAGCAGATTTCAATTCATGACAAAATGATATAAAATAGTGGCAGGGCACGTGTGTGCACACACTAGGATGTGTGATTCCAAGTTCTCAGATTATTCTGAACTCTAGCTCCAGCTGGCTTGGCCCAACCATAATGTTTAGAAGCAACCCGAGCAAAATCCAATTTAAGGTGTTTAATTTTCTCTGTCTCCAGGGATGGGAGGTAAGAAAATCTACACACAGCTTTTCTATGAGATGTTGCATCTGGTGGCTTCCTGAGACCTTTTTAGCTGAGCGGGAATGCTGGTGCTCACACCCTTTGTCTTCCTTCTTAAGTCTCTCTGTGCTAGCAGACGAATTGATTTACCTGGAACTGTGGGAGCCAGTGTTTTTTTATTATCCTCCTCGTGGCTGGGTGAGAACAGCCATGATGCTAGCAGTGAGCCGAGATTACTCAGACCTCTGAGGCCGAGGCCTCTGGGGAGAACCATATAGTCTGTCATCTGCTTCAGTACACAGCAGGCTTGACAAGCACACATTAACCTGCCTGGACCTCTTTCACTGGTAATTTTAGCCAAGTCTATAGCCCTTTAACCAAAGATACATTTTGTAAAAGTCTCAAATAACAGTGACAACTGTTCTAGGCAGTTGCTACAGACCCTTCTTTGATTTCTCTTCCTCCTCTGTGTCTCTGGTTTCCTGAACTCAGATTTTTGACTTCCTGTCTCTTTCTGGGTCCTCTCATTTGGCAGCATCTCCATCTACCTCCTTTCTGACTCTCTGGACTTTGGCTTTTGGCTCAGTTGTCTGTCACCCCTTCCAGTTGAGAGGTCTCCTGTGACCTCAGGTAAAAATTGTCTGACCCCGGCCCTGTATCTCATGAGGGATTTGGAGGAATCACCAAGCACTGGAATGGTACTGTGGTCATTTTCCAACGCAGTGCTGGCCACACAGAAATTAAACTTCATGCCATGGATGATTTTAAACCCCGAGGGCAGAGGTGGATAAGTGACATAACACAATGAAAAGGTCTCAAAGCCACCAGGCTGGTTCTAATCTCGAGTGATTTAGGAAGGTATTTTATTAGTTTTTATTTATTATTTGAGAGAGAGAGAGAGAGAGAGAGAGCATGAATAGGAGGAAAGGCAGAAGGAGAAGCAGACTCCTCGTTGAGCAGGAAGTCTGATGTGGGACTTGATCCCAGGACCCCTGGATTATGACCTGAGCCAAAGGCAGACACTCAACCAATCAAGCCATCCAGATGCCCCTAGGGAGGTATTTTATCCTCTTTCCTCTAGCTTCCTAATTTATAAAATGGGGATAACAACACAGCCCCCATGGTGCTTATATAAAAATTAATGCAATACTATATACGAAGTGATAAGTCAATAATCTATAATAAATGGGAGTTCTTTCCATCATCATCATCATCATCATCATCATTATTATTAATATTGCACAATCATCTAGATTGTGGCTAGTATGGCTACCAACTGTGGGGCATGTACCTGCTTTATGAAATAATAACTTTCTTCTTTTGCCCAAGAGTCTATGTTACTAACCAAATCTGAGACATTTCAGACTTAGAAGGTTGGTGTTGGTAACCATGGAAATGTTTGTTTGAAACATCCCAGCTCTAGGTCATCCACCATAAGCACACTTTTTTCCTTTCACTTAAGTCACTGAGGAAAATGTTGGACAAGCCAGGAGAAGCAAAGAACCCACAAGGGCTGCTTTCTGGATTGCCCAGAGACTGATTTTTCCTCCATTTGATAGCTTTATCTTACCTGTCTCCAACCCTCTGGTTTAGCCACATGTCCCATTACAGACCCTTAGTTCCCAGCCTGAGAGTCCAGGCAAGTCATGTGGGTTCTCAGCTGCCACTGTTCATGTCTCGTCAATTCTCTGCAACACTCATTCCCTGTTTGCCTGCCTGAAAAACGCATGCTCCCCTAAAGCCCCCACATACATGCTTCCTCCTCTGTGAAGCCTCACTCAGCTCCCATGGGAAGAGTGGTCACTCCCTCCTGGGTGCTACTATAATGGACATAGGATCCTTCATCCTTGTCATTTTGATGCTGAATGAAGTGTGCTTTACTTAGTACTTTAACCCAGATTATATTCGTAGTAAAGAATTAATGAATTTTTGTCACTTAAGCAATTTAATCCTCCTGGTCAATCTTCTATATGGCATAATTAACATATACTTCCTTTCATACTGATCTTCTAGTTATATTTTATCAGAATTATTTTCATTGGGATTAATAGTTTCTTACACTGATTTTTATAACTAATATAATGATTCAACGAGCAGTACTTTTTAAAACTCTACATCACATTTTATAATTATGGCCTCTATCAGAGAGTTTTCTTTTGTGATCATTATTCCAAGTTTGGTTTACTTGAATTACACTTTGCAGATGTAAAGTATGTTTGTTAATATTTATTTCTTCAATTAATTTTTTAGTTTTTAAAATTTTTACTGTGTTCATTTTTATTTATTTATTTATTTTAGATTTTATTTATTCATTCATGAAAGATACAGAGAGAGGCAGAGACATAGGCAGAGGGAGAAGCAGACTCCTCACAGGGAGCCTGATGTGGGACTTGATTCCCAAACTGGGATCACGCCCTGAGCTAAAGGCAGATGCTCAACCGCTGAGCCACTCAGGTGTCCTGTGTTCATTTTTATTTGATGCTTTAGTTTGTGTTGATTATCTTTACGTAGGGTTTGGAAAAAGAATAACAGTTTACATTTTATGTTTTTAAAAAGTCTTTAGGAATATCATAATTCAAAGTAAGTAGGCTTTCTGGGTTGTGTACTTACTACAGTTGCCATTGGTGGATCAAAGAACACAGAAGTCCTTGAAGTCAAAATGAAGGAAGGAGTCAAAGCATCTTGTTTAAATCCACAACATCTTCTATCATTTTCTATTAGACTAGTACTTAGAAAATGGTGAGGTGGTTGTTTTTCCAGCTAGATTGAATGCAACTTAAAGGCAAGGTCTGTGTCATTCACCTCTAGCTTCCCAGCACCTAACAAGTGGGTATATGCAGAATGAATAAATGAATGCATAAAGAAATGACCCCTCATTGCCCTGTGCTTCAGTGTATCTACCTGTAAGTGGGGATAATAGTGTTTACATCACAAGGTTGCTGCAAGGATTAAGGGAGTTAAAATGTAAATCGGTTAGGACAATAATTCACATATTGCTACTGCTACATCACTATTAACACTAGTATTATGGTAAAAAATCCCACCATGTTCATGTCCTATTATAGGGAGCTTATTATTCCATTAGGCATTGCTTCCTTTAAAAAAAATGACTCTAATATTTGTTTCTTATATTGAATTGATAGCTACATCCATTACAACTTCCATCTCACCCCAGAAGATCATAACTCTGACTTTTCAAGTTATATAAAACATATTCTCTTATACTTGTCAGGCCTTCAAATTCAAAACCTGTTCATTGAGCACATGCTAGATTCCAAGCATCAATATAAATTAAGCAGCCATAAATCTTGATTTCAAGTGTGTGTGTGTGTGTGTGTGTGTGTGTTCCAAGTGTTTTAAAGTCTATTAAGGCAAGAAGAGGGAATGATGACATTGTGTCTTTTACGGGTCTTCTCCTCCTTTGAATCCAAGATCCCCATAATACACAGTTGACAAGCCAACTTACAAACATAACTTAAAACATTTTTAAGTTTAGACTTATAAACATAACACAAAGGCTATATAATTGAAATTGTGTGATATTAGTACATAAACGCACCAACAAATCAATGGAAACAATATAAAATCAGAAACAGATTCAAACATGTATGGCAATTTAGCATATGATAAAGGTAGTATTGCAACTCAGTGAGGAAATGGTGTCATTTTAAATAGAAGGTGTTAGGATAACTGGTTGACCATGTAGAAAAATGAGACATTGGGTCCATTCTTCACACCATACATCAACATCAATTCTGAATGAATCAGAGTTTAAAATGGGAAAAATATTCGGTCACACAAATACTGGAAGAAAACAGATGAGTTTCTTTGTAACCTGATGTGGGTATCTTTTCAATGACTAAACTCTGGAAGCAAGAAGGAAAAAGAGATACATTTGCTTACATTAAAAAAAAAAAAGAAAAGGAAGGGAAAAGGTTTTGCATGGCAAAAACAAAAACACCCCCCCCCAAAAAAAACCACACACACACACACACAAACAACAAACAAACCAAACCAAAACAAAAAAACCACCAGAAGCAAAATCAAAAGACAAGTAACAAACAGGGAGAAAATATTTGCAATGCATATGACAGGCAAAGTATTACCATCCCTAATGTGTAAAGAGATTCTAAAAATAGAGAAAAGACTAACAATCCTATAGGAAAATGGGCCAAAGATATGAAAAGCTCACGGAAAAAAGAAATGCAAATGGTCTTAATCACATGAAAAGCTGTTCAACTTAGCTCTTAATAAGAGAAATGCAAATTAAAAACTACTCTGAAAACCATTTCTCATCTGTCAGATTGGCAAAAACCCAAATAGTCCACAACATACTTTGTTAGTTGACTGTGGGGAAATGAACTTTCATTGTTCCTGGTGGAAAAAGCACTACCTCTGGAGGGATATTTGATGATGTCTTACCAAAATTACCCATACGTTTGCCTTCTGACCTCACAATTATGGTTTCAGGAATCTGTTCAATGATAACCCAGTAAAAATATGAAAAATGCATGCCCAGGCCTATCTATTATAGCACTATGCCCTCAAATGGAAATTGGTAGAAAAAAACTATGGAACATGCATACATTGGAGTACCATGTAGCTATAAAAAGCAATAAGGCATAATCTCTCTGTACTATTATAAAGTGATCTTCAGAATAACAAATATATGTTGAAAAAACCATGGTACTGAAAAGTGTACACATGTACTACCATTTAAGAAAGATGTGAATACCTGTACATATTCCCTTGTGTTTTTCAAGTGTAAAGTAAAACAAACAAACAAAATGTTTACATGAGAGGTAGTGAGAAAACAGAATGGAGAGGACAGTGATAGAAAACAGATTTTTCTGAATATGCTCAATTTTGTAGATTTGACTTCGAAATTATGTAAATATTTACATAATTATAAAAAATTAAATATGAAAAAATAATTCCTAAAAATCAAAAGCAAAATGAAAGAAATGAACCTGTTATTAGGTTGGTAGGATAATAGCAGAGAGGAACTACTCCAAATGACTTTAAATCATAATAATTTGACTATACATCTCTAGTGGAACATAAACGACAAAAAAGAAAAGCAAAAAAAAAAAAAAAACCTGTTTCTAGCAGTCCTATTGTTGGTGATAGTGTTGTTATTAGTATTCTGAGACAGTTGTGCTCATACTGGGGAATAAAATAAACAAGTAATTGTATTGGTATCATTAAGAATCAGAATTTTTGACATGGGAGAAGGGAAATAAAGATACAAGACTGATAAGGTGAAGCAGTAAAAACTCTCTAGTCCTACTTTTGAATCAGAAAAATCATCATGAATAATGCCGGGTATTTTATCTCTACAAACATAATAATACTAATTTCTAGCTCTGACTACTAGAAACATGGACCAACCCAATAGCAATGAGCATCCCTAGTGTCCAGGCTGTGATTTTAACTTATTTTTTAATATATATTTATTTATCTACTTACTTTTCAGACTGTGATTTTAAATACCATTTCTCACTAAAAGAGAACTGGATTCCTTAGGGAAATCACTGATTATAGATTTGGAATAGGAAATGTATACATGAGCCTGGAACATCCTGATGACAGGGAAGCCACTAAAGAATCAAAAGGACTCAGGAACTAATGTCATAGGTTACCAATCGCCAAAGGGGAAAATATGCAAATCAAGAAGGATATTAAATGTAATGAATTGAAATACATCCAATATATTTAAATCCATAAGTTCATAATAATACTAAAAAGACTAATTGGTCCCCTTTGGAAGATGGTAGAGAATCAATTCATTATTTTGAAAGCTGTTATAAAGTTGTTTATTCTGACTTTTCCAGATGAACTTTATTGTACTTCTAGGCAACCCAAAAATGGATGATTGTAAATGTCTCTTTGTAGAAGTCACAGGAATAAAAGGCACAGCATAAGGAATATAGTCAATGATATTGTAATAGTGGTGTATTGGGACAGATGGTAGTTATGCTGTGGTGAACATAGCATAATATATAAACTTGTTGAATCACTATGTTGCATATCTGAGATTAATGTAGCATTATGTGTCAACTATACTCAAAAAAAAAAAACACATATAAAAAAGAAAAAAAGTTTTTCCAGTAAATAAATGAGGAAGAAAAGTAAAAATAAAATACCATCATTTTGCAAGCCCTAGTGAATTATTGGATCTAGGCAATATTCAGCAATGAGTGCTAGCATCGCAAACGAGGAGACAACTAGACATTATGTACCTCATGATGGAAGCATACAAATATGGCCTATGAAATATTCTTGCTATAAAATTGAACCTACATCTCCAGATCTTACTACCAATCTAGAAGAAATATAGAGGATAGAAGGACATGTTAAGTGACATTAGGGAAATTCAATTGGGAAAATCTGGACTATGAGAGTCTCTATAGGACAAATGACCTGATCTCTTTAAAAATAAATTACAAGACGAAAAAAAAGAGATGGAGAGAGAAATTCAGTAGGTTAATAGACACTTAAAAGACATATTAACCTATTGGATTTTGAGTCAAACACACAAATTGAAAAACAAGAAGTGATAAGACAATTAGGGAAATTTGAACACTGATAATATTTGATGGTATTAGGGAATTTTTTTTAACACTTTTAGAACTGAAAATAGTATTGTGGTTATATTCTTTAAAAAATTCTTATCTATTTTAGATGCATATTGAAATATTTTTTGATGATACACTGTCTAGGATTTGCTTCAAAATAACTGAAGTTGGGGGAGGACTGGAGATTTTGGGAGAACCAAAATTGTCTGTGCATTCACAATGTTGAAACTGGGTGATGGATGCAAGGCAATTTATTATATCATTCTATTTTTGCATATGTCTGAAATTGTCCATAATACAGAGCTGTTTCTGTTTTTGTTTTAGATCCTATTTCTGATAAACTATGTGGAACATGGAGCACAATACCTTGGATATTAGATTACTTATTGCAGATGGCTTTTGAACTCAGGTTCTAAATCCCCTTGCTATATAAAGGACCCCATCTCATGTAATTCATGAGCCTAAGGAAACTGAAAGGAGGCATAGATGATCCGTCTCTGTCCCCCGGAAGCTGAAGCATGGGTATATAACCTAGGTTTAGTCAACTGTATGTTTTCAATAAGGACTTTGAATTTTGGTGAACATCACCAAGACCCAAGCAATGGTGCCCAGCATTCAGAAGCAGAGCCACCTAACCATGGCAGTGGGGTCAGTCCTAAACATACTATTTCTTAACAGCTGGTTTTGGCTATGGGTCTTTCTATTTTCTCTTGGTTCCTGTCTGTTTTCTGAATCTGCATCTCTAGATTTCTTATTAATTCTTTGAAATCTCCAATGACCTTCTAATAAATTCCTTCTCTCCGTAAGTCAGCCTGAACCAAGTTTTCTTTGCTTACAACATAGATTCCGGAGTGTCATCCAAATAAAGTTTAGTAGGACTATAATAACATAAATTTAAACATGTTTTAAAAAAAATAAAGCACCATATAAACTGCATGGTAGTGTATTTATGTTACATATATATCTATGCATGTGTAACATGATTGTATGTTTTGTATAGAGCCCTTTATAGTTTACAAAGTACTTGAATTGATTTATTGCTATCTTTGTTGTTAAAATAATGATTATAGTAATGAGACAATAAAGCCTAAGAATGAATTTACTTTTTTGACCAATATAAATGTTTTTAATCTTATAATACTTTTTTTTTTAACCTTATAATACTTTTAACCTGCTTTGCTTCCTTCATCCCACATGCCCTGTGGAATAGCCATTGGTATTTTCTTAGGGTATAGAGAGATATTAGATTCTTCTTGGCTAAGAATGAAAATTTAAGAGAGGGCATGCACACTGGTAGATAAGGGCAATAAAAAGATGTCATAGAAATAGAATAAAGTCACTATCTGAGGTACAGAGAAATCTCCAATGCAAATTTCTGCTTAATTAAGCTATTAAATAAGGATACCCAGATAAGGAGGAGCTTGATTAATTCCTTAGTGATCCCAGAGCAAATATGTGGAGCCAGTCAGCTGGATATTTTATTGTCCTAGATGTTGCTCAGTTACATAGGGAGAAGAGAGAGGATCATTCACAGAGAGAGATTCTATACTCAGACCTTGAGATGAAGCTAAGCAAGAGCAATGGAAAGAGCATAAGATCATCACGAGGGTTTGGGTTATCTCAGTGAGCCACAATAAAGGCAATCATCCAGGCTTTGGAGCAGGTGGTAAAAGGTCAGTCAGCCTAGAGGATGAAAAAGCTGTTCAAGAGGCATTCTAATAGGAGACCATATCTTAAAGAGAATGATGATAGTGAATGTTCCAAGACAGAGAGTCTAAAATGCCACTAAGAAGCCCCAAGTGAGTAAAGCTTGGACATCCAGACAAGGAGTTGGTGACTTGCAGATATGTCCAAATGGGTGTCCAACAGAGTCCTGTCTGGAAGACTCTTCTCTGTGCTACATTCCAGAGAGCTCAACCCAGTGGAGTCATCTACAGTTAGGGCCAATATGGAGAGGAGAGAGCTCTTTCCTCCAGCTGCCTGCTCTGGACACTAGGAAGGGCATTGGCACAGCGGTAGTAGTCTTCCCTCCCTTTCCTACGTCTACGGCTTCCATCCCAGAAAGGTGGAGACAACTGTTATTTATATTGAAGAATTTAACTTCAAAGAATAAGAGGCCAGGCTTCCAGATGTTTCCTTATGGCAATTCCATGTAGCTGAAGAGTCGTCTCTTTCAATATCAGAAATTTAATAAGTTTTACATTTTCCAAGGAAATCTTTAAATATGTGTAATGCTCCTTTTGTTTTCTTGAACAGAGTACACACAATATGATTTAGATTTTTCTTTATGTCTCAGGACTATGATTAAGATCATGCAATAATTGTGCTTGGGGTGCCTGGGTGATTCAGTCGGTTAAGTGTCTGACTCTTGATTTTGGCTAGGTTATGATCTCAGGGTCGTGAGATCTAGCCCTGTGTGAGGCTCTGCACGGGGCATGGAGCCTGCTTAAGATTCTCTTTCCCTCTCCCTCTGCACCTCCCACTCCCCCCATCTCCCACTCTCTCTCTTATACATATAAACATATATATATCTATAAGTAAAACATATATATGTTTACATATAAAATTTACATAAAAATCTTTTTTATATAAAATATATAAAATTGTGCTGTATGGTTTTGTTCTATAAACCCAGGGATCTGCCTGGATGTTTGGCCCTAGAAGAGATCCAAGCCACTGTGGTTTTTGTCATTTAGTATCTATTCTGAACTCTATGTTTAAATAACTTGCATACGTTTGGAATATTTTGGTCCCTTGGAAGTTTAGCAGTGCTTGATGATGACCATCATTCTAGTTTTTTATTTGTGACAATATATTAAACTAGTGATTCAACTTCTTTAATGGTTATAAAACAATTTTAGTTTTAATTTCTTCCTGTGTCAGTTTTTATAAGCTATATTTTTCAGTTTTATAAGCTATATTTTTCTATGTTTGTTTTCTTTAAGTTTTCAAGTTTTTAAATAAACTTGTTAATAGTATACTCTTCCTGTTTTAATCTCTGTATCAACTGTAATCATTTCTCCTGTTCCATTCCTAATATTATTTATTTGTGATTGTGGCACCTCTCTCTCTCTCTCTCTCTCTCTCTCTCTCTCAAACCTAGTAAAAGTTTGTCAGTTTGATTAGTCTTTTCAAAGAACCAAGCTTTGGCTTTACTAGTTATTTCTTTTATATATATATGTTTATATATATATATATATATATATATATATATATATATATATATATAAAAGAATATATATATCTATTATATATCTCAGATATGAATTATATATCAGAATGAATTATGTCATATAATATATATTTCATTAATTTATGTTCATATCTTTATTTTCATCTAGTTTTTATTCTTTTCTATTTTTTTTAAGATTTTGTTTATTTACTCATGAGAGATACAGAGACAGGCACAGATATAGGCAGAGGGAAAAGCAGGCTCCCTGCAGGGAATCTGATGTGGGATTTGATCTCAGGACCCCGGGATCATGCCCCAAGCCAAAGGCAGACACTCAACTAGTGAGCCACCCAGGTGCCCCCATCTAGTTTTTGTTCTGATATTTTTTCTAACTAATTATATATTCATCTCATTAACATTCAGCTCTTCTTTCCAAGAATGGGATACTACACAATTTCTCTTATTTTTTGCAAAATGTTTTAATTTAATTTTTGAGGTGTATGATGTAATGATTCAATATTTGTATACATTGTGAAATGATCACCACAATAAGTCGAGTTAACATCCATTACCTTATACAGTTACAAAAATTCTTTTTGTGTGTTGAGAAGTTTTAAGATTTATTTTATTAGCAACTTTTAAATATGCAATAGGGTATTATTTACTATAGTCACCATGCTGTACATTATATTCCCATGACTTATTTATTTTATAACTGGAAGTTCATACCTTTTGACCCCCTTCACCCATTTTTCCCATAACCCACCCCCTGCCTCTGGCAACCACCAATCTGTTCTCTGTATCTATGAGCTTATTTTTTCTTTTTGTTTTTCTTCTCTTTCCTTCCTTCCTTCCTTCCTTCCTTCCTTCCTTCCTTCCTTCTTCTTTTTTCTTTTTCTTTTTTTTTAGATTCCACATATAAGTGAGATCATACAGTATTTGTCTTCCTTGTCTGGTTCATTTCACTTAGCATAATACCTTTAAGCTCCAACCAGGTTGTTGTAAATGGCAAGATTTCATGGTTTTTTTTTTATGCTGAATAACATTCCATTATAAGTATATATATCACATATTCTTTATTCATTCACCCATTGCTGGATGCTTAGGTGGTTTCCCTATCTTGGCTATTGTAAATAATACTGCAATGAACATAGGGTGCACATATCCTATTAAGTTAGTGTTACTGTTTTTTGTTTTCCCACAAGTGGAATTGCTGAAACATGGTATTTTTATTTTTAATTTTTTGGGGAACCTCCATACTCTTTTCCATAGTGGCTGTACCAATTTACATCCCCATAAACAGTGCACAAAGATTGTTTTCTCCACGTCCTTGCAATACTTGTTATTTCTTTTCATTTTGATAATAGCTATTCTGATTGGTATAAGGTGACATCTCATTGTGGTTTTGATTTAGACTTCCCTGATGATGAATATTGTTGAGCATCTTTTTATGTGTCTGTTGGCCATCTGGATGTTTTTCTTGGAAAAATGTCTATTCAGATCTTCTGCCCATTTTTAAATAGGATTTTTTGCTCTTTTGCTATCAAGTTATATGGTTCTTTATATATTTTGGATATTAATCTCTTATCAGATATATGATTTGCAAATATTTTCTCCCATTCAGTAGATTGGCCTTTCATTTCATTATGGATTCCCTTCCCTATGCAGAATCTTTTTAGTTTGATGTATTCCCACTTGTTTATTTCTTTCTGCTTTTTGCTTTTGCTTTTGGTGTCAGATTAAAAAATCATCACTAAGACCTATGTTAAGGAGCTTACTGTCTACATTTTATTCTATGGGTTTCATGGCTTCAGGTCTTACATTCAAATCTTTCATCCATTTTGGATTAATTTTTGTGTATGGTGTAAGAAAGTGGTCCAGTTTTTGCATGTGGCTTCCCAGTCTTCCCAATGCCATTTATTGAAGAGACCGTCCTTTCTCTGTTGTGTATTCTTGACTCCTCTGTTGTAAATTAATTGTATATGTGTGAGTTTATTTCTGGGCTCTCCATTCTGTTCCACTGACTCATGTGTCTGATTTTGTGCCAGTACCATAATGTTTTAATTTACAACTTTTCTTAATTGTATTTTAGCTGAATTTCACCTAATGTAATATGTAGCATATTTGTTACCATTTAGTTCAAAATATTTTCAAATTTCCAGTATAATTTCTTTCTTGACCATGAGTGTTTTAGAAATGTTTCATAATTTCCAAAAGTGTGGCTTTTGTCTATAATTTTTAGTTGTGGATTTCTAATTGAATTCCATTGTGATCAAAGAACATGTTCTATAAAATGTTAATCCTTGAAATTTGTTGAATCTTAGAGTTGTTAGATGCAGTGTTTTCTATATCCTATTAGATTCAAACTATTAATTGTGTTGGTATATCATTTACTTGAAGAAATTTATTGAAATCTTCCACTATATCAGTGGAGCTGTTGATGTCTCCTGGTAATTCTGTCAACTTTTACTTTATATAAATCAAGGCTGTGCTGTTAGGTGCATAAAAGTTCATAATTGTTATATATTCCTCATGAACTACACATTGTAGAAATCTCTTTTTGTACTAGGACATGTTGTAATGGTATTTTTCTAATATTAATATAACTACAGCAACTTTCTTTTCATTGGCATTTGCCTGTTATTAATTTTTCTATCCATTTAGATTTTAACCTTTCTGTATTATTACATTGCAGACATATTTCTTATAAATAGCCTACAGATAATTTAAAAAATTTAATTTTAAAATGTTTGCCTTTTAACTTAGTCCCTGTAACTTACTATATTTACTCATGTATTTGGATTCATTTCTACCATCTCATATGTTTTCTCTTTGTACCATCCTTTGTTTCTATTTCTCCCTTTCTTACCATTTTCATATTTTATTTTTCCCCTCTATAACTTTGAAGTTATACTTTCTCTATCTATGATTTTCATGGCTTCCCTAGAAACTTTAATATGCTTATTTCATCAAAACTGAAAGTCAACCAGTATCCTTTCCACCCTCATTAACATATAAGCACTTTAGAACACTCTAATTACAATCACCCTCTCTCAACTTATTTGCAATTGTCATCATGCGTTGTAGTTTTAGTAATCCTATGAGACATTACTGTAGTGTTATTTACCATCAACATTTCTTTAGATTTACTCATAAATTTACTACTTTTTGAGCTAAGTATTTTTCTTTTATCTCAGATTTCCTTCTGGGATCATTTTCCTTATTCTTAAAATGTATCCTTTATAGTTCATTTTAGTGAGGATCTGTTAGTGGCAAACTCTTGCAGTTTTTGTGTTTCAGAAAATGACTTTCTTTTACTCTAGTTTTTAAAAGATATTTTTATTGAGTATATATACATATATACTCACACACATATGTAAGCTCACAAATCTTTTCTTTCTGTTTTTAAGATTTTATTTATTTATTTATTCATGAGAGACATGCAGAGAGAGGCAGAGACATGGGCAGAGGGAGAAGCAGGCTCCCTGCAGGGAGCCTGATGTAGGACTCAGTCCCAGGACCCTGAGATCATGACCTGAGCCAAAGGCAGATGCTCAACCACTGAGCCGCCCAGGTACCGGCTCAGAATTACCTTCTCTCAGATTATTTAAGCTATTATCTCATGGTCTTCTGGATTCCATTGTCACTGAAAAGTCCACTGTTATTCTAACTATCATTAATTTTTCTCTAGTCTATCTTTCCTTTCTAACTGCTATCAGATCTTCTCTTTGTCTCTAGCATTCATGATAACATGTCTAAGTGTGGATACATTTGTATTTATCCTACGTTGGACAGGCTGACTTCCTGAATCTGAGGGTTCATCAACTTGGGTACATTTTTAGTAATTAGCTCTTCAAATACTGATTTTGCCTAATCCTCGCTTCTTACCATCTCCATTTGGAATTCTAAGATATTAGACCCTTTCCCTCAATTCTACCCATCTTTCAATCTCTGTTTTGTTGTTTTTGTTCAAAATTTTCTTTGTATTTTTGGGCTGATTCTGAATAATTTCTTTAGGCATATTTTCCAGTTTACTGTTTTTTCCTTTAACAATATCCATCTGGATGTTTAATCCATCTACTTAGCTTTTAATTTCCATTTTATATTTTTCCATTATATTTATGATTTCCATTTTTTTAAAAGATTTATTTATTTATTTGAAAGAGAGAATGCACAAGTGGAAGGAGGGGCAAAGGGAAAGGGAAGAGAGAGATCTCAAGCAGACTCCCTGCTGAGCTCAGAGCCCATGAGGGGCTCCATCACAGGAGCCTGAGATCATGATCTGAGTTGAAACCAAGAGTCTGATGCTTAACTGACTGAGCTACCCGGGCATCCCCATTTTTATATTTATTATGTTTGAAATTCTATTTTTATCAATACAACTGGTCTTTTTAATAGTCTCTTCTTATTTATATTTCCAATCTCTTATTTATTTATTTAAAGATTTATTTATTTTAGAGAAAGAGAGAGACAGAAGCAGAAGATCTTAAGCCGACTCCCTGCTGAGTGTGGAGCACAACAGGGGGCTTAGTCTCATGATCCTGAGATCATGACCTGAGCCAAATTCGAGTTGATGCTTAACTAACTGAGCCACCCAGGCACCCTACCAGTCTCCTATTTTTTTTTGAAGCTAGTATATAGTTTATTTTATATCCTGTGTCTGATAGAATCAATATTTCAAGATTTTGTACAACAAATTTGGCTGTCCAATGCTTTTGCTTTTAGTGCTTTCTTTCCCCCCCCCCTTTTTTTTTAAAGGTGAATTCACATTCCTTGAAATCTAGCTATGGGAAGTTTTATAGCCTGGGTTAAAGAGGTCTTTCCCCAGAGAGGGTTTGTATACATTTTTGTAGATGCCTAAGAACTTCCAACAACTTTAAGTTTAATTCTACTCTTGAGATTTTCTGGACCATGAAGTATTTTGATTTTATGTTATAAATCCAAGGGAGGGATTCACAGAGGAGAGTTTTTCCTCTCGTCAGCATAAAATTGGGTATGAAGGTGGGAGTATTTCTACCCTAACATTGGGGGTGAGGGTGGAAGTATTTCTAGCTCATCTTACCCTGAAATAATTGGTCTTTGAAATACCAGTTTTATGGGAGGTATGGTGGGGAGCCAGGGAGTTACTTTATGAGACTCTTCAGGTTTGGAAACTCTGAGGCTTTTGTTCCTGTCCTCTGTACTCTATGAAATTAAGAAACTCTATGAAATTAAAGTCACCAGGTTCTTCAAATATAATATATTTAGGATTTCTCTAGGTTCCTATTTTCATTCATATTTTAGTCTCAGTATTAATTTCCTTGGGTTGTTATAACAAAGCACCACAAGCTGGATCTCCTAAAACCACAGATTTATTCGCTCAGACTTCTAGAGGCTAGAAGTCTGAACTCAGGTGTTGACAAGGTTATGCTCTCTCCAAAGCCTTAGAGCAGGATCCTTCCTTGCCTCTTCCAGGTTCTGGTGACCCCAGGCATTCCTTGGCTCTACTCCAATCTCTGTCTCCATTTTCACATGGTCAGCCGCCCTCTGTACCTGCCTGTGTCCACAAATTTTCCTTCTAAAAACACCAGTCATATTGGATTAGGGCTGCTGTAACCTGGTATGACCTCATCTTAACCTGATTACATGGGCAAAGACCTTATTTCCAAATGAGATCATATTCACAGCCTATAGCTGGGTTAGAACTTCAACATTTTTGAAGGGAGTCAATTCAATTCATTTATTGTCTCTAAAAATTTCTTTATTTCCTGCCACCTCTTGAATGCTCTCTTGTATATTCTACTTTTTTTATAGCCATCATCTGTACAATCTTTCTGTCTCTTATTCAACATCAGGGCTTATTTCTCACTCTTTTCATTCTGCTTGCCCATAGGAACTCCCTTCATTTTTCCACTGAGCTGTGGAATTAGAATCCAGGGGGAAAAAAAGGCTTATTAGAAATGAGCACAAAATAAGAATAAGGCTTTAAATAGTGACTCAGTAGATATAACTCTGAATAGAGTAGAATTACTGCATGGACACTGAAATACTTTTGTGGGTGATGCTCATAGGTCTTTTATCCCTAGATCACTGTGGTTTATCTTTCTAGGCTTTCACATCATAAAGATCTGGGGCTGAATCTTTTCTCTACCTCTTATAAGTGGTATGACCTTGACAACATACATTAATTCTTAATTTCACAATTCCCTCATCTGAATAAAAAGGATATTATAATAACAACTACTTTTTAGGGATGTAGATGGATGGCATACTTAGAAGCCAGAGCAGGTAGTGAATAATTGTGCAAACAATCCTTTCTGTGTTCCAAATGGGTAAGGACTTTGAATAAGTTGCCTGTGAACCAAAGAGGTGAGAAAAGCAGTGTCTGTCCTTTTTACAAACAATCCTGTGGAGTAATTGCAGGGGCTCCTTCCTTATCCAAGGGACTCCTAGATAAGGAAAGTGAGGCACTGAGATGTGATTCCTAAAACACGAAAGGAAGATGCTAATAACCACGTGACATGTGAAAGTCATTTTGGAGATGATGAGTGGTTCTGTATCCCTTAAGGGGGAAATTGGAATTCCAATGAACTAGCTCCTCCTTCTGTTCACAGCTCTGCCAGCCAACAGGTTGTTGGGTCTCTGCTTGAAAAACCACCTGTCCTTCAACTACTATGACACGTCATCTCTGTCAAGTGGGAGGGAAGAGGTAGAGAAAAAGAAATGCCAGACAACATTTTATCCTGTATTTTACACCCTGAACACAAAACCCAAAGATCTTTAACATGTATTTGAAAGCCTCACCCAGGCCCAGACTCCAAGTGTTTTCTAAGGTCAGCTTCAGACAACTTGTTCCTGCTGCCAGTCTTCAGAACCCTAGGATTAAGTCGGGGCAGTAAGGCCAGCCCACACAGTGCCAGTCAGGTCACTGCAGATGTTATGAAAGACTCAGTGGAGGTGCCCTGTCTCTCTTCGGGGCAGGGTGAGGTCTGTCCAGGGTCAGCAGACTGCCCATTGGGGTGGGAGGTCTAAGGGAGTCAGAGGTAAGAGGAGGGTGTATCCAAGCTGAAGTCTTTGAGTGGGAACTGGAGATACCGATACTGAAGCCAAGAGTGGCGTCATTCATCGGAACCAGCCAGATGTTGGGGTGGTCTGCATGAAGGGCTGGCAGTGAGGAGGGATATCTTGGATGATTGCTATGAACACCAGCAGGTACAAGGTCCCCTCCAAGGGCTGTCACACAGGGATATGTCAGGCTGCTTCAATTAAGATCCCCATGGACTGGAAAATGGGGACCACCGTGGAGACAAGCCACAGCTTGAATGTTGGATTATTTGTGAGGGTAGGACCACAACCTGGACAAAGGGGTAGGCTTCCCTCTAGGATGAGGTCCCTCATTGTATCCACTATCACATTCCTGCCAACCACCAGGGGACCTCATGTGTCTCTCAGATGTGATGGGGGTGGGGTGTCATTTTAGAGTTATCTTTTCATGGGCCCAGGAGAAAGAGCCAGAACCTAGGAAATGATCTCGTGGGATGAGAAATTAAATGATGCCTATTGTGGATTCATATCATGTGATGATAGCTGCAAAAGGCCCTCTACTTTGGGGCAGGATGGTGCTACCTCCAAAGAATGGCATGAGGAATGAACAGCCCTGACTAGCTGACCAGCACATGGTAGGGTCAGAAAACAGAATGGAGTGAGCCTGGCTGTGTTTTGCTCTTTTATACTTCATGAGTGTATTTCCCTGAAGCCCTCCCGACTCTTTTTTTGAAGATTCTATCTATCTATCTATCTATCTATCTATCTATCTATCTATCTATCTATTCTATTTATATTTATGAGAGACAGAGAGTGAGAGAGCATGAGCAGGTGGGGCAAAGGGAGTGGGAAAGGCAGATTACCCACTGAGCAGGGAGCCTGATGTGGAGCTCAACCCCAGAACCCTGAGATCGTGACCTGAGCCAAAGCAGATGCTTAAATGAGCCACCAGGGCACCCATCAACAGCCTTCTCTTGCCAAAGTCTTTAGGAAAGTTCTCTGGGGCACTGTGGAGGAGGCTGAGAATATCAGAGTGAGAAATCCCAAAGGAAGGTTACTCTGAGGTTACTCACTCTAGTCCAGCCACTCCTAGATGCCTACAGGTCTCTTCCTGGAACACACCTTTGCTCAGCTCTGGGGAGCCTGTGTTTGGTTTTATCAAAGAGGTTGTTCCCATAGAGGGGAGCTTGACTGTCCCACGTCCCCAGTCCTAGACGAAGCAGTTTCTGAAGTGCTTTTCTTCTCGAAAATGCTATAGGTCCCCTCCTCTGACTCTATCCCATCTCCAAGCAGTCCTGATCACACACATGGAGCAAGGTTTGGGACTAAACATTCAGAATCCATCTGTGACTCTCAGCCTTGAATCCCATTTCTCCACATCCTTGACTCATTCAGCTTTCAGGGAGCTCAGCCAAGTCCTCTGGGCAAGAACTCTTACTTACCCTGATCCCCAGCTCGACATTCTCGCCTCCGTAGACCTCCATGCCTTCGTCTAGTAGGCCAATCTCCTGGAAGTACTGCCGGTCCACGATAAAGCAGCCGATGAGGGCAGGGCTCCTACAGGGATGTGGGAGATGGGCCAGCAGTTAGTGGAGGGGCTGCTTCCTGGGGATGGCCAGAGGAATACTAGCAGGGGTGCCTTCCTCCAGAAGGATCTGTTCCTCTTCCTTCCTTTGCCACTAGAGCTGGTATGGGCCTTGTTCTCCAAGGGGCCCTCCCAGGCCCACCTTCACCAGCTGCTCTAGGGAGGCTGTTTCTTGAAGGCAGCAGCAAGAGCTCCTGTCCTGGGGCCAGTTGTCATTCCAGGGGGTGCTTGCCTATGTAACCAACCCCAGGAAATAGTGCTCACCCCACCAGCTTGGTCTGAGCATCTGCATCTCTAGCTGCCCTGACGCCTGGGTTCTGAATCACACAGCCAGTCTCTGCTTCTACCTCAGCACCCAGGCTAACTCCCTACCCTTCCCCAGCTTGGGTTTTGCACATCAACTCTGGTTCACTTAGAAAGATTAGCTGGGGCTTTGGAGAGCATAGTAAATGACTTGGATTTTATCTGGAGGCAAAGGGGTGCCAGTGAGGAATTTTCAGCCGACTTTGGAATGAGCAAAAATAAGTCTTAAGTCAGAGAAAGACAGATACCATATGATTTCACTCAGATATGGGATTTAAGAAACAAAATAAATGAACAAGGAAAACAAAGAGACAAACAAAAAAACCAGACTCTTAAATATAGAGAACAAACAGATCTGTGTTTTTAAAAGAATCCTTGGGTAGCTGTGGGGTGGCTGGAGGAGGCAGAGTGGCAACAGGAATCCAGTTGGGAAGCTCATTGCTATGTCTACAGCAAAATGATGAGGTCCTTGACGAGAGTATCAGGAATGGAGAGGGGGACTGTTTAAAGACACATTTTAATGTAAAAATCAACAGAACTTAGAAAACAGATGAATAGGTGAGAGAGAAGGAGAAATATGAATGCCAGCTGGTTTTGTGGTTTGGGTGATGGCAAGGTGGGGACCACCCATCGATGCAGGCTATAGAGAAAAGGCTAGTTTCAGAAGGAAGAAGCGTTCCCTAGTGGGAACGTGCCTGGGGGACAGTAGAGGGAGAGAGCCAGCTGCGAGGGCTTTTCTATCGCTGGGTCTTAGGCCAGAGCAATACATCAACAGCCAGTCGGTCCAGGAGCTGGGGGGCCTTTCCTCAGTGAGAGTGTGAGCGCGGGGCTCACCGGCTGTGTGCAGGTGCCTAGTGAAGCACGAGACTTCACTAGAGTGATTCGTATTAGGAGAATCAGCGTGAGTGCATGTGGGCTGCTTCTCTGCTGAGACCATTAACTTTCGCAAATGACACCGCACACAGCTACCATTTCTAGCCCTTGCATAGCATTTTATCAGCTGGTGGCTGAAGGATTCGCAGGGGAAGAGAGAGAAAATGAAATGAGGAATCCTCAGCTATGAGAAAACGGTCAGTCACGTGCAAATGGACCCATCTTTGACACTGGAAACTCATCAAGGTGGAGAAACAGCTCTTTTGTAAGCCATTTCTTGGGGCAATGCTGATGTGGGAGGCTGCTCCGCAGCCTTTGAGTTGGGACCCTGCCCCTCCTCCTTTCAAATCACAGCATTTTATTCCAGATGGGTTCACTTTCCATAGACCGCAGGCAGCCAGGCTGGTCAGTCTGCTTCAATCCACCACTCCTAGAGTGGGCTGAGTTCCTGCGCTGGTGGAGGATGCTTGATCCAGTCTTTGGAGGTGCATGGTATGAGTAAAATCTCCCCCTGGCTGTGTGTCACTGTGAAAAGTTCCCTAGCCTCTTGGAGCCTCTGATTCGGTATCTATGAAACTGAATCAACTATAACCTCACACGGATTAAATTAAATAATGTAAAACTTTGAAAGCCTCTGGGATGTAATTGTTACTTGAAAATCATTTAAAAAGATGCATTTGCACATTGAAGCAGCTCAAAGAATCCCCTCTTGAAAAGCATGGTGATTTAAGAACATCAGCCTGGCGGAGTGGGCAGTGTGAAGTCTCAACATTTTTCTCGACATTGCTGAAATGTCAAGTATTTCAACATGGTGCTCTAAGACCTGCAGGAAGGGGCAGTCTTCCCCATTTGGCGAAACCCACTCAGAAGAACAGCAGAATCTGAAACAGTGACTGTGCAATGAACATAGGCCACCTTAGATAGTCTATCACTTATTAACCAGCTGGGGTATGATATAGACCCAATCAGCCTAAAAATGTTATTGGTTTATCCCTTTCCTTGTTCCCAAAAGGGTTAGAGATAGCTTACAAAAAATGTATAGTATGGGACGCCTGGGTGGCTCAGCGGTTGAGTGTCTGCCTTCGGCCCAGGGCGTGATCCTGGAGACCCAGGATCGAGTCCCACATCAGGCTCCCTGTGTGGAGCCTGCTTCTCCCTCTGCCTATGTCTCTGCCTGCCTCTCTCTCTGTGTCTCTCATGAATAAATAAATAAAATCTTTAAAGAAAAAAAATGTACAGTACACATTGAGAAACAAAATATATAAATGTCTGAAAAGACCAAAAGTTCACAACAAATCGGGGGCCAGTTAGAATACAGGTCCTCCCTCACAGTTCTTAAAGGAGACCCACAAAATTCACACTGAGCTTCCTGGTAGCCAAGGTGAAAATGAACAACCCTGTCTTAGAGATAAGATTTATAGTTCCCATGTGAAAATACCACACTCATTCCTTGGGGCTAACAAGATTTTCTTTGTCTAGCAGTCAGTTTGAAAGAAATTTCTCATGTCAGTCTTCTAAGAGGTCACTTTGGGACACAGTGAACACCTTCCCAAAGACGTCACTGTAGAATGCAATAGAAGGTAGCTCTGGGCTCTTTTTTATCACTTACAACGTGTGGACACGGCTCCAAGGAAACAGGAGCCAAAGTGGGCAAGGTATATTTGTAATAACCCACAGCTTTCTGTGGGGTTGTCTTCACCTAAGGGTAAAACCAATAATGTTCATCCATGAATATAATTTCTGATGGCCAAGTTTTTGACAAAAATTAGGTGATGGAAACTTAGGCTGAGATTATATTCTCTGTCAACGACCTAGAAGGCAGGTTTACTACGACCAGGCCAACACATTTCAAGATGAGCAGAATAAAGCAGCTAGTACAGCGCAGTCTTCTGCAAGAAAGCTCCTTGCACGACAGCATGCTTCCTTCCAGTATCAATCAGCTGGCCTAGGGGCAGAGTGTCGCCATGCTAGTTCCGAGCTCAACAGTGAGCATCTACGAGGATGACAGCTAGATATGGAATCTAGCTGACCTAGGTTTGGATCCTGCTTCTACTGCCCACAGCCTTAGGCAGGGCCATTCGCCTTCATCCATCCTGTGGCTGTAAAACAGGGATGACACAATGGGCTGTCACAAGGCCATCACGAGAAGCAAATGAGACCGTGTGTGTAAAAGGCCCTTGCACACAGCGACCTCTGAATTAGTATTTAACAACACAAAACTGTGGCAAGGGCTAACACAGGTGGGTAACAGAGATAACTTCGAGAAAGCTGGATGGTTCTCTTCCATCCTGTTTTAAATATGAATATAGTTTTTTCTTCTGGCAAGGAGAGATGTGATCTCAGATAATAATCACCCAGTTTCAATTAAATTTTTCATAATCTTTCTCCCTCATGTAATACAAAGCAACATCAGTTTCTAATCTCTTCTTTCATTCCAAGAATTGTCCCCTAGGCTACCTCTGGTGCCATCTGTGTGTTTCGTGGGCAGGACTTTGCAGAGAGCATAAAGGTACCTGATCTGTGATTAACCAGACAGAAATAAGGGCCGGTGGGGTGGCTGTGTCAGGAGTCCTGACCCATAGAACAGAGGCTGCCCAAGGGAGTCACCTGGGTATCTGTGAAGGCAGCAGTGAAGGCAGAAAGAGCTTGGGATCTTTGAAATGCAGTATGCAGCCACTTTTCGGTGAATCCTACAGGAGAAACTCAAATATCAGCAAGGCATACAAGCTGCTGTGGGGTCTGGTCTTGCCTCTCTGCTCCTCCAGCCTCTGGGGCTGCCTCCTCATACTCCTCTTCCCAAAGGTCCCTTTATAGTTCCTCTGTGTCCACAGACTCACTCTGTTTCTTCAAACATGGGTGCCCCTGCCCCAACCCTGCAATGTCCTACATTCACTCAAAAACAAGTGCAAATCCTAGTCTCTGAAAAAGATTCTCCCCACTTTCTATGCAGTTTCCTCCAGCAGTAATTTGTTTCCTCCAATTATTTTGTCTGTCATCGCTAGACTGCAGGGTTTTGGGGACAGCAATGGAGTCTCAATCACTCTGGATCCCCAGCACCCAGCACAGCAGTTGGCACTCAGCAGATGTCCCATAGTGATGTGTTGAAATGAGTAGCTCTGAGCCTCCGGATGGATTCTGGGGGCCCTGATTCTATTGAAAGGGAACATCAGGGCCTGTAAGTGGGGACTGAAGGTCATTTGTAATTCCTTTCCAACCCCCACTTATACCCTATCATCCCACAGTGGGGCTGGAGTTTGGGGAATAAGGCTTGAGCTGGGAGGGGAGCCCTTGAGTGGACGACAGAGCAGAGAGACCTACTCAGGTAAGGATGCTTTACCTGATCGGGGCGGTGGAGTTCTCCAGCTTCCACCAGGCTTTGGGGGGGTTTAGGTAGCGGCACCACAGCTCCCAGTCAAAGCCTTGGGCGGCCAATGGGTACTCTTCTATCTCAAAGTTGTCATACTTGATGTTGTCAAAGGATGGTGAGATGATCCGCTTCCGGTTCTCCTTTATGCGGGTGAGCACAGGTTCCGCCCTGAGCAAGAGGGAGAGAGAGAAGGGAAACTGCTTCCTAGGTGGATAAATACTTGACTGGCGACCCCTAAAGCTCCTTCCTCTGCAGAAAAAGGCAAAAAAGCACCTGGCTATCTGCTCCAGCCGGTTGCTCTGCCTCCTGGGAAAGAGCCTCTGTTTAACCTCCACCCCCCTCCACTTCTGGGTTGGCAAGAGGCCTGGCCACTCCTGCAGCACGTCCTGGGCTGAGCTGAGAGACTCTTACTGCCTTAGATCCTTGTGTCTATTTGCTTTCCTGTTTCCCAGTAGAAAAAAAAAATCAAGACCTTAGAAAGAAGAAAGGAACAGATCTGAGGTTCCATGGGTAGCTTTCAACTCGGGCTTTGATTTTGTGAAAATTCAGTATATCAACCAGGAGGAAAAGGCAGAGGAGGATGGCAAGGGAGGGGGGTGAGAACAAACTTATTTCCGCCAGTTACTCAATGCTCCTTCCATCCTTGCAGACGTGCCACCCCATCCCACGTGTTCTCCACCGCCCCGGGGAGAGGTGGGAGTAGGGCTTCCGAGCAGCCAGGAGGCCCCTATGGGCACCAGGCAAGTAAAGTGTTTGCAGACAGGAATGATGAGCTTCTTATTAATAATGCATTTGTTGCATAATTGTTTATTCAAATCAGCTTGAAATAGTAAGTGTCCCTCTCCTCTTCTGGCCATAAATCCAACGAAAATGCTTTTTAAATAGTCACAAATGGCAAGCAGGGACTTCAACTATAAAAAACGGCTTCATTGCAGCCTTAATTTGAGCCTGTTATGTAAAAGTATGCCTAAATCTAACCATGTGGTATGCATGCCCGGCTGCTCCTTCCTACCAGAGGGCCCTCCTCACCTGGCGCTCTACAAAGCCACACACAGTGGGCTGGCCACAGCACACCGTCTGGCCCTGCAGGGATGCTGGTGTCAGGTGCCCCATCCCAGCTTGACTGCAGCCTCTGAGGCCACATACCTTTTCTCTTGTCCCACATGGCAGCTGAGCAGCCCGGACCAGAAAAAGGAAGTTTTTGTAAGACCTAGTTTCACCAGTAGGGAAAATCTGAGATTCTCTGCTCTGTTTGGCCTGGCATTTCGGGGGGGGGGGGGCGGGGGGCGTCCAGGTCTCCTGGATGATAACATCAGGCTACCTTCTACCCCTCTGACCACTGGGCCTTGACCCTGTCTGCATGGTTGGGCTTGTGCCTCAAGTCTGGTCCAGCCTCCCCTTGCTCAGCAGTTGCAGCCCAGTCCTGAGCTGGGCTGGCACTCTCAGCTCTGTCGTCAGCCCACTCTCAGATCCGCTCTCCTAGGGGAAGACACTAGCTAGAGTCACACCTGATGCCACCATATACCCTTTAGAGACTGTGTATTGACCTGTTGGCCCCCGACCCTCCTCCACCTTGAAGGGCCAGCCCCGTTGCCTCCAGTAGTCACACATCCAGATCTCAGCTATTCCCAGAATTCTCTCCTTTCCCCCACTGTGGCTGAGATCCCAGCTTGCTTTGCACTCGTTTGAGCCAAAGCTCCGGACCACACTGGGATTCATCTTCCTCTCCTGACAGGCACTTACCAGCCCACATTGAACTCCACGTGGGCATCAAAGAGTGCTACCACGGGCGCAGTGGCCACCCTCCAGCCGCTGACTCGGGAGCGGATGAGGCCCTCCTGCTTGCTGTGGCGCACGACTTTGATGAAGCCCGGCTTCTGGCCATTCACCTTGTCCACGTACTCTGTCAGCTTCTCCTTCAGTTCCTCTGCGAGGGACAAAACGCATCGTTAGGAGAAGGGGGAAGGTGTGATTTAGACGCATGCCCTTTTAGGGGGAACTGACCCCCACCCAAGAGGCTGGGGGTCTGTTTTCCCTCCCAGGTCTCTTTCACGATCCCCAGGCCAGTGCCGCTCAGCTTTGAAGGGAAAAACAGAGGAGAAAACAGTTTGTGTTGAGTGCACACGGTCACATGCTTCAACACGTCCTATTTAATCTTCACCAGCAGCCCACGGGAAAATGGGGCTCAGAAGGGTTTCCCAATTTCCCCAACGCCATGCGGCTTGTGAGTGGCACAGGCTGGCTTCAAGCCGGGTCTAATGACTTCAAAAGCCGTATTCTTCTCATCAGCTCAGTGGCCTCTTTCTTCCCCAGTGCCCTCCACTCCTTCTCTCCTAATGGCCAAAGAAAGCTTCCATCTGCGACGATGATAGCCCAGAACCCAGTCCTGCCCGGATCTCCATCTTTCCAGGAAGTGAATGACCAGGCACTATGCCACGTGGGCAGTTGGTATTGGTTTGTTGCCTGCTGCTGCTGGCCAAGCATCTGATTCCCCTGCTTCTTCATAAGTGTCAATGGGTCCTGCGGTCCCCTAGCCTCTCAGCTAGTGGCAGCACAGTGGTTTGGGCAATAGCCTACGCACCCTTTCCCCAAAATGGCCTGAGTGGGCTGCATTCTCCTACCTGCAACCACTGCACCTCCCCAGGACTCAGTTTCCACCCTTTGCCTGTGCTCTCCAGGACTGGCCCTTTGGGTGCCCTCCTCCTATCTTCTGAGCCAGCCTGCCCGGGTCAGCCCCAGGTGAGCTGAGCCTGCTCCTTATCAGAGGACGGTAGGAGCTGCATGTCCCTTGGTGCTCAGTCTGGGGCCCTGCCAGACCTGCATCCCACTCTTTGAGGAAAGGGTATGTGGTAGCAGGCACAGTGCCTGGCACATGGTAGGCGTGTCCCATAGCAGCAGCACTCCGTAGCAGAAAGAGGATGGTATTTGGGGTCAGCAGTACTGCATTTTAAGTCTGCCTTCTATGTATTAGTATTATGATCCTAGGCCTGTTACTAAACTAGTTGTTGAGGTCCATGTGGGTATCTGGATGTGGTGAATGCATTTTGCACGTGGTAAGGATGTGAACTTTGGGGAAACACAGGGTGGACTGTTAGGGGTTAAACTGTGTCCCCTGCAAAAAGACTGAAGTCCAAACCCTAGGACCTTAGAAGATGACCTTATATGGAAATAGGGTTCTTGTAGATTGAACCGAGTTAAGATCCTTAGGTCCTAATCCAATGTGAGAGGTGTTCTTATAAAATGAGGAACTTTGTACACAGGCAGATGCAATGAAGAAAGACAAAAAGGGAGGCAGGGATCCCTGGGTGGCGCAGCGGTTTAGCGCCTGCCTTTGGCCCAGGGCACGATCCTGGAGACCCAGGATCGAATCCCACGTCAGGCTCCCAGTGCATGGAGCCTGCTTCTCCCTCTGCCTATGTCTCTGCCTCTCTCTCTCATTCTGTGTGACTATCATAAATAAAAAAAAAAAAAAAAAAAAAGGGAGGCAGAAGGAGAAGATGATTGTGACACCTGGGTGGCTCAGCAGCTGAGCGTCTGCCTTTGGCTCAGGTCATGATCCCAGGTCTGGGGATCAAGTCCCACATCGGGCTCCCTGTGAGGAGGCTGCTTCTCCCTCTGCCTGTGTCTCTGCCTCTCTCTGTGTGTCTCTCATGAATAAATAAATAAAATCTTTAAAAAAAGAAAGAAAGAAAGAAAGAAAGAAAGAAAGAAAGAAAGAAAGAAAGAGAAGATGACCACCTAAAGCCAAGGAATATCTGAGAGTCCCAGAAGCTCTGAAGCAGGCCTGGAACAGATCCCTCCCTATCACCTTCAGATGGGCATGGCCCTGCTTGATTTGGACTTGATTTTGGACTCCAGAATAGTGAGACAATAAATTCCTATTCTAAGCCATTCAGTTTGTGGTACTTTGTTACAGCAGCTCTAGGAAACTAATATAGTTGTTATGAGGATTAAGTGGGATTAACATGCATGAAAAATGCACAGCTCATTGTAGATGCTCAAAAAAAAAAAAAACCCACAAGTTCCCTTCCCCCTTCCTCAGTTTCCATCACACTGGGAATTGTAAGGGAAGAAGGAGCGCAAAGCCTTCTTCATAATCTCTGGTCCAGGACCACCTCCTCTTGCTCTGCTCTGTCTCTAGGTGAGAAGTCTGCAGCAGCAAGGCCATGGTGGCCAAGCAGGAGCTATGAACATGTGCAGGGGCCTCATGCCCAGGGAGGACCATGGGGCATGGTGGCTACTGCCAGAACTGGTACACCTTTCTGTCGACATGGATTTCAATCTTTTTACACATGATGCTGGCCAAAACAAACAAACCCGGTCTGGATGGATGGGTAGGAGACAGTCCGTAGGCATCCTGCTTGAGTTATCATCGAGTTGGTGAGGGAACTGGGCATCCAGGGCAGAAATGCTGAGAGGGAGGCAGGAAACTCGGGTCCTAGACAGCTACCAACTTGCTCTGTGGCCTTGGGTAAATCCCTAAGAATCCCAAGACCTCAGAGTTAGCTGGACAGGCTTTTAATGTTTGTTTTGAACTGATTACCCATCTAAGGTTTGAATTCCCTCTCTCTATCCTGATAAGTGATCATCCAGCCCCTGCAGTGACCAGAAACATGACACAGCCCATTCCTTACTGGGTCACTCCAATTATAGATGCGCCAAATGCCAGGGTCTTTCAACCTTCCATTCCCTGGTCCAAGGTTTATTTCGGGACCAAAGGGGGCAGATCAAATCCCTCTTCCACTTGACAACCATTTAAGACCATCCTTAAGTCCTCACCGGGGATTTCTCTGAGTATTTCTCTGGATCAAATGTCTTCAGTGCCTCCATTATTTCTTCACATCTGTCAGTTCAGGTTCTGAACTTCTCTCTAAATATGTTAGTTTTTCTTTAACAGTTTTAAATTATGCACCTAGAAATTGGTCTAATACTTATGGAATAAATTGTGCTATACAGGATAGAATGAACAAGTCACCTCCTTTATTCTAGAATCTATGCCCCTATTCATAGAGTTAAGGGTCACATTAGCTTGCCCTGCTTTTGACTCAAACTGAGCTTCCTGGAAACAGACTACACAGGTCCTTTTCACATGGTGCTGCTAAGTCAGGGCTCCTTCATCCCTCTTTGTCATGGATGTATGCTGTGTGGGTGCATACCTGTGCGTGTGTGTGCGTGCACACACGCACGCAAATATGTGCATGCTCTGAGCCAAAACAGAGGATCTTACGTTTAGGTCTCTTTCATTCAATCTTTTTAAAGATATACACGATCTTTCTTTCTTTTTTAAAGATTTTATTTATTTATTCCTGAGAGACCCAGAGAGAGAGAGGCAGAGACACAGGCAGAGGGACAAGCAGGCTCCCTGTGGGGAGCCTGATGCAGGGCTGGATCCCAGAACCCCAGGATCACAACCTGAGCCAAAGGCAGCCGCTCAACCACAGAACCACCCAGATGCCCCATATACTGTCTTTCTGAAGTCAGAATGTTTTGTCCTTGATTCTGTTAACCCATGCCTTTGTTATCTAGCCTCCAGCTTTCTGGCTTCTGCAAAAGTGATTAGCATATGGCCTTGATTGTCATTCTTTTACACAGTCATTCTTTTACACAGCGTGACCTTGTCCAGAGTTAGGGCCAATGAGTCCTGTCAGGCTTTCTCGTCCCAGCCTGATGGAAATTCAGCAGACTTTTAGGCTGCCATTAACACACTCTGTATCCCACTTTAGCTGATGTGAAAATAACCTCATGATCTCAGACCATGCAGCCGACTGGGGAGGCCTGGGGGTGCCGCTGTCTGTAGGTGTCAGGAGGTTGGCCATAGAGCGCCCTAACTCAGCGCGCCCTGTGCTTACCACGTTTTCACACGTGGCTGTCAGGAGGCCTCTTAAGACATTGACTGCTCCATCTCTTCCAAAGGTCCACCTCTCATGTACCCTTTTTGAAAGTTTTAAATAGAACTCATTAAGCCTGGTATTTGGACTTTTGATGATGGCAGCTAAGGGGTGAGTCCAGGAACTTGGAGTGAGAAGTGGGCTGATACCAAATGACACCCTTCCTGGCTGCCAGCGGGGACATACTTGTCCCCTTCTCTCTGTCCCCACCCCTTGGGTAGGAACCACTGTCTACAGGACCTCTGTTGTTGAGTTTATTGGTGGGACGGGGCTGTGGACGATTGCCACCCCAATGAAACTCCACGAATCCCACCTCCCTGAATTTGCACCCTTGTGTAGCTGCTTCACATGCTACAACTGGCCTGACCCTAGGGGGATGCAGCAGGAGGGACCTGTGCTGGGGGTCCCAGCATAGGCCTAGGCCTTAGGAAGTCCTGCAGTTTCTGCTTTCATTGTCTTGCTGCTCTGAGTAAGGAAGACCAGCCTCCTTGAGCTTGAGAGGCCCAGGGAGTCCCCATTAATTTAGGTCACCCCACCGAGGCCCAGACATGTGAGGGAGGCCACCCTGGATCTTTCCACTGATTGTAAATGCAGGGGGAGCCCAGCCGACACCCTGTGGAGCAGAAACAAGCTGCCTTATTGCAGAATTGTGAGCCAATAAATGGTTGCTGTTTTAAGCCACTAACTTCAGGGATGGTTTGTTATACACAAAAGGCTAACAAAACAGGCTCTATTATTCCAGTATGGTGCTGAGGTTAGAGTAAGATTGTGAACTCCTGATGCACAGGAAATGTGAAGGTCCAGACAGACACAGAAGAACCACTTAGAAGATGGCAGCAAGGGATGAAAAGGCTTTGCTTCTCATAGGAGCTGCTTGCCCCTTTGTGCCTCTGAGCTCTGTTAAAAGAACTAATAAAGGTTTCTGGTGGACCAGCTAGAGGAAAATTCTGTTCTCAGCCTGCTGCATCCTGGACATTGGCTACTGATTAGAAGGGGGCATTCCCTGAGCCCCAACCAAAGAGCTGCTATCAAAAAGTGAAAAAGTCCTGAAATACCGCAGATAATACTGGCTCCTGGTCTTTGTAAAGTACCTTTACCTAATTAGGTTTTCATGCTCACCTTCAACTTTTATCAGCTGCCAAAGTGAGCAAGAACTACCTCAGAGGCACTTCCACATTTGCTAGGAAACTCTGGCCCCAAGACACTGCCTATTACATCTTTATATAATGTATATATGATAAATACCTCCCAGAACTTAGCTCAAAAAAAAAAAAAAAACACACAGGAAGAGCTTGTGGCTTTCTTTAGACCTCCACCCAAATACATAAGCCCTCATAATAATAACCTTTTTGCCAAGGCTGCGGGGAAGTTGAGAGAAAAATCTAAGGGCTCATCATCACAGGGTTCAGCGTTTCTGCTTCTCTACCTTTGCTAAAGATTTGATTTTCAACTTCTTGTCTACAAGCTGCATTCTTTTACTCTTTTTTTTTTTTCCTCCGTGAGCTACCTTTAACTCCATCTTGAAAGATGTAGCAGAAACTTCTAATAAAGTGCCTTGGTGGAGCAGGGCAGGAGCAGAACTGAGGAAAGAAGGGGAAAGCTGTAGTTCGTGTTTGTTTTAATGTGTTGGGGAAAGCCGAGGTAGGGAGGCTGCTCTCTGTGCCTTTGCCAGATTTAGAATCGATGGTGGAGTTGTCGATCCCCTGCGTTGACAGAGAAACACAATTTGCACCCTGCAGGGGGCCAGGTGTCATCCAGCCTGTGTTGCTCCTCCAGCCCTCTCCTGCTGTCCACAAATCCCTACTCTGCCGACATCAGACCCACCTCTGTGAATCAGCACTCCCCGAAGCCAGCTCATCAAACACCATTCCCCTCTTAGGAGGTCACAGGCCACTCTCCACCACCCCATGAGGTGCCTCCCCTCAGAGCCTGCTGAGTACAGGCTGCTTGCCTGCTCTCCCTCCTTCCCACTCAGAAGCCAAGTAAAAATGCAAAATTTGGCCAGCCTGGGCGAATGGAGCCTTTTCTTACTTCCCCCATATACCCTCCTGTGCTGCTCCCATAAAAAGCAATTAGCTTCACAGGGTCATCCCAAAGGAAACAAAACGCAGCCTGAGCAGAAGTCTGGTACTAATGGCCGTTAATCTGATTGAAACACACCTAATGAGATACTCTTTATCTCCTGCATGAAGGAAAAAAGAAAGGATCAGGGAATTGATGGCTGATGGGGCTTCGCTCTTTGAGGGCAGCAGCTCCACAGACATCCTTGCAAAACGGCCTGCCCAGGCTTGCTCTGGAGAACCTGGTCCTCGTCCTTCTCCCAGTGCTCACACCATCCTTTTCCACACCTGCATTAGGTTTGGGGGAAGCAGGAGTGACGGGAAAGCCACCCACCCACTCATTTGGCGAATACTGAGCAACTCGCTATGTACCAGGTATCCATCTAGTTGCTCTGGCCAGAGCTGTGAACGAGACGGTCCTTAAGGAGCTTCCATTCTGCTGGACGCTGAAAAGGCATGTGATGTCCTTCACTGACAGAGAGAGTAGGGGGAGGAGATAGAGACGGATGGGATGCGAGGAGACGGGGAGGGAGAGAGGGGGAAGGAGAGAGGGTGGCAGGAGAGGATGGTGGGGGGAGAGTGAGGAGAGAAAGATGGAGATTTTGGCAAAAGAACCTCAGAAACTGATTCAGGGCTCGCAGACACAGAGGCCTATCAGGCAACAGGCCTGCGGGACCTGAGAGGCAGTGCCTGGTGCAGCTGCAGGACGTCAGAGAGGCAGGGGTTAAGCTAGACCTACGTTCTGTACTTTCCTACAGCCTGCTGGTTCTCAGCTGGGAGCAATTTTGTTACACTCTCATCCTCTGAGGGGATATTTGGCAATGTCCGGAGACAGTTCGGATTGTCGCAACGGGGGAGGGTGCTCCTAGGCATGGATGCTGCTAAATTTCCTCCAGCGCACAGGGCAGCCCTCCACAAGAAAGAACCATCTAGTTCAAAATGTCAGTAGTGCCAAGTTTGAGAAACCTTGTGCAGCTCTAAATGAAGGAGGCCTCATTGTGGAAATCTGAGCGTGTACTCTTGGGGGTACATGAAGTTTTGAGAACTGACAGCCTCAGGGGTGTACCTACTGAGAGACCTATTCCTGGGACCTGCAAAGCCTTCCTGCTTGGTGCTATCGAGAGTCAAAGAGGAGCTGCCTCTTTAGAAGGGCACTGCAACAGGTGCTGTTGGCTGGCTGGTCGCTGTCCTGGTGTGGCCATCTGAGTGGGCATCGCAAGGCCCACACTCAGAAGGGCCTGTACGTGGTTTAAAGCTCCTGACCATGGACGCCCTGCCCATATTTCCTTGGCACTCCCCTTCCCATACGCACTGCTGGCTTCTCTCTCTCTGCCTAGAGGCTTTCTCTGACCACAGATATGTACTCAGCCTGCTGTGGGCCAGCTGCAGGTGCTATGGAGTCGCCATCTACAGCCATAGCTCTCCATCTGTTAGGGGATGGATATCCATGTTATGGGAATGAATTGTGTCCCCTCAAAATTCCTATGTTGAAGTCCTAACCCCCAATACCTCAGTATGTGGTTTCAATTAGTAATAGGCCATTGCAGGAGTAATTAGCTATGATATAGTTCCACTGGAACTTAGGGGGCCCCTAACCCAATATGATGGGTGTCCTTATAGGAAGATGGCCATATGAAGACACAGACTCACAGGGAGAATGCCATGTGAGGACAAACACATAGATTGGCGTGATACATCTCCAAGCCTAGGAATACTAAAGACTGCTGGCAAACCCTAGAAGGTAAGAGAGAGGCAGGGAACAGATTCACCAGCACAGCCCTGCGGACCCCTTGATCTTAGACACTGAGCCTCCAGAACTGAGACCATTTCTGTTGTTTAAGCCACCTAGTTGATGCTCCTTCATCACAGCAGCCCCAGGAAATGAATACATCCCAGCTTCCTTACCCCTTGGCTGGGGCACTCCTGAGGTAGGTGGTAGGCAGTCTCCAGCTGGGTTGGGCCTGGAGCCACAGCAGTAGCTTGTTCGTGATGTCTACGACATTGACCTTCTTCTCTCTCCTGTGTCACATCCCACTCCTTCATCACTGTTCCCTGGGGGTCACCAATTTGACCAATGACTTGGCCTCAACGCCTGTCTCAGGGCCTGCTTCTGTGAGAACCCAAATAAGAAGTCATCTGTTCTCCAAGACATGGTGGTCCCCCACCAGCGTGTGAATTTTTAACCCTTGATGGATGTGAATAATGTGTATGTATGTGAGCAGGATGACTGAAGTTTCTCTCCCCTTCTATCTCTGTGTTAACTGGCTAATGTTTAACGAAGGAGATAATGACGATGATGTACCAGGCATTTTGCACTTTGCATATAACATCTCATTTAAGTCTTTTGGCAACCCTATGCTGTAGTTACTGTTAACGTTCTATTTTGAAGACAGGGAAATTACGGCACAGCGTGACCCAGGTAGTAAATGGTGAAGTCAGGACTTAAATCCAGCTGGGCTGTACCCAGAGTTCATACTCTTTACTCTCCATGCTGCCTCTCTAGGATCAAAAACTGGCCCGCATGAGAGTCAGCTTGGTTGAAACAGGTTCCGGGGCACCGCCGTTTAGGGTCTGATTTGGTGGTGGATCTGGGACCAGAGGCTCTGAATTTCATACAAGCTCCCAGGGAGATGCTGATGGGCAGCCAAGCCTGATAACAAGGGAAACAAAGGAGCCTCCTCTGGAATAGGTGTGGCTCCAGCCCTCCACAGGAGGCATCAGACTCTGTCTGAAAAAGGCTCTCCTCACCACCACCACCACCACCCCACCTACTCAGATAATTTCCTCTTCATTCTTCCCAACCCCTGGGCTCTGACTTGCTGCCCTCTGTGACAGACCCTTCATTTTCCAGGCAATTTTCATTTCTCTGCATGTGGCCATCTTCAGATCTCATGCTTTGGACGGTCCCCTGTAGTTCCCCAGCTGCCCTTTGCACAGGGCACGGCCTTTGTCCCTTCTGTCCAGCCCGACAGAATCAGGTAAGCCAGCCCGGTGCTCCCCTCTGACACAATGTTGTCCCCCAAACCGCGCCAAGGTCAGAGGAGCCACCCCCCACTCTGTCCAGTGTCTGGGAGGGAGTATGAACACCACACACCCCCCCACCACCACCACTGAGAAGTGCTACTAATTGCTAGTCTCCGATGTGCTAATTTAAAGATTAAAAGCACAGCACACTTCTGTTTATTCTTCCAAGAGTGAAGAGTGGCTGGTCTTCCTCAGATCATAAGATTAACTGACTCTCCTCTAAAGCCATTTAGGGCCATTGAAACACAAATGATATGTCAACACATTTTAAAAGAGAGATTATTCATTAGGATGCAACGGTTGTCAAATCGAGCTGATCATCCACTTACCTAAAGAGCTAAAAAATAAATGGACATAGATGCCAGCCCACCCTCACCCCCTTAAAGAATCTGGAGGGGGCTCTGGGCTCGGGCTTGCTGAAATGACAGTGAGCCGGGCTTAGACAGCTGTGATCCCAGGACACACCCAGGGCAGCCTTGCTTTGTGCGTCCCTCTCTCTTTAAGATCACTTTGGACAAGCCTTCAAATCCTGGGCAGTTTACAAATGCTTGCACACGTTTTCTTCTTCTGTCCTATAGACTTACCAGCTGCACTTCCGCCGGCTCCTTTAATCGCTGTACTTCTTCAAAATCAATTGATACTGAAGTAGATTTGGAATGGCCTTAAATGCTTCTCTTTACTCAGGACTTGGGGGAAAGTCTCCACCTAGGAGCCCCACAGATGGCATTTAAAGTACGGCTGGAGGGTCCAGGATTAGTGTCACAATCATCCTGGGAGTCTCCAAGCATTAATTCAGTCTTGGCAAGTCACAGAAAGCCCCAGAATTACCACCCAAAAAGACCTAGCCATCTGTTTCTGGGTCTATTCTTTCAGGTCATAGCCAGGCATTAGTGGCTACCAAACCCACAATATACATGCACTCTTCACTTGGTGGGGTCTCCAAATCCAGGCTCTCGAGATCCACTAACGCCTCCTTACCTGCTCCAAAATGACTTATTCTCCCAAAGATCCTGCATGCTGTAATAACATGGTCAGAACTGGTTTCAGAGAGAGGGCAGTGGCAGGTGTAAAAATGGTCCCCTGGCCAGTCAAGGATGTGTCAGATGCAAATCAATGCTACTCTCTCTTTCTCTGTCTCTCTTTCTCTCTCCTCTCTCTCTCCCTCCCTCCCTCCCTCCCTCCCTCCCTCCCTCCCTCCCTTCCTTTCTCGCTTTCTGTCTCAACAACAAACCAAAACTCGATTTATAACATTTGCCAATGTCTGTGATGTAAGTACTACCACTATAGCTGGTTTCAAGCTATTAAAGCCACCAGCCCTGAGAGATGTGCATGCAGCGTTGGGGAAGGGTATGCGTGATCAGCTGGCGACAGTCCAGGTCAGCCCAGCACACTGGTTTTAATGCCCAGCCAGAAAGGCTGCAGTCCTGAGGGTGCTTCCTCTTACTTAACATGTGCACTGTGCTCCGTGCTTTACGTCTACTCATCCTGTTCTTCATTCATTCGTCCAGCAATGGTATGTTAAACACATATGAAGTACCGTACGTTATACACTATTCTAGTTACTCATCTAATTGAAATGTCACTACCACCCTGCAAACGATGATATTTATAGCTAATGCTTATTTATTTATCGCTTACCCCATGTCAGGTACTGTTCTAAATCCATATATAAATTCATATATTTCCCATTCTGTACCCTCAACAACTATGATACCTCTCCAGCTATGGCATATTATGATCCCCCTTCCACATATTAGGCACTCCGGGCACAGTGATGGTGGAGGGATTTGCTCAGCGCCCCAGGGCTGGAAGTGGGTAGGATGGGGATACAAACCCAGGCGCCCTGGCTCAGGTCCATGTTCTTAATCTCCCATACGATTATCTTCAAGTGACAAAGGAGGAAAGTTGAGGATCAGATTTTCAGTGACATACCCAAAATGACACAGATGGTTCAGAATTAGCAGGGGTTCAAACTCAGATCTGTCTGACGCTAAAGACTGCTATTTGCCACTCTGCCCCAAAGCCTACCAAAGGAGCCCCAGGCGTCAGGCCTCCCTCAAGAGCGTCCTGAGATCACTGGTTCAGTTCAGAAAGAAAACCGCCTCCTCTAGCTACTATATACATCCTTAGAGCCCAAGGGAAGGGATGAGACTGCCATGCTCAGCTTCCTTTTGACCAGAGGCCTGATAGAGCACTCACACACAAACCCAATTTCTCTGGGGTAAAAATCCCTGAGCAAGCAAGAGCAACAGATGAGGGAAGAGTGGCTGAGTCTGGGTTTCCTAGAGTGCTTAGTCACTCACGTTCAGAATTCACCATCAGGGGATCCCTGGGTGGTGCAGCGGGTTAGCGCCTGCCTTTGGCCCAGGGCATGATCCTGTAGACCCGGGATCGAATCCCACGTCGGGCTCCCGGTGCATGGAGCCTGCTTCTCCCTCTGCCTATGTCTCTGCCTCTCTCTCTATCTCTCTCTCTCTCTGTGACTATCATAAATCAATAAAAAATTAAAAAAAAAAGAATTCACCATCAGGTAAAATTCAGGTAGGTTTGTGGCTAGGAGATCCAATAGAGGGCCAAGGACGAGAGGCTGCCTGAAGCAATCTGGGTGTTCAGCATGGGGTACGGCCGTGCGGCAGGGCCCCAGGCTCCAGGGGGGCGCTTCAGAGTTCTCACACTCTCTTTGCTCTTGACACCCTCAGACTTGCCAGAGGTCACAGAGCTGGTCATCAGAGTAGCCAGAAAAAGAATCCAGGGCTTCCTTCCCCTGGGGCTAGAGCTCTGGGCTCTCTAGTCCACTGATTCTCTATTCATCCACCATGAGCAATTCAGAAAAATGAAAACAAGAATAATGGACTATTAGAAATCGGTTGTCTTCGTGGACTAAATGACCTTGGACAATGGCCAGCATGCCTGGGGCTCTGTGAGATGGAAACCCACAGAAAGTCAAGGTGGGGCAGTGGCCCAAATGCTATGACATTACTTACGGGGCATAAAATACTCCTGCTACTCTGACAGTTTTCAGCAGGAATTAAAAATGCCACGATGGGTGATTAATGTCAGCTGCACCTAGGGGGAGTGGAGTGGACACTGCTCCAGCTGCTGCGCCTCCAGCTCAAGAGTCCCAAGCACAGCCCTTGCCATGAACTTCAAGGGAGAAAGTTTTGAAGACCTCAAAACCTGAGGAAATGCTGGCATAGAGCCTGTGACAGCAGGTCAAATCTGAGCTGAGAAAGGACCCGGCTGGTGTCCCAGCATACAAAGGGGATTCCGGGACGGTCAGGTCTAGTATGGACACTCGGGAAGGGCCAGTTGCCATTGGAAGTTAAGCCAGAGGCCAACTGGAATTTTGGTGCTAAATTCTCCTTTTGTGCAGGAAGGACTTGGAGAGCTCTGAGTGCTGCCCAACTGAGAAACTCGATCCAAAATCTCATGACCGAGAGCAGAAGAGTTTATGAGTCCAAAATTTCAAGATTCTGAGTCTTTTCTCAAAAGTCTGTGATTCTTGGATACCAACTCCCATGATCCTCAGATGCTGGAAGTCAAAGCTTCCATAAGTGCCAGAGTAACAGCTTCCCCCCAACTCCCTCCCCAGGCCCCGTTGCTGTTGGCCTGCAGGGCTGAAGGTCCCGACCCCTGCTTGCTTAGCCTCCTCGGCAAGTCTCTGCGCTCAGGTCACATTCCCAAACGCACCAAACTCAGGGTGCCATGGTACCTTTGCATTAATGGCTCCCTCTGCCTACAACATTCCTCCTGCCTCATCTGACCCAGCTGAGGCTCCTTTGGAAAACTTCCTTTCATCTGAAGCTCTCCAAGAAGAGGAAAGGCTAGGGGAAGGGAGGGAATTGTTTTCTCCTTGGAACCCAGAAGGCACTGGAAACACTCATGTGTTCCAGGAGACCAGTGAGGCCCAAGAGTAGGCCTTGAGGTCTAAGGCCTGCGGCACAGCCCTGAGTGTCCCCTGGGGAAGAGCTAAGGCTCCCACAGGCTGTAAGTCAGCTTTGTGCTTCTGCAAATCACGGGCTGCTCAGGCTGTGTGACCAGCAGCCTCAGCCTGGCTGATTCATGACTCAGGAGACACAGTGGGCTTTGCACACATATTTACACCCCATCCACTGTCGGTGCTTGTCAGATCGGGAGGTTTGGTGCTCTTTTCCTCAGCTCCCTGAACACCTTTAGGCAATCTATTCTTGAAGAGGAAGGATCCCATAAAGGCGCAAAGTAGAACCCAAGTGCTCTGCTTGCCATCCTTGGGTTTTTGTTTCTCTATTGAAAGATGTCACAGAGAGCAGAAAGAGCAGGGACTCAGGGGAGGGACTGACTTCAGTTTCATTCCCGGCATGGCCATCTATCAGCTGTGTGACTTTGGGCAGGTGACTGAACCTCTCTGAGCCTCAGTTTCCCCACTGTCAAGATGGGAATAATGTTATCTACTTCTTTGGGCAGCTGTAGGGTTCCATGAGACAAGGTATGACATGTTGTAAGTGTTTAAGGAGTGGCATTATTACGTGTTCATTAGTCTGAACCCTCTGTTGGCTTCCTCCCTTTCAAAGGAAGGGCTGAGGCAAGAGAAAGCCCCCCTGCATTATTTGGGAAAGCTAGGCCTGCAGCAAATGGCCCTGAGACTTCCCCAGGCCCAGGGCACTGCTGCTCGTCCTCAGGGGCCACTTCATATTCAATCCTCAAGCCCCCTCCCCATCCTAATGGTCCCTCTGCTTATTCAACAGCCCTATCTCACAAGGCGATTCCCTTAAGCAAGGGCTCTGAAGAGCTTTATTTGTATGAAGTCATTTAAACCTCAGAGAAACTCTATTAGCTAAGTACCACTGATAACCCATTTTATAGATGAAAAAACTAAGGCACAAACAGATTAAGTGACGTGTCCAAGTTCAAACAATTAGCAAGTGGTGGAGCCAACATAGTTTGGGAGTCTAACCCCAGAGCCCATGTTCCTCATACATTTCTTGCCTTTGGGAGTAATGGTGGGAGGGGGCATTCAATGAGCACCTGCCAGCTCTGGCTTTGTGCTGGCCCCTGAGCATGCTGGCCGTTCAGCATGTCTATCAGCCTCACTTTGTAATTTAAAACAGATGAAAACCTAAAGGAAGCCTCTGTCCTCTCTGTTCCCATTCACAGCACCTCTAGGAGGCAGGGACCTTTCATGCTCTTGGTTCTTTCTTACAAAAGAACACAATGAAGCTAGGAAGAGGCGGAGGGATTTGCTCAGTGTCCCAGGGCTGGAAGTGAGGAGGACGGGGATGCAAAGCCAGGCACCCTGGCTCAGCTTCATGTCCTTATTCCCACATCTGATTATCTTCAAACAATACACTAGTACCCAGTATTGTGGGCCATGGGCCTTTCACAGGACATGATGAACACTGGCTCAAGGGAGACACATCATGCCCCCTGGGCACTCACGCATTCAAGGACTAGCACTGAGTGTCTGTCTCTGTGACACTGCTCAGAGAGTAAACCATGCTCCCTCCCCTCAAGGAGCTCAAAGACTGGTAGGGGCTCAATGAAAACACACTATCATGTCAGGCATAGGGTTTGTGCTGTGTGGAAAAGGCAAGCACGGTGAGGCACACACAAATGCAGGAGAGGGGACCTAGCAGCTGTGGTCTGTAAGCAAGGGTTACATTAACCCAGAGGGGCAGAGATGCCATCTATCCAATATGGAGGAGGAAGCTGCAGGGATTTGGGAAGCCAGAGACAAGTGTGGGTCTCAGGAACCCCAGCAAAGGTGTAGGCCTGTGGGTGGGCTGAGCAAGGCCCAGGAAATGGCTCCAGGCTGAGAAGTGAAGGGAGACAGAGCATGTCACTTAGCCTGGCAAGGCACGTCCAGACACACTGAGCATGCAGCCTCTCTGGACGGTAGGGTTAGCTCCCACACATCCCTCTCAAGGCGGCTTAGCTTTGGGGATGCCCAGCCTCAGCTGTGAAACTCGACAGAGATGGGGCTGGAGAAGGGGAGGGCCAGCACTGTCCCCCAAGGCAGAACCTTTTCTATGCACACTTCAGGATCTAGGGGGCCTGTTCAGGTTCTACGGGGGAGAGGTTGTGATTGAGGGAGACTCCGAGCTGGGCATGGGCTCCGGGTGGGTCATTGCTTGTGCTCCTGGGCATGGAGTTATCTGGTAAAACTCACCAGATGCTCGTACCTATTGAGGCCTGCAGTGGACCCCAAGTGTAGATAAAAACAGTCAACTGCCAGAAGCACTGATTTTTGTTGTTGTTGTTGTTTGTTTGTTTTTAAATTTAGAGCCTGGGATTAAGGAGCTCCACTTGGCCAGCAGCATCTCATCATGGACTACTAACACTGGCTGGTTCCTGGGCTGCAGCCGAGGCTACACGGCCTACCCTGACCACCCTGCATGTATCCCTTTCACTTTAAAGCTATCAAAGGCAGGATCCCTGGGTGGCTTAGTGGTTTAGCACCTGCCCTCGGCTGAGGGCGTGATCCTGGAGTCCTGGGATTGAGTCCCGCATCGGGCTCCCTACATGGAGCCTGCTTCTCCCTCTGCCTGCCTCTCTGCCTCTCTGTGTCTCTCATGAATAAATTCAATCTTTTTTTAAAAAAATAAAGCTACCAAAGGCAGAGTCCCCGGGCCAGAGATGCTTTCAGAATGCGGGACATAGACATAAGCCCACCAACTGCTGGCACGAGACTCCAGGATGGGGGTGAATAACCTCACCCAGGAGCTGTCCTCTAAAGTCTGCAACCTTCACGGCCAGCAGCCTGCTGGCATATTTTTCGGCCAGTCCTTTCAGGATTATTGATTTTTTTCAGACCCCTCTATTTTAGCAGCATATATCATCATATTCCTCTCGTGAGACTTCAGAAAACCCAAGAAATATTACTTCTCTGATAGACATGCCCCAAATATTGAAAACACTGCTCTCCCTCTCACTTCATGTCCCTATTGTGTTTCTCTCATTCATGTGTTCAATTGGCAGATTTTTGCTGAGCACTCACTCAGCATGTGGCAGGCCCGGTGCTCGGTGCTGGGCCCATGGAGTAAGTCAGGGCTCCAGCCTCAAGAAGCTCACAATGTCATGGGAGGACATAATGAAACAGATCATTTTAGTGCACTGAAATATGTTCTAAAAGAGGTTGTCACAAGGTGCCGTGGTAATAAAGTACAGGATGGGATCAGCTTTCTAGATGATATTTGAGTTTGTCTCAAATGGATGGGTGAGTGACTTTGCTAGGATGAAATGATGAAAAAAGTGTCTCAGGTAGAAACACACAGCATGCATAAAGGCCGAGAAACATGAATGTGCATGACATGTTTGGGAAATAGAAGTGGCAGGCCAGCCTAGTGTGGGTGATGCTGAGTGTGGGGTGCAGGCTAAATGAGAGGAGAGACGCTGGATCTGTGTGAGCTGGGCAGATTGCAAGGGGACTTGAAGGCTGGGCCAGAAAGTATTAGGAAATCATAAGGAAGCTTTATTCAGAGTCCTCCCACCTAAAATTTTCAGAGAGATGAGCCGAAATGTCAGGATGACATTTGTTAATTAAAAAATGTTCTATAACAGCAAAAGAAACTGCCCCATTCTAGAAACCCAAGCAAATGAGACTTGGATTTTGCTCCCCACCTCCACCAAATAATACAAGTTATATGTTCTCCATCTAGCCCCAAACCTCAATCAGCCTATCTCGGGGCTCTAATATGGGCTGGAACCACTGCTTGAGCCAGTAGGATGTGGATAGCCATGACTAGAGATGGTGTAGACAGATTGGGTTAGATCCTCTGCCAGGATCACTGAAGCCAGTCCTCACCCCTTCCTGACTATGCTTGGCATTTGATAGGTTCCTCAATCCCCCAGATCATTCGGAGTTATAGCAGCCAGGCATGATCTCACTATAGAAACATCTTATGGGTCACCCAGCTGTGTGCCCAGCCTGGTCCCCAAGCAGGACCTGACATGGTGTCTGGTCTTCCGGAGAGAACACAGAACATTCAATCAGCCCTACAGCAACAGCCTATGTTGGTCTCAGAATCTGGGCTTCTTGTCATCTTTTTTGAATCATTCATTCACTCATTCAGTGAAAACGTGGAAGACACAATGCCAGATCCCCATCCTCAGATGAGATTCAGTCCCTGCCAACATGGCTCTGGGAAGGTCCCATGGTAAGAGCTTGGGGTACAGATGGGGTTCCTGTGTCTCTGCGATGGGCTTATAGTGCTGCATCGCCAAGAGAGCTCCAGATGAAAGCCTGGTCAGAGCAAAGTGAATGTGTCTACCAGAAGTGGGGGAGATGGCCTCAGGGGAAGCAGAAAGAAGGGACTTAGCCTGTCTGAGCACCTACTGTGTGTTGGGTGCTTCATCTACACCATCTCGTTTAATCTTCATAATGATCCCATGAGATGGCCCAACTGGGACCCAGAGACCAGGGAGAATGCAGGAGGTACCCTCAGGGATCTCAGAAAGCTCAGGTCTTCCTGCCTGAGGCAAGAGCCAGCTGGAAGTGTGGCAAGTCTAAGTGGTCAACACACTTGGGGGAAGGGAAAGGAATCCAAAAAACAGTTTCCGAGCCCGTATCTTCCTACAGAGTAGAGGCAATGGTACAAAGAAAAGGAGAAGGAAGGAGGGATGGCGGAGAGGGAGAACAAGCTGATGTGAACAGAGGGCACCAAGCTCTGAGCGAAGGAACAAGTCATGAGGGAGGAAAAGAGGCTCGGGGACCCTGGGGAGATGGCATGGGAAAGCCAGACCTTCTGTAAGTACTTTGACCAAAATCCTGATTGAAACAACCTGCTACAGACTCCAGAGCACCTACGGGCCCAAGGAGGGCATTGCTGCTTACGGCTGCTGGGGCACAGCCAGGTGGCAGAAACCCCCGTCCTGGGCTGTGGCTGAGCCTTAGCCAGCTGTGGCCACTTCCCTCTGCTGCTAAACCCCCATGGCTGGACAACCCCACACAGGAAGCAAGGCACATGTTAAAGTCTGGCGGGACACTAGGGACGTCTGGGTGGCTCAGTGGTTGAGCGTCTGCCTTCGGCTCAGGTCGTGATCGTGGGGTCCTGGGATCGAGTCCCATCTCTCTCCCTCTGCCTGTGTCTCTGCCTCTCTCTCTGTGTCTCTCATGAATAAATAAATAAAATCTTTAAAAAAAATAATAAAGTCTGGCAGGACACTGAGGACGTCAGACAGCCGAGTGGCACTTTTGTTGCTTTTTTGCCCACTGACTTCGAAAGAGCAAAGAATGGCAGGATATCAGCTGGGGCTGCTGGTGGTGTTCACAAGCTGTATCTGGCTTTCTTGATACTGGAATCCACAAAAGCTGGATCAAGCACAGCCACATTTAGTGAGGGCAAGAAGTTGGCAGGGAGATTAGGCCCAGCAGAGGAGAGAGATCCACCGGTGAGCGGTGAGTGGTGAGCGGGTTACCATGGAGAGCAGCCAGGGATGTGGAGTGAGAATTCAGGGTGGGAGAGGGTGGGAGTGGGGGGGTGAGTCAGATGAGGAAACTTTGGGCTAGGAAATGAAGACGAAATTTCTCTCCTTAGAAGTCTATGCAGCAGGGGGTGTGGAGTCGGTTAAGCGTTGATTCTTGATTTCAGCTCAGGTCAAGATCTCAGGGTGGTGGGATCTGCCTCCCGATGCAGGCTCCCTGCTCAGGGGGGAGTCTGCTCGGGATTTTCCCTCTCCTCCTCTCTCTGCCCTTCCCCCTACTTGTTCTCTCTCTCTCTCTCTCTCTCTCTAAACTAAATCAATCAACCTTTAAAAGAAGAAAGAGGAAGAAGAGGAAGAAGAAGAAGAAGAAGAAGAGGAGGAGGAGGAGGAGGAGGAGGAAGAAGGCTACGCGGCAGTACTGACAGCAGGGGTAGCAAACAAAGTCAATTCCAGGCTAGAAGCCAGGCACAGGGTGATCCCAGGGGTATCACAAAGATATGCAGGTGACTTGAGTCTGGGGGCACAGCGCTGCTGGGGCAGGAAGGGCTAAGTCCTGCCTGGCACCACTTCATCCAAGGGTGGAAGCGTTTGGTGAGGCTAAAGTTAGGGCGAAGAATGGAGGTGAGAGCTGGCTCTCTAATCTGCCATTGGTGCTCTGACCAGATGGGGCAAGAGGGAGGCTTCCCAAACTGCAGAACTGATAGGGAGGTGAAGTGGATAGGGAGGGTCCCGGCTGCCCAGACACCAAAGGGAAGGCTTCTACTCCATTCAAAGCAGGATGTCTGACAACATGCTGGGCAGACCATTCCCTCCCCTGGTGGCTGGAGGGAAGGATGCCATGGTTATTGCCCTTTGTACACCTTAGAGATCTCAGAGATCTCAGAGAGTCTAATGAAACCTATGGGTCTTCCCACCCCTCACCCTCCAGATGCACGCGTGCACACACACACACACACACACACACACGCACACACCCTTTGCCCATGTCCCCAACAACTTTCCATGGTTCTTCTAGGACTCCACGGACTCTAACACTCATTCTTTCCTCAGCCCCTGGGCCTTTGCAATTGTACTTCTTGCCTCAAAGATCTCCTCCTAGTCTTTGCAGGGCTCACTCCCCGGGTTTGGTTTCTATTAAGTATCACAAGCTCAGATAGGCTCTCCCTGGCCATCTCATCAAATCTTTCAATCCACTCCCTTCTATCCCTACATGTTCTATCACCTGCCTGTTCTGTCTTTATTTTTCTGCAAGTGTTTTTAAGTATCTTAAAATCCTATTAATCCTTATTTCGTTATTTTGATGTTGTCTGTATCTATAGCTAAAATGTACATTCTATATAGGCATGGGCTTTTCCTCTCTACTGATTCCCAGTGCTATAACAGGGCTTGATACATGAACAGTATATATATATATATATATATATATATATATATATATATATATATTTTTTTTTTTTTTTTTTTTAAAAGTCCCTTTGCGGGATCCCTGGGTGGCGCAGCGGTTTGGCGCCTGCCTTTGGCCCAGGGCGCGATCCTGGAGACCCGGGATCGAGTCCCACGTCGGGCTCCCGGTGCATGGAGCCTGCTTCTCCCTCTGCCTGTGTCTCTGCCTCTCTCTCTCTCTCTCTGTGTGTGACTATCATAAATTAAAAAAAAAAAATAAAAAGTCCCTTTGCTATTCTGGGTTTATCAGTTCCTATCAACCATGAAGAACTGGTGAAGTGGAGTGCTGGGAATCTTGAAGAAAATGTCTGTATCATCTCACAGGACCTGTTAGAGAAAGGCAGGCCAGGTATACCCAAAGCCTAGGCTTTAGGAGACAGATTTCGAAAAGTGGATGGGGAAGAAGGCTGTGATTTCATGGATTACAGGCTTTGGAAGGAGGCCCTTAGAACCAAAATTCTGCTTATATAACCAGCGATGATCCAAAACAGGAATAACATGGGAGAAAACCTGGAAAAATCAGGCCCTGGGGAACTCTTGAAGAGGCTCATATTTTTTCAAAGGTCATGTAGAGAAAATAGAAAGGATATTCAAAATTGCAGTTGATTGGGCTCTGTAAGAAGAGAATTAAGAAGATGAGAAAGAAGGGGCCTGTGATTGGGGCCAATGGCATACTGTACGAGATGCCGAAGAGAAAGCACAGCTCCTTAGCTTCCATTCTGCAGTTATCTCTATGCCTGTGAGAATAATGCTTGATTTGAAGGGAAGAAAAAGGAAATTAACATTTATTAAATAACTGCTATGTTCCTGCACTAAAGTGCTCCACACATTACAGGTATTATTTAATCTTCAAAACAACCCTGAGAGGAGCTATTGGTATTTGCGTTTTATAGAGGAGAAAACTGAGGTGTTAAGTGACGTGTCCAAGATTGCATGTTTAATAAGCAGCAGAGGCTGGACTGAAATCTGTGTATGTCTTCCTGCAAAGTGAGTTCCTTCCATACCCATTCCTTCTCTCTAAATCTTAGAGGATCATTGGATCTCATAGGATTGACTTCTGACCTAGACATCCCCATCCTGTGCTGATGTGCCTGAGATCACTGGGCAGTTGGCTCAAGGGGAGGAAGGGAGTATAATAATCACAAGAAACCCTGACTGTGGGTCAGTAAGTACTTCCTGAGCACTTGCCACAATTAACTCACTTACCCCTCACCACAAGCTTATAGGAAAGCCGATTTTAAGTTATTCTTCCTATTTTAAAGATAAGACAACTGAAATACAGAGGCATCAGTGTAAGTCACCAGCTTATAAATGGCGGAATCAGGATTTGAACCCAGTCAGGCCTCAGTGCTGGGTATTTAACCACTCTGCTAAAACTGAATGTGAAGAGAGTCCCTGACTGTTGCCAATCAGTCCAGTCTTTAGCCAAGAAGACAGGGCACAGTGATTCACCGGGCATTGTATCACTGAGCTAATATGGAGAAGAAAGAAGCTGGAAAACCATTATTGACTCAAGAAAAGGGAGAGGATTATTCAAATTACAGGCAATGGGATTTAATACCAAACACAGGCATGATTTCTTTTTTAAGAGAGGCGGAAAGATGTCCCAGGCACATAAATCCAGCATGGGAAAATGCACTGAAAATGGAAAGAGTATGGTGCTTAAACTTGGTGGAAGCCCCTGTAGCCAGGGTGGAGGGCACAGAGTGGGTAGGATTGAGATGGAGTGAAAGGAAAGGAGGGGCAAGCCCTGAAGAAGGGACCCTGTAAGTCATATTTAAGAGGTTCGTTGTGGGATCTCTGGGTGCCTCAGTGGTTTAGTGCTGCCTTCAGCCCAGGGTGTGATCCTGGACTCCCGGGATCGAGTCCCGCATCAGGCTCCCTACATGGAGCCTGCTTCTCCCTCTGCCTGTGTCTCTGCCTCTCTCTCTGTGTCTCTCATGAATAAATAAATAAAATCTTAAAAAAAAAAAAAAAGGTTCGTTGTTATCCAAAGAGCAAGGAGCAAGATCGGAAAGGAGTGGGATTTGAGTACCTACATCATGAAATGGTGAGGCCTAGGGCCCAACAAAGATTTTATTAGAACAAATCAGTAAATGGATCACACTCCTTTCCTGATTTATTAGTGCTGCAGATCAGGGAAACACGCAGCTACTAATAATGATGATGATGACAATCATAATAATAATAACGATAATATACCAATAATGACTATAAACAGCAACAATAGGAATTTTGAAATTCAGTGTAGTATAATGATTAGATTAACACTAGTAGGTTTTGAATCCCACCTCCTCATTTACTAGTGTGAGAACTTGGGCTATTTGTTTTACCTCACTGTGCGTGTGCTCCAAGCTGTAAAATGTGAATAATAATAAAGACCACCTTATAGAATTGTTGTGAGGTTAAAGAGTTAATGCACAGAAAGCTTTTAAAAGATGTCTGAAAGGTACTAAATACTCACTCTTACCTATTATTACTATAAGTAACATTTACTGAGCACTTACTAGGCATTACATACATAGCACTAAAAGTTTTTATATATATAATCCATTGTAATGACTGTGGTGGTTTTAAGCAGGATTCACGAGGGCTTTGACATTTCTCTCTTCATGAAATGGAGCTCAATTCCTTTCCTCTTGAATGTGACTTGCTCCTAATGAACAGAATGAGGCAGAAGTAGAAGGGTGTCACTTCTGCAATGAGGTCATAGGAATCATCACAGCTTGGGCATTCTCTCCTGGATCACTTACTCTGAAGCAAGCCAACTTCCATGCCATGAAACAAGATCCATGCAGGTCCTCCACTCCCAGCCAACATCTTGGCTCCAGCCTCATGATCCAGAACCGTCCAGCCAAGACACTCCCAGATTCTTGACTCTCAAAGATTGTATGCAAATAATAAATGTTTGTTGTTTTAGCCTGCTAAGTTTGGGGTGATTGGTTACACAGCAATAGATAGCTAATGCAATGATTGTTACACAGAGTCTCCCTTCATATCCTTTAGGAAATTTGTAAACTCAAAACGTAAATGAGTAAAGTAATCAGGGACAAGCCAGAGAACACATGCCTGTCTAACAAAGGCATCTGCCACTGAATCCCAGCTAATTGTTATGAAGTATTTTTCAAGAAAAGCCAGAAATCTGGATATTATGGTGAGAAACCCCCTGGTTTTTAACATGAGTTTAGATTTTTAAAAATAATGTGCAGACCAAACAAAACATGTGCCACCATTTTGAAACATCTGGACTGGATGCTTGAAATATTTGGACTAGATGCTTATATAATCAAGCAAAACAGTCACTAACTGAATAACTGTATCATCATTCAGATGAAATGGGGAGGGGAGGAAGGGAAGGACTCGGGATGAGGCCCATAATGATGGCTACTGGGAAGCAGACGAGGGACTCACTACTGTACCTGGGTAGAGTTCTAAGCCTTCAGCCTTGGATCCCGTTCCATTCCTTAATATGCTTCTCACTCCTGGTTTGAGGTCGCCTGGGAAATCTGTACTGTCACCAGACTAATCCTTACATGACTCTGGCTGGATGGTCACGGAATAAGTATCCAGATCTTGTTCCATTTCTTGCTAGTCCCTGTCTGTTGGAACTTTGTCGTGAGTATATACCACCAAGTTACTGGCAAAGAGCTTTAAACAACTTCCCCAAACTGGGAATAGAATTGGCTCCAGTAATACCCACCATTTGCTTCGACGTGGATGGAACTGGAGGGTATTATGCTGAGTGAAATAAGTCAATTAAAGAAGGACAAACATTATATGGTCTCATTCATTTATGGAATATAAAAAATAGTGAAAGGGAATAAAGGGGAAAGAAAAAAAAATGAGTGGGAAATATCAGAAAGGGAGACAGAACATGAGAAACTCCTAACTCTGGGAAACGAATTAGGGGTGGTGGAAGGGGAGGTGGGTGGGGGGGTGGGGGTGACTGGGTGACGGGCACTGAGGGGGGCACTTGATGGGATGCGCACTGGGTGTTATTCTATATGTTGGCAAATTGAACACCAATAAAAAATAAATTAAAAAAAAAAAAAAAGAAGAATTGGCTCCAGCGCCTGTGTGGTGCTAAGTGCCCCCTCTTTAGTGGCTGGGGCCAGAATGCAGGTAGCTCTTGGATACAGGACACAGGAGGGCAGTAGTGAGCTGAAGCCAAGCCACCTGGCTTTAAGCGGTCACATAATACGGGAGGATAGGAAACTGTTTTGAACAGGGGCATAATGTGATCAGTTTTCCTTTGGCAAGATCCTTCCAGCAATGGGTCATATTGTGGGAGACGGGAAGACACACAGACCGGAAATGGGCAGCTGCACCTGTCTTGAGGATGACCTGTAGAGTCCAGAATTCCCACAAACTAAAGCTTTCACGCCATTTTAAGTTCCCCCAGTCTGCTTACACTCCTTCACATTTGCTTGTATGACTCCTAATTTCAAGTCTCAGAGAGTCCTTCTCTGTTCTGTGAAGGCTTGCAAAGCCCCAAAGACTAGGTTGGATGTCCTTCCCCTGGAGCCCCAGTGTCTCTCAGTCCATCTCTTCCACTAGATGGTAAGCTCTTTGAGGGCTGTGCTCACAGCCTGTTCAGCTAAGGCTCCAGGGCCTCACACTGAATTCAGCATAGAGAATGTGACCTGGAAAGGCTTTTTGAAAAGAACAAATGGTTCACTCCTGTCTCTAGGAGGGGGCTGCATGAACCTCACCCATATTGGATGAATTCTTTCTATGGTTTCTATCAAAACACTCAAGGGATCACTTCCAGGATTGGAGAGCTGTCCACATTCCTGCATGGAGCCAGTTTAATACACTCTCCACCTCCCCCCTCCCCAAATACACACACTTAAATTGCTGAAATTACGTTCGTGGGAAGGAAAGAGTAGACTGATTGGTCTGGCTTTCCAAAAGCATCTCTGTCTGACCCACTACAAATCTCTGGAGCCCTTACAGTCAGGGAAAAGGGTGCTTCTGGAACGTGTGCAACCCACAAGAGAATCAAGACATTGTGATGTGTTTGACCTCAGAAATACCAGGCCTGGGAACCCAGAGCACAGAGAACGTACCTCCTTTCCTAATGAGAAATGAACAAGTAAACACAATTTCAGATCAACCTCCTGAATGCGGCAAATAGATGTCACCCTTTATGCTTTTGCAGGGGAGCCAAGAGAGGTTTTGGGCTATTGTGGGACTTCAGCTCTGATGAGCCCCCTGCAGAGTTTGGTGCTGGGTGGCCTGGTCGAGCTGGCCTGCTCCCAGCACTCTGTCCTAAAGGCTCAGGTCCCCGGTCCAGCTGCGCTGCCACTTGTCATGCAGGAGGAGGCTGACGGGGATCCACTCCAGGCTCCCCTTTGACATTCTAGGTATAAAACACATCTAGGAACAAGAATTCTGGGACCTCTCAACTAGGGAATTAGCCCTTTCTGTTCTTTTGATGAAACATTTCACTTTTAGATGTTTCATATGACCATTTAATGTAGTAAACGAGATGGGCCCAGGCCGCTTTGCATACACTAGAAAAAACATATTAAGCCAAGTCCTACTGAGCACCTACTGTGTGCCAGGCACTGTCCTAAGCACCAAAGAGACACAGTCCCTGGTCTCCAGAAGTTCCCAGCCCAGTGGGAGACAGATACGACAAGAGACAAGTAGACTCCGTTCGAAGAGGCAGGTGCAAGTAGCTCAGGGAACTCCCAACAACTAGCTCTCGGGGAGAGTAAGGAGGGCTTTACAGAAGATGTGGCATCTCACTTGGGCTTTAAGGGACGAACAGAAGTTTGTCAGGTGGATAAAGGTGAGACTATCCTCCTAGAGGGAGGAATAGAGGAAGGTATGAAATGGGCTTATACGGGGAGTAAATGAAAAGTTCTCACAGGTGGCTGGCACAGAACTCTCCATGTAAAGAAGAATTAGGCTGAAAGGCTGGAAATTAAATAGTAAGGTAACAGAAGAATCACGCAATCACGCTTTCTTTTATATCATCTCGGGAGCACTACCCTTCAACGCGTTTATAGAATGTAGATTGCCTTTAAGTGATCCAGCCTGGTGGAATTAGATTTCCTTCCCCGTCATCTATGAAATGTAAGCAACACGTTCAATATTCTCAGAAAAAAATAACTATTGTCATTGGGGGCGTAGACATGTTTTAATCCGTGATGACAGTTTGTCTTGAATCATACACCGCTTGTATCTTATTGAACCAGGCTTTGATGGTGGGCGGCTTCCTGGGATCGGCTGCCACGCTGAGCAGAGCTTTGCAGCAACAGAAAGCAAAATAATGAGCTCCTTTTGTCAGGGTGCCCACGGGCTTCTGCTTGGGGCCTGGAGTTAAGGGGGGGACTGAGGACCTCCACCACCGCTCTTGCCTAAGTCCTCCCCTTTAAAGGTAGTGCCAGCACCCCAAAAACTCTTTGGGGGAACTGAGCCTCATTTCCCCTTTCCCAAGCCTGAAGTGTGGCATGTTGACACACCTGTCTCGTAGCTGCACGCAGAGCAGAGGCTGTGGGAGGCTGTGGGAGGCTGTGGGAGGGAAACGGGAAGATGCGAAGGCCTCTCATAGCGCCACTGGCATCTGACAAGAAGCCGTGTAGCGCCTTTGGGGGTGGTGTGATGCCTGTTTCCCTCTGGAGTGAGCGCAGCTCTGGGAGGTGGGTGCTTCTCTGTTCCCTGGCCCAAGGCATCCCCCTGGAGGAAACTGATCCTCAGAACCAGGAAAGAAAGGTGGTCATTTAGAAAGAATCATGTTCTCCGTAGAGCCAAAGGGATGATAATGCTCAAACATGGTGTGGAGGAGACAATAGGGCACAGGGCAAAAAGCAGGGGCCTGGACAGACAGAGGCATCCAGAAAGCCAAGCAGTACCTGTAATCAAGCCCCTGACCTTGAGCTTGAGACCTCAGAGCAACCCACAGGAAGGCCTTCAACAGCCAGCCGACTGAATTCCTCACCACTGCATGAATCCCGGGCACCACATTTCTGATACGCTGTTGTCTGCCCTGTTAGATCATCTCCTGTCTTGGGAAACTCAATATCTCACAAAACAGCTCATTCTCGCATTGAATGTCTTGGGCTGAGAGAAATTGCTTCCTTGGGTAGAGAAGGAGCCTCCCCTGCAATCACCTGTATCCACTGGTCCCAAGTTTTGCTTGTGGCAAGCTCTGCAACAAGCCAGCCCATTTGGTCCATGAAGCTGCTTTAAAGATTCTGGGTCTTCCCTTCTGGAAGCTGAATATGACTGAGTCTTTCAGTCACCTTCACGTGTCACCAACCTCTTGTCTCTGAGGGGTCAGATCACGTCTTCCTCCCTCTGGAACTTCTCCTTCTGGACATTCCTACCTGGGGTCTCAGTCCAAGCCCTGACCTCTTTCTCCCCTGCCCTCTGCCGAGGTGGAGAAAGGCTTGGTTTCAGGCTCGTGCTGGCACCTGATGCAGACAGCTTGCCCAGCCTACAGCAGCCTCGTCTCACTGTGAGCAGTGCCTGTGTTAATGTCTCAGTGGTTTGTGGACTCTGCTGACTGCTGGGAGTTCCCACACATAGGAGACAGTGCTCTTGGTTCCTGGTCCCATCGCTCACATGCTGCTGAAGAGGGCGAGGCTGCTCATCATCCTTCAGTCCAGTTGGTGATGCTGGAGGGAGAACCCTGTCCTGCTGCCAGAGCCTATACCTACTGCCCACCAGATGGGTAGGGGGACTTCCTAACTTCTGGCTCCTGCTCCCAGGGAGTGTTGTGCAATGAACAGGATCCAGGAAATGACATTTGGAGTTATTTCCAGGCAGCCTGGCTACTGCAAGGTATCTGTGCCCAGAGACACCAGGCATATAATTAGTTAGTGCCCTGTCACTTGCCTGGCAGCAGGAGGAGAGAGCTCCCATTTCTCATGGGCTCCCCATGAGATGGGTTTCTTTCTTCTGGAAAGGAGTGAGTGTCAAGAAGAGTGCATACGTGCACAACACGGAGCCAATTATCCCTGCTCTGGGAAATGGGGATGTCATTGATCACTGGATTCCCCAGGGGAACCCCGAGCTTCAGTGCCCATGTCTCCACCCACACCATCCATCTGCACATGGGCAAGGCAAGTGACTATATTAGCTGGATTCAACTCAGCTGCTTTTATTCGTGTGCTCTCCCTGGGGAAATAGCTAATGCCCGTGAAATATAGGAGGGCAGGAGGGACAAGAGCAGGAGTTAAAACATTCAAATGTTGGCATGAGCCTTGGGCCCCAAAGCAGTTAAGGGTCAAAGAACACCCAGGGGAGTGGGCTGAACATTTAGTGCCAGAGAATCAAGGAGAGTCTGACCCTGTGGAGCCATGGTTCCATCCAACCCAAGCCAGTTCTCAAACTCTCCTGCCCACAACCATATTCTCATGCAGGTGTGACTGCCTTATCTCAACTCCTAGCTCAATCTAACTCTGACTTCACCTTGACCTTGATCTCCTGTTGACCCCAACTCTCACCCTGCCACACCCTGGCAACTCCACCAGCCATGACTTTACCACCGCCCTGGCCTCAACTTGAATACAGTAGAAAAAGAAAGGTACAGTACAGTATGCCCCAGCCACACCTAACCCAGCTCTTAGCAGCCCCCGACTCTACTCTCAGCCCTAGGCTTGTTTGGGACGGCAGAGCATGGAAGGGTCTTACCAGTAACTGGGGAACAGACTCAAGCTTCAGAATTGCTTTGCCCTGTTGTTTGTCCTCCCCACCCTACCCTCCCCACACCAGTATACTTCATGTGGCTCAGGCATTTTCTTATTTTATTTTATTTTATTTTATTTTATTATTATTTTATTATTTTAAAGATTTTATTTATTTATTCATGAGAAACACCCAGAGAGAGGCAGAGACACAGGCAGAGGGACAGCCAGGCTCCCTGCAAGGGGCCTGATGCGGGACTCGATCCCAGGACCCTGGGATCACGACCTGAGCCAAAGGCAGATGCTCAACTGCTGAGCAACCCAGACGCCCATTTTCTAATATTTCTTAGACAAGTTTGAATGAGAAAAATCCTGACCTGGTTACTTGCTGCTTTTGTGTCTTCAGTCTGGGGATTTGGCTGCAGACCCTGGCCATCACCGTTTCCTGTCTATTCTGTGGGGTCATGGGAGGAGGTGTGTAGGATGCGAGTGGTTAGGGCAAGGGGCATATAGGGGACTATGTCTTTGTCCCTTCCATTCCTTTGTCCTAGTTTTCGAGGCTATGAAGGAGACAAAGAGGAAGCCACTGCATCATTGTTTAAAAGCATTTGGTTTTGTTCCAATTGTATTTAAATGCTCTTAGGACCAAACTAAGACTATGGCTATCTCCCCAGCAGAAACCAGTTAAATAAATCCTTTTCAAAGTGAATTTGAAATGACTGGACTTTAGGAGGAATGAGCCGAATGTGAAGAGGGTCAGACAAGTTTTTGCTGGCAGGGGTTGGGTAGAGTTTCCTGGTTTGGGGGTTCCTCCTCCTCCAGCCACACAGCATGGCTTTTTTAGGACTTCGAGCAGAGAAAACCACATGGAAGCAAGAGGACTCTTTGTTAGGGATCGAGTCTCCATGGTCTGCAGAACAGGAAAGGATAATATTTTCTCCTTAGGAAAATTAGAGAGAAGCAATGAACGTAGACTATAGTGGAAGCCCTCTGAGGGCTCCTTTTACCCAATCTATGAGCTGGAAAATCTCTTTTCAATGCCTAGGAACAATTAGAACAGGGAGAAAAAGTTAATACCTCCTGAGAGTGAAAAAAGTCAAGATTAATCAAGTAATGATGGATAAGAGTTCTATTTGGCAAGGAAGAAATAGGACTTTTATCTGGGTGTGTGTCTCTTTCATCCTAGGGCTTGAACTCCTGCTTATCTGTCTTTCTCTGTGCAGGCAGCTTTACTGATGCACTAGCCCTAACCTAATTTTTAGCTCCTCTGACGTGGTCCTTTACAGCGAGCTGGGCATCGACAGTCCTGCCGGACCAGAAGCCTAGTATCTCATCCCATAGAGATTTCTATTAGAGAGATATGAAAGTCCCAATGAGCAACGAGTGGGTAAACTTTGCCCACCATATATCTGACACTCTTATTGTGAATAACTTTGTAACCTGTGTCATCATTTTCATAAAAATCACATCTATTAAAGAAATGAACAGGTCATTGAATTTTAAAATAACAGCCACTGAGTACCTACGATGGCCATGTATCCAGGCTGCGTTAGCAGCTCCTGGGTTTGTGGTAAAAATCCCTCCTCCATTAAGTAGGAGAATAATTGCCATGATGTCTACAGCTTCCACAATGTAAATGTCTATTATAATGACTGGAATCAGTGATTTATCATGCCTTTTCTGATTTTTCCATGCTGGCAACTTGGGACAACTACCAAGTTGCAGGTAAAGGTTGAAATATTCTGTCTCCATTGGGCTAACTTTCTATACCAAGTATACTAGCAGCTGGTAAACATCATAGAGCATTGGTATTTCCAGTCCCATCTCTACCTCCAAAGCCACTTTGGGAAACAGAAAGGGTTTGATATTTACATTCAGGTTGAGAGATGGAAGTGGTCCCAGGTGCCACATAAAGGCAAAATTGAATACAAGGGGCCAGCGGGTAAAAATGCCATAAAAGTTGGGTCAGGATTCCAAAATAATCTCCGAATATGGTCAAAATCATGTTGTAGTAGGACGACGACCAAAACAAATATGAAAATTAGATTTCATGGTTGATGCCCTAGATAAGAACCAGCAGAAAAGAAATGACATGAGAGTTCTCAAATACAGTCCATAGTCATCTTCTTGGCCAGTGGTGTTCCCATCACTCCCTTTTGGAAAGCCAAGGGCCTTGTCCCCATGGGTGTGGATCTTCAGGTTTTTCCCTGGAGGGTGAACTCAGGAGGACTATCATCCATAGGGGATTGGTATTGAGGTGAGCATCCTGGGGTCAGGTTGGGACTAGGAGGAGACTGACCTAGGACAGCCTCCAATGGCATCACTTTGGAAAGACTCCTAATCAGAGTCAAGGGGAGAATGAAGCTCAGTGCCAAGGAGCTGAGTCTCCATGGGTGTGAGCCAAACCCAGGAACTGGAGCAGGTTGGGATGTTACACATGTGATGGGCTGAGGCAAGGTGGTTGGGCCAAGGCTGTAGAGGGAAGGAGTGCCAGAGGATGGCAGTGTTTGGGGCTAGCTGTGGAGTACAGGGGATGGCTTTACGGGCTGGCATGCAGCCAGCATCCATCCCTACTCTGTAATCGTGTGGCTTTCCGACAGACCAAGCAAAGGGCTGGAGCTGAATAGCTGAAAGCATCCTCCACTCAAATCAGCAAATTGTCCCTTGAGGAAACAGACCAGGCAACTTGTACAATGAAGAGGCAATTAGGGAAGCTGCCTTCCCCCGAGAGAGTCACCACCCCTGAGACATAACCTCTACCCCTTCGGCACATACATCTCTGCTCTGTAGAACCAGAGGTAAATAGCAAAGGCCACTGGGCTTTAGCTCCATTTATTATTATTCAGAAATAGCACTGCGGAGCTTTCTCAAAGTCAGCTGCATGATGTAGGCAGCCAATGCTGCAAGATGATTTATGGGACCTGAGAGGAGATATTTCTGGTGACCGCTATTATCCAGACACAGTCAGGGTACACTATAGGACAAGGGAAGCACATAGCTTTATTTGGCCACGAACTTAATAAACCTAGGAGGAGGGCAAAGTGGAAGGAAAAACATGCCCAAATAAAAGTTTACTAGGCTAAGGGAAAAGGAAGCAAATCCCCCAGGATTGTGAGCAGCATGAGTGAAAATCTGGGAGACACAGTGGCTCCAGAGAAGAGAGAAAAGGAGGCCAAGCAAGAACTCCCAACTACCCAGTAGGTGCATTAGGTGGAGGCCCACCTATAGCCGTGCACAACTTGAACAAGTGTATCCATGGCCCTCTCCCTAAGGAGTTTACAATCTAGCTGGTCAGAGAAAATATACAAAAGCACACAGAGAACCGGACAAAGAACTTAAAAGCATGTATCTCTCATGTGTCCCAGAGGAATGTTTGTCTCAATGGACAGATCATCTAGCACTCAAGACCTATATGGAGAAGGCTCTGGAAGGAGGTGCTCCAGATGGGAAGAGCCATATGTACACTAAGTCAGATTCTTTTTCTGAGAATCACCATTTCTTTATGGTTACCTATTGTGATTCCTACTTTTCCAGTTAAAATGTTCTTTTTTTAATAAATTAATTTTTTATTGGTGTTCAATTTACCAACATACAGAATAACACCCAGTGCTCATCCCGTCAAGTGCCCCCCTCTGTGCCCGTCACCCATTCACCCCCACCCCCCGCCCTCCTCCCCTTCCACCACCCCTAGTTCGTTTCCCAGAGTTAGGAGTCTTTATGTTGTCTCCCTTTCTGATATTTCCCACACATTTCTTCTCCCTTCCCTTATATTCCCTTTCACTATTATTTATATTCCTCAAATGAATGAGAACATACCAGTTAAAATGTTCTTGAAAAAATGATCCCCTCACACTCTGTAGTGGCTGGTGAGGCACCCATGCCCACAGCCTAAGCATAAGGGAAGAAGGCTTGTGCTTCATTGTAGCACTGATCTGATGTGCTAACAGTCCCTACTGGGCCAAAATTGGTTTATATGGCTTCTCAAACCCCCATCTTCACTCACTGACCATGAGCTCTTTGAGGACTAGGACTTAGTTACCAAGAAAGTGGCCCAGTGCCTGGGGCTGGCTTACAGCAGTGCTGTATGAAGGAACCACCTGATTGAGGTCATTTACAGGTTGCATTCCTAGACTCTTCTCAAGGCAGACACAAACCCAGGTGCTCAGGCTTTAAATAGGCAAACAAGCAATGTCCCACAAACAAATTTACATTTTAATCACTAAGTCTGCCATTTTTTATCTCAAGGTGAGGCACTGAGATATCAATACAGATTTTTAGGGGGAAGACATCTTTAATTTAAAACAGCTCTGGTACCACAGGATGAAGGTAAAACCATTTTTTTTTTTTCCCCAAAGGCTACCAACAGACCTCACTCCCTTGCTGAGGCACATGCAGCAAGGCACAGCTCTCTGGCTCCTGCTCGCCCCCTCCCAGCTGCTGGCTCATGGGGGGAGCCAGAATGTTCTTCTTCCAAGCTCCCAGGGCCAGCAGCCTCACCTTCTAGGAACACACAGCTTAGTCAGTCTGTGTTCCTGGAGCTTGGGTTCCTCAAAGGCAGTCGGTAACCCCTGCCTTCTCAAGGGCAGGCTCAGCAGGTCACAGGGCCATTACAGCCCCTGCTTTCTGCATAGTCTCGTCTGGCGACAGGACAAGGCTTAGAAAAAGCTCAGACACCACCTGGCCATAGTGCTGGGCCCCATCAGCCTTCCACCTCTACCTTGGCTTGGCCTTTATGTGCTTGGCAAGGTCCTCTGGGGGACCCTGGCACCCCCTAGAGTGAGGCTCTTGTTCCCTCTCTTTCCACCCCCACTCCAGCTCTGCGCTCGTGCTGTCCCCAGAGGCAGCTCCGTGCAGGACTTTCAGATTTCAGCTGGTCACCTCGCGCTATGCCTAGAATTTTATTCAGCGCTGCCATGGGTCCTAGCTTTGTCTCTAAATCACTGCGTGACCTTGCACAAGGCACTTCCCCTCTCTGGGCCTCAGTCCCTCACCTGAAACACAAGGGTTCTTGATGAAGTCCCGGTGTCCTGCTGTGTGTGCCCCTGGCTGCTGACATCTGATGGGTATTCACTCTCTTTCCTGGCCTGGAGTGGAGTGGTCTCCATCCCTCCTGTGATTAGAACTAGCACACATGACGAGCACACAACTAACCCTTAAACTCCACTAGAGCAAGCAGAGGTTAAACCAAACCACCCTGCATCACGAGGACCTCGTCCCGAAGCACTGTTAGCTATGCTCGTGTATCCTATGCAGTGTGCTGGGCATCCTCCGCCCACCCCACCATTCTCTACCCTGTCTCTGCCCCAGGAGGCCGACCTATGGGGAAAAGACACCAAGCAGCAACCTTATCCTGACAGTGGGAGATCAGAGGGAAGGGATTTATTTCCCCAGGACCTCCCAGTGGGGACGGTCCCCCTAGGCACCACAAGGTCAGCTCCTGTCAGGAGCCCTTTAGCTCTGGCTGGTTCCGGTTGCCTTGTGTCTGCTGCCTTTTCTGGCTAGGGTGGGAAGGATCCCTGCTGTCTCCAGCCCCGCAGCTTCCCCATACCCAGCTCCCACCTCTGTAAACTGTCTCTGTTATTAAACTCTCCTCCAATCATCCAGTTTGATGGTGCCACCTGCTTCCTGCCAGGGCCCTGCCATCTGAGCCTGCAGTCGGGGGACAGGAGCCCTACGGAAAGCAGAGGGTGGAGAAGTGAGTTCAGAAGTGAGCCTAACAGAGTCCTAACTCACAATTTCGCCTCCATTATACTCAAATAATAAAGACCACAGATGAGAGGAAGAGGCCATCTGTGGCATTTTTACACCTTACATGAAGAATCACTAGCCCTGTAGCATTAATTCCCCCTTGCCAACCTTTGCTCCCTAAAACTTTTTCCAGATCTTTCTCCTCTGCAGTTTTCAATGACACACGCAGGGTTTGTTTTGCTTTGTTGTGGACAGTATTGTGCACATGGAGCAGCATTCTCCCCCATGCCTGGAGTTCCAGTCAAATGATTACATCACTGGTATCTAATTTCAGAGCTGGTGGCTCCTGGCGCCAGGCTTTGCACCGCTCCAGGAATGCGGTGGCACTTGGGGCTGTTTCAGAGGAGAGGCCGGGGCCCTGGCAGGTGTGCGCCCAGCACACCCAAGAGTTGTGCAGCGGGCACTCCCTTGGCAGCTGCCGGCCAGGATGGGTTGGAAACAGCAGAGCCCTGTGGTTAGCTCAGTCTACTCTTCCCCTCAAAAGCCTGCCACTGGTGGAGGGCTTGGGCATTTGATTTTGGTCTCAATTTAACTTCATCTCTCCCAAGGTCAGGTTGCCCAAACCTCTTCACCCACTCTGCCTCTGGCCTTAGTCCCTTTTCTTTGTCCCAGCCTCTGGTTCTTTCTTCTCCCCCCATCGCCCGTCCCATATCAACCCATTGGGAGTGACTTGAATATACTGGAAGTGAAGACCCTGCCACAGAGGGAAAGGCTTCCAGAAATAAGCCCTTGCTTAGTTGAGTTTCACGGAAGAGATGCTTTTTGTCTTTCTTTTTAGTTTCTGCTGAATCAAGCACCTCCCTGGGCTTGCACAAGGAGCCCAATCTCTTCTAATGAAGAAAGTGACATGGAGGGTGACCAACCGTCCTGGTTTGCCCAGAGGGGTTTGGATTGGGGTGGAGAATCCTGCAGGCCCAGGCACATGAGCCCAGCAAACTTCTTACCCACTCGGCCTGGTACTGCTGCCACATGTCACACATCTTGGCAGTCTTAGATCAGGTTCTCTAAGAGCCCGGCCTGAGATGGGGAATCTTGAGGAAGTGGTGTGGCTGAGGGTGAGCTCTCGAGTCACCCCTGTAAGGGAGGGGAGAAGCCGGTGAGGGCAGGGAAGGGAGCAGGGCAAAGCCGTGAGTTCAGCTGACGTCTGGCTCTGCTCCACAGCGAGTGTGACTGGCAGCTAAGGCTTATCCCATCTTGGGGCAAGGGATGGGATTTTAGACACCCATATTGATGAGGCACCAGTTCTGGGCCATCCCTGCAGCAGGGGCACAATGTCCCTGGGGGAGGTGGCCCTCACCACAGGTGGGGTTCCACAGAGGAGGGTGCAGCCCTGAGCTACCGGCCTCTGGGCAGCTGGGGGACAGGTGGACTGGCTAGTCCCAGAAAGGAACCCGCGTGGGGAACCAGTGGTGTCCTACCACTCAGCCTCCACCTGGCATCCGGGGAGCCGAGGGAACACCCTCAATGCCCGTTGCCAGAAGTGGGATTTTATCCTAGCTTTCCATTTGCCATCTTAGGTCAGTCCTTCTTGGCTGAGACCTGGCCCCTACTAGAATTTTCCAGTTGCCCCCAGAGACTGCCCCTCACCCTTACTCTCACACCCCTGCCTGGATTGTGCTAGAAGACTGCTGAAGGCCTAGAAAGATCTCTGATCCGGGCCCCAGCCTGAGTAAACCTCCATAACCCCCGTCACAGCTTCCTGCAGGTACTCTGTGTGCAGATGGCCCCGTGACACAAAAGCACAGAGAAAACGGAGCCCAGGTCCCGAGACACTGCGGGCTCTGCCCGTGGGCAGCAGGTGGACGTCGTGGGGGCAGGAGGTGTTCTAACCGTGGTTTTGCTCGACTAGGGTGATCGTCTCAGTCTGTTGCAAGAGGTTCCAGCATGCCTTGCAACTTGGCCCGTGGAGATTCCCACAGAGTCAGTGCCATAAGCTCTTGGAAATGCCATTTTTAAAAGTTCCCAAAACATGTGCCTCGTGAACCTCGTGGTAGATGCTATGGGTGCTTCGCCCATAAACTCGGCACCTCATCCTTTCAAAGCGCCCCTCTCTCCACCACCACAGTTAACTTCCAGAACATTTGCCCCAGGGCTTTATTCAAAGCCACGGAAGACTGCCCTTCCGCAGCACGTGTCCGTCTGAAGTGCTAGAAACACTCCCCAAGAGCAGCCCTGAACCAGTGACCAAAGGGAACTGGTATATAAATACCCCAGCTCCCTCACCCCTCAGGTGATCATTCTGAGGCATGTATTTTACACCATTTCCTAGAGTTGCCCTGCAGGTTTAAGCTCCACCTGCCTGTGGTGGTGCTCGACCAGATAACATCCTCTTATTGGCCACCTGCCTACCTTGTCCTAACTCCCCACCCTACTGGTATATCTTGAACTTCCTAGATACACAACTTGCCTTGAATCCATGTCTCAGAGTGTGTTCTGGGGGGGAGGGGGTACACCCCCTCTAAGGCAAAGCTGGAGAAGCCAGAACCAGACCTGCCATACGTGGTTTAGGGCCTCTATAGGGTGCCACTACATCCCTGAGCCTGCTGGTCAGGATCCCCGTGGGAGCTCTTTCCACACCAGACCCTCCTGTATTGAGCAGTCCTGGGGAAGCAGGCGGCAGCATGGTCAAACATCCTTCCAGAGTTCCCACACCCCATTAGGATTCAGAGGCACTCTTCACTTTCTCTAGAGGCCATTTGATCCTGGGAGGTGATTCTAATCAGGGATTTGATCATCCTAGAGATGATTCCTTGTGCATGTTCATTCTTCCCAAGCTCCCTCAGGCCCCTTAACAACATTAAACTGCAGTTTCAGGTTTATATAATTTGGTGCTTAATGCACCTTACTACTAGCCCAGAACAATTGAAGTAACTTGCTGAGATGTCAGCTTCACACTGGAGGCCCCCTCCCCAGGATGCCCCACAATGGGTGCGTGACAGCATCCAGGGCTCAGCATGGGAGCATCACGGTGCAGGGGATGTCCAGGAAGGATGACGGGACATCCATGGGTCCAGGTCCCTGCTCTTTGAAACCGTACAGTGTAGACCCAAGGAGTCTGCCATTCTTCAAGAGAATCAGGGAGCTGGCTCCACCAACAAGCCAGGTTGGCTGGCCTTGGGCCCTGGACACAACCCTTGCTCAGCAGTGCCCATGTGTTCAAACAGCTGCTTGACACATCCTCATAGACATCTCGCAAGCATCTCACATCCATCATATCCAAAACTTCGCTCTGGTCTTACTCCCTAAACCTGTTCTTCTCCCAACCCTGTCCCTCCCGTCTCAGTAAGTGGCACTGTCACTCACTCCATTACCCAAGCTAGGAACCTGGGTTTCATCTCCACTTCTTTCCTTTTCTTTCCTCTACATCCTCAATCACCAGCAAATCCAAGTGGATCTCACTCTCTATAGCCGCCAGAGTTCACACCACCATCACTTCTTGTTTGAAGTATTGTGATAGCCTCCCAAGTGATTCCCCTGCTTCCACTCTTAACCACTCTTAACCTCCAAAAAGGAGAGTCAGATCACACCTCTCCCCATTTAAAATTCCCCAATGTTGCCCACTGCACTGATAGTTCTACTCCACAGGGTGCTATGTGATGAGGCCCCCGTCTAATTCTTCAACATTATCTCAAGCCATCCTCCCCCTTCCTTGCCACCTTCCAGATACACTTGCCTTCTTTTGACTCTGAGAATATGTCAGGCTCTCTCCCACTTCAGGGTCTTTGCCTGTGCTGTTCCTTCTACCTGGAACACTCTTCCATGGCTCTTCATGTGGCTCCTTTTCATCTTTTAGTGCACAGGTGAGAGGTATCTCTAAGCATCTCACCTGGAGCAAGGCCACATTTGATTTATTTCATATCACCCTATGTATATATTTTATGGCTTTTATCACCTTGGAATCATTTGATTTGTTTATCTATCTCTCACACTGGACTGTGAACTCCATGAGGGCCAGGACCATGCCAGTCGCATATTCCCAGTGATTAGCACTGTGGCCAACATACCGTAGATGCCTGTATTCGTCTTCTGTTGTTGCATAACAAAATGCCACAAACTTAGCAGCTTACAACAACACAAATTTAGTATCTCATAGTTTCTGTAGGTTATAAATCCAGGTATGCTATGGCTGGATTCTCTGCTCAGGGTTTCACTGGACTAAAATCAAGGTGTCAGCTGGCATCGTACCTCTTATCTGGGCCTCAGGGTATTCTTCTAGCCTTACTAGTTGTTGGCACAAATCATTTCCTTGAGTTGTAGGACTGAAGTCCCTGTTTTTGGGCCAGCTGTCAGCTAGGGCCACACTCAGCAAAGAGAGGCCACCTGTAGTTCCCTGCCCTGTGGCCCCACAGGCAGTTCACAGCATGGATGTTTGATTGATTTTTCTCAGGCCTCCACAGCACATCTCTGTGACTTTCCTTTCTGCAACTAGCCAGAAGAAGCTCTGCTCTTAAAAGAATCATGTGATTAGGTCAGGCCCAACTGATTGGAGACCTTAATTACATCAGTAAAGACTCTTCACAGCGGCAGGCAGGTTAATGTTTGATGGAATAACTAGAAGTGAGTGCATACCAGGGGACAAGAGTCTTGGGGTTCCATCTTGGAATTTGGCCAACGTGTGATCAGTACATATTTGCTAAATGAAAAAAATGGACCTCCTTCTGCCACCTATTTGTATAAGCAGCTTATCCAAGCCTATATGAGTCCATCTCTAGATACAAGACAGGCAGTTTAAAAAAAGAAAGCCTAGTGGGCAATACAAGAAAGGAAAAGACAGACACAATTTGAGTTGAGAAATGTGGATTCAAGTCCCAGCTCTGCCACCACCTTGCAGTGAGAACTCTGGTGATTCACTACCGCTCCTGACCCCAATTCCTTCATCTCTGAAATGGACATAAAATAGCTATGGCATGAGATGGAAAGAAATTAAATTCATCCATCCATCCATCCATCCATCTCCTGACTCATCTACCTACCTATGCATCTATTTATCTATCTATCTATCTATCCATCCATCTACCTTTCCATCCATCCAACCGTCTACCTACGTCCCTATCCATCCATCTATCCATCCACCTACCCATCCATCCATTTACCCATCTACCCACCTACCTATCCACTTTTCCTCTCTCTCCCTTTCTGTCTCTCTGTGTCTCCCTTCCTCCTCCCCTCCATCTCCCACAGATGCACCCAGCATAATATAGGAGCCCAACTGTAAAGTAGAAGGATGGGATTTGATTTTCCTGCCATACAGAATTGAGGAATTTGGTGAGGAGAAACCTCATTCACAGCTGGACTGATATATTGTGGGGATGCCAAGTATGCAGGTCTGGAGGGGAGTAGTGGTTGGACACCTAAGACTATGGAAACTCACTCCAGAAAGATGAAACAACAACCTTGAATGTTCTTCTCAGGGAAAATACAATCACTTTAGGCAATACCTCAGCCTCATGCCTGAGCAGCCCTGGTCAGGAACACTCAGCAAACAACTTTGTTTTCTTTGATTCTCCGCATTAGTTCTCATGTTTAAGCCAAATGAAATTTGACAACACAGACAAGCTTGCAGACACACTCGGTCCATGGGACTTAGCTAGAAACCTCTTTCAATGTGGAGGAAAATATTCCTTTTTTCAATGTCTAAGCACCTCAGGGAAGATATGAGAAGTCAATGCTGCTACTGGGCGGCCTGGCATTAAAATCTGCCTTGCATTGCTGGCATTTTCTGTCACATCGAGTGTCAATTGGTGACAAGTTCATTCTTTCCCACTATTCTGGGTAAGGAACCCTCTCTCTCCACCTCCTGATCTCATCAGCAGGATTCTTCGATCAATTCCCCTCTGAGACCCAGGTCAGGACACTCTGCCAAGGCATGCTAGAAGCCTTGCCTTCACCATTAACCCTGCTGGAGATACTCTTTTTAATTTCCATTTGGCTCAGAACCCATGTAAACGCTGAGCCCTGATCTAATTTCTAATTCATTTCTGTCACCCCATCAAATTTACTGGGTGCGAAAGGGTTTAAAGATTTGGGTTTGTGAAGTTCCAATTCACACTTCTTTCCCCAGATGAGAGAAACATGAGGCCTAGGATTTTTTTTCCCCCTGGGTCTTACTTGGCTTTGAAATGCTGTGGTTATCCACTCCTAGATGGCAACCACCACACTTTCAACCACAAGGACCACAAACACACTCCACAACCATCCCTTGGGGTGGATGGGCAGGTCACAGGCAGTGCAGGAAATAGAGGCGTCTCCGAGAAGAGAATTAGGCAAACCGGGGTCCATCCTGGTAATCTGTGGCTCATCCAGATCATAGCCACGCACAGCCTGAGTCAGCCCACAGGAGGGCCTGAGCTCCTGCTTCCCTCCCCCGTCCCTCCCCCACCTCCTGCTCCTAAGAGAAGTCCTGCTGAGATGAGCAGAGCCACAGGCTGCTGCTCTAAGTGACTCAAACTATCTGCTTCCTCAGCAGCTTTCCTGGGCGCTGGGTGCTCCCCTTCCCCCACTACTGGCCTGGGTAAGGGCACCTGATGCGAGTTGCAAGGTCTCAAGATTCAGGGCAATCATAAGAATGGCATCCGAGTCCACAACCTAGGGACAGAATCCATACCTCGACTGCACGACCATGGACTTTTCTGAAAGGCTGATCAGCCCAGAAGGGGCTTCCCTGAATGGGTGGAACTAAGACTGTACATGTGGCCCATGCCTTGGAAAGTGCTCAAACTGCACGCAACGAAGGGAGATGTCCAAAGGAGTGGCTAACTCTGCTTCTCTGCACGGGCTGCTTTCTGAGATGTGGGAAAGCAGCCAGTGTGAGAGGCAGAAGTTTTCGCCAAGAATGTTTGAGTCAAAAGGCATCTCCGGAGAAGCTTCTCTGTCTCAAACTGGGAATCAATATGACAGAGGCTGCCAAGATGCAAAGACCAGGACTGCATCTGGCCTGCCCACGTGGCTTGTTCAGCCACATGAAACATAGAAGTGTGATCTTGGCCAGTCTTGCAGGCTAGGAATAGGCTGGAGCCAGTGTCTGCTCCCCCTTTTTGGCTGAGCTAGGGCTCATTCTCTTGGTCACCACAGTCCCACCAGCCCCGTTGCCTCACCTTTGCCATTCACCTTATCTATCTAGGCTCAGGAGGTAACTGCGTTCAGGACCCCCGAATATGGTGAAAAGGTTAAGTGCTCTGCAGCCAGAGCCAACTTGGGTTAAAATGCTGGCTCTGCTGTTTCTAAGCTATAGGACCCATAACTTCTCTGAGCCTCGGTGTTGTCATCTGTGAAATGAGCAGGATAATATAAATGCCTACCTCGTCTGGCTGCCCATAGGCTTATGCACACGAAATAACACATCAGAGATGCTTAGAGAAAAGGAAAGCTCTTGTTAGCATTCACTTAGGCTAAGATTATACCAGCCTGGGGGCGGGCATATATGCATGGGGAAGACATTCCGATGACAGAAATCCCAAATAGCGCTGTGCTCAGCCACACGGTGTCCAAGGAAGGAGGACTGTTGCCTTCCTTATGACTTTGCAAACTCGCTGTTCTAGTCTCTCAGTATGTTTTCATTCAATCATCAGGTTCACTAAGTCCTTGTGGGGCACCAGGCACCCTTCTGGGGTGAGGCCTCATGGGGAAGAGAAAAGAAGGAATCAAAGAAGGCTTCATTCAGGGCCAAGTTACTTCTGAGTCTGTTTCTGAATCGGGAAGATGAAGAGAGGTATTGGAAAAATTAAGATCGCATGTAAAAGCGTGTGGTACAGCGTCTGGAACACGAGAGGTGCCCGATATGTGACCGTTTTGACTCTTTCCCTAAAGTCTAATTAGAAAGACACAAAAACAGAGGCAGGCTCTGTCCTTTCCACCACCCTCATATCCATATCCAAATTCCATTCAATCTCTAAGGCCCAGTTCAGATGCCAGCTCTTCCAGGAAGTCCTCCCAGAGTGACCGAGACTTCTCTCTGGGCTCCCCCAGCATTCTCCTTTCACTGTGGCTGGTGGCACTTACCATCACCTTGAATGTAACGGCTATTTGCTTTTGGTTTATCACCTGCACTGGGCTGTGGGCTCTCTAGACACAGGAACTGTTTCCATCCATCCTTGCATCTTTCTTTGGTGCACAGTGTGATGCCTGCCACTTGAGAACACACTCTGCAAATGTTTGTTAGATGAATGAGTACAGTTAGCAAAGCACTGGGGCAGGGTTGCTCTCTGGCTCTGCCACTAACTAGGTGTGTGCCACTGGGAAACTCACTTAACCTCTCTGGATCTGTTTTCCCTTCAGCAAAGTGAGGAGCTTGGACTAGATTTTAGGGGTGCTGGCTTCAAGTTGCCCAATGTCCCATAAAAGATGCCCAGCTAGGTAGGAGACCGACAAAGTGAACTAGGTCACCCACCCTATTCGTAGGTCAGGTACTGCTGAGCAGAGAGCTACCTAAGCCATGGGAAGCCATTGGAAATCACAGTATGGGGACCAGGGAACGGACAAAAAAGGGAGCCACAAGTCTTGTTACCTAGGCCCTGCTCTCCTTGGTTAGACAAATATCAATGTCCTACTTCAGCAGCACAGGAGTCAAGGGGCAGCCTTGGGGCTGTGGAGTTGAAGCAGCCTTCCATCAGTGGTGCTTCTAATGAAGCTTTCCTGCTCACTGATCTGACAAACTGGGGTTGCTTTCCATTCAAGAGCTCCTCTCCCTAAAAGTCTCCTTACATCTTGAACTCCCAAGGTAGGAGCTTCTGAAAACAACTAGAAATGAGGCATCTCATTTCTACATCTGTGCCAAAGGAAGCCTGTGGGTAGAGTCCATCTACTTGACTGAAGTTCGTCAGTGGTAGGAGCCACATCTGGTTCACCATCGCCTCCCCAAGAGGGAGCTTGGAACCTGCTTCTCAGTTTGTTGAATCAATGCCTGTGAATGGCTGGAGGGGCACAAGAGGCCTATGTCCCTGTGGGCCTGAGCAGATAGGTGAGGCAGTCTCTGAAAAAACAAAACAAAACAAAACAAAACAAAAAAACAATGGAGGTGTTCCCCAATTTAGGGCCCCAGAGAGTACATTAGGGCCCTGGTTAAAAAAAAAAAAAAGTCTGCTCTCCCTCAACCATCCCTATAAGAGCGGAATGGCTATTGACGTGCAATAGAGGTGGGTCCATGCATCCTGCTGGGCCTTCGGGCCCCAGCTATTTGTACTGGCTTCTATCACCCCTCATGATGTGTCCTGTCCAACTTTCCACCATGACGTCAAACCAGGGCGGGCCGGGCTCCTGGAAACTCTGACAGCTAGCAAGCAGGATGGATCTGCGTGGCGGCCGGGGTGGCCACAAGCTCGGACTCTTGTCCACATGCTCCCCTTTCTGCTGAGCCCTCAAACCCTGGAGTTGCTGGAGGACACCTGAGTCGCTGTGTGGTTTGGGGCAGCCTTTCAGAAAATCAGTTCCACCAGAAGGCATTCCATGCTCCAAAGATTTACCATCAGTAGGAAATATTTGCTTGTTGGGTTTCAAGTAGTTTTGAATATGTGGGGGGGCAGAGGGAGGACCTCAGCTTCCCGGCAGCACCCGGCATTCACGGATCTTCCACCGTCAGCACCAGTTTGTCTGGACAAGCTGCTGAGCAAGATAGGCTGAGGGCCAAGAATGGACAAGGAGACGTCTCCTGCTGGCTGCAGTGTGCATGTGTTGGGGGGGCGGTTGGTGGCAGGGAGCATGACCTTGGCCTTTCCCAGGGACAGCTGGACTCCCCGCAGCGGCAGCAGGACCCCTCACCTGAGGGCAGGAGAGACGTCTCCTGACTTCCCCCCATGCTTGCTCAACGCTCTAGCTCTAGGAATTTCCCCCTCGACAGATGGTCACACAGCTGACCGCTGGAAGAAGGCCTTTTTGTATTTGGTTCCTGCTGGCTTTGTGAATCGAATACCGGTCATCTTGGCTAGTTTGTAAAGCAAAATGGTCCAAAGTCGTCCTGCTGCAGATTGCTTACAGGGAGCTCGTGAGCTCAGGAGGGCAGGCCCTTTGCCCTCCCGGGGGCTCTTGTTGGCCACCAGGGAAGCATACTGGGGAATTTCTGATTCCCTGAGTCAGTTTCCTTTATCGGTAAAGGGGTCCAGCACAAGTGACATGCTACCCACCCCACTGCCAGACTCAGGCAGGCTCTGCCGTGCGGCATGCTGGGACCTCGGCAGAGTGGCTGGTGAGGACAGAGAAGGGGCTGACAACGTGTAGGACCAGGGCTGGAGAAACTGACCGAGATCTGGGGCTGGTCCACCAAGAGGCAGTGCCACCTGGCGCTGGGCACATCCAAGCATCACTAACTTAGGATGCTCGTTCCAGTGGGAGGGCTCAGCCACCAGGATGCAGGTGGATCAGACCAGGGAGAGGAGCCCCAGCCAGGTGGTACAGAAAACAGGGTCAAGCCTCTCAAATAGGAGGGCTGGCCAGGGCTAGATGGGGAGGCAAAGCCCTGCTCAGGGTGTAAGGGCTCCATCCCAGGAAGGAACAGCAGATCGGGAGAGAACAGAAGCAGAAGGCCAAGTGTAGGGCCAACTCAGAGGGGGTTGAGGAAGGCTGGGGTGTGGAGGGCAGCAGGAGCAGAGGACACACCCCAGGCCGCAGCAGCTCTGTTAAAGCCAGGCTGTCCACCATGGGAGGAACAGACTGCTGTTCTCTGCAGAGGTCAGCGCTGGCCGGGCAATTAGCACATGGCACCTTGATGTGTCACAGGAAAGTACTCCCCTTTGGACTCCCAATTAGAAAAAGGCATTCCTGACACAGACTCATACCAGGATGCGTGGCTTCGCAAAAGGAGATCATGGGCTAGACTTTATCCCCCCACTGGCCCCATGTCGGGGTACTCTGGTGAAGGCCATAACCTGTGAAACCACGTGGGGTAGCTCTGAGAGACGGTTCAGACACAACCGAATCTGCCAGAAACATTTATATGATTCCTTTCTGCCACTATGGTCATGGGTGCAAGGCTCTTCCCAGGCCTAGGTGGGGGTTTGAATCAGGGAGGGGAGGGCATTTGCTATCCAGAGCTGCCAGGAGCTCAGAAGTCATCCGGTTTCCCTTGGGAGAGGGCTGGATAATACCCGAGTCCATGAATCTGTAGCCTGGCCTAAGAGGAACGGTCAGGCAGGTGACGACCAGTGTGGCAGGTGCAGTCAGCACCCCCAGCAGCACGGAGTAAAGGTGAGAGCCTCCAGGACTCCTGCAGAATTCGGCACTAGGCTGCTTCCATGTCGAGGCTGCTGGGTACCCACTGCCTGCCTTATGGATGGGCTATTCTCGTCACACCAGTCAAAGGCATAGGGGTGGGTGGTGAGGAGAAGCCTGCAGCTGAGTGGGTTGCCAGCCCATGAGCCTGGCTGTATAAACACCTTTAAGCTCCTGATCCTTGGTTGTAATTAGATTAGCTATATGGGATTCTTTGAGCTCCATAAAACACAATACTGTTGGATCATTCTTTTCCTCTGTTTTTTTTTTTTTTAATTTTTGCAATTATTCCAGCTGCATGCAAAGCTGTTGGTATTTTTACAGCTTAGAACGAGTATCTCTTGTGTAGGACAGCATCTTTGAAACATTAAACAACAATTAGGCAGCCTCTGGGCCAAGGGATAATGGGGTCTTTGCAGGGGGTGGCGGGGGACCCAGTAGGTGGTGACAAGCAATCTGGGAGTTCTGATTCTACTTCGTCACTGCTCTGTGATTGTCTCACCAACACTTAAAAATAACAATGATTCACAGTTGTGCAATTACTAGTCGTTCCTCAGGACCATGAAGGTGGCTCTAGGTAGTGGTGGATGAGGCTCAACCACTATCTGTGGGTAGATGTGAGGGACTGAATCTGTGTGCCACCCGGATCCATATGGTCAAGTCCCAATCCCCAACATCATATTGGAGGTGGGGCCTTTGGGAGGTGATTGGGGTCAGAAGAGGTCATGAATGTGGAGCCCATGATGGGACTGGCACCCCAGAGGACAAGACACCAGAGCTTGCATTCTCTCCACCCACACACATGTGCCAGGGAAAGGCCAAGTGAGGACAAGCAAGAAGGGAGCCATCTATCAGCCTGGAAGCAGGCTCTCATCAGAACCTGAATCTGCCTGCCCTAGATCTTGAACTTCCCAGTCTCCAGAACATGGGAAATAAATGTCTATGGTTTCAGCCACCCAGTCTATGCTATGTTGTTATAGCAGCCCAAACGGAGGAAGACACCAGGGGCATCCAGGCCTGTACACATTGCTTACCTATGCTCACATGGCATCAATGCACACTCACTGGCTCACAGCCACTCACTCCACATGTGCTCACACAGACACACCGACTTCTCTCTATTTCGAAGGAAATAGGAAGCCACCTCTCTCACGAGATGACCTAAGCTTGGCTACCAACTCTTAGGTTTCCTCTCAACCCTGACACATGCCTAGTAGCCTCCATGCAACCCATCTCTCCTTCTTACTGAACCTTGGGCAAAGCCCCAGCTGAGGAGACAGCCCTGCCCTTGTCTTAAGTTCCTTCTTTGCTGGTCCTGCTGCCTAATAGCATTCTCTCTCCAAAGAATGAAGACAAAATTCCAGTATGTCTTTTGAAGTCAGAAACCCATGGTGCACTGGAGGCAGCCTTATTTCATAGTCAAGGGCATTCGGTCTGAAAGCAGACAGCTTGGGTTCAAATCCCTTGTTTGTATGACTTTGGACAAGCTCCTTAACTCCTCTGTGTCTGTTTCCCTGTTATATGAAATTATATTGATAATGGTTCTTACCATGATCATAGAGCACTGATTAGCTTATTAAAAATACTATGAATAGGCTCTAGCACAGTTGGTGTACTCACTGTGCTGGGGGTGCCTGATTAGGACTCTATCTACCCAGAAGCACTGGGAGCCACTCTGGTCGGAGGCCCAGGCCTGGAGAAGTAGGGGTCAAAGGACAGCCCTGGGCGGAGGCAGCCTACTGCACAGAGGTCTAGCCAGGAGCCTGGAACCCCTTATGGGCACACCTGCCAGATACCCCGCACTGAAGTCGATCCAGGTCCTGCACCTGAGAGGGGTCTGGGGGAGGCTAACCTATACGAGACACTGGGACACAGGTCCACCATTTTAGTGTGTATGCAGGGCTCATCCTGGATTTGATCCACCCTCCCCAAGAAGTAATGGGGTGGGCTGGCTGTCAGGGGAAAACTAGACAGGAAGGAACCTATCCACATAGTTGAGCACAGGACCAGCTTCATGGCACTCCTGGTACCAGCTCCCATGCTATTCCCTCCTCACTTGAGGGCTTTATCCTCCATGATGGCCTTTCTTTCCAAGAGTGGGTCCCATCTAATTAGGAGGCTGACCAGAGTTTATTTCTAAATTAAACTAACTCCTTAAAAAAAAAAAAAAAAGCCCCAGGCACCCAGCAGTGTGTTAAGTAGAGAGATGTGGGTTCCAGGGCCAGGTGACCTGGATTTGAATCCCCATCCTACTATGTCCCAGCTATGACCTTGGGCCCTGATCACTTTTTATTTTTACCTCAATGAGACTTGGCTGCTTCATCTATGAAACAGAGATGGTAACCCCACCTGTTTCCCTAAGGGATTATGAGTGTCCTTTCATAACCAGTTTTACTGAGTGACTACTATATGCTGAACATGGGGCTGGTTGGTCAAGGGACACTGAGATGCCTAATATCATGTCTCTCTCACACTGGTCTCTCACCTGGCTAATCTCTGCTAAACTGCTCACTATAAAAATAGTGTAACCAGTTTTACTGAGTGACTACTATATGCTGAACATGGGGCTGGTTGGTCAAGGGACACTGAGATGCCTAATATCATGTCTCTCTCACACTGGTCTCTCACCTGGCTAATCTCTGCTAAACTGCTCACTATAAAAATAGTGTAAAAATAGTGTGTGAGGGAGGAAGCCAGAGCACATGGGAAGGCTAAGGTGAACTTCCTGATCCAGCTGGCAGGTGGAAAGCAGAGCGGTGGAAGGCTTTCTGGAAGCACTGCCACCTGAATGATCCCTGAGGCTTGAATTGGGCAAAGGGGGTGGGTGTGGGAGGTCAGTCATTCTCAGAAGAGGGCTAAGCAAAGCAAATGGCCTGCAGCCACCATCACCAAGCCTAGGGTGCCTGGCCATGGGCTGCCATGTCCCTGTAGAGTGTGGACAGTGGAAAGACCCGACATAGGGCCCCATGGGGACACAGCATGGGCTGGAGGAGATAGCTTGATGGGAGTCAGAAGACCCGAGGTCCTACCTCAACTCTGTCACTCACACACTGTGCGGCCCTGGCAAGTCCCTGTCCTACATTGGTCCTCGGTTTCCTCCCAGATGGGGTGGATTGGCTGTCTGTCTGCCTCCCCTTGTAGCAGCAGAGGGACAGCTCCATTTGCCCTGTCTCTAGAGGCTGCTTGGTTCTATGCCTCATCCTGCCAACATTTGTCAAAGGTTTTGAGCAAATGTGACCAGTGAGAAGGCTGGATCTATGAGCAAAGTACATTCATCACCAAGGAGAGAGACCATCCATCTTTGAGTGTATGAGGTACTGGGAACTGGCCATTCCCTTGTTGGAAGGCAGCAGAAGAGGACAAGAATAAGACAGGGGTTAGACTGGGTAAGTCACTGCCAGCCAAGAGCAGACCGAAATCTCTAGGGAAGGGGATTCTTAAAAGAGTATTTGATATTGCCATTGCTTTGATGTGCTTTTAGCCACAAAATTCAGATTCATTTTGAAATCTCAAGTAGCATGAAAAGAAGGGTATATGATTTTTAAGTTTACCAAAAGAGGACATTAGTTTAAAAAAGGAAACAGAAACTGATGGGGCGCCTGGATGGCGCAATTGGTTGAGTGCCAGACTCTTGGTTTCCACTTATATGATCTCAGGGTCATGGGATGGAGCCCTGCGTCGGGCTCTGAGCTCAGTATGGAATCTGCTTGAGATTCTCTCTCCCTCTCCCTCTGCCCCTCCTGCTGCTTCTCTCTCTTTTTCTCTCTAAAATAAATAAATGGATCTTAAAAAAAAAAAAGGAAACAAACTGAATTCAGCAAAGGAAATTTCTTTGGATGTAGAGGCAGCTGGATTGTGGGATGTGGTGACTCTGAGACAGCTGGTGAGGGAACCTGAAACAGCTCATGTTCATTGAAGACCACATTAGCCAGGTACTGGAATGCCTGTGTCACCTGAATGTGCTCACCATGGGGGCAGGGGTAAGTGCTTGGCTGCATGCTGAAGTACTAGCACAAAGCATGCGGTTGTCAAAAACCTACTGCGGGAGTGAATGAATGAATGAATAGATGAACAAATAAGTGAATGCAGAGAATCAAAGGCAGGGACGATGCTGTCAGCAGCCAATTCTGCTACTCTACTCCCCCCCACACACACACCCCTGGAGGTCCATAAAGGTTAAATCACTCAGTCCCAGCTAAAGACGCTGGTCCACTGGGATTCGCTGGGAGTACAGTAATTAAAGCCAGGAGGCTCAGAGCTGTGTTCCCACCATTTCCCGAGATAATGAGGAAGAGGAGCCAGGGAGGGGAAGCACTGCCTCAGCGCTACGGGGCAGGCAGGCCATGGCCACCACTGTCGGGAATGTCTACAGAGGTTGGGTAATGTGAAGGGAGGAGGCCTGCGGTCGGCCATCTGCCTCCATGCATAGGACCTGAGTTCAGGTCAGGTTGGGGCAACAGCAGGAGAAGCTCCTGTTCTGCAGTTTGTTCTGCAGTCGGCCCGCCACTCACGTCATCTCCCTGGGATGCAGCAAGGGGGTCCCAGGGGCCCCACCAGGGGAAGAAACACTCCACCCAGCAATGCCTGCGGCCTGGGGCTTGCTCTGGGGTTGCTGAAGTGCCTTTTATCCCAAGCTCCTCAGCTGCAGTACAGATGGAGGACAATAGTTACAGCAGCGATTCCCAGAGAATGTCCCAGTGCATAAGAATGCTCTGGAAAGCTTATTAAAATGTAGATTCCAAGCCTTGCCGCAGACCTACAGAATCAAAATTCATTCATTCAATGAATCAATATTTATCACACACCTACAAGTACCATGCAGTATTCTAGGTGCTGGAGATACAGCGATGAACAACACAGAAGTCCCTGTCTTCATGGAACTTACATACTGGTGGAGCGAAAATGTACAAATAAATAAAGTAACCCAGTGGGTACAGCATATCAGATAGGAATAGGTGCTGTGGAAGACAAGAAACAAGGAAGGGATGAGGAGTGATGGGGGTAAGGCTGCCGTTTCAAACAGGTTTTAAATATTTGAACAAAGGCCTGAAGAGGCAAAAGATCAGGTCACGCAGATATTAAGAGCAGGAGTATTCCAGGTGAAGGCAGCAGCAAGTGCAAATGTCCTGAGGCAAAAACGTGCCTGAGTGAACCTCTGTATTTTTAATCAAGCTCAAACACTGAAGTTTGAGACCACATTAGCAGAACAACAGCATCCTACACAGGAGCCAGCCCCTGAAAGAGAGGAGCTTCTTTGGGAAATTGCTAAGCAGGCAGAGAACAAGGACTCAGAGGCCTACACAAAGACCATCTGCAGAGCCTCTAGTCCTTGGCTTCTGAGGGAGAGAGCTGAAGATCTAGAGGGACTTGGGTGAAGAAAGTGGTCATCAGTGGCTCCTTTCCTATATTTATGGAAACACAGGCCTGACCCCAAAACAAAAATGCCTACAGAGGAGGGGTTTGGGGGAGACATCACACGAGCACACACAGAAAGTGTGACATCGCCTGGGAAGACATTCCGAAAGCTCTGTATTCCGGCTTCATTTAGAGTTTTAAGCACAGACGTCCCTTCCATCATGCCTTATCTCATTCAGGCCTCCCAACAATCCCTGAGGTAGAAATCCCACATCCCAATTTCACAGATAAGAAAAATAGGGTTCACAGAGGTTAAGAGCGCACAGCCAGGAAGAAGCTAGAAAGAGCTGGAAGAGAAAAGCTGGCCTAAGGCCAAATTCTGCGCCTCTGCGCTCTTGCCACCAGAGCACATTGCTTCAGGAAGGAGAGAAAAGCAAGAGTTGGCCTTTAAGCAGTAGCTACACAACAGCTATTATTATTAGCTGTTGTTGTTGTTACTGCCATTTAAACTCACCCTCAGGACACCCTTCGCACCTTGCAGCTTGCACAGAACCTTCGCTGCTGTTACCTCATGTATCCCTCAGTGGCTATGGGGCAGGCAGAGCGGGCATGGCCCGATGTCCCCACGTGGCACATAAAACCAAAGCAGAAGACCATGGCCAGGAAGTGGCAACTGAGACCAGAAACAGAGTCCTATTATGCTTCATCTCCATTTTAGGCTTATTTGCAGGATTCCCCGATGTCAGGGGCCAGGTTGCCTTCGTGCCCTTGGCCCAGGCTGGGTGCTCCCTAAACGTGTGTGGAACCAAACTGCCTTGGCCTGTCACGAAGCAAACACAATTCCTGTGCTGTGTGTGATGATGCCCCAGAGACACCAGCCCCAGATGGGACCCGCTCAGGTGGTCATAGAGCCACCTTCCCCTAAGCCAGGCTGGTTGCGTCTTTGCGAAGGCACGATGGCTCTCCTCCTCCAAGAGCCACAGTCTAAGGGTCTCTTCCTCCCTTCTCGAGCTCAGCTCAGGCTGGTCTCGGGGACAGACCCATTACAGGTCACCTTCTGCCCCGTTCCACGCAGGGGTATTTCAGCAGGGACCAGTGTCCGTCCCACCATGCCCCCCGCCCACCTGAGGTCCCTCATGCTGCAGGGCACTATTGTCCTGCCAGCCTCCTGGCACCCCTCCCGACACCCCTCACTGCCTCTAGCTATCTCCCTCTTCACTCATCTGCTCTTCCCGAGTGGGACAAAGATGAGCCTTTTCTTCCCGGAGCCAGCCCTCATTTCTGCGCCCTGCATGTCATCTTCTCCTCCCTCCTCAGAGGCCTTCTTCCACGCCTTGGCCTCAAAGGACGCAGGCACCTCGTCCCCAGACTAATGAAATCACCAGAGCTAAGAGATAGCCACCCGGATTTCTTAAAAGCCTTCCAAGTATTTCTAATGTGCAGTCAGGGTGTTCAGAACAACCTGCTTTTCAAAAAAGAGAGAAATAATACAATACAAGACCATACAATACAACTGAATACACAGACCAGATTATAATAGAAAATACCATAGTGCTTCGCACATTAGAAGGCTAACTATTGTTTCTTAAAAGTTTTGTTTCAATAGTGTATGCTACTGTACAAGTGCAAGTAGGCGTGTCATCCTGGGTCATGACGTAAATGACTTTCTTGCTGCGGATCATGGTTAGAATTTTTGTGAGTGTGTGAGTGTGTGTGTGTGTGTCTGTGTGTGTGTGTGAATGCGAGCGAAGCATTGCTCCAGTTCCTGCCTTAGCTCCCGATTCTCTTTGACAGCCGAAATCCCTGACAAAAATCTACCTCCCTGTCTGCTCTTTGTCTGTGTCTGGTTTCCACAAACCCCCACCCCCAGTATTTTACCAAAGCTACACGCTGAGGTTTCCATGATCTGCACCTTCCAAATCTGGGGGCTTCTTCTAAGACTCTGTGTCCTTCGACCTATCTGTGGGTTCGTTCAAATAAATGACTCTCACTCCGGGAATTCTCTCTGTCTGTGGAGTCTGTCATCTTCCAGATTCGCCTGCCCGCTCCTGTTTTGTCTCCTTAATGTCTTTCACTCAGTGTTCTCTCCAGCTTCTTTTCTGGTTCTCCTTTCTTTGCCACCGTCACCTCCCAGTCAATGGCTTCAGTTACTCTGTGTAAAAGACTCCAAATTTGCATTCCCACATTTCCCTCTCTTGAGACCCTGCTGTGCAGTTGGCTTGCTTTGCAGGCCAGCCGTCTCCTGGGAATGGACGTGAGGGCTGGGGAGGGGTAAAAGCTGGCAGCGTTCAATTCAGGCATGCACTTGACCATGTCAGGCAGACAGGCAAGCAAGGGAGGGTCATCATCCCCATTTTACAAAGGAAGAAACTAAGACTCTGAGACATTGAGGCATGTTTACGTGGTCATTCATCCAGTGGTGGAGAGGATCCAGAACCCATGACTTGAGACTTCAGCCCAGAGTGCTGGAGTACTGGAATTTCCCACGTACAAAAGCAAAGCTACATCGCATTCATTTAACCACAGGTTCTCAACACAACCTATGCAGCAGAATTACTAAGAATGCTTTTACTGAGATGGCCAGATTCCACCTCAAACTTACTGAATTAGAATCTTCTGGCAGAGAGGTTTATTTGTTTTAGCTTTATATTTTGAAGTAATTACAGAGTCACAGGAAAGTATGCAAAAATGTACCAGGAGGTCCCATGCACCCTTCACCGAGCCTCCCGCAATGTTGACATCTTACACGACTGCAGTACAATATCAAAATGAGCACACTGATGTTGCCTCCGCCCGCAGAGCTTCTCGGATCTCTCCAGTAAGACAAGTATCCATCTGGGTGTGAGTATGTCGTTCTGTGCCATTTTGTCACATGTAGTTTTGGGTAACCAGCAGCACAGTCAAGATACTTAACTGTACCATCAGTGTAATACTCCCCAGTGTTTGAGGTTTGAGAGCTCTCCACCCCTGAAGAAGAACCATCCCACTGCATCCATCCCACTCACTGCTCCTTCTGCCTCCCTCTTCCGGGAATGCACCATCATCCTCAGAGCCACCCTGGCTTGAAACTGAGCCATAATTCGCCAGCCCTCCTTAGGCCCACCTGCCCGTAACTCTGTTAGTCAAGAGATTCAGTGGATGCTTCCTTTGTGGTATCTCCCAGGCCAATAAAGAGCCCTCGATCCCCATACCCACCCCTACAGCAGAACATAGCGTATGGATGCCTTTTGCTTAGGGGATGTCCTCGCTCTTGGAGAGACAGACAGCTCATTCATCCTTAGGCTTCTCATAATGTAAAAGGGGAGGGGCCAGCAGGCCTGGGTGGGGCGAGGTAGGGTGCATGGGTGCTCTACTCAAGCTGTTCTGGTGTCAGCCATTGGAGAATGGGAGCTTTCTTAGGCACCCATTGCATGGACACAAGCAAGGTGAACAGCAAGTAGCTGCAAGAAGTGGGAGCTGGGGCCCTTCCTGTATCCCTCATAATAGATAATCACCTTTAAAACTATGCTGCCTATTTGCTATCATCCTCTGATGTTTTTTCATTCCTTCACACCCATGGAACAATTAGAGTCAAGTGATTCATAAGCACTGCCCTTCAGAAAGCTCTAAAATCCGCTTCATAGCTCTGCTCCTACGCTTCTCGCTACATGATAAAATGAAAAGGAAAATTTGCTTATTGAGATTAAATATATTTCAATTATCTGATATGTTTCAGCTTTAATTGATAACAAAACACAAATTGCCCATCTGAACTTCTCATTACAGCAACTGAATCACTGGAAAATTTACTACCTGATACCAGAGAAAAGCACTAAAGATAACGCAGGCTCAGTGACTCTACGATCCTGTGACCCAGAAGTCTAGGTTTTAAAATCATGCATTAGCCAAAGCACATCCATTTTAATCATCCTATCGGGAGCACTGTTTTTTTTTTTTGTTTTTTTTTTAAACCTTCTCAGTACATGGTCTCTAAGTTTGGAGATTATGGGGGTGGTATATGTCGGTATTAGAGACCCTGGAATCCACACCAAGGGGGACAGATAGCTGGAGAGGGGGAGACAGAAGGGGGAGGGCTTCAACATGTGGTTGGCAGCCACCTGGGGCTTTGCTAAGGCCAGACAGAACAGGGAGCAGGGCATCCAGCAAAGAGGACAGACTTTCAACAGCTCTGTTGTCACCGTGTTACACATCTACGACCAGCCCCGCCATTGATACCACTGTGACCTTCCCCAGCACCAGCGCCATTGACACCTCTGCCATCACCACCACCACCGCCAAGATGACATGAATTACCATCCAGGTAGACGCCAAGGAACACCACGAACTGAAATGATGTTTCATGGAAAAGAGTCACAGGAAATACCCACCCTGTATGTGGCGGGGTGAAGGTCACAGCTATTTACCTTATACTGTACTAGGATGTTAGGAGAAGAGGGTGGACAGACAGCCAGTAAGGAAAAGCGTGGGGACCAGGCCCCTCCAGGATGCAGAGAGGGCACACCTATGGAGTGAACCTTCCAGAGCAGTGACCACCAAGAATCTTCCATCTCTGAAGGAGCAGGCATGGAGAGCCTTAAGAAAATGAGAACCCCCAATGGAAGCTGAACCTTCTGCTCAGATGTCAGGCCCGGAACAGACTTCTGGGCCCAGGGGGGTTCAGGAACTCACCGTTACTGCTGTTGTCATCCACCAAGATGATCTCCTTGAGCAGGTGTGGAGGTGTGCGTTCAATGGCTGAGTGGATGGAGCGCAGCAGCACCGACAGGGCCTCGTTGACGAAAATGAACACGATGCTCACCTCTGGCAGGCTCTCAGGGAAGGAGAGGTTGCGGCACCTAGAAAGACAAACAGCCAGGCTCTTAGATCTGTTGGTTATTCAGATGAGGTCACCCCAGGTGCTGGCCCACCTCATGTCGGCGTCAACTTTGCCAGATGGCTCAGGAGTCTAGATTCTTCCCAGGGCCTCTTATTCGATACTTAAGACAATTCCTAAGTGTGCAACCGACAGGCTCACACCATTAAAACTGGTTTGTACCTCTACAGAGTCTGAATTTGTCAATGACTATCCCAGCTGAATAGCTGTATCATTAGCACCAAGGGCAGTACCTGGAAGCCAGCAGGTGGTCACTGAGTGTTTACTGGAAGAATGGCTCAGTATTTCTAAACCTACTAGGAGAGAAAAATGCAACCAAAGGAAAGCCTTAGGTTTTTGTTTTTGTTTTGTTTTGTTTTGTTTTCAAAATGGCAGCCAATATCTAGGTGAGGGCAGACCTCAGATGATCTGCCTCTGGAGAGAAATATGTGTCCTTCCAGAGGCTTCTACTACCAGAATCCACTCTGCCTCACTCCAGGAGGCATACTGCCTGGGGACTCTCCTACTTCTCATTCATCACCAGGATCTGGCCTCCAGAATCAGGTTGAAGGTAGAGTCCAAGACTCTACATGAATGAAGAATGGAAGGACAAGTTCAATCTCACCTCACAGATGAGGGCATGAAGGCTCAGAGAGACTGAGTCTCCCTACCGTGAGTCAGCTGCCAAGACAGAAGCCCATCTCTGGTCTTCTGACATCTACACCCGGATTCTTCCCTTAAGGAATAATGGTTGTGGGATGCCTGGTGGCTCAACGGTTGAGTGTCTGCCTTTGGCTCAGGTCGTGATCCTGGAGTTCCAGGATCAAGTCTCAGAGTCTCAGATCAGGCTCCTGCAGGGAGCCTGCTTCTCCCTCTGCCTATGTCTCTGCCTCTCTCTGTGTCTCTCATGAATAAATAAATAAAATCTTTTTTTTAAAAAAAAAGGAATACTGGTTGCTGGAGAGATTGCCTCCAACTGTCCCACTTGCCTCCAAGTTCTCCAAAAACCCTGAAGTCAGTTGAAGGTCTCTCACCCAAAGGACTTGAGCAAAACCATAAAAGTCTACACACTTCTTCCCCAAGAGGAACACACAACCACTGCAAGCATTGCCTTAGCGGGCAGGAAACCATGGCTTGTGCCCTGCTCTGGCTGAAGTGAAACATTGTTCCAGAAGGCCCTGATCCCATCTTCAGGATCGTTGAATGAAAGAAAAGAGCAGAAATGACCGGCCCTGGGCTCAGAGAGGAGACTGTTCACTCCTGTCACCAGCCACTGTCTGCTCCTGGGGTTTTGAGCTGGTGACCGCGTTGTACGGCTCCAAGGTGGGAGATGCGACCAGGTGAGAACATGCAATAATGAGCATAATAGCACGGAGCTTCTGCTTGTCGGCAATTAAAGTGCTGCTGGATAGGAATGGGCCTGTTCTTCCCTAATGAGGAAGGCTGCAGGATAACCAGCGCTGAGCAATTTGGGGAAATCACCGTGGGGCCCCAGCCTGCTTAAGAGCAGGAGATTAATAAACTAAAATCACTGTCTCTATGGTTACCAGAAATTTACAGAAACTTCTCCCATTCTATTTCCAGCTCTCCTCTCTCTCACCAAAGAGAGATGGGGGAAGGGGAAGAGTTGAACCTTTTCCCAAATCCACATCGTACTTATAATTTTCATAAAACCACCAGGTTAACAGACTGGTGTAGAAGGCATTCATTCTTGTATTTAATGGAATAAATATTTCTTGGGCTTCTTCCATGGGGCAGGTACTACTGTAGTCAGGGCACAGACCAAATACCTATCCTCACTTTGACAGGGGAAACTGGGAAACGTGGAGGCAAACAAATGATACAGTTTCACACGAGGACTGAGATGGAAAGCATCTCAGGGGTAAGAGGACAGGGAGCTGTCTTGGCAGCTGTTCCAGAAGGAGTGGTCGGGGAAGGGCTCCTTGAGGAGCCAACATTTAGTCAGAAACTTAAATGGTACGAAAAAGCAAGTCGTGCAAAGGCCCTGTGGGGCCAAGGGAATGGTGCTGTGAGGGGAACCTGGCTCACGTAAGTGCAGGGAAGGGATGAAGGGGATGGGGAGCTGAAGGGAGGGACTTTAGTGAAGGAGAAAGACCAGAAGGACTCTTTAAGCTCATCGGACCATTCCTGCAAAAAAGTTTTGTTGTCATGACTGTGGTTTTGTTAAGACCCGTTGAGAAGGTTCATGGTGCTTATTTAAGTCTATCCAGACCAGTGGCTGGCCCTTCCTTAGGCATGAAAACTGACGGAAGCATTAACATGCAACCTACTCGCTAACTGCATTTTAAAAATTATGCTATATATGGTCAAACTGCTGGCACGTGACCTTTAACATCATCATCATTTTTTTTTTTTAATAAAGTATAGCAAACAGTTCCCAGGAAGGTCAGTACAGAGGTACATGCTCCCTGTCCTTCCCACTAACGCCGGAAGACGGAGACCCTGTGGCTGGCAGCGCTCCTCCACACTTCCTCGGGGCCTCCCGGCCCCACCAACTAGAGCTCCAGATTGCTCCTGAGGATCCCCCAGAGCTAGGGGCTGTCTTCCTCTACTCCCCTCCCTTCTTACTTCTGAACATCACCACTCCTTCTCCCCATCTCTCCCAGTGGTGGCACGCCCCCCCACTTGATGGTTTGAACCCCTGGGGCCTGGGGACCCGACTCCCGATGGTCTTTCCCTAAGCATCATGGAAACATTCTATTCATTTCACAAGCTAAACTCTGCTGATCACCATTTTCACATAACAGACTCCTTCGAACATAAGGTTTTTACACCCAAGCCCTTTTGAACATAACAAAACACCTGAAGTAGTGCATCCTATCAGGACATGTTTATTGTCTGTCTCCCCCTGTTATAATGCAGCCCCCACCCCCATCCCACCCCAGAGCAGGGGCTCTATGTTGCTACTGTGCTCTAACCCTTAAGCCAGAGTCTGGCGCACAGTAGGTTTCGGGAATTAAACAAAGCTAACAAGGCTGTTTATTTTAGGGAAGGCCTAAATTTTACATGCATGCTGCTGACCCCAGCACGTTCCTTTTTTCCTGCAAACCTCCTCCCCCTGTTGGAGAGTCAGGGCCTCGCCCCACCAGTGGGTCCTTCCTCCCCTGAATTTATGGCTTCACTTCCTCACATTCAGTCTGCGGCCACTCTTCAGGTCCTTTGCACTGTGATTAAGGGATCCCTCCTGGGCCAAACGTCCTGACCTCCTTCAATCCTTTCCTCCCTTTGTCTCCTGGGAGCTGCTCACAGTTCTCCAGCAAGAGCTGCGCTGCCCTGACCTCTCCACACCGCAGGCACCCTCCCTCACCCTTCAGCTAATCGGAGCCCAGCTGAAAATATGACTGTGGCTGAACAGAGGGTGAGGGGTGGGCAGGATAAGGACAAGGTGGGACCAGAGCATTGGAGGGTGCATGAGGCCACCCAGCTCAAGGTCCGCCCTGACTTGCTGTGGGACCCTGGGCGAGCCACTTCACCTTTCTCCATGTTGTGTCATAGAATAAGGGAGGCAGAAGATAGGACCGCGTAGTTGTCTTTCCTCTATAAAATTCTGTAAAACTCAGGATCTTCTCTCTCCCACATGGTGAAGACATCTCATTAAAGAAACAGCTTTCCCTCTCACGCAGCACCTGGTTGCCACCATCAACTGCCACAAGAAACTTCCCCTTACTGTCATCACGATTACACTAGGGGACCAAATGTCCTGATTTCAGCACTGGGAGTCCCCAGCAAAGCAGCACAGTTGCTCATCCAATGAGTACACCAGTGTCCCTAGCCTGGTTGAGGGTGGGGACAAGGCTTGCTCACGGCTGCATGCTCACAGCCGAGCACAGTGCCTGGCCAACAGCAGGCATTCAGTCAGCATCTGCTGAGTACACTCGTACTACCTTCTCAAAGTTCCCAGCACACACACATCAACACACAGTCATGGTTCATATTTTCTTCTCAACACTGAACCAGAACTTGCATTGTTGGAGAAAGGAGGCAAAAAGAAGGAGGAAGAACCGCGTGTCAGGCGAGATGCCCACATACCTGCTGGTCACACTCACCACGGTCCCTGCTGAACACTGAACTCAGGGCAGAAGCCTGCCTGCCACAGGGCAGCTCAAGGCTTTCAAAATTAGTTCACATTCAAGAACCACTATGGAAGGGAGTTGTTCTGGACTCAAGCCCAGCACTTCTGCTCCAGAGTCCAGCCACTTGCTTCGCCCATCTATCAGCACTGCCCTCCCCTACCCTTGAGAGCTTTGCGTCTGTGTTCACACCACCGAGATGCTCTCCCTCCACACTTCTGTCCTCTAGGGTCTGGCCCCTACACCTTCCCTCTTTCCTGCTCACTTCCCCAGAGAAGGATCAGAGCACATAAGAGTCAGAGGAGCCACAAAGGCCTTTCCCTATTGATGCTTCTGGAGAAAGCCTGACTGTACCAGACCAGTTCCCTACTCATTTTGAGAAGAGGCATATTCTCCTATAAAATTAAGCCATAAAAGTTCCCTTTTTACTTTTATTCTTGTTCAAAGTCGAGGCATTTTCCACTAGAGATAAAAACAAGGCATTTCTGAGAGGGGAGTACTACGGCTGTCTAATAAGCTGGAATTGATGGTCATGATAAACTCGACTTTATCGATCTCTGCACACAGAAGGCAATGCGGGATGGGAGCAGCTATGTAGAAGCATCTCAGCAGAGCTCCCCAACACTGTTTTGATCTCCTTATAAAGCACATTTATATCAAGAGCTTCAGTGCCAGTGTGGCCTGTGAGAGGCAGGGAAGCAATGGCCAAGTAAGTGAGGCCAACCCTGGCTCCTGGTGGCCGGGCACCACCCTGGGCAGCAGCCAGATGCCTCCCTGTGGCATCAGCAGACTCTTCCCTCCCCATGACCTTGGTCAATCTACAAGCTCCCAGTCTGTCAGGGTGATAACTCCTGGGGAGGCTGCCTTGACCGGGGTAGACCTCTTCCAGGATGAAGATCAAAGTCGAACGTGAGCTGAGGCTATCTGCCAATGCAAGGGGTAACCTGATCCAAATATGCCAGGGTGCTCAGAGTGGAGCAGGGACCTTCCTGGACCAAGCAGCAAGAAGATGACACGACCAGATACCCACTCCTCTGCGTGTCCCCAATCCCTTTCTTCCCAGGCTTCTCCCAAGAGGCCCTCCCCTGCAGCCATGGTCAGCACACGAGGGATCAAGAACACCACTAACCACCTAGAACATAACCCTGGGACACAGCCTGGCCCCGGGGTCAATCCTGCCTTCTTGGCCCTTTGAGACCATCAGTGTCCTCACCCCAGCCTCCTTGCTCCTACCTGCACCCACAGGACTTACTTGATCCTCCTCTGGCCTCAAGTGGGTACCTTGCTGGTTTCTTCTAGACCTTTCCAGATTAGATCCAGGCTTGCTAGCATCTAGTCTGCTGGACTTAATGAAACCCAAAAATGAGGGCAATGTGGGGATTCTCACTGAAGGTGAGGATAATCAAGATTTTCACTTATATTTTATATCTCCACGACCTCTATAGCTACGAGACTGCATGTGCTTGCCACCCCTACTGCCCATGGATCCCGCGTAGAATATTTGGAAATTATAATAGCAATCATTTCCATTTTCTGAGAGCTCATGATTTGCCATAAACCATGCTAAGAGATGTATGGATATTTTTATTCTCCCCTCCTCCGTTTATTTATTCCTTCCGACAATTCTATATGGTAAACATCATTATCTCTGTCTTATAGATGATGAAAACAGGGCTAAGATAGTGAGTTATTTTCCAGGGCTGAAACCTGGGCTTATTTGTCACCAAAGCCTATACTCATAATCCCTGCTAAACCAGGGTCTGTATCTTCCTTTCCACGCTCACCCAGAGATGTATCTGGAAAAACAATGGTGTTGTGACAATCCAGAGACCTGGTGGGTGGGAGCCAAAACAGAAGTCACTCCAGGCTGCTAACTCCGATGAAAGATGGAGAGGATGTCATGTGTCTGTGATGTGTGCAAATAGGATAAAGCACTGTGGGCTCCGAAGCCTGGAACTCTTCCTGACACATCGTTCCTGCTGGGATAAAACATCCCAGTGACTCCTTGTATAAAGATGTCTGGCTCTTCTGTCCTATGGCTTCATCATTTGGCCCCCCACTGATGGGACCAGAGGCTGATTCCTGAGCCCCAAGCAGCTATCAACAGCCTGGCCATCAGCATGCAGGGCAGCCCAGCCCAAGAGCTCTGCACAGCCAGATCTGGCAATACTGAAGAAGAACCAATGACTCGATCTAGCCCTCTCTCTCTCTCTTGTGTGTGTGTGTGTGTGTGTGTGTGTGTGTGTGTGTGTGTGTTGGCGGGGAGCCAAACATGAGATGCTCAAGAAAGGCAGGAAGCAGGAGTCTGGGGCAGCAGGAATGATGAGGTTGGAACAGGACAGGTCAGGGAGCTGGAGTTGCAGACAGTCACCACTGGACACAGGGGATGCAGGCTCGAGCTGCCCCAGGACGTCCTGAGCTATGCTTTGCTCTTCCACACCTGAACACGTGGCTTCCGATTGTGTGATGATGTGTCTGTGTAGGAACATCAACCCACAAAGAATCCCCCCCCACACACACACCCCACAGCTGCTGAGGGAGCTCAGTTCCTCGCTCGTGGAACGCACATGAGACATAGTTGGGAGAGGCCCAGAGTGGCTCCTGGGCCGGGAGTGGATCCCTCATCAGACTCTCACAGCCTCCTTTGCTTTACTTGCAATGCCACGTGCCTGCCTTCCCGCCGTGTTTTTATGTGACTATTTAACAAACGCCAGTGTGTCCGCTAGACGGTAAACTGCACAAGGTCAAGAGCACATCTGCTTTACTCACCGGGTATCCCTGAAACTCCGGAATCACTGGGTGTCTGGCTGAACGAACAAATGAATAAATACTCGAATGATGAGCAGCAGAACTAATTCAAGCCCATGAAAGCCCTGTGGGTGGGAATTCCAGCGTGCCCCGACAGAACAGGAATCACCGAGCTGACTGTGTGCTGTATGGTTTCTTCACACTCACGTAGTTGCCATAAAAAAAAATCACTATAAACCTGGTGCCTTAAAACAACAGAAACGAATTATCTTACAAGAAAGGTCCGAGAGCCTCAGTAACTTGCTGGAGGTCAACCAGTTTGAAAATGAGAGACGTGGCCTTGCAACCCAAGGTTTAAACATCGCTCTGTACGTGTCATCCTTGTGCAGGGGCCACGCTAATCTCGTCATTCCAATTTTAGTATGTGTGCCACCCAAGCGGGCACTAAACATCGCTCTATAAGCAGAAACTTCATCTGTCTGTCATGTTATCCAGTTTCTCTTATCCTCTGATAAGCCAGAGGGGTAAATGGAGCCAGGGTGGGGATATCCAGAGGCTTCAGGGACCTGGCAAGACACCACGTCTGGCTCACCTGGGGGAGAGAAGTGGACGCCTAAGAACTGGAAGCTTCGGTGGTCTGCAAGGCAGGAGATATAGGCCCATCTGATAAGAAACCAGACAGGTAAACTCCCAAGCAGATGAGATCATCAAAGTGTGCAGCTTTCACCCAGAGGGAGACCCTCTACAAACATCTTTCAGGTGATTACACCTTTTTAGAGAAAGGGCCTGCTATATCAAATGTCGGTTGGAAGTAGGACAAGAGGGAAGAGAGTCGTTTGAAATGTAAACAACCAACAGGAAGCAGGGAAACAGACCATTTGTTCCTAAAACATCTTACTAGAAATCCAGGGTTAATGGACTCCCTGGGGCTCCATGGACAGCAGCCCCAGGGAACAAGCCAGCTGGCTCTGGTGGAGAAGGCACGTAAGGGGCTGAGCGTCTCCAGGTGGCGAGTTTGTGGGCCAGCAGGTCAGGCCCTTGGCAAGGAGAATGTGCAGTTGGGGAGAGTGGACCCTTGGGTCAGAAAAAAGTGGGATGGAGCATCTTTGCTCTCCAGCAGAACTGGCTCTGGCCTCTGATGCCCAGAACTCTGGGACTGCGGAGAAATCCCTCTCCTCCTCTCACCTTATTGCTGCAGCTGATGGCCTGTCCCATGGGGCTCCTTGTCCACACAGCAGTCCCTTCAGGTAGTTCAAGTCATGGTCATGTCCCCCCAGGCCATCTCTTTTACAGATCAAAGGCCCAGATGATACCAGTATTGAAAAAAGTAAGTAGCAGCTACCATGTGTCAGGCTGTGCTCTAAGAGCCCTCTGTATATTATAATTCAACCTTTGTATCACCACGTCTAATCTGTGCACAGGAAAATCAAGGTGTAGGGAGGCTGGGGGACTTGCTGGAGGTCAACCAGCTTGTAACAGCACTCTACCATCTACGCAGAAACCGCATCTATCATGTTATCCACTTTCTCTCTTGTCTTGCTCTCCTCTGACCATATTCCTCCTCCATACCCCTTCAAATCCAATTCTGCAGTTGTCATCTGAGTGGCAAAACAGACAAAACTATCACCTCCCCTTTTAAAGACCTTATATTTCTATTAATATAGCTCAAGATTCTATTACCTTTAAGAACAGCCCACATGATCCTACTGGCCCACAACCAGCTTAACATTAAGAATCAGAACGTTTCCCCTTTCTCCGCATCCTCTCCAGCATTTGTTGTTTCCTGGCTTGTTAATTTTCCCCATTCTCACTGGTGTGAGGTGGGATCTCATTGTGGTTTTGATTTGTATTTCCCTGACGGCAAGTGATGCAGAGCATTTTCTCATGTGCATGTTGGCCATGTCTGTGTCTTCCTCTGTGAGGTTTCTCTTCATGTCTTTTGCCCATTTCATGATTGGATTGTTTGCTTCTTTGCTGTTGAATTTCATAAGTTCTTTATAGATCTTGGAAACTAGCTCTTTATCTGACAGGTCATTTGCAAATATCTTATGCTATATGTTGGCAAATTGAACTCCAATAAAAAAAAGAAAAGAAAAAAAAGAATCTGAAAAAAAAATCAGAAAGTTTGCCCACGGTGCTTTACTAAAGGAGTATTCCCTTCCAATGTGTGTAGTTAACATTTTCAGTGCAATAGCAGAATCACCGTCTTTTGTTCTGGGGCTGCCCTCATGGAGGACACATCTTCCGCAGGTCTCTGGGTCACCTCCACAGAGCCCCGATCCCAAACTAGATAAAGTCACCTGGGCCAGGGAGGGCGAGGGTGTTGAGGCAGTGTCCTAAAGACACAAGACCCAGGTAAGAATACTGTTTCTGCCACATAGGCCTGTGGGAACCTGAGTAAGTTTCTTAACTTGACAAATACTTGGTATTCTCCTATATAAAATAGAAATAATAAAAACTACCTCCGAGAGATTAGAAAAATGCACCTTAAGCAGTCTGCACAGCATTGGGCACACAGCAAGTGAGCAAGTGGTCGCTCTTAATAAAAATCATTAGCCCTTGGGTAGCAACTCCCACATGGTCCAGCAATCACGATCCCGGCTGTCCACCTAGAGCCATTCCCCTTGTCCCCCAGGACCAGCTACATAATTTGTGGAGCCCAGCAAAAGGAAAAGATGGTGGTATTCACAATTATTCCAAATTTTAACACAGTGAGAAGAGTGCATGAAACCAAGCACAGAGCTACTTTAGCCTGCTTGGGATCTTGTGCAACAAGCTGCACACTGTGCGAGTTTCCTAATGCTGACATTGCTGCCATGTGAAAACATTACAAACTTGGTGGGTTAGAACAACACACTTTTATTATCTTATAGTTCTAGAGGTCAGAAGTCTGTCACGGGTCTCATAGGGCTAAAATCACAGTGTTGGCAGGACTTTCCTTTCTTGAGGTTCCCGGTGATAATCTGTTTTCCTGCCTTTTCCCAAGGCTGCCCACATGCCTTGGCTTATGGTTCTTTTCCGTCTTCAAGGCCAGCAATGGCTGCCTTCCCTGTCACACTGCCATCCCCTCTGGCCCTGACTTTTCTGCCTCTCTCTTCTACTTTTAAGGGCCCTGTGATTACATTGGGCTCATCCAGATAATCCAGAATAATCCCTTTATTTTAAAATCAGCTGATGAACAACCTTAATTCTATCTGCAACCTGAATTCTCCTTTGCCATGGACCAGACCATAGTCATAAATTCTAGGGATTAGAACATGGGTGCTCGTGAGAGACCATTACTCTGCCTACTATATACACCCACGAAGCCAAAGTCCAGAGACCTCAGATGTGTGTCTAAAGCCTGCACCGTGAGAACCCTCCAACCCTCCAATCCATACATGCCAACCTGTGACCACACCCCAGTGGTGGCAGCAAACACTCACAGTCACCTTGGATGGACTCTAACCTGCTCCTAGGGGGACTGAGACCCTGCCTCCAGGCTGTGTTCTCTCTCTGCTATAATCCCATCCCAGACCTTTCTACTTGGATATTCATACAAGATCTCTCCAGTTCAGGAATAGGGTGTGTGTGTGTGTGTGTGTGTGTGTGTATGTGCATCTGTCCCAGTTGTTCCCTCCTGGGGCTGCAGAAAATAGTCTAACCCCCCTGTAGTCATCCCCTCATGTCTTGATCTCAAGCTTGAGCCCATCAGTCAACCCGGAAGTCAGTCCACCCTATCCTCTGGCAGGGAGGGATAAGGACCTCAGGGGACACTGGAAAGAAAGGTGACATCATTACTGACAGACTCAGGAGCCTCTGGGGATCTACCAGCAAGAGGGAGGAATAGTACCTGCCAGAGGCTCTGCCCTGAACTACCTTGGAGGTAGGCCATAGAGTTGCCATGGCAACTTTAAGCCTTGAAGCTTGGCACCCGGAGCTCCCTTCTCCTACCCACACTCAAATGCCCACTAGATCCGCACTCAACCCGTACATTTTCCCAGCTCCTGTTCAGAAATAGCAGCCACTTCCTGCAGAAAAGAGTGAGGCGTGCACCTGTTGTTGTGGAACTATGGGCTCCCATATGCCACTTGCTTGGCCTGCTGTCACTGGGGTGGGGGCCCTGCCCGTACCTTCCAGCCCTGAGTTGTAAGTGGCTTTGACCCACCATCACGATCCTCCTTCCCTACAATCATAGCCCATATTCTCAGTGGCCCCCCCAAAGATGCTGCCCCATTCTCTCTCTCCATCCTGCAGGCAAAAACTTCCCTGACCTCTTTCTTATATATATCCTTCTTCTAAAAAAAATTGATGTTCCATCTACATGCAATAAAATCCACAGATCTTAGGTAAATTTGATAAGCTTTGATGAACATATATGCCTATGTAGTCCACATCCCAATAACACTTATATTTTTCCCCCTTGTCTTTCTGTCCCTGGTAGGTTATTTTGGAGTCTACAGACAAGGAGGAGGAAGGTGGACACTGGGGCACTCTGTGTGCTCATGCACCCAGAGAAAGCCACAGGAACGTTTGGAGTTTGCAGCTGGGGATGTGAAGGATGGACAAAGTCCAGCCAGGGTAAGTTGCTGCTTTTCTCCCCTTCAATCCTGAGACCTGCATATCTTTCCAACCTAGAAGGCAAGAAGGTAAAAGCCTGTCCAGGTCTGGCAAAGGCCCCTCGTGGGGGGAGGCCCAGGAGGATCACCAGAGGAAGACACCAATCTCCTGTCTCTCCTGGGCCTTCTCACCGGGATGGCACTTGTTATAACAATGAGGGGAGAATGAATGACATTTTTATTTCCCTCAGAGCCAATTGTCCTAGAGCCTGGAGGAAATTTGTCCTTTCTCTGCACAAACCAAAGAGCCCAAATGAGGCTAATAAAACTGTTGCACTTCCAGTTCCAATGTCCTTCCTTCCCCGGGGTGGGGGGGCATCATTACTGGTAAGAGGAGGCTCCTTGCAGATGCCTCTCTGGTCCTGTCTCCCTGCTGCAGAGGCCACAGAAGAACAGGGCTTCTGTGGGACTTCCAGTTCCCACCCCTGACCTACTACAAACCTGCGAGAGTGGCTCCTCTACCAGGAAGCCAGGAGATGGTCAGCATGCTTTCTGATCCCCCCGCCCTGCTCTCCTAACACCTTCCACCTGGATTCCTACTACAGTGCAAACTCCTTGAGGTTTCTCTGGTGCTTTACTAGATGCCTGGCACACACTTGAAGCTCAATAAATGTTTGTGGGATGAATAAATTAATAAAGCCTAGCAACCGGCTGGATGGACTTTTTTCCTTCTGGTTATGTCTTCTGCTGTGTATAAGGCACTGAGTAGAGTATGGTCCTTTCAACCAGATGACAAAAGTGGGTCAGATGACATCTTTCAGCACCAAGAAAGAAGACAAAATAAGGGACCAGCCAGAGACGATGGAAGAGAGGTTGGGGCAGGACTCGGAACACCCACTTTCCATTCAGGGAATGAAGCCAAGCATAACGTCAGGCTTAGAACTTGGAAGAGCAAACCCAAGAACACAAAGAGCAAAGTGCAAAGCCAAGGACACCTCCAGGAGCAGAAATCCCCCAGGGCACTGAGATTGAAGCCAAGTGGATCCCACCAAGATCCACCTGGCCTGATGCTTCTAGAGACTGTGTTTAGCACAGTGCTTCCTCTTCAGATGCTACCCCCCACCTCCACCCACCTTGCCATATTATCCCAACATTACCAGGAGCAAAGGCATCATTCTCTGCCTTGATAATGGTTCAGTCACCAAGACAATTTTTCCAGCACTTAGAGAAGACTTTCTCGACTCAGATGAATGGATTGGCCCAGTGCTACATACTGTTAAAGCAGCCCCCATCCCATTAGAGTGTCACAGATTGACACTTCCAGGCAGTGAGCATGGTGGCAGTGACAAACACAAATTCTATTGCCAGACTATCTGGGTTCCAACCGCAGTCATGCCACTAGCGACCTTGAGCAAATGTTATGGTCTCTCCATGCTTCAATTTTCTCTTTGGTAAAATGGGAATGAATAATTACACTGTCAAATAATAAGAAATATATATATATATATATATTTGGGTCTTAGACCCCAGTTCCTGACATGGAAATCCTAAATCCCTTGTCATTTCCCAAGTGAAGGAGTGTCTGACACCGAACTCCTAAGTCCCTTGGGATTTCCTGCATGATGGGAGCATCTTTTGATCTAATGAGGTGATTCTTGGTAGGCCCTGAATGAGGGCTGGTCACTAGAAAGACCAAACCATGATTGGAAGTTTGGAACTTTCAGCCTACCCTCCCTACTCAATCCTCTGAAAAGTGAGTTAATAATCCATCATGCTTACATGATGAAGCCTCCATACAGATCCTGAAAGCATGGGGTTCAGAAGTTGCCGAACACATCACGTACCAGGAAGATGATGTACCCCAAGTCCATGGGGACAGAAGCTCCTGTACCTGGGATCCTCCCAGACCTCACCCTATATATCTCATCACACTGCTCATCTGTGTCCTGTATCATATCCTTCATAATCAACTGCTAAGTGTATTTCCCTGAGTTCTGTGCCATTGCTAGCAAATGACTGAATTCAAGGATGGGTCGTGGGGACCTCACTTTATGGCTAGTCGGTGAGAAGCACAGGGGACAGCTGAGTTTTAGCTCAGCTGCTTAACCTGAGACCTTGGACTGGCCCCTGAAGTGGGGGCAGTGTCATGGGCCTGAGCCCACAACCTGTGGGACCGATGCTGACTGCCAGCAGCTAGGACTAGAACTGAATTGAATTGTGGGGCACCCGGCTAGCATCACAGAATTGGTTGGTATGGAAAAACCCCACACATCTGGCACCTGAAGGATTGTGAGTAGGAGAGTAAAGAACAGTGTGCGTTTCCCAGACAAGTACCACCTCCGAGGTTACTGCGAGGAGTCAAACAGTTAATAGAAATAAAGTGCCAAACGCATCCCTGCAAACACGGCCCATGCTATATAAATGTTTGCCAGTGTAATTTGGAATAAGATGATAGCAAAGACGTTGAAAAAATGTTTCCAAAACGAGTTCAACAGGATAAGCTAAGCAATGACCTTGTTACAAGGTAGGAATGTTTTTAGGGAAATGAACGAAGAGAGGCACTGCGTTACCTAAGCACACTCTTGGTTTGAGTGGATCCCAGCAGCTCTCCCGTCTTGGACGTGTGTCTGGCCCAGGATCTGAAGTAGAGCTAGAGAGAGCTTTCCAAGCACGCGTGCAAAGAAAAACTGCATCCTGAAAGCCACTGCAAGAGAGCACTGATGAGGGCTCACTGAGAAGGCTCAGCCCTACCTTGTATCAGAGATTCCATTTCTTCTTCTATGGAAAGTCACCTTGCCCCACAGGAGAGGCGTGGAACCCCATGAGCAGTAGCTCTGTGCACAGGGAAGGTCTTTCCCTCATGATTACAGCTCAGAATTCGACCTCTCTGGAGTCCTTCGGAGACTCTTTCTCAGCAAACTCAGGAAGCCCGGGTTGGACTGCCCCCCCACCCCCCAAAAAACGTGCTACCTCCAAAATGTGCTTGAAGGAAGGCCTGTCCTTCTGAGAAAGGCCTCGTGATCTCTGTCCCCTCAACCCTCCACTTTCCTGTTTCTCTCCTGGGGAAGTAGCAAGAAACAGTGACGGGGCATACCTCTCAATGAAGGGTTAAGGGGCTCAGGAGTCAGTTGGCTCTTAACAAGACAGCTACCATCAAAGGCCGGGATTTGGCCTTGGGAGACAAGGGGTCGAGTCTTCGCTCAGCTACTTATCCAGCTGTGTGACCTCAGACACAACACTTACTCTTTCTGTTCCTCAGTTTCCTTAACTCTGAATGAGGAGAACACACCAGTTCCTTCCCTACCTCTGCTGCTGGCAGTCGCTGTGGTCCACTGGGAAGGCTGTTCTCCACAGGTCAAGCTCTGTGTAAATACCAGTCATCGTGATAGTCACGTTGCAGTCTAGAAGATCCATCCTTTCCTTAGACTCCTTATTTCCCCTTTAATTTGGAATAAACAAGCATTGAACTAGGTCTGAGTTTTATATCAGAGCTGATTGTGAGGTCTGCAGCTCCTGTGCTGGGCAAGATCCAGGCCAAGGCCCCTGCAGAAGTCCTGGGGGTCCCACTGCCTCTTGAGGACACTTTTTCCAGAGCCTCTAGGTTCTGGCCAGGCACAGTCTCTGAAACACTCCCAGGGAGAGTCACCTTTGGAATATTCTCAGAAGCCAACCCCAACCCAACACCTCTACTGACTGCCATCATGGTCCAAACCACCACCGCCTCTCACCCTGATAGGCAGAAGCCTCCTAATGGGTCCCCCAACCCCCAACCCCCAACCCCGGCCCTGTCAGCCTGCTCTCAACACAGCAGATGGGGCCTTTGAAAATGACAGAGCATATTGCCAGTCTGCTCCAGGGCTTCCCCTGGGTCCCCATCTCATATGGTAAAAGCCACACCTGTGCAGCAGCCTACCAAGCCCTCATCCTGGGCAGCACCTGAGAGCTCTGAATAATGCAGCTACAGAGGGCCACCTCTGGAAACTCTTATCTGATTGGTCTAGGGTATGGGCCTGGCATCAAGATTATTCTAAAGCTCCCTATGAGTTGAATGTGCAGCCAAGTTTGAGAACCACTTGATCTGCTTCCTGTGGCCCCGCTGACCTCATCTCCAACTACCGCCTTCTTGCTCACTCTGTTCCAGCTGCACAGGCCTCCTTTTTCAAACATGCTAAGCACACTTCTACCTCAGGACCTTTGTACCTGCTAGTCCCTTACCTTGAACATTCCCCCCAGGTATCCAAATGGCTCGCTTCCTCATCTCTTCTGGATGTTTGCTCACATTTCACCTTTTTAGTAAAGTCTTTTCCAACTACTTTGCTAAAAATCCAATCCCTCTTCCTATTCCAAGAGTCTCAATTTCCTTCTCCAACTTTCTATTTCTTCATAGCATTTGCTGCCATCTAACATGCTACATATTTGACATTTTTGTTTTGTATATTATGGGTCCCTGCCCATCTAGAATGTAAGCTCTGTGAGGGCAAAGATGTCTGTTTTGTTTACTGCTCTGTCTCTGTGCCTAGACTGTGCTGGCCCATAAGAAGTGCTCAGTAAATATCCTTTTTTTATTTTTTTAAATATTTTATTTATTTATTCATGAGACACAGAGAGAGAGAGGCAGAGACACAGGCAGAGGGAGAAGCAGGCTCCAGGCAGGGAGCCTGACATGGGACTGGATCCTGGGACTCCAGGATTACGCCCTGGGCTGAAGGCAGTGCTAAACAGCTGAGCCACCCGGGCTGCCCAGTAAATATCCTTTAAATGAATATATACTCTTCTAGCCCCTTTTAGATCCTCTGCTGCTCTTTCATCCCTAGAGCTCAGCCAAGTTCCCCATGGGCCAGGGAAAACCATACTCAATTATACAGTATATATCAGGTGCTCAATAAATGTCTATGGAACTAAACTTGTCTCCCTAAGAGAACACAGCCTTCAAACCAAGCAGCAAGATCTTCCCTGAAAACACCAGATATAAGCTCACTGCAGTTTGTAGCTTTAAGAAAAATTTAAAAATAAGGAGAAAGAGGGGGAAAGAAGGCATTGGGGGAGGGGGGACTCACAAAAGTTAATGAGATTTTCTCAGCTGTGGTACGTGCCCACACTTTTAATAATTAGGAGTAATAAAAATTCTAACTGAACCTTAAAGGAACATCTTCTGTAACAAAGAGAGAAGTCAAGACAGACTTCTGTGTCGGGTGTAATGACTTGTTAGCCCTAGAAGATGGAGATACTTTAAATACTAATTTATAGAAAAAAAATAATTGTTCATAAAAATGCAACTAATTGGGTTAAAATGACTTATTAACAGAAACACCAGATGACTCTAGAGCCTGTAAGGAATAAATTAGGTTATTAATCCTCAACATCTATCATGGAAGAAGTCTTCCCCCTGCTTAGCAGATGGAGAAACTGAGGCTCTCAGAGGAGGTAGAAAGTGACTTGTCCAATGAAGGCTGAGGGCACAGACCCTGGCTGAAGCAGGAGAGGCACCCAGGAGTCCAAATGTCCTGTCCTGACTCTGTTTCCGGCACTGTGGTGACCCCATCTCCCCACAGGCAGGTCAACAAGGGCCCAGCCACTGACTCTGCTCACCCACTGGGTCTGAGGTCAGGCAGGGGCCGGTCGAGGGGCAGGCGGTCACTGAGGTAGGCGTTGTAGCCGTAGTACTGGAACTGCTTCAGGGCCATGCGCCGGCCTTCAGGGCTGAGCTCCTGGCCCCAGTGTGCAAACAGAGAGGAGTCTGTGAAGGGCTCAGCCTCTGCCTCCTCAGGCTTGGCAGGAGCCTCTGGAGAAAGAAGGGACAAGGAGACAGCGGGTCAGAGTGCACCCCTGCAAATGTCATGACAACCCTTTTCCCCTCCTTACCAAACCTTGGGTAAAACAATCTTCTCCCCATACTTGGGGGGCTGCGCAGAGGATAGACTGTAATCCCCATGCTTCTTCAAACTCATTTATCCATCCATCCACCCATCCATCCATCCATCCACCCATCCAACAACCACTAGGCACAAGGGATATAGAAATACATCTTACAGGTCTACTGAGCAGCTCATGGATGTGATCCTGATGCCTCATGGCTTCAAGTCAGAACTCCCTCCTTTCCCCACAAGAGATGCTAGCCCTAGCCCTCAAACGGGGCTTCTGCTTCTCTCTCCCAAGATTGTACCCCCACTCCCTGGCAGTCCTGAGCCTGCCCTATACCCAGGCACCCTAGCTGGGGTTCTGGCCCCCTTTCCAGGCTTGCCAGCCCACCTCTCTCTCCATTGTCTGGTCTGCTGTGAGTGGCCTGGTCCCACCAAGTGCCATTCACCTGGCTCCAAGGACCCACAGCCAGACTGCTTCCTGCTGCTTCCAGACTGTGCCTACCAGAATAGAGGACAGCCAAAAAAAATTCCCAGGCACCCACGTGTTCTGGGCACTGCTCATTGGGCTCCCAGTAGATTTGTAGGGGCAGCCCCTACAGCAGGTCAAGAGCTCATGGTTTCCCTGGAGCTTTCTAAGAAAATGAAGGGGGCGTTATTACCTATAAGAGCAGAAGCTTTGGATTCTACAGACATGGATTCAAATAAACCCCCGCTTCACCATTCACTGGCTACGTGGCGTGGCCGCTAGCAAACACTCAAGCTCTCAGATTCCCCCATTTGTAATTCGGGCACACTAATACCTACCCACCTCCCTACCCTCCGCCCAGGATCTGAGAGGATTAGATAAAATAATGTATATACAGCACTTTGGCCAGCATATGTCTCAGAAAAAGTTCACGATAGAAGGAAACTAGTATAGCACTTAGCAAGGGGAGCCTGGTGGGTCATTTGACTTTTTTTTTATTTTTGATTTTTATTATTATTATTTTTTAATGGGGGGTAACAGGTAGGTTTTGCCAGGACACAGGCTGATGGATCAGGACTTTGGAATTCATTCTGAGGTACAGGCAGTCAAGGTTAGAAATCAGAGAAATTGGACAGGGACGCCAAGCCCACTGGACGCTATCCTCTATGCTCACAAAACATGATGTAAGTGAGAGATGGTGCAGGGGCCTGGAATGAGACAGAGACCAGAGGAAGCAGAAGCAGATTAGGGACAGAACAGGTAGGCTTGGGACACTTACCAATGACCGCTCAGCCATCTAGGCAGGCTTGGGACATTTGCCAATATCCCCTCAGCCATCTGTATGAAGCCTGTGGGTGTATACACACCTATGCCAGGTAAAGGTACAGGCTAGAGCCAAGCAAGGAACTAAGGTTCCAGAGTCTTCAAGGTTGGGGAGCTCAGAGCTGCAGACCACAGCTCTTATTACCACCTCCTCTTGGGGGATTCTCATAACAACCAATCTGGGAGAGGAGAAGAGGCCTTCTAATACCCAGGATCCTCCTATCATGGAAGGGGTGCTCTGGGGGAGGAAGCCCCTGTCACTAGAGGGGCACAAAGGCTGTCTTTGAGAGAAGAGGGCTTTTGTGGCTCCCTAAAAATTAGAGAGACCTTGATTCTTTTTTTTTATGAATTTTTTTATTGGTGTTCAATTTGCCAACATATAGCATAACACCCAGTGCTCATCCCATCAAGTGCCACCCTCAGTGCCCGTCACCCCGTCACCCCCCCCGCCCACCTCCCTTTCTACCACCCCTTGTTCATTTCCCAGAGTTAGGAGTCTCTAATGTTCTGTCTCCCTTTCTGATATTTCCCACTCATTTTTTTCTCCTTTCCCCTTTATTCCCTTTCAGTATTTTCTATATTCCCCAAATGAATGAGACCATATAATGTTTGTCCTTCTCCGATTGACTTATTTCACTCAGCATAATACCCTCCAGTTCCATCCATGTCAAAGCAAATGGTGGGTATTTGTCGAGCCCTTGATTCTGAAGCAGAGCAAGTATGCCAATGCCAGAGGCATTAGTGATAGAGATGCCTAATGACGTGTCATCAGGGCTTGGACTCCCAGGTGCTGGGCGAACCCGTGGAAGGCACCTCACCTCTCCTGATCATGTCCTTGGGACGTACCCCAAACTGGAGGTACATCTATCTCTTCAGGATAATCATCATAGCTAACCCCCACTAAGTGCTTTCTACCAGTCAGGCTCTGCTGTGAAGGTTTTTTCCCCCATCAACTCATCACACCCTGTGAGGTGGGGACGATTATCATTTCCACTTTCCAGGTAGTGAAATGAGGCACAGAGAGGATAAGAACCTTGCCCTGACTCACTCAGAAGGAAGTGAAGTAGTGGAGAGTCAACCTTGAGAGGTCTGTCTCCCGAGACGGTGGTCCTGACCATCACACCACCCTGGCTCCACATGACAATGGAGCTGGGATACACATGAGTTCCACAGATAAACATGGCAATTTTCCAATTTTCCTTAAAGATATGGAAGGAAACTCAGATACACAAAACAGATTGGGGTCTAATAGGAGTAAAATCCAAACCAGGTGAGCATTTCTATGACAAATTAAGAGATATGGAGGCTAAAGTTCCATCCCAGAACTCGGGGCACACTTGTTCTCCCCTCTGAGGCATAGGCCAAGGGAAGCACAGGGCTTACAAGATCATAAAAGTCCTTGCTATCTCTACAAAGATGCATGACTCATTCACTTGGAATGTTGAGAGCAGTAAAAATCGAAATCAGTGAGCCAACTGAATCATATAATATTTAAAAGAAATGGAGTTTTACTGCTCTCACCTACCTACCTAAATGGATATTACCAAGTAAAATGAGATCAGTTAATGAAAAAATTATGATTCACAATTAGGCCCGTGTTGCATAAAAATGTATTCTAAACATATTAAAATCCTAGGTTCCACCACATGCTCCTGTCTTCTTGCTCAGCATGGAAATAAACCACAGCAAACTTGAAAGAGGTGGGTCTTGAATGATGTAAGTCAGGGGCACGGCAGGGGCAGGAAGACCTCTTTGCTGAATTCCTGCCCAGAGCCAAGCACCACGCTGGCTGATGTCTTTACCCAAAGTTATCTCTGTCTTGTTCACAGGTGTGGACTCCATGAGGGCAGGGTGACATCTGTCTTGCTCTTTGCCATGGGAGCATCTTGAGAGGAGTTCCATATACCATTTTAAAATAAGTTAGTTGACAAGCACTCCGTAGAGCTTAGTTATTAGACATGAGGAAACCAAATGAAAAGGTTAAATGACCAATCCAAGGTCATCTGGTTTGTCAGGGGCATTGAAGAAAGGTCTGGGTCCCTCCAAACCCCACATTCTTTGCTCTATACCATAAATGGCCAACTATGGTCTGAGGGCCAAATTTGGCCCACTACCTATTTTGTAAATAATGCTTTATTGGAACACAGCCCATCCATCCATGTGCTTACAAATTATCTACAACTGCTTTAGAGCTATAGGGCAGAGTCAGGTATGTGCAAAAGAGCCCATGTGACCTAAAAAATTGAAAATACTTAACGATCTGGTCCATTAAGAAAATGTATGCAGACAACCCTGGTTGTCTTCCATTTGACATCCAAAGGACTGGTTAAGAGTACTGGTTGTGCAGTTACACTCCAGATCTACCATTCGCTGGTTTAGTCTAGCTTACCTGCACTGCCCCTGTTTTCTCATCCAGAAAATGTCATTGATAATAATAGTATCCTTTTCATAGAGCCGGTGTACATATTCCATGAGATGTCCCATGTCAGGAGCTTAGCACAAGGCCTGGCACATAATAAATGTTAGCTACTAAGGAACCACAAAGACCCTCAGCCCCACCAGGGTGCCCTTCCGACAACACCTCTTGAGTTCAGGTGGGGAAGATAAGTGGCCCTGCCCTGAGGTCCCCCGCTCTGAAAGACGTTGCTGCCGCCTAGCCCCCAGAGGAAGGACTTCCATGCCTGCTGCCAACTGGCCAACTCTTAACTGGTCCTAGACACAACGACTACCTTCTCTCTCTGGTAAGAAAGCAGTCCTACACAGTCATCAGCAAAGGAGGACCATCTGACATGTTGGGGTGACGGGCAAAGAGGCTTCAGGGAAGTGCCTAGGCTGGGACCTCTGCAAAAGTCCAGGGGTGTCTGGACACATCCGGTGATGTACCAGACCAAGAGCCATCTGTCACCCTGGGATGAGGTACCTCTCAGGAGCAAATCTAGGCTATACTGGAGTATAACTTTCCCTCCTAGTGTCCAGACCTACTTGGGCACAGTTGGCCAACAGGGGGGACACAGAAGAAGTATATATCCAGCAAGCTCCAAACCCCCCAAGGACGGCTCCTCCTGGCAGAGACTAAGCAGGCACAGTGAACTCAGCCTGGCAGCAGAGCCAGAGTTTAGAGGGTTCTGGATATGGCACAAATCCTTTAATCCCAGCCCATTCTTCACCTAGCCTGGGTGCTTGTCTGGGTGAGACAGGAGAGAGAGAGCAGACTGAGAGCAGACACCGAAAGGCCAGTTCACCAGATAGCCACACACAGGGCCCGATTGGTACCTGCATAACACAGAGGCAGGGGGGCATCCTCCCACCTTCCCTCACTATGAGCTATGTGGCATGGGCAGGTGGGCAGCCCCCAGCAGGATATGAGCAGACCCACAGGCCGGGGGAGACACTACCATGCTATGCCCCTCTGCACCGTATCCCCCAATGGCTACCTGTCTCCTCAGCATGTAAGACCAAGTCCCTACTAACACTTAGAAGGCCCTACACGGCTCCTGGTGACCCAGATTCTGAGAGCTCACACCCTACCACTGCCCCCTGTCCTCTCTACTCCAGCCACAGCGGCCTCTCACCAGACTCACCAGGCACATGTCACCTCAGGGCCTTTGCTCTTGTGTTTTCTTCTACACCTTTATGGCTAACTCCCCTCACTTCCTTTATCTCTTTACTTGGGAGTCATTTTCTCAGCAAAGCCTTTCCTAAACATTCGATCTCAGTGTTCCCTCCACACCCACTAAAGTACTTTTTCTATTTGTCTTACTTATTGTCTTTCCTGACTCAACTGGAGCCCCATGAAGTCACGGATTTGCTCTGTTCTCTGAGGAATGCCCAGTGCTTAGAAGAGTGCCTGTTCTGGCAGATGCTTAATGAATATCAGGAAGACAAATGAATGGAGTAGTAGCAGCATGTCAGGAGAGGAGTCAGTAAGCCCCCGATCCATTAGGGTCCAACTCCTCACATCCTCAGAGGGAGGATGGAGACTGGTGTCCTGTGTCAGCAAGCAGGAGTGTGAAACCAGTAAAGGCCAAGGCAAATTCCATTCGCATGTAGCTAATTTCCTACCCAGTTCACTTATGCAAGGCCATTTGAGATCATTGGTATGCTCTTAGAAGATTCCCAGGGAGTTCCATGGAATGTGGTCATTGGTGGACAACCCCGACTTCTCTCTCAGGACTCCTTGGTAAATCTTTTATATCAGAGAAGTACCTGGAATCTCTCCCAAGCATCCAGAACAGGACCATGCACAGAGGAGCCGCCCCAAAACACATGGGGACAAGAGAGAAGACAGATAAGGAAGGAGGGGGAAAGGCTGTGTCTGTTTCTTGCCTTTTCCTCTTTCTACTCTCACCTGGAAGCACTCAGAATTGGAAAGACCGCACGAAGGCCCAACATCCTAAAAACAAAGGTGCAGAGGACAATGAGGTGGTAAGAGTTAGAGTCTTCAGAAAACTAACCGAAAATGTTTGCTGGGAGTGTCTGAGTCAAACCACAGAGCCTCAGAAAGTCTGAGAGTCTGGTCCCAAAGTTCCTGCAGACATGTGGCTGCCAGCCTTCCTCCAGAGCTTACCTCTGGCTCAGTCTCTAAGGTTCTTGCTACAGAAATCCCCATCAACAAAATCAAGGGGAGGGATCCCTGGGTGGCGCAGCGGTTTGGTTCCTGCCTTTGGCCCAGGGCGCGATCCTGGAGACCCGGGATCAAATCCCACGTCGGGCTCCCGGTGCATGGAGCCTGCTTCTCCCTCTGCCTGTGTCTCTGCCACCCCCCCTCTGTGACTATCATAAATAAATAAAAATTAAAAAAAAAATCAAGGGGAGGATTTCCCTAAGAGGTCACTAACCACCCTACCTTTTAAGAGAAAAGGCACATTCAGGTCTGTGCAAAAATTACATTTCTGACACTGAGAAAGAGGCTGGCTCCTTCCTCCTCTTTGACGTCTCTCAGAGGAACCTGCCTTTTGCTTTGTGGGGGAAACAAAACCTCTGGCTCAGGGAAAGACCATTCCTGCTCATCCCTAGAATGCCCTTCTTGGCCAGCATCTGGGAAATGCTCCTCTGTCAGCTTTATCCCAAAGGGCTCCCCATGGCTGCATCTCCTGCATTGCTCAGCTTTGGGAGTCACTGTCAGCTTTGCCCCAGAGGGAGCCAACTCTTCTTATTAGACAATCAACAAGTATTCAAGCAAGTCTATTCTGCACCAGGCCTATTGCTGGGCATTGGAAATACAAGGCTACTCAGACTTGTTGCCTACCCTCAAGCAGCATACAGTCTAGTGGAAAAGCCAGTTATATAGAGAATATGATCAACATATAGAGAATGTGATCGATGCTCCAGAGTGTATAATGTGCCACTGGGTAACCAAAGAGGGAAGAGGCACATGCCGGGAAGGCCTCCCAGAGGAGAGGATGCTCCAGTTAGACATGAAGAGTAAGTGAGATTCACAAGCTCACTCTGAAGAAGGGCACTGCTAGGGCAGGACCAACAGGATCAAAGATGCAGAAGCAGGAGAGAGCACAGCGTGGGGACTCACGGCCTTGAACAGATGGCTATCCACAGCTGAAACCAGGGAAGAAGAACCAGAGCTGCTGGGGCCTCAGTCGACCTGGAACAGCGGGATGTATAGAACCATAATGAGAATGGCAAGTCTGAAAGGCCAGGTCTGGCCATATCATTTGGAAATAATCTATAAGCCTGTAAGCACATATGGCAAAGCCCAACACACTAACCATCACCAAAGTACTGTCTCCAGTGGCAAAATGCATTATTTGTGGTCCAGGGAGGAGCAAAACTGCAGGCCAGTCTTGGGTGTCTTTACAAACCGTCTGCCCCTTGAGCTGATCCCTTGTACGCTGTACCCCCGTTCCATTGTGCTGCCCCTGCCAGGTGGTGAGGCCAGGCCGTCACAGTGGCCTGGGATGTAGGGCCTACCCTTCCCATCACAGAGAAGAGGAGACTGTAGCCCAGAGACATGTCCCCAGCCTGCCTCCATGTTCTGAGCCAAGACACACTGGTGTGAAGACTGTGGAAACTTCAGGCCCTGAGAGACTTCCCAGCCAGTCTGCGCGGTTCACTGCAACGTTAAACCACTGGAATACTTCCACAGCGCTGGAGTCCCTCCGGTTGGCCTTGCTACCCCAGCTGCTCTGGCTCTCTTCTTGGAATATTCCAGCAACTACAAGGTATATACCTGATCTGGCCAGCAGTCCCAGGGCCTGGCCTCGCACTGCAGCCAGTGTTCATGCCCGTGTCTAGCTGGTTACAGTATATTTTGACAATCACTTGCTCTGAACCCTTCCTAGGAGGCCCCCTGTGAATAAGAATCCCAGAGAACTTTGACTCGGCTCAGCTGCTTCCCCATGTTAATGCCCAGTTCTCATTGTGCCTGACCTGTTTTCTGGAAAGTTCTACTCGTGATCACATGGGGCATCGAGAATCGCCACATTATGGTCTCAGAGATATGCCCGCAGTGCCCCACTAATGAGAGCGGAGAATTACAGATACACGTCCTGACAGCCTCTATGCTAATTCACAGAGACAGGAGGGAAGTGGGGCAAGAATGGGGCACTTATGAGGCTTTGAGCAATTAAAGCAACAAAAGCCATGGCTCTGAGGGTTGTGCACAGGGGTACCCGCCAGCACCAGGAGTACATCTGGAGACTCTGCCAAGGCTTTCGAAGCTCCTGAAGCCACTGATGCTGGAAGCAGAGAGAATGCTTCCAGCGTGAGGGCCACTGCTTGGGTGAGCAGCCCAAATGAGGGCCTGCCCAGCAGCTTTCACTCCAGGGTCTTGGCGGTGCGGAGACCACACAATGGAGTGGAAAGAAAATGGCTTTTGGAGTGAAGCAGCCATGGTGCTGCTGCCCAGCCCCGTCCACTTCTGACTGCCTGTCCCCTCCAGGACCGCATTCCTGGCGATCCCCATCTTTAGGAGCCATGTAGCCAGTTCCTGCTGTGCACTTTACTCCCAGGCACTGGGAGCTCTTTGGAGAAGCTGCAGGAGAGGCTAAGCCCTGACCTCCCCAACACCCATCTCTGTTCCTTGGATTTGGGGATAAATCCTAAAATAGCAGGGGAGGGGGTCACATCACACAGTTGCTGCTGGAGGCCCAAGTGATCTAGAGCTCCCACCGCAGGGCTGGGCGGCAGTACTGGTGGAAGCCTGTGGAGGGGAGACAGAGCCACTGGGAACTGAGCTCACATCACTTGGGACCCCTCAGCCCACTGCCTGCGCTGAGCCACGTCTCCATGGGAAGCAGCAGCTCGGCTTCTAGGGCTTCTAGAGCCTCTCTTCGGTCACCTTTAGCGATATCTTCCCAGGAAAGGGGTGGAACCTTCTTGTTTCTTGTGGTTTTACTCAATTTACTATATGTTCCTCTTTCTGGCAGGGTCAAGAAGGCTTCTTTGAGAGTGTGTGGGGAGGGGCCTAGCTTGTGCCCGCAGCTAGTCCTATAGCCACTGCTATTTGTGTTTCTGCCCTCAGGCCATGCTCAGAGCCAAAGGTTTGGGTGTTTAGTGCTGAGATCCAGAACCCAGTAATGAGGAGGCAGGGAGAAAGTGGAACAGACCGGCAGGCCCCTGTCCCGGGTAGCTGCCTGCTGCGGGCACTAGAACCTGTGTATGAGGTTTATCTAGGGGACAGGCATAGATGGTCCTGTCCCCTGGTCCTCCTCCAGGAGTGGAGAAGTGTTCTGAGATGAAGAGACACTTTCCAGGAGTGTTCTGGAGATTCTTCTCTCTCCACTCCTGGGGTGCTGTTCAGTCTCTCTGGACAAGGCCTGCAGCCTGGACCTTCAAGCCTCTGTCTTCTCCCATAAAATGGGAACAACCTTTCAAGCTGCTGTGTAGAGTCAGTATGAAGTCAGCCTTCGGAAGGATGAAGGTGAAGCATTAAATAATGGACTTTGCCTTGCCGAATATCCCAGATAAGAACTCTTAGAGGATGTTTCCTTTTCTTCCACTCCATTTATTTTTTTTCTTAACAGCTTTATTGGGGTATAATTTATATACCATAAAATTCACCCATTTCAAATGTGCAATTCAATGATTTTTAGAAAAATTTTCTTCTACGCTTGAGATGCCTTGTTGCAAGTTTTATTGGGGGCTAAAAAGAAAAGGCTAATTGGATATTCAAGAAGGTACATTTTTCTTGTAGGCTTTCAGCAAACTCCTGCCTGCTGGCTTCCTGCTGGTGAGAAGTCACTGTTATTCCTACTAAAGAGCCTAGTGTTTGGGCCTCGCCAGAGCAGCCCAGGCCGGTCCCATCAGGACCCAGCATCCCAATACTACTGCTGAGGCCGAATTTGCTCCTGCGACACAAGGATGGTTGGCACATTGAATAGCAGGCCAGTCCCGGCTGCCTGCAGCTGGCCTTCTGCTGTGCCATCTCCACAGCCTGGGATATGTGTCTCATTTCCCTTCTCTTCCCTTCCAGCATCCAGCCCAGAGGTCACAGCCAGCCCCTGTGTGCAGGCCCAGCCACAGCAAGGTGCTGAGAGCTTGGGGAAAGAGGTAGCCAGAGGACCAGGAGGCCTCAGCCCGCTCTCACCTCCAAAACTGGGCAAATCTGCTACTCCTTGGGCCCCCCCTCTCTTCTTTAAGATGGACCCAGTGTTTGGGTTTTATTTGGAGAAGAAAGGAGAACTTTAGCACATCATTGTGGTGCTTTCCTTATCCTGGAAAAACAACACACTGTGCTGCTACCGGGGCTTCCCAAGGGGATATTTTCAGATTTTTTAAACACCCTTTGATGTGCTCAGAGCCCTAATAATAAGGAAATAAAGTATTCTCCATAAGGTATTTCCCCTCTCTGTGCTTCTAGGGGTGCATTAGAATTCATGCTAAAGGTCTTTTGCCAGCAGCCCTCACAATTAGGCTTTCTATTCTAGGGATCCTCAGAACTGCTAAAAGAAAGAAGTGAAATCTGACAAGAAAAAGCTTGGAGCTAATCAGAAGAAAGGAGCCCTGACAGTCTCAGGTCTGACACCATTAAAATCTTCTGCTCGACGACTTTATTCATCGTGGCAAAGGCAAATCTGGGAGATCTTCCTCTGACACCTGAAGGAGATTGTGGGGAAAGTGTGAGGCTTCTCCAGAATGCTTCATTATCAGGCAGTGCTGGGGATTGCTCTGCAAGGGCCTCTTCCTGCAGGGGCTCTGGAGTCAGCTGGGTGACCTTGGTCAAGCTGGGTGACCTTGGTCAAGCTCCTGAGCCTGTCTGAACCTGAGCTTGCTCATCTGTTTGTTTTTTTTTTTTAAAGATTTTATTTATTCATGAGAGACAGAGAGAGAGAGGGGCAGAGAGAGGCAGAGACACAGGCAGAGGAGAAGCAGGCTCCACGCAGGGAGCCCAATGTGGGACTCGATCTCGGGTCTCCAGGATCATGCCCTGGGCTGAAGGTGGCTCTAAACCACTGGGCCACCTGGGCTTCCCCTGCTCATCTGTTTAATGGGGATTATGATATCTACCTCCAGCTCCCGGCAGAGATTAAGTGTGGTGGTGGCCGTCAGTAAAGTGTTTGGCCAACCATCAGATGCCGGGTAACTGGATTAGCTTCCTGTCATCAGGATGACTGAGCGGTCTAAGGCGCTGCACTCAGGATCAGTTTCCTGTGGCTGCTTTAACAAATGAGCACAAATGTAGTGGCTGAAGGCAACACAAACGTATTATCTTGCAGCTCTGGAGACCAGGAGCCTGACAAGGGTGTCTCTGATATAAAACCAAGGCGTTGGCAGCCTGCATTCCATTCCAAATATTCTAAGGGAGGATCTGTTTCCCTGGATTCCTGCATCTTTGAATCCTCTCCAGCTTCCAGGGGCCGCCCACCTTCCATGGCTCACCGCCCTCTTACTCCAAGGCCGCTGCCAACAACAGTGGCTGGTGTCCTCTTCGTGTGGCATCAATCACTCTGACTCTCTCTCTTCTGATCCCCTTTTCCACTTCTAAGGAGTCTGAGATTACATCGGGCCCACCTGGATCATCTGGGATGCTCCCCTATTTTGAAGTCAGCTGATTAACAACCTCCATTCCACCTGCAACCTTAATTCCCCACTGCCATGTAAGGTAACAGATTCACAGGTTCCAGAGATTACTAGCACACGCACACCTTTTGAGGGGAGGTGGTCGTTCTTCTGCCCGCCCCAGTAAGAGTTCCATCACGGTGGGTTTCACCATCATCGATAAAAAGAAGATTCCAATACCTTGCCCTTAGGGTTGTAGGAGGCAAAGGAATGACACCTAACATTTGTTGAGCTCAACCATATGCCAGCACGGATCTCAGCACAGCATTTGCCCATCCCTGACACTCCAGTGAAACTGCACATGGGGATGTGACCAGGGTTATCAGGGCAGGACCGACAGCCAGGTCCTCCAAAGGAGCAGGTGCACATGGCCATGAGCTATGCAGGGGCCTTATCCCTGACCTTGAAGCCACCTTGGCACTGCCTCCCTCACACACCAGCCAATGAACAACAAAGGAGAGCCGCAGACGGTGCAAAGCAGGTACTGTGGCAGTCACCATTCTGCATGGGGAAGAATCCCCACTGGCTCTGATTGAGGCATCCCAGGTTCCAAATGGCTCCTGACCATTGGTCTTGCTTCCTCCTGCTGTGCTTTGGACTGGGAACTGGCATTTGGCTACCCAAAATTCTGGCATTCAAAACTCCCTAAAGAGAAGAAAAAGACTCCTAACTTCGGGAAACGAACTAGGGGTGGTGGAAGGGGAGGAGGGTGGGGAGTGGGGGTGAATGGGCGACGGGCACTGAGGGGGGCACTTGACGGGATGAGCACTGGGTGTTATTCTGTATGTTGGTAAATTGAACACCAATAAAAAATTAATTTATTAAAAAAAAACTCCCTAAAGCTGCAGTTCTTTTGTTTTTTTTGGGGGGGGGGGCGGGTCCTCATCTGAGAATCTAATGAAACCTATGACCACCCCCCAGAAAATGTACACTGATACATGCACAGGACAATCTGCCTTCAGTTTCATGGCAGCCTTGAGTGGTAGTATGATGCAAAGCAGGGGTTGGCAAACTTTTTTCTTTAAAGGACCAGGAGTCACTATTTCGGGCTTATGGGCCACGTGGCCTCAGTCACAACCACTCTGCTCTGCTGTGTTAGGGAGAAAGCAGGTGCTATGTAAATGAGGGGGTGTGGCTGTGCGCCAAGAAAACTGTTCATAATCACAGGCAGCAGGTCACATGTGGCCTGTGGGCTGCAGTTTGCCAAACCTTGGAGTGGTCATAGCACAGACCGTGGATCCTGGCTGCTTCATCTACTAGATGGAGGACACTTAACCGCTCTGAGCCTTGGGTTTCTCACTTGTAAATGAGGATAACAATACCTACTTCATAGGGTTGTAGTAAGGAAAGTAGGAGTATATCTGCATCAAGCACTCAGAACGGTGCCTAGCACCTAGTAAGCTCAGTCAAGCATCGGCTGGGGTCTGTTGGCTGGTCAAGAGCCTCTGCCTCCAGGAAGCTGGCTTTCATACACCTCTCTAGCTCCTCTGAGTCTCTGGTATCTGCCTCATGGGACACAACCCTAGCCCACCTGGCCAGGGCTCAGTGAGGCCTCACTCAGCCCCACTGGGAAGGACAAAACACAATTATGATTTGGAATGTTTAAGTCCCTGCAAATGGGATGCTGAGCAAGGCCAGGGAGAGAGAGAAATCAGGCCCCATGCCCTGCAGGGGCCGGGAGCTGGCAATGGTTAGGAGAAAGCAGCCCCCACAGGTGGGCTAGGATTCAGGAAGGTGGCAAATCCTAGCAAAGAACTAGAGAATGAGCCAGGGGCCTAGGAAGAAGCATCATTATTTCTGTCTGGCTGGCATGGCAGGTGAGGGACGGGAATTCATCGGACTCTGGGAGACCATTCCAGACACTATATGTCGACCTCTCATAGCCAGCCAGACCCCATGCGTTCTCCAGAACCAGAGCTGGAGCCGGAGCCGAGCCTGCACAGGGTGGAGTCTGGGCCCAGGTGTGGCCGAGCTCACCACTGAGGGGCCAGGCAGGCAGCGGCAGCCGGAGCCCAGCATGTGCTGGAAACACACTCCGGGAAATGCAAGAGGACGTGATTAGAAATTATGCAGAATGAAAGCTTCCATTAAAGGTCCGAGCCTTTATGCTCTAAGCCAACCATATAAAGAACATGTGAAAAACTCACTTTAAGGAGTGACAAATGTGTGTATCTTAGGAACCAGGATTTATAGGTGCCATTATGTGCTACTTTAAAACAACCCTTTAAACCTAGAATCCTGCCTAGGAGATATAATGAACTCTGAAGCACATGCCATCATTTTTTTTTCCCTCAGAGCTGACAGCCTGGAGCTGAGCACCCGGACTTCTAAATATACACCTCACTGTTCACACATAAAACACAGTGTTTCCACACATCAATTTCTTGGAATGAACTAGCTGGCCGACCCTGATGATGTTCAAGTGGCATGCTTCTCCCGGCACAGATGTAGCGATGGGAAAACCTGGGCTCAGCTGGGATGAAACGTGACCCTTCGCACTAGGACAGTCTGCAGCCCGACCCACCAGCCCATCACCGGATGCCTGCAGTGGCACCTCCTAGGTGCTGGGACGGGTTGCAGAGAAGTCCCGGCTTTGGGAAGCCTGCAGCAGGAAGGAAGCTGGGAAGGGTGTGTGTACCTCTCCTCTAATATCACTCTACCCTCCCCTCCTCTCCCGTCTCAGCCTCTCCACAGAAGCATCTTCTGGTGGTAGGGGAGCAGCCCTGTGCTGGAACGCAGTGGCTCCCAATGTCAGTGAGCAGCAGGCTTACCCAGAGGGCTGGTGAAATCACAGATGAGGTGATCACTGGGCCCCACCCCGGGAGTCGCTAACTCAGCAGGTCTGGGGTAGAACTTGAGAATATGAATATACATTTCTAACAGGTTCCCAGGGGATCCCGAGGCTGCTGCTTGGGAGCCTGCTCTGGGAACCAGGCTATAGAGGTGATTGGAGTCCCAGGCCTCCTTCTAGTCTGGCTCTGCGGCTCGTACCCTCCATACGTGGGCAAGTCCCCCTTCTCTTTACCTGTTTTCTCCTGGGTAAATGCAAGGGGTTGGGACAAGATGAGCTCAGGCCCTTCAAATACAGTGATTCTAGGGTGCTCCAGATCACACATTCTGGCTCACACAGGGACTGGTTGCTTCCACTTAGAAGCAGAATGGTGAAGGGAACCTTTATACCTCTAGTTCAACTCTTGACTTTATAAATAAAGTCCAGCAAGGTTAAATGACTTGGCCGAGGTCACACAGATAGGTAGCAGCTGATTCTTAGACTGGAAAAGGAGAAAGCCCCCGAATGCCCTCATTCCTTGTTTAGTGCTCCCTCTGCCACCCATGAGGATTCTGCTACATGGCTCTGGGAAAAGGCAACCTGCTTGACCAATAAGTGTTTCCAGTACCTCGGAGGCATCCAAACCCTAGAGCCTGAGCCTTGTGCAAATCAGCGAATCCCTCTACAGAGACTCCTCACCGATGCTGGTGTCTGGATCTAGAGCTACAGAAACACCTGCAACCCATATGTCAGGCCAGCAGAAAGCTCAGAGGTGCTCTGCAGGTGTGGAGGGAGAGGACATTAATCATGAGATCCAGGGACCATTAAACCAGGCTCCCAGAGGAGGGAGAATTCCTGGTTTGCTCAGTTTTTACCAGCTGTATCCTTGCACATGGGCACACACACACACACACACACACACACACACACACACACAGACTCACACACAGTCACAGAAGGTCACAGCAGCCGACAAAGGCTGTTCTGAAAACAGATTCTTCTAGTCCCAAGTGGCTGCTCACCACATATAGCAAGACCATTAAAAATGTGTCATTTCAAAGACAAGAGAACACTTGTAAAAACAAACTTTCAAGAAGAAATATTATGGGGCTCCACTCTGGTTAAACAGCCCCCATCTGAGTCCTTCAGTACAATTTATAGCAGAGCAGGATCTCAGGAGCGAGGGTGTTTCTGGGTTCAGTCTGTTCACAGGTTCCTGGGTGCCCAGGCTAGGGAGGTCCCAGGGCTGGTTGCATCATCACTTCCAGCAGCTATTGGCTTGCTCGACATCTTTTCATTATTGTCCTCAGCCATGAATCTCCTAGCCCTGGCAGCTGTGCCTGTATTTCAGTGAAGAGAAGTGGGTTTCTCCTTCGAGAAAGTTAACACATAGGTCCTCCCAAACCCAAACCCCTGCAGGACCCAGAAAGGCTTTGAATCTACGTCAAAAGAGCCATCAAAGAAAATAGGCCATTTTCAAACAAAATCCATTTCTCGAGCATGACGGTAAAAATATTTATCACATGAAAGATGTGAAAACCTTTATGATGTCTCAATGCTCTGTATTATGAATGCAGCATGTGTCCGGCGGAATGTGTGCAAAAAAACCAGTCATGCCTATGATTTTGATAGTGGGAAAAATTAGTCTTTTCCATCTGGCAAATTCTTAATTTACCAAACCAGTTGTGCTGTATGGGCATATGAGGCAAAGGAAAGAAGTGAGCCCAGCATTCCTGCCAGACAAAATAAGCAAAGGACTTGGACAAAGAAACTCAACACATCCCGGCCACAGGGAATAGGGGTCCCATGTTTATCTCTCTCTGTGAGCTATGGCTTTGGATGGCATCCACTCATACCTCACACACAAGGTTACACAAGGCACTTCACTGGGCCTCAGGATTACACACAGGGTCTGAAAAAGTTCTTCAGGGAATTTCATAATCATGAGTGTTTCCCCGACCAAGGGATTTTCAAAGTGCATGACAAAGCTCAATTCTATGTCCCAGAAAGGATGGTGAGCGGGCAAGCCAAGTCTCCTGGGCTTAGATCCGAGGATAAGAACTCTATTCAGAGACTGTGTGGCCCAAAAGTTCGACCTCTTTCTTACGCCTTGAGGTTCACGGATGACCAGAGAGGGCACTCAGAAGCTCAGCCTCTCATGTGCCCATGAGCATGTCTTTCTCTTCAGAAAAGAAAGGCCCCCTAGTTCTAATGCCCTTTCTTTCTGGGTGGGTGGCTCAAACAGAAGCTCCATGACAGGTCCTAACACATTGACAAAAGACACATTAGCTTGCCCGACCTTTTCTGGGTACCCACAGAGAAGCAAAAATTAAACTCCATGCATTTGTGTAGTTACGAATGAAAAGTAACCTATCCAACTAATTTGCATCAAGATGCTACTGTGCAGAGAGACAACCTAGCCTAGTGATGAAGTACAAGGACTCTGAGCCACACTGCCAGAGTTTGGAACATGGCATCCTGACTTACTAGCTGTGCGGCCTTGTGCAAATCACTTAACCCCTATGGACCTCAGCTTCCTAATGTAGGAAATTGGGGATAATCATAACACCTGCTTCCTTGTGGGGTTATTGTGAGGACTGAGTAAATTAACAAAAGAATCTCTTGCATTCTATGTGCTACATAATTGTTGGCAACTGTTACTATTATTATGGGTCAGGCATTCTGCTGAGCGCTAGGGATAAAATTGTAAACAGAAACAGTGAGGAGTTGTTGGGATGGCTACTTAACACCTCTGTGTCTTACCTACTAGTGTCCCTACCAGTGTCTGGTTCACAGGGTAACTTAGAACACAAGGCTCCTCTACCCTCCCTAAAAGGATGGAGGGACCCAGGGCCCACTGGTATCTGGGGATGAAGGGCCTTGGGATACCCAAGAAAGGTCTGTCTCTGCTCTTGGCTCTCTACCCCATTCCTGCTAAAGTCAGGGGAGGAAGAAAAGTCAGGAAAAGCCATATGGATGTAAAGGAGCCTAATGCCATAATGTGAGGGTCTCTGTATCCAGACTGATCACCTTGGGTTGGGGAATTGTGTGAACAGGTGGCAATGTTTTCCTGCCAGGCTGGTCACTCTGTGCAGACCAGGTCAAGGAAAGACAGATCCCCATCCTATAGGTCAGTCAGTCTGCAGGGAGACACCAAAGATTCCTCCCGGCTTGGGGGGTGATCCACCAGGCTGCCCTCTGCTCCTGAGGATCATAACCCAGTGGCCATGGCACCTTGGCAATCACAGAAACAGCTCGGGCAGATGGCCTGCATGAACCAGAGTGGCCTGAAGGTGACAAGCCTCTCCACTATTGGAAGTGATCAAGTGGAAGCCTCTAGAACCTCTCGCACACATATAACATCATCTTGTACAAGACATATCATGGTTAGCTCCCTGGCAAAGTCAGCCCCATGCTAACCTCTTCACCTCTGCAGGCCCCAGTAGGAGGAATGTTACTGCTGCCCATGTGCTGGGCACTAAACTCTCTCAAGGGGAGGCTCACCCGGCCTAGCAGTCATGCCTTCCTGAGCCCTCCTCTCCATGCAGTGCTCACCAGCTCAGTGCAGAACCCAGAGGGTAGAAGGTTCCCCAATACATATGTGAGGCAAAGCTGGAGCCTGAAAGGACCACAGGAACACATCCATCTAGACCAGCTCTTGGCCTCTACGGCTCATAACTCACAATAAGACCCATATGTCATGTTACACAGTCCACCCATGCAGACTGGCATTAGGAAAATCACAAGTTACAGAGCCATCTTTAGTCTTACTCTGTGGGACTGATTCTGGTATATTCTATGTTATTCTGTTAAGAAGGAATGCTGGTCATGACCTAGGAAACTGATTCTATGACCTACAAATGAGTTGGGACTCACATTTTTAAAAATATGAATCTAGATCAATGGGTTGTGACCTTTTAGAAACCAATGCTCCCTTTACATAAGTGTTAAAATCACCACCCTCCTTTCTTATTATGTGAAATTTGAAACAGAATGATTAAATATCCCAATTAAAAACAAATAAAAGCAATGGGCATTTGGAACATGCTTTTTCAATATATGCATGCCACCTAACCCGACTGTCCCAAGATTTTGATCCAGATTCCTCCACCGAAGGAGAAAAGGTGCTCTCCCCACTGAAAATAGCTTAGGACAGTGGTTTCTAAGAGCTTCCAAGAGCCCCTTGAGGAGGGTGGACCCTATTGGGGGTGTGGGAGGTCTGAAGTGGCTCTTTCCCCTTTTCCCACTACAGCTGTAATTTAGACTGTTTACATACTAAAATTTTGCATAGGGAACCCTTTAGAGAAAGGTCAATGGCTAAAGAAGATGATTTAAACTCCACAAACTGGTGAGTTAATCCATGTCATTTTGCAGGGGAAAGAAGGAGGCCAAGTCATTCATTCTATAAGGAACGTTCCGAGACTTGCTGAAGATGGCACAGAAAGGCAAAGTTGGGGCTAAAGTGAGTGTGGTGGGAGACACAGGACAGGAAGTAAAACCTGGGCAGTCACTCCCCAACCTTTAAACTATTTCAAAAAAGCTTAGCAATAAGGACACACACAGATCAATGAAGGAGCCCAATTCCTTGACTATGGGTTAGATTTTTGGAAGACTCAGGGTGGAAAAAGTCTCCCCTACTGGGAGTCAAGAGCCTTCCTTAACAGCTACATGTCTTTGACTAATAAAAGATGGGAAATAAACTGATCATCTTTGAACAGAGGCAGTGTGTTTGGAGGAGAGCATCTTTTTAACCTGAGGTCCTAGAAAGGTCCTCAGGAGGCAAGAAAACAGCTATTTCTTTGTGTTTCCACCAGCCAAGTGTGCTACCTGTGCTCATGGTGGAGTGGGGAGGGGGGCTCTGTTAATACACTGAGACTACAGAAGCCAATGCTGAGTGTGAAGCTCATGGCTCTCTAGCACCTGCTACATCAGGTGCTCTGCCCTAAGGGAGATCACCTACCACTTGATCATCAGAACCATCCCAGAACTACTGGTTCTGGTTGTAGCTGCTGCCCTCTTGTTCCTTCAGATGGGCTTTTCTGACCCAGAGCCAGACAAGAGAGGCAAGACAACAGATGGTCTTCTTGGGGCTTCCAGCAAACTCCTCCCAACACAGCAGAGGCTGCCATGCTGATCTGATGGCCAGACAGAGGCCATATCCTAGCTTGAGACCAAGTCCCAGCTAGCTGTAAATGTCTCCGAGGGTTGGAGTCAGCCCAAGAGACATACCTGCACATATTCTTATACATGCAGGGTACAGACAGGCGCCACCCCTGAGGCCACAGCTTACCCTGAGTTCCTAGCCCTGGCTGTATGTATGTTAAAGCCACCTGGAGAGAAAAAGAAAAAAAAAAAAAAGCACAACAAGCCTATTGATGCCCAGGCTCTACCCTAGACTGACCAAATCAGAATATCTGGAGATGTCATCCAAGATTTTTTTTTGTTGTTTTTTGTTTTTGTTTTGCTTTATTGCCTTGTCTTTCCAGGTGATTCCAATAAGCAGCCAAGACTTAGAATCACTAGGATGGGAAAATGATTTACAAAATTCAGTGTATACATAAGAATCCATCTGGAAAGTCTGGTAAAAAATACAGATGCATCCCAAGATGGCCCATCCCCAGAGATTCTGGAGCAGAAGGTCTGGGACAGGCACAAGAAATTGGCTCCCCCCTGATCAACAGAACTTCATGTCAGTCCAAACCATCACAAATCTCAAACAACAAGCAACCCTGAATGTTTTATCCCCTGACCCAATACCATCATCCCTTTATGTACCATCAATGATTTATTGGACAAATACTATGCCTTCTCTCTGATGTAGTAGTATATTATCATACCCCCTTTCATACAGCCTTTTGGAAGCTTCATCACTGATGACTGCAAAGTCTATTTTCCTCATTTGGGCATCATGATGTCTCATTTTCCCAATGTGAGTATCAAATGGCCCTTTTTCCACAAGGCAAATGATAGAGGATTCTTTGATATACTCACGAGCCGGGGGAGAAAAAGCAGGTCTGTCAAGGACCTGGGCTGCAATGGCCCTCAGCCCCTGACTGATAAGCTCAATCCTCCTTCCTTCCTGCCATGCAGTTTTATAAATAGCCATTTATAGTTTTATAAAAAGTTTACTAAATATTTCTAAAACAACAGACTTGTTTTAAGATTCTGAGTCTTTTCTCTATGCCACAAACTCTTTAGGTGCTTGATTCAGTGTTCCTTAGAACACACTTTGAGAAACAGGGCAGCTGAGGCTAGGCTGCAGGGAGGATGCTGGGAGATAAAAGCAGGCCCAGGTTGGGGGATGCCGGACCTCACAGCCTCCTCACTGAGCTGCATTTCCCTGAGGCATCTGTAGGCAGGATTCTTAGGACTGGAGGCTTTTTCACACAGGAACCCCAGGAATCAAAGGACACTTCACTTTAAGAATGTCCAGCTTTTGGGGCACCTGGGTGGCTTAGTGGTTGAGCATCTGCCTTTGGCTCAGGACATGATCCCGGGGTCCTGGGATCGAGTCCCATGTTGGGCTCCCCACCAGGACCCTGCTTCTCCTTCTGCCTGTGTCTCTGCCCCCCCTCTGTCTCTCATGAATAAATAAATAAAATCTTTAAAAAAAAAAAAAAGAATGTCCGGCTTAGTGAACAGCTATTACTGACAGTGTGGCAGATCCCACCGGTGTTATAACGGGGAAAGGTTTCCAACTACTGCAGGAGGGAAACCCAGATGAGGCCGACAGGCTCCCTGCCTTCAGTGACCTCACACTCTAGTAGGCGGTAGACCAGCGAACAGGTGTATCACCATCACCCTGGGCGGCCTCGCAGGCCGGCTGGATGGATGAACGGTCAGACAGACAGATGGTCATCCTGCTGAAGCCAGGGTTTGGTAGGAAGAGTTTCAGGCACCACTGCTACCTCTTGATATGGGCCAGCAGAACCCCGCACTTTCTATGTCACTGCGAATGAGCCAGCTCTGAGGATTTTATTTCTTGGATCCCAGGAGCCAGAAAAAGCAGTCGGAGTTGCTATAAACACAAAGGAGCAAGTCTGCTTTCTTGCCTTTGTGAATATCTCAGACAGTGCGGAGCTAATGAAGGCCCCAAACCATGGTCCCAGACTGTTCCTAGGGACTTCACAGAGGGAGTAGATGAAAGGCACCAGGACATCTCTGAAAATCTGTCCCTCATTATAAGCGGTTCAATGCCTCAAGGCAACATGCAGTCTCCACTGTATCCATCTGCAGCTTCCCCTTCATCAGTGGCCCAGACTGTTCTGGGTAGTGGTTCCTACCCAGAGAGGAGAGGTCCTCGGAGGCAGGTGAGGCAGCACTTGCCCTCCAGCATCGCAGAGATCAGGTCCTCTGCATCACCCACCCATCAGCAACAGCCACTTGGTGTGGGAGCCCAGAAAAGTGGTCAAGAGTGTGGGCTCTGGATTTAACACACAAGGGCTCTACCTATAGTCTCTGTGACTTTTGTGCAAGTTCCTGAATCTCTCCTTAGCACCCTGGCTTACTTGGCTGTAAAAAGGGGATTTAAAAAAAAAAAAAAAACCTACCTCCGAAGTGTTGGGAAGAGTACATGAAATATTTCATGTAAAGTGCTGTCAATGCCTGGGACATGGGAAGCATCCAATCTATGTTATCTTGTAGTGGTACAACTGAGGTCACCATTGCTCTATGGAATGGATGCAGCACAAAACACAGAAAGACCAAGGGCTGAGACACCAAACTGCAAGGGCCTGTTCTGAGCTGTACTAGATGCATGACCTTGCACGCCTAACCTCTCTGAGCCTCAGTCTCCTCATCTCTGAGATGGATATGATAATGGCATGTGCCCTCTGCCACACAGGATTTGCATATGTGTTGAACACTATTTTTGTGCCAGTTTTATTATCAGCATATCTAGAATAGTCTCTTTGTGCCCCTCAGCCTGGTGCAGGAGTGGCTTATCTGATCCTTCAGCAGAGCTAATAGGACAGGAGCCCCCTGCAACAGTGAGGCCCTCTCCCCAACAACACCTGAGGGATCTTGTTCTACAGATAACCAAGGAACTCGAAGATCCACTCAGAGCTCATCTAAAAGCTGGGTTTTGTTAACCAGCAGGACTAGGAGGAGTGCCCCAGAGGGAAGCTTGCTGAATGCATTGCCAGGATCGTGTCTTTTATAAGGTCCAATACCAAACTCTAAGGTGGGAATGGGGTCAAGTAAGGTCTAGCTGAAGGTCCTTGTCCTTGGGGGAGCATTCTTTGATCTCCCAACTCCTCGTTCGCCTCTTGAAACTCAGTACACTGGCTGTATACAGCAGTCTGTGTCTTGTTGGCCAGCCTCTGTTTCTCATGTTTCTGTCCTGGCCCATCAAAGGGAACTTTTAGCTTCTCAGAAGATGGGAAGAAGTCCGCACTTCTCCATACATCTTACTTCCTATCACTAGGATTTGAAGAAGGCACTATCCTCCACACAGTGTGCTGGGTAAGTGACCACCTGCTAGACCCATCATTCCTCTGGTCTAGGCTTGGGACCATGACAGGATGAGTATTTCCTGTCAAAACTTTGACCTTTTGATCTTTATCTGACTCCCTTCTACCACGTGGCTGCTTGAGGTGTTGGCAGACACAGGGAATTGACTGAAAGATCCCTTTATGACCTGCTAGCTAGTTGGCTTGGACGATTCTTAGACTCCTTCCTTCCTCCAGAGAACTTATTCTCTCCACTGTAAGCCCTATGCTTGGCCTACAGCAGCACGTCACCAAGACCTGTCCCCACACTTGAAGAGCAGGAATGACCTGCAGATGCCATGGAGGGCCCATGCTGCCTCCTTGGTCTCCAACCACCTATGGCCCCAGGATACAACTTCTATGCTCTGTCGAATACTCTTTCCCCACCTATGTGTGCTCAACCCAGAAAGCTTTGCCTGGGAGTCAAATGTCCTTCCCAGTGACTTCTTGATTCCTCCCATCTGCACCCAAGAGCCCCTGCACATCAGGCACTCTCTCACTTGCATCTTCCTCGTGCATCCATCATCTATGCGATCCCGTGTCCTGTCTCCTCCATCCAATACATCTTCTCCTGGGCTCCCCACATTCTATCCTCTCATCTTCCTGCTTTATTTCAATTCCAGCCTTCTTGTGGCAGAAGTCTACACTGTCTGCCTTCCCCCATCCATCCTTATAGTTGGTTCTCTAGCCCTCTCATGGTCCTGACAGTTCCCTGATGGCTGGGCTATGCCCTCAAAGGCATGTCTGCATCCCTAAAACACAGCATGGGGCTTAGACATGATAAAAGTACCACAGATGTTGAAGGAATGAATAAATGAATGAATGAGCAAATGAACAGCGCTCAGATAAATCATTATCCACTCTGGGCCTCATTTTCTCATCTGTCAAGCAGTGAGGCAGGTATAGGTCTGGTCAGCTCTGACATGTCATTGTTCTCTGACTTTCGTCTTCATGACATCATGAGCAGAAGATGGGGATTGGCTGCTCATCACAGCACTGGTGATGAGGGTAGCAACATTCATCCCCAGCTAGCTTTTTCTTGCTGTGACTCCCTGGCCCTTTTTCAGATCCCCCTTTCCTTTTGCTTTGTGGAACACACCAGCTCTGCCATCAGATTTTGAGCTTAACTGAGATGATGCTTATAACATCCATAGCACTGGGCTTGGCATATGAAAGGAGAACTCTTGTAGAACCATACCGAGTTCTGAGGCTTGGAGTTCAGCACCCTGCATGGGGATACCCAGCCAGAAAACATATGTAAGCTGGAGCCAAACTCTGGGATATTTTTCTTGTGGCTCTGCTTGACCTGTGGCCCATTGGCCTCTTGAGCTCTTGCCCTGCTCTGGCCCCGAATGGATGTCTGTTTAACAAATAAAACAGCTTTGCATCCTGACTCCCTCCATCAGCAGCACAGGGTCCAGGAGGCATGAAGGGCCAACCCAACAGTCCCTGGAAGGTGCAAGGGCCATGGCTGAGCAGTAAGGAGAACAACGGTGGCCTCAGCAGAAAGCCACTTGTAGGAAGCGATTTGTGCTTTATTTGGGATTTGCTTGCAAGATAAGTAGGTTTCCTTGGAGTGTGCAGAAGGGAAAGAATGAGCGATCTATCTCACACTAGGAACAGCTGATAGCATCCAAATCGGATGGGAGGACAGGGCTTCGCTGTCTGGATTTGGGCCATGTTTCCCACTGCTCTGCACTGCCTGGCTGGAGCAGGGAGAGGGATTTCTGGGGCCCCATGCTGATGCCCAGCTGTCAGACTCTGGCTTGGAGCAGGCTCACGGTGGCAGGCAAGAGGGGTTGCATGGGAGTGGGGGTACACCAGGGGCAATCTTTCCCTCATTTTCTCTCTGGCCTTATGTGTTTCTCGAGGCTGCCTTTCTCTGCCCCTAGTAAATCCAACTGAAGTCAATTCAAGGTGAGTCTATCCAGAAAGAGGAGAGGCACCAAACTATTAGGAGCTATTTCTGGGTTGTTCATTTGATGATGATGATGAGTTCTATAAGGAGAAAACAATAACAAGTGACACTTTAAGTACTTACGGAGCTCCTGCTGAATGCACAGAGTGGAGCACAGACATACACTGTTACAACTGAGTCTGGCTGGAGGGATGAAACTAATAATTAAGATGTATAATTAAATTGAATTCAGCTATGCTATGTTTATAAAAACCCCATTTATGTGCCAGACAATGTGCTAAGAATTTTCATGCTCATGATGTCATCTTCAGACTAACCCCAAGGGGGTAGGAATTACTATTCCCGTTTAATAGACGAAGAAACCGAAGTGGTACACTAAGTGGAGGACAGGGTGCTGACCATGTTACCCACCTGCTTACTTGACCCCATTCAGTCCCACTTCCCCTGTGACAACCTCAAAATCCAACTGGCCCCAAACAAGACACTCTCAACCCATCTCTGGGACACAGAGACCCAGACAACCCCTGGAACCATACAGAACATCACTGAATAAAATTAAGTGGAACTCAGTAGGGTTACTGTCACTTATTTGACTAGTTCAGTGCAAAATACTCCAAGGCAAGAGTTTGGATGAGTAAAAATGTATTTATTGAGCAATCACGCGAAAGTGCTCTAGGCCCAGAATATGTTCTTGTATCTAACTTACTTTATAAATACAAACCCAGTCTTATTCAAAGGTTTGGAATGAAAGATTTGCCTTTTCAATAGAGAATCTGCATTTCAATATAAAGGTGTCTTAGTTATTCACTAGAGACACAAGATTCGATTAATTCTTTATATTTAGCATTTAGAGAGCCTGAGGATTCCAGAAGGCTCATTTCAGGCCTGAAGGTGGCAGCTTGCAGAGTGAAGTATGTGAGCATCACTTTCAGCATCCTGAGTACCATCTCTAAAGTAAGTCTCTAGGGACAACAGCATCAGAGCTATGTTTCTACAAAGCCAAAGTTGGGGGTGGGGGTAGGGTAGTGAGTTCAGTCCCAAACCACTCACTTTGTTATGCTGAGCACCTATCACCTGTCAGGTGCCTGGTGCTGAGGCTGAACCAGGGAACTGGCCAGGCAAGAGTGCCCCACGGAGCCTATGCTCTGTTGATGGAGACAGGCATGAAGTAAAACAAACCAACAAAGCAACTCACTGGGGACCATGACAACTGTTGCGAAGGGAACAAACTTAGTGGCCCAATAAAAAGAACATCAGTCAGGGGCGAGTGCTGCTTTAGATAGAGCTGTCAGGGATCCCTGGGTGGCGCAGCGGTTTGGCGCCTGCCTTTGGCCCAGGGCGCGATCCTGGAGACCCGGGATCGAATCCCACATCAGGCTCCCGGTGCGTGGAGCCTGCTTCTCCCTCTGCCTGTGTCTCGTGTCTCTGCCTCTCTCTCTCTCTCTCTCTCTCTCTCTCTCTCTCTCTGTGACTATCATAAATAAATAAAAAAAAAAATTAGATAGAGCTGTCAGCACATGTCATCATGAGGACACATTTGAGCTGGTGTCAGAAAGAGGAGAATTTGCCAGCCACGGGGCAAGAAGGACAGCACGCATTGAGAGTCTCATGGCCAGAAAGTACTCAGAGGGTCCAAAGTACTAACATGAGACTTAGTGGGACTGGAAGCTGGGGAAGGATCCTGCAGGACCCCCGTAAGCTGTGGGAAGGAGTAAGGGGTCTTGTTCTAATGCCAAGGGAAAAACTGAAGGGCTTAAGCAAAAGAGCAGCATGATCTGATTAACACATCAAAAAGCTAGTTCTGGCCCAAGAATGGATGAAGTGAAGAGCCAGTGAAGAGCTATGGAGTAGTCCAGGCAGGAAGTGGCTTGGGTGAGGCCAGTAGTTGAGGGCAGAAAGGGGTAGCTGGATTTAAGGTACCTTTTGAAGTAGAAACACCTGGCTTTGAAGTGAAGTAAGGGTGGATTCATTCATTCATTCAACAAACGCTGAAGATCAAGAAGTGGGAGGCTCCCAACCACAAAGAGGGGCTGGAGAGGAGGCAAGACTTTGTAGCAGAGACCTGAAATCACCATGACTATGTGTATGTATATATATCTCCACCTTCCAGGGGGAAGAAGTTGCACTCAGTCCCCAAATATAAAGGAACTACTAAATACCATGTATTTTTCAACTTTCTCCCACTTCAGTTTTTATCACAACAAAGAGAGTAACCAAACAAGATCTCCCTTTTCTTTCTTCTTATAATTCTACTTTGTGTCATTTCTCCGGGAGCTTTCTACCTGCATAATATGTCTCGTTATCATATTACAGTCACTGCATCTCAAATAGTTGATAATTACCATATTTCTAGAGCCCGTTAACATCCACTTTCCACAGTGATATCTTTCTAAATCTCCATGTGAGTCATTTATTTCACTTTTTTTTTTTTTTTATGAAGATCACAGGTAGGTGCTCAGTGGAAAAACAATCATTAACCTCATTAAAACAGCAGGGTGGGAAGCTGAGAGCATGGCTTCTGACATCCTGAGAGTTTAGAGTCGCAACTTCCGAGACCCTAAATTGAGTTTTGTGCCTTTTAGTCATAATGAATGTTAAAATCCAAAAGCATACTTTAAAACAAAGTCTTTGTAACTTGGCCAGGGGCTGCCTGATTCTGTCGCTTACACTCAGCAGGACACATCAGCACTGCTAGCCAGCCTGAGAGGAGACATTTGGATGGTTGTTGTACCTGCCCAACATTTATTTATTGTATTTCGGAAGACGCAGAGCCTTGGGTAGAGAGACACTAGAAAACTGGAAAAGTGCCAGCCTGAGAGCCCCAGCAGCCCTTCCATAGGGAACATCAAGTGAAACAATTCCCAGTGGCTTTCTGGAGCATCAGTCATGGTACACATTCACCTGCCATATGGGGGTCTCTTCATTCCATAGAGCAGCAAACCATGCAGACCCCGAGTCCACTATCTACACAAAACAACAGGCACCAAATCTAGGAACAGAGTTGGGGAGCCATGGTTCTCATGGCCCATCTCATTCTCTAAGCTTAAGAGTTTCTTTCCTATATAGAGAGATGGCCCAGATGATAGAAATATGGACATGGAGAACCTGAAAGTGACTTCTCTGTTCGGCCTCCCCTTCTTGTCCCCTGGAGACTATCATGTCTCAACATATTAGTTCAAGAATCATATGTTCCCTTCATATCTACCAGCCAGGTCCATGGAAATCAGAAATCAATTAGCTCAGTCCTCCCTGCAAACCAGCTGCTAACTCTGGCTCAGAACAAGGTTCGCATGAGTGGCAATGGAATGAGAATCATCCAGACATCAATAATAGCATAGAGAGGTGGCCCCTCGGAGTCATGTTCCCCTGGGATTCCAGACCCTTCCTCTTGCAGTAGCTGACTTATTAGGATCTGGAACTGCCTAGGCCAGGGATATGCATTTCTGTTCCCTTTCTATGTGTTCTCCTGTGGTGACTATGGACTACTCAAAGCCAGGGAACACAATTCCTCTTGGGTAAATAGAGCTAATTGGACACATTCAGAAGGGAGAAATTTCTCTTAGCCTATAAAATTAAAGACAATAAATAAGCAAATAAAATGTGCTTCCTATGACTCTCGAGGTACTGTGGCATCCTCCTTTATGGGCTTATAAAGCATCACCCAGCACACTTGCTCTGCTATTGACAGCTCCAGAGACAAAGCTGAGCCATCAGCTCTCTAATTGGAATGTCCTTTTTCAGGAAACTCTTTGAAGGAATTAAATTTCCAGCCTCCCACTGCCTCTTTTCAGAGGTGCCTAGATACTCAAGATGGCTATTCCATAACAACTCTAGCATGGTGTGACACAGGTACGAGGGGGAGGCAGATTCTTGAAGATGCCCACGTAACAAGAATGCCAAACTGGGAGTTTTCACCAGGGCGTCAAGATACAATGGATAGCAGATTCACAAGCGAGTTCTCAGACACACCAGGAAGTGAAACCTTAAAGCGTGTGATTGGGAATCGATTAGCAATTTACCCAGAATGAGAGGATAAAGGACTGGTTTATTAAAGATTAAAGAGAGGATTTGGGAAGAGGATTTCTCAGTTGGGGGTCTCCCCCTTGAGAGGAAAGGGTGGATGACCTACCTCCCATTCCAAGCTTAGTGCCTCTCCAGGTATCAATGGAACCCACCTATAGAATTGATATACGTACCCCGAAGTTGGGAAATACGGGGGTCTGTGACTTATGGCTGTGAAAGCTAAAGCAGCCACCAAACCCTCCTGCAATGAATGGCAGGACAGTGGTGCACAACATAGAATCTTAGGTGAATGTCAGCCTGCCATCATTTTAACAGACCTCCCGCTCCAGAAGACAGCCTGTCAGGGCAAGGGATCCTTCAACAGGGTGCTGTGCGAGGTGGGGGGGGGGGGGGTCAGAAACTGTGGGAGAACTGGGAGTAGATAGTTAAAGCTGAGGCACTGCTTCTGTCAGAAAAGTTGTAGTTACCTGCCCAGCAGGGGAGTCTCCAGAAAACTCACAAAACTTATAATAAAGAATCATCTTCCATGTCGGCCAGGCCCACAAGGCACAAAGCCATCTTAGGGCAGGATCAGCCAGGTAAGAGCCATCCCCACATCTTTCCCCACCCCTCCTTCTGGTTTCTGGAATGGTGAGAAAGCACAGCTAGCAAAGGGAAAAGAGAAGCGAGGAAAATACAAAGCAAGGCCACACTCCTCTCCTTGGATGGCAGGGCCTTTGGAGAAGAATTAACATCAAATAGAGTTTGAAGTTTTACTGATTATATAGCAGCAGGTTCTCTTAATGACTGAATTGAGACCGTGTTTTGGTTTAAATTAATCATAGAACTTATTCTTGCCCATTAGTGAAAAAGAAAATCCTGGTCTTGTTTAGATTTTCACCCCATAGCAGGGGAAGACTCATCCCCATTGAGTACATTTGAAAGGACAGTGATAACCAAAAATAAAGATGCTCCTATAATTATACCTCAGGGGTCCAAAGTACTTACCCAAAGTACCAGATATACCAAGTCAGAGCAGCAGGAGAGGATTCATTTGATCATCCCTGGTTGATGGCTAATTCTACCAGAAAGTCCTACAATTAGGAGCTGATCCCTTCGGGGCATCATGCTCTATCTAAGATGAAGGCTTCAATCCCTTTGGAGCTTACATTTTCCTCGCTGTGGAGGGGGTGGCTTTATGCTTTAAGCAAAACAAATCTATATTTGGGGTTGTTTGTCTCAATTTGCAAAGATAATTTGGGGACATATAGAAGATCTTAAACACCTCCGAAGAGAAAAAGAAAAAAAAAAAGGTCATATGTAAAAAAGCAAAAAAATTTGGATGGCACCACATCTCAAAAACAACACTGGCAGTTACAAGTCAGTGAATCAATGCCATCAAAATTCCAAGGCAAATTTGTTTTCAACCCAGAGTTCCAAAGCCACCTAACCTGTCAATCAACTGTGAGTACAATATAAAGACATTTTCAGACCTGCAAAATTAAAATATTTAATTCCCATGGCCTCTTTCTTGGGAAGCTATTGGAAGACATGCTCCTATAAAAAGGAAGCAAACCGAGAAAGAGGAAGTCATGGGATTATCACAGGGGATTCAGCTCAGCCTGAAGTCTCCCAACAGTAGCATGGAGGCTCGCCTGAAGCAAACAGTCCCGACTGGAGCAGAAGGATCAAGCACTCCGGGAAACAAAATGAAACTGATGGATTATATGATATAGTCAAACATTTGGAAAGTAGTATCAATGGTATAAAGCAGATTTGATAGAGCACAAAGAAAAAAAATCAATGGTAAATACTTAGGTAATTATTGTTATTATTTTTTTATAAAAAGAGCAAATATTCATCTTAGTGTGTCTGGTATTTGCCTGTTTGCCCTCATATCCATTCCTTGCTCTTCTCTGACCTGTTCTGTGTCATGGGAGTGAGGAGCACTTCTCAACTGGCTTCTGTCCGCATGTGGTCAATGTTAGGCACTGAAGGGAGATGGAGGCAAGAGGAAGGGAGAAGCCAACGAATTTCACTCCCTCCCTCTCTGCCCTGTGTGCTGTCTTCCATTAAGGTGGTGCCTCCTCCATGTCTTTGATACCTGCTGGACAGGCCCACCATGGTTCTAGCATTTACCTGGTGGTCCTATATCCTGGGCTCCCAAAAGACTGCCCACACCCTCAGCCTTACACGCGGTAGCAGCTTCTGGCTGCTGCAAATTTCTCATTGCCTCAACATCCCCTGTTTGGCTTCACAGTCCTTCCATTACCTGTGGAACCAATTCCTTAAAGTCATTCTCTTCTGCTTAAAATGGATGATGATTTGGTTTTTCCTAGCTGGATTCAACTAGGAAAAACAAAAATTTCCATCATGGAAGTCCACTGAACAGTGACACATACTTTCACAGCTCACACTGTAAACACTGTCTATTGCTTTGACCTAAAGTGTAAGGATTAGGAGAGAGGACACATGTGTTTAGGAGAGATGGAGAGTAGAAGAAAATTAAACCCTCCTCTACTACAATAGGACATTAATACTTAATGCCTAATATTGGCAAATCAGAAAATAGTGATAGAAGCATGTTATTTAGTAATATGGCAGCAATTTTGAGAAGAAACAGCTAAAAATGTTGAATGGAGCTCTGTTGGAGGCCAAGGCTGGGAGGATGACTTTGGTGAAGTAGAGAACTATTTTGTTTTATTATAGATACTATTTGAGGTTTTTAACTATGTAAAGAACTACTTTGATACCATTCAAAAATAACTTTTAAAATAATTATTCCTTCTATTGATGTGCTGAGGGATCACATTAAACTCACTAACCCACAGTTTGCAAAGCTGACCTTCTGCTCCATGCAAAAAAATCAGGACATTTATATGGCTATGGTCTTTGGCCTCAGTCCTGCTCCTCACCACACCCTGAAGCTCCTGGCTGGAGAACTCATGTTCTCTTCTGCAAATTCACCTTCTATGAAGCCTCATCTAGTGGGACCTAGACCAGAAACCCAAACTCACTTCCCTGACCCAGGAGGGGGTGAGAGGAAAAGAGAAGGTGAGGAGAGAGGAGCAAAGCTGTGGCCCCACTAGGAGGCTAGAGAAGACAGATGGGAGATGGCAAAGCCACCTCTTGGGCTTTCAGATCCAGGTGGGGAACAGTATCCTGCTCTTTGTTACCTTCTCTATCTTGGAATTCAACTTCCTTTTAGTCAATAACCTTCAGTCTGACACAACCTCCCAGAACAAGTCAGGATGGTGGCCACATAGGAGTGAAGAGTAATACGCCATAACTCACGCTCAGGCTCTATTACTTGTTCCTTTTGCTCATCTCACCCCAGATTTTATCCCTCTGATACTGGTCTGGGATATTCTTGCCTATTCATTCTTCGTTGCGTATCCATCTTCCTTTGGTCTAGAAGTCTGAATTAGTTCCTGCTAGTGGTTTCTCTTCTCGCTCATGCTGCCTTCTAAGCTACAGCCGTCTATGAAGCACATTATGAATTTATTGGACAATCTTCTTCAAGTTTCTGGCAGAGAGAGAGGCCCTGGGTAGTTTTTGGCCACTACTTAGTATTGTGATCTGATTGTGGAATGCAGTGGCTGCCATTCCTGCTGGGGCCCACTGACAGCAGGACAGGAAAATTGGCAGACCAGCCTCAGCCTTCCAGAATCTTCCCTGATTATCCATATGTGTCCTCTCATTCTGTAACAGCACTTCCCACAGCATGCTCTGCAGAACCTTCATTCCGTGCAGTTATTAAGTGCTGTGAGACAGAGATCCATGATCAAATGACTATGGGAAACACTGGTTAGTCCTGGTTAAGTAGAGAAGATTCTTGACTCAAGACTCTAAGGTATAGGTAAACTCAAACTCTAAGAGAAATAATTGAGCTGGCAAACTCATGTGATAAAGGAACCCTCCTTTGAAGGACACAACCCATGTGATGTCCCACTGCTTCTCAGCACTGATTTTCCAATCTAATGGAATTTGTTCGAATTGATTCCAGAGAGATATTCCAATGGGAGCACAGTGGCAGGCTCTCCATGTCTCTGGGAAGTTATACAAAGGACCTGAGTGAGTAAGCTGAGGACCAAGAGGGTAGTTGAACCCCTCAAAGCAGCCGCTTTAACCCAGCAAGGTGAGTCTTCCTCAGGTTCCCATGAGAGAAGACAGTCTGTGCCACCCCTTGCCCCAGCTATAGCGTAGCACAAAGTTCCCTATGTGCTCCCACACCTCTGTGCTTCGCTTATGCTATTGTACCTTCTTTGCTACTCTTAGTTTAGGTTCACCCAAGGGCCAACTCTGGGACAAGCATTTGAGGTGAAGAAAATCCTAGTAAGGAAGAAATGTGAGACAAGGAAGGGAAGGCAGCCAATAAAAAATGGTTGATCCCTCCTGCTCTATGGTGAAAGGGACTGAATCCTACCGGGGAAACTTAGTGTAGACCACACACCTCAGAGTTAGCTTCCTCATGGGGTGAGGGTACTGGGGTATTTATATATCATCTCCTGTTTGTCATTGGTTGAAGGCTGCTGTGGAAGCCAAACTTCCATTTGCCATTTGCGCAGCATCATAGGAAATGAGGAGTAAAAACTTCCAAAGTCAGACACACAAGGCTTGTTCTGTCTGCCACAGGCCTACCCATTGCTACTCACAGAATGGGCCAGAAGCCGGAGCATCATCTAGAAGCTCATTAGAAATGTAGACTCTTAGACCCTGGCACAGACCTATATAAGCATAATCTGATTTTAACAAACCCCCAGGGGATTCACATGCACATTAAATCTGAGAAGGCTTTGTGCAAATTCACTCCATTGGCTCAGAGTTTTCTTCTTTAAACCATGAGACACTAACAGGTTTGCCAGTCCAAAGTCCTGACTACCTCCCCACTGGGGAATCCTGACTGATGCCCACCACCGTGCCTGAGAGATCATGGCGTGCCTCCCTGCCTCTGCTCTCATCACTGCCCTTGCCCATAGTGCCCTCCTTTCCCAGCTCCATTCTGACTTAGCTAAACTATCCTCTAAAACTCAGCTTCCAGGAAACTACCCTGATCCCTCCCAGCTCACCCCCCAGGAGGTGTGAGAAACCATCCTCTGGTTTCCCATAGCACTCAGTCCTAGCATAGACTGCATCAAACGGTGCAGGTTGTCTTTTCCTGTCTTCCCCATCACACCAGGAGCTGTGTGGCCACCTTTATAGAACCAACTGCTAGCAAAAACACTTAAAACATTTTGGTTGAAGAGAACAGAATATCCGCTGGACATTTTTCTGAGGGTGAAATTGCCTGTTCATTCTGGAGAAGGCTGAGAATGTGCCCCTAGCCTGTTCCTAGCCCATCACACAGAGCTCCTGGGAATGAATGCCTGCAGAGGGCTTGGGAAAGGTCAGACTACCAACCCCACAGGGCCATTCTGAAACACTCACACTCTCGCTCTCAATGGAGTCAAGACTCTAAAAAGCAGGAGGCACTAAAGCCAGCCCTTAGTGACGCTAATGAGCTGCAGGAAGGCAAGTGGATCAGGGTTGTGACTTTGAGATGCACCAACATTTCTTCAATAAATAATGAGCTCACTATCCGTGGGCAAGTTGGTATTTAGGCTCTTTCCCCTGTGTTTTTGGAGGGATGATTAATGTAGCTCTAAAACAGAAGATGTGAACCATGTGTGGGCAGATGACAGGATGAAATGAAGGCCCAGAGCAAAGCAGCCAACAGTAGACAGGTTGAGTCCAATGTGTAACCCTCCCTCACCCCAAGGAAACAGTATCTATTCTGTGCCAGGGGCTCTCCACGAATTTTCTTATTTTTTAAAAAATAATTGGCATACAATGTTATATTAGTTTCAGGTGTGTAACGTATCGATTCAACAATTCTATACATTACTCAATGCTCACCCCAATAAGTGTAGTGATCATCTGCCCCTATACAAGGCTACTATGATATTAGTGACTATGTTCTCTGTGCTGCACTTTTCATCTCTGTGACTTATTTTATAACTGGAAGTTTGTACTTCTTAGTTGCCTTTACCTATTTTTCCCATTCTCCTGCCACACCCCTCTGGCAACCACTACTTTGTTCTCTGTACTTAAGAGTCTATTTGTTTTGTTTGTTTGCTCATTTGCTTTGTTTTTTAGATTCTACATATAAGAGACATCACTCGGTATTTGTTTTTGTCTTTCTTATTTCACTTAGCATAATGCCCTCTAGGTCTACCCATGTTGTTACAAATGGCAAGATTTCATTCTTTTTTATGGTTCAGTAATATTCCATAATGTGTGTGTGTGCACGTATGCTTGCACACATGCACGTGCACACACACACATACATCTTCATCCATTCATCTGTCAGCGGACACTTGGGTTGCTTCCATGTCTTCGCTATTGTAAATAAGGCTGCAATAGACATAGGGGTGCATGTATCTTTTTCAAATGAGTATTTTTGTTTTCTTTGGATAAATACTCAGCAGTGGAATTATTGGATCATATGGCATTTCTATTTTTAATTTTTTGAGGAACCTCCAGACTGTTTTCCACAGTGGCTGCACAAATTTATATTCCCACCAACAATGTACGAGGGGTTCCTTTCCTTCAGGTCTTGCCAGTACTTGTTATTTCTTGTCTTTTTTATTTTAGCCATTCTGACTGGTGTAAGGTGATATCTCATTATGGTTTTCATTTGCATTTCCCTGATGATTAGTGATGTTAAGCATTTTTTCATGCGCCTGTTGGCTATCTGTATGTCTTCTTTAGCAAAATGTCTATTCAGGTCCTCTGCTCACTTTTTAATCAAATTATTTGATTTTTTGGTTTTGAGTTATGTAAGCCCTTTATACATTTTGATATTAACCCCTTATCAAATATATCATTGGCAAATATCTTCTTCCATTCATTAGCTTGCCTTTTTGTTTTATAGATGGTTTCCCTTGCTGTGCAAAAGCTTGTTATTTTGGTATAGTCTCAAGAGTTTATTTTTGCTCTTGTTCCCTTGCCTGAGGAGCTATATCCATAAATATGTCACTAGGACTGATGTCCAAGGGAATACCACCACCTATGTTTTCTTTTAGGAGTTTTATGGTTTCAGGTCTCCATTCAGGTCTTTAATCCATTTTGAGGGTGTGCATACATGTGTGTGGTGGTGGTGGTGGTGGTGTGTGTGTGTGGTGTAAGAAAGTGGTCCAGTTTCATTCTTTTGCATGTAGCTATCCAGTTTACCCAATATAATTTATACAAAAGACTGTCTTTCCTCCATTGTATATTCTCGCCTCCTTTGTCATAGATTAATTGACCATATAGGTATGATCTTATTTCTGGGCTTTCTATCCCATCCCATTGATCTATATGTCTATTTTTGTGCCAATACCATACTGTCTTGATTATTCTAGCTTTGAGTTATATCTTGAAATCTGGGATTGTGACACCTCTAGTTCCATTCTTCTTTCTCAAGATTGTTTTAGTGACTTAAAGCTTTTGTGGTTCCAAACAAATTTTGGAATTATTTTTTGTAGTCCCTGAAAAATGCTACTGGTATTTTGATATAGACTGCATCGAATCTGTAGATTATTTTGCATTATGTAGACATTTGAATGATATTAATTCTTCTAACCCATGAGCATGTCTATCTTTCCATTTGTCTGTGTCATCTTCAATTTCTTTTATCAATGTCTTATAGTTTTCAGTCTTTCATCTTCTTAGTTAAATTTATTCCTAGGTATTTTATTCTCTTTGGTGCAATTATAAATGGAATCATTTTCTTAAGTTCTCTTTCTGCTACTTTGTTATTAGTGTATAGAAGTACAACATATTTCTGTATATTAATTTTGTGCCCTGCAAGTTTGCTGAATTAGTTCAACAGTTCTAATGGTTTTTTGGTGGGAGCTTTAGAGTTTTTTTATATATATTTTCTCATTTATTCTTCCCAAGAGCCCAGTGAGATAACTATTATTACTGGCATTTTACAAATAAGGTACCAGAAGTTCAGAAGCATTTAAAAAAAAGATTGCCCAGAGTCAGAGAGCAGCTAGAGGCTGGAGTCAAGATGACCATCTGAGCCTGCTATCTCTAAGGACATTTTGTAGAGCTTGTGCAAAATTCAATAGATATTCCACTAATGACTGAGGATCCAGGCTAATTCTGAGCAATTTTCTTCACTTCAAAAATAGCAAAGTGAAATGTTAATAAAGCATCCCAGTGCCTCTCTGTTGCCTTCAACTAATGGAATGAGCACAAGACAAAAATGCGTTCAATGACATGTGGCTTACAAGGAAAAGAATCCCAGGGATTAGGACAGGCCGTCAGCAACCCTGGCAAAGGGAAGAGGTGCTGAGAGCAGGATGGGTGAAAAGAAACTCAGCAGCTATGCAGGGTCCTTGGGAACACCACTCAAAATAAGACGTTGGGTAAATCACTCAACATCTCCTCATCAGCCAATCTCAAGGTGAGCCTGTCATAACAGAAATAACAAAAGTTTATTATGTTAGGGCCAGCAGCAGAATTCCTAGGGAAAAATGTCTTGGAAAACCAATCTGAAGAGTGCTGGGTGCAAGGTGCAAGGTGAACACATACAGCCTCCATTGAGGACCAGAGTACGAGCTGTGGCCCAGGTGCCAGAGAAGGGAAGGAGTTGGCCTTCGCAGGCCAGGATTAAGAACTGAGAGTTTGCTCCTGAAAAAAAAAGAGAAGGGAGGACAGTGAGTGCCAGGCCAGCAAGATGATGTGAGCCTGGGATGATATGTACATGATGAAACCCTATGAGGTAGAATGGCCAGCAGATGTTTTCAGGCTTTTGGATGTTCTAGGCTTCTGAAGCCAATTAAAGCAGCTGTTCTACCAAATCTTTTTAGAGAAGGCCTACTGTGCACCTGAACCTTTTGTGACTTCTCTTTGTAAAACACACTGACCTTTAGCATAGTGAGCACATCTCCGACGTGGTTCATGGAAAGTTGGGAACCCAGGATGCAGGGGCAGCCTTAAGTCATGGGAGTGAGCAGGAATAGACATGCGGGGCGGCACTTCCAGGGGCTGTGGAATTCTCTGGAATAATGTGCAGATCTTTGAGAGGTGAGTGGGCCCCAGCTGACACCTGACCACCTTTGTCAGATGACCATCCCAGGTGGTGTGCACCTCCCCCGCTGTCCTTCTTGCATTCTTTTCCTTCGGTATTCATTTCCTGAAAACTCTCTGCCTGTCACCAGGCCCTCTGAAGGTCACAAATCCATTCCCCATCAAATCTGTGCTCATCACAGGAAAGAAAACAAAAAGAATATTGGGATTTTTTTTTTTTTTTTTTTTTTTTTTTTTTTTAGAGATGAAGAGTATGCACACTCCAGGGTCATTGGGTACCACAGGCCACTGATGCTCCTGTCAAGAAGGGATGGAGCTGAGGAACTGATCTAAAAGTTAAATAACTCCAAATGAGGTTTCTTCATCTTCTCCTTTTTCTAAAAAAAAATAATTCATAGTATCAGACAGGTTGACAACTTACTGAAAACGGTTCCTCACCTGGAAAGTGCTTATTACTTACAGTGTACCATCTTTATTACATCGATACTGACATTTAACACTCAATAAATCTCCACTCCCTCTATGGAGATGTGCTTGACAGCCAAAAGGAGTCCCTGCCTTTTCTCTGAATTTCAGCATGGTTTTGGTTCTGGGGACTGTGCTCTGATACTGGCTCCCTCAAATCCAACTGAGTGGGAAAGAATAGTCCTGGGATGCCTCTGTTCAAGTTGGCAGCTCCTTCCCTACTCAGCCAAACCCCCCTATCCACTAACAGTGGCCGATACCCATATGTCAAGATTGTTGGATAGGAGTCGAATTAGTACATGAAGGAAGGGAGGAATGTTCCTGCCACACTCTACCACATGACCTGCTAGAACGGCCAAGGCCTCTCCCCATCCAGCCTCCCCCTACCACCACACTCTTCTCCAGGGAATGATCAATCATCCCCCAGTAAACCAGCATGTCCCTCCAACCTCTGGGCCTTTGTTTATCTGCTTTCCTCTGCACTGAATGTCTGATTATTCCTAAAGTCTAATGCTTCCTCCTCCATGTATACCCCACACTGCTCCTTGTGGAAGAACCCAGCGTTTTCTAGTCTGTTGCCTACAGAACCATGTGCAGACTGCCCACAGTTCCACTCTGGGGACCGAAGCTGGTCTTACTAATTTCAGTATCTGAGCTATCAAAGGGAGAGATATAATGAACAAATGAGTGAATAAATGAATGAGCATATCACTTTCTCCTCTACCCTCTTCCCCTTTTTCCCACTCTTTCTTTACTACCTCTGACTCTATCTGATGATTCCACAGGTTCTAACCTCTTTGGTTTCACCAAGTCCCCAAAATGATAGATTAAGGTAGGCAATATTAGGGGTTCTGAAGTTGGACAAGTTGGACAAATCTGTGTGCATCAAACACACACATACCTATACACACATACCCTCTTAGGTAGTTGGAAGGATCAGATGATGACTACATCATATAAAGTGCTTGCATAGCCCCTGCTGCCCTGGAATACAGGAGCTTTCTTATTTGCTATTCCCTGCCCTGGGAGGACAGTAGAGTCCTCCATCCTGCCTGGCTCAGATGGTATGATTCTAGACAGCCCTGGTGCTCCAGTGGCTGGGGTAGAGGAACACCCAGGGCAAAGCCAGTCCGGACTGGCAGGAAGCCAGAGCAGTAGCCTGTTTGTAGAGAAATGCAGAGTATTCCTTCCAAGGACGTGCAGTCAAATGAATGTGGGGAGTGTTGTGTTAGTCTCCAGTTTGTAATTAGAGTATCATGCAGATGAGTTCTGCTCCAAAGCCTAAAAACATTTCTTCTCTACAGGGTTTCGAATTTCTCCTTGCTGCTAGAAGTAGCTTATGCTGATCACTGGCTTAGCAAATGTCACAGACCTCTTGGGCTGTGCAGGAACAAGACAGAGCCCAGCCCCTGGGGATCCCACCCCAGCCCTTCAGCTACATGAGGGGGAAGGGGGTACCAGGAACATGCAGGTCCTCTGGGCCACAGAGGCATGCGCAGGGCAGACTTCCAGGGAATGCAGTCCCCAAGCTCTGCTGCAAGAGCTCTTTGGTGACTGGGCAGCTGTCCTAAGGCAGGATGCCCTTCCGAGACACACAGTTTCTGCCCTGAACCGAGTTGCTTCGGGTCTGCCCTTGACATCAAAGGGGCCCCAAAGACCTCAAGAGCATGAAGGAAACATCTTGCCCACTCTAGACTTTTGAAAGAATGCTGTTGTGTTTTTCCCAAGATCTGACGGATTGACCGAAAAAAATACACAACAATAAAATGGGAAAATGTAATTACTATACAAAGATCCATGAATGCACTCACAGTTCTCAGACAGGCTCTGAGTCTGAGCCACATGTGTAGTTTTATATCTTCTAGTAGCCCCATTAAATATAGAAAAAAGTGAAATTAATGTTGCCAATCATGTTATTTAAGCCAATATACCTAAAATATTACCATTGCAATATAGAAGCAACATAAAAATAATGAATGAGATAGTTTTACATCATTTCTATCGGAAATCTTCAACTTGGTTGTGCATTTCATGCGTAGAGCACATCTCAGTTTTGACTTATTCCATTTCAAGTGTTTACTAGTCACACACGGCTACTGGCTGCTGGATGGGACGGCGCTGCTTCAGGCAGCTTCCTAGCATCTCTCTTGACCCTCCTTGCACCTGTCTGCCCATCCCAGCTCACGCATCCCCGCTTCCTTCTTCAACCTTCTTTTCTTTTGCCTCTTTAAGCTACTCGAAGTTATGCTTTTATTCATAGTAACTACTCAATAAATGCTTTTAATCTTCTCTATACCCCCTCCCTTTTAAAAAAGCATTTCACAGCCTGCCTCCTGTGAAAGGTTCTCTTCACATTATTATTGTAAAAACAGTATTCTATTGCATCAATATTATTTCGCTTCAGGAAATGCTAATACAAATTATACCTAGTAAACATCTAAGTATTAGATCCATTGAAAATACTCATTCATCCTTCCAACTGTTTTGGCTACAAATCAAAATTATTTTTCTCTTCCCGCATTAAGAGCCTCTACATAGTTTTTCCTCAGCAGCTAAGCTTGAAGGTCTCCACACACTGATTGCTAATAAGGGCAGAGCAAACCCAGATCATCATCCAGAAATTCTAACATGTGACCTCAGACACAAGGCCATGCAAGAGCTGCAGCTGAGAGCAGAGCAGGCCAGTCCGTCTAGCACCTCTGCACGCTGGGCCCCTATGTTCCTTTCTACTGCACACCAGGTTCATATTTCCAAGGGAAAGAGACAGAGAGGCAGCCAAGAGCTGAATCCCAGTTTCTGCAAACACCACTTGCCCCCAGGACAAATTCCTGAAGGAAAAGTGGACACAGAATAAGAGGAAGAGAACTGTTTGTAAGACGATGACAACAGTAATGATAGCAAACACTCATAATGGAATTAGCTAAGTGCCTGGCCCTGTTCAGCAACCATTATATGCATCAACTCTTACCCTGTATAATAACTCTATGAGGTAGATATTATCATCCTATTATATAGACAGGAAACTGAGGCATAGAAAGTTTATATTAAGCAACCTGCCCAAGGTCACAGAGCCAATGTGAGCAGAACTGGGATATGAACACATGCAGTCTGGCTCCAGCCCCAGGGGCCCCAGCCACTGCTCTATACTGCTTCACAATACGGTCCACCTCGTCAGGATATCAGGAATTAAATAAGATATCTATGTCATGTGCATGTCATAATGCTCATATATAACACATAGCTGCTACAAGAAATATTAAACATCTGAACAAGTTAACAAACAGACAAAGGCCCAGCAGTGGAGCAGTTGAGCACAGTCCAGGGACCTGCAGGATAGGTACTGCTATTTCCAGAATGGTCAGTGGTCTGACTAGAGTCAGAAGGGAATGCAAGCTCTCTGTAGGACCATCTCTGACTTGTGTATCAGCGACACCCCTGACCTGAAGGTCCTTTCCAGCAGACCACACTAAGAAGTTTTTGGCTTACGGTCTTTCTAAATGGAGTCTGTCTCAGTGATGTAACTGGGGACGGAACATGCTCCACTGGAGGCAAGAGAGGCTGGAATTAAGGATCAACAGGCTCCTAATGTTCGCTTCCCACAGAGGAGTCATCCATGGGGACCTGGTGGGGAAAATCAATTCTCCTTTTTTGGAGGGTGTGGGAAGAAAAGCTTTTATGATCACTGAAATAAAACCACAAACAGGATTGGTTATCCCGTTAAGATAGATAGATGATAGATAGATAGATAGATAGATAGATAGATAGATAGATAGATAGATAATAGTCAGTCAGTCATGCTGCATCGGTGCTGGTTCTCCTTAAGGAAACGGAGACAGCTCAGCATGGACTGTTGGAGGATCTGCCTGCTGTATCCAAAACTGGATAAGGCAACCAAGCAGCTTTATCATTCTGGCAGAGCCACATTCACCAGACCTGAATGCCCAATCCCTAAAGTTGGGCTCTACTGAGTGGCAAGGGGGCGGAGGTAGGGTGTCCATTGAGTCAGGAAGGAGCACCCACAGAGGCCAGACCTGGGAGCCCCCAGCAAGTGTCCAGAGATAAATAGTTCACCTTTCTTATTTCTTTGGTTCTTGTGGGGCCATTATCACCAGGGAGGTCAGAAGGCAGGCCTGTGATGCCAGGTGGCACTACATCAGATGTCCTGGCCATACAAGGGCATCTCAACTCTCTGTCATCCCGCGAGCTCTGTGGCAGCTGCTCAGATATAAGACATATCCTAGGAGTCATTTGCAGGAGTCAGATGGCAGAAAAGACTCACTGTCATCAAACAGCCATGAGCAATGACATTTATGGGCATGAACACCTTCCAGGCCTCCTTCCCAAGCTCAGAGCACTGATCTATTCACTGAATGCAAAGAACAATTAGTCCTGCCAGATGGGGGATGTATCGAAAACCCTCTCCCTGGGCATAACCAATTAAAGCCTGGGTTTTAAAAAGCCAATTGATTCACTCAAAGGAGCAAACAGCAGGCTGCAGGAGCTCTTCCTGCTGAGCCATTTCTCTGCGTTTCCCAAAGCAGATCTAAAACCTCCCGATGGATTTAGTTTTCATATGGCTATGTGCAGTGTCCGCTGATAATCTCTATGATTCAAAGCACTTGCCGGGTATCCTCTGATGCAAATTCATTTAATCATTCAACACAATTTCACTTTACCCTTTCACCTCGGAATCTGTGCCCCAGGAAGGCTGACAGCAGAGTGCCAGGGCAGCAGAATAGATGGCCTCAGCATGTCAGCTGGCGCAATCTGCACCACAGCCACAGAAGCAAGTGAGGAAGGGGACTTCTAAGGCACTCCCTCCCCTCCACAAGCAAGACCATCTTTCTTGGCATCTGCAGCCATGCTGAACCCAAGGCATAAATCCTGCCTATTATAGGCAATTCAAATAGATGGAATCAGTAATGAAATGCTCATTTCTCATAGAAGGAAAGAGTACCTGTGATCTATTTAGCATTGACTCAAAATTTGATTTTTAAAATCCAAAATGAATAATGTGTGATGAGTTTTATTGGCTCAACCAGAATTAATGAGTTAATGGGGGGGGGGAATAAAAGTCCTGCAGAGCAAGAGAAAATCACTCCAAAATGCATCCTGATATTTAAGGAACACCAGGCATCCTGGTGTCAGGACTGAGCATTTTATCCAATGTATCTGCACCAATGTCCTGCCAGTATAGTGTCTAGCCGTCGGCATCCAGAAAGGAGTGGACATCAGATGGTACCTTCTGGGTCCCTTGCCTACTCATTTGACAGTCTCAAGGAAGCAGCCTGTTTAGAACGAATGACTATACCTCAGAAGCCTAGGGAGCTGCAAACAGAGGGAAGAATTGGCTCGAGCCAGCAACAGACAAAAGCACGCAGTAATGAGTCTGCTTTCTAAAGCTCCCAAGGTGAAGTCTCATGCCTGTGACTTTCCATACTCTTGGGCTTCTGCAGGATGGCTTTCCCTCAACTGTATGGATCTTTTATTTATTTGGTTTCTCTTCACAGCCTATGCCAGAGACCACTCAAGAAGCAATAACCCCTCACTCATTGAAAACTCATGATTTTGTACACAGCTCAACACTGCTGCATATACTTGGCCAGTCACTTAACCTCTGGAAGGCTTGTCTTTCTCATCTGTAAAGGGGGATAATATTAGTCCTCTTGAGGAACTGTTAGAAGAATCAGGGATAATGTTGAATGTTTCTAGGACAGTTTCTAACACACAGTGGTGCTCAGTAAATGGCTTTTGGTTACTAAATGGAAATGATGATATCTATACCTCAAAGTTTTCTTGAAAGAAAGCACATGAGGAATACACACCCCTGGACCTTCCAGTTGGTAACCACAGGTGAGAAGGAATTTCTGCCTTTCCTTCTCCAACCTGCTCCCATCCCAGCATGTGGCAGCAGACCAGAAGCCGTATCATGAGGGTTCAGTGTCCAGTTCCGGTATCAGATTGCCTAAGTTGAGATCCAGGGTGGGCAGGGAGAGCAAGTTATTTATCCTCCTTGTGCCTCTATTTCTCATCCATTAAACAGGGTTAATATAAATATCTTAGAGGGCTGCTGTGAGGATTTAATGAGGCCATGCATAAAACTGGGCACAGTACCTGGCACATAGGAAATGCTTGATAAATGTTTACAATGAGTATGTTTTTTTTTCCACACCAGCAAGCAATTCCGACAGCAGCTGAGTGTCCTACAACTCAGCTTAATTCTGACCCTATCTACTTAGAGATAGTATCAGATCATGTAAGTTAAGGACTCAATCCTACAAGACTTCTTCCAACTTCAGATATCAACAACAAGTCCAGGTTGTCACCTGTGGATCGGCTATAGATAGATCAGAGGCTCCAATGAGTCCCTCCTTGGATTCAATTAATTTGCTAGAGCAGTCACAGAACTCATAGATACATTTTACTTACTAGATTGCCAGTTTATAATAACTCAAGAACAGCTAGGAACAGATGCTGAGGGCAAGGTATGGAGAAGGGGCTCAGAGTGTTCATGCTCTCTGAGCATGTCACTCTCCCCCAAACTTTCACATGTGCCCCACCCCAGAAGTTCTCTGAACCCCATCCTTCTGAGTTATTATGGAGGCTTCATCACATAGTCATGGTTGGTTAAATCATTGGCAATTAATGACTAAACCCAATCTCCAGCCCCTCTCTCCTCCAGGGAGGTCTGGGGTAGGGCTGAAAGTTCCAACTTTATCATCACTTGCTTGGCTTCTCTGTTGACCATTCCCCATCCCTAGGTGACCTAAAGGCTTTCCAAAAGCAACGTCATTAATATAATAAAAGACACCATTATATTTCAAATCGCTTAGGAAACTCCTATGTCAGAAGGGCAGAGGCCAGTTAAGACCAAATACATATTTCTTATTGTAAATCACAATATCATAATACTACTATCAAATAACTACCATCATCATCTTTATCATCATCACCATCATCAGGAATAAGAGGAAAGAAAGGAATAAAATACCAGGAGTAGAATCTGAATGCAGAAAGATGAAATTCAAGTTCCCAGCAGAAAACTTATCATACTAAGGAGCAGCATAAATGAGCCAAACACTTGAGCCTAGGAACTCTGTCCCTGTACCAGCACCTCCAGTCTAGGATCCTTTGTGACCTTGACATCTGTTTCCCTCAGTTGGTGTTTGTCACTGGCTATCTTGTCTGAGAATGAGGACTGACTCCAAGGGACCACACACCATGATTATCTTTGTTCCCTGCAAAGCTCAAACTTGCTACCTTCCCAGCAGCACCAGCTACCACCCAGACTCAAGTTGGCCACGTGAGACGAGGCACCTTCAGGTTGAGCTAGATGCAGTCATGCCTCATACAATTTGACAGTTTCCTTTCTTCCCTCTGGCATCGACTACACACACATTTCTATATAGCTTCAGTCTTTTTTGGTTTTGACTCTGCAGGGGATCAGGGTAAATTTAACAGCAGTTCTTCCATTCTGTCAGTACCCACACTCCTCATCTTGGGGCATTTCCACTGTGGCTAAGTCAGAGAGATGAATCCAGTCTACTGTGTCACTATTCAAAGCTGATCTAAGGCTAATGTTCTCATTGGAGGGAAAGTATTTTAATCTTACAACCCCAACCATGATCAATTGGGAATGCCACAAATCAGATGCCTAATTTCACCAAAGGAAAATGCAGGAACACAGAGTTATAAGTCAATCATGCACTCTGTGGTTTGAGTATATGGATGGAGAAGCCTAGCATGAATCTTCCAGAGCACCCTGGTTTTGCCAAGGGAAGGAGGAGGATGAAGAGTGGGTCAATAAACTCTGAAATTACATCTTAAATAAAAAATCTGATTCGGCCCAAGAGACATGAATAGAAAGGTATCAGAAATAGGTCAGCAATTTTGTTAGCAACTTGAAATTCTTGAGCTGAGGGCTTGGAGTTGGGGTTTGGAGATTTAGAATTTCAACTTTGATTCCCAAAGTCCACCCAACAAAATAAAATGAAGAGCAATGTTTTCCAAAGTGTGGACAGGAATGGTAGGCTAAATAAAATGAAATAAGTTTCTTTACCGATGTGCTTCTCAGTGCCTGGACTATGCCAATGATGAATGTGAAACTCCAATAGGGGAGTGAGTATACAAACTTCCCCCAAATGAATTTAACCTTTGGAGAGGGATGACTTGTGAGACTAGGGCCCCACAGGCCATACATCAAGAACCATCAATTCAAGGAACCAAGGAAAAAAGCAGGGTTCTAGGTCCTCCAGAGGAAACCAAATGAGCTTTACTCTTAAGCAGCCATGTTCATTTACTCATTAGGAGCAAAGTTACATAAACACAATCTGAGAGACCAAGCTAGGTACCAAGGTACTAGGTACAAAGGACTAGTGCTCCAAAGCTGAAACAAAGGCTAAATAGAAAAATGTGAAGACCTACCAGGAATGAGCCTTAAAGTCCTTGTGAACCCTGAGTTAGGGCAATCACGGTTATATAAAATTTAGTAGAGGCTCCCAGAGGTCCCTTAACACTGGAAACTTCTGTTAGGAATATGCCAGGACAGAAAGAGTATCATCATTAAAGGCTATAACCAAGAAATGAGCATGTGCTTCTTCCAAGCCAGCCCTCCTTCACCTTCTCTAAGACTGCCAACTTGAATATGTGCCAGACACTTTGCAAAGTGTGTCACATCCATTCTTTCATTATATTTTCATAATCCTAAGAGGTATGTGCTATCAGTATCCTTGTTTTGCAGCTGAGGCTCAGGAAAGTCAAGTCTAAGGACACAATTTGTCTAAGGACACAATTCAAGGAGTTAAAGCTGGGAGTGCATTATAAGTTTATTAAATGAATGAATGAATGAATGAATGAACGAACAAATACAGAGAAAGGGTCTTTTTCTACCTATTTAAAAGAGTTGGTTGAGGGGTGCCTGGGTAGTTCATTTGGTTAAGCGTCTGTCTTCAGCTCAGGTCATGACTGAAATCATGGTCCTGGGATTGAGTCCCATGTTAGGCTCCCTGTTCAGTGGGAAGCCAGTTTCTTCCTCTCCTTCTGCCCCTCCCCGCAACCCCTCCCTGGACCCCCCACCATGCCCCCCCCATCCTCTCTCTCTCAAAAAAAAAAAAAGTTGGTTGAAAACACAGCAATAGAATTTTGATTACCTACTGACATTGTCTGATTACTAGAAAGTCATCCTTTGCTCGGAAAATGGCAGGCCCCTCCTCTGTGATTCATCCATCACTGTGAAGTTTGGGATCTCCCCATCCATCAGCAACACTCCAGATGGCACAACACTGCAAACTGGATTCAATTACAGGAAGAGTCAAACCTTGCCTGATTCACATGAGCCCAATCAGCAGCTCCTAGGTTTAGCCACAAGCCCGAACTTACCCAGCAGTACACTATCAACTTCAATAATGGGCATGCCAGGAAAACAAAATAGGAGACTATCCTTTTATGTAGAAAGAGCTTTTCTCTTTATCAGTTATACTTTTTGGAAGAATAGGCTACCTACCATCTCTTTGTGAGTTCTGATAGACACTGCAGAGGAGGAGATGAAAAGTTATTACCATAAGGGTGGGAAGAAGGAAGGACTGTACCAGGGGGAAGGGAGAGCCCTGTGGAGTGACCTGGAGTTCCCTGCCTCATTCTCTTCCCACTCCTCTGGATGGTGAGCTTCTTTGTGCAAATCCCATACTATTCTGACTCCATCTACCTCTCTGCCCTTGTTGTTCCCACTGCGATGGTCTACACTCTCACCATTTTTGGCTTGGATCTCTTCCATGGCCTCCTAGATAGTTTAACCACTTTCATGCCAGTCCCCTTGCCCCCTGCAATCTTGTCAGCCACAGCAGCCACATTGAACTTCTAAAAACATAAATCAGATCATATCACTCCCTCACTTAACACTCAACAATAGCTTCCCTAATTACTTAGTAGAATAAAATACAAATTCTTCACCCTGGTCTGTAGGGACTTCATTGCTACTGGTCATCCCACCCTTCCTCTTCCTCACCATACTCCAGACACACTGCTCTTCCTTCTTCCAGGCTCATTCTCCCCTCAAGATCTTTGCACTTCTTGCTTCCTCAGTGAGGGATGCTGGGACCCCTGGACCAGACAGTCTTGTCATTCAAGTCTCAGCTCACTTGGTGCCTGCCACAGAGAGGCCCTCCCTGATTGCCCAATATCAGCATCCCTAACTGCTCCCTCACCAGTCACTCTTATCATAACATTGTGTTTTGTTTCCTTTACAGCACTTATTACTTAAAATCATCTTGTTTCTTATTTATGTTCCATCTTCTCCTCCAACACATACACAGAAACTCCACGAGAGCAGATGCCTACCTGGCCTGTCTGCACCCATACTTGCAGCACCTGTAACAGTGTTCAGAACAAAGTAGCTGATTGATAAGAGTTTGCTAGCTGAAAGAATACCCTCAAAGGGTTCTAGTATGAACTAAATGAGATAATTATGTATTTAGAGTTTTTCAGAAGTCTTGGCATGTCATAAGCACCCCAAAACACAATATTTCAAGTGGTGGCTCTCTTGCTTGATAGGGACAGGATGAGCCAATCTGTTAATCAAAAGAAGCTGGATAAAGCAGGGATCACCAATATTGTACACAGACCCTGTTCAAACTTTAAACACTATTTCAACCTGAAACATTTCTTGCTAATATACTGATGTAGAGCTAAGGCCTCTACTTGAGATGGGTCTCCAGGTTGGAGTTTTACATCTATTTTTTCCTTTTCTTGACAGCTCCTGCCCTTTATATATATCATCTGTGGTTCCCAGATTTAGCCTTAGAATGGAGAAGGAACTTAATCTCACATATGAAATAATCTGAGTGAAAAACTGTTCTGGGATTATGTCCAAATTTTTCCTAACTTTTGTCAGTTGCCTGCCCACAACTAATCTGAGAGCCTTTATTGATCAACTCTTATCAAGCCATTCGATGCTTGCAGCTTGGATTTCCTAAAAAACAACTCTCTTTTCACCCATATTTCACTGGTTCACTTAATACTTAATTAATTTATGTTATTGTAATAACACATTATTCAGCCAGCATAAGAAGCACTGGGTAAAATGCAGCTCTCTGACCCTTGGTAAGCATTTACCAGAATGGTGAGGACGATGTTCATAGGAATAGCAGAGGTCCCTGTGTGCCATGAGTGTCCAGCAGGTCATGGCCCTCAGTCAATAGGTATTACAGAAGGAAGAGATTAGAGAAAATTGGTGAATTTGAGTTGGTGAAATAGAGACATGTTAGGAGAGATTGTATTGTAGTAGAAGCACTTGTCAATAGCAATAATTATAGTTGTAGTCAAGGAAGATTAAATGGAAATATGCCAAAATGTTTTCTCTGGTAGACTGTCAATACTCCTCTTAACCATTTCCCATATCTTTCAAATTTTGACACTATCATAAATAATATTTCATAGAAATAGAGTAAATTGTGATCCTGGCTGAGTCAAAGGCTGGTGCTGACAGTTACCACTTCTAGTGCTCCTGCTCTATGCTAGCAATTTACATGTTCCCCCTTGTCCTCATGGTCACTCTGCAAGACAGGTGCTATGGTACCCAGCTTTGACTCTGTCCGCTCCACTTATGAGGCCCAAAATTTAGTCTCTGATCTCTGTCCCAGTACTACCTTCCCTCTGACCCACAAACACAAAGTCACCTAATGTAGTCAGCATCTCCATGAGCTGGCAGGGTGTCAAGTACATGAGCTATCAGCTATCACGACCAAATGCTCACTTATGTCACTGTCCAGCTCTCTGCTTTGCAAATTAATTAGAAATAAAGCATTTCTCCCCATCAGTTCTGGCCTCCTCCACTGGCCTCCCACCCCTGGCTGCAGCCTGTTACCTACTTCCTTCACTTGTGGCCACAGGACCCCATCCTGGGACAGACGCCACCTCATCAGCATATCCCACCTGAGGCCACACCTGCATTGCTCATTTCCCTTCTGGAAGCTGTCCTTCCTGGAATTTGGACATCTTCTTGCTCTGCTGCCTGTGTTCCCTCTGCCCACCCCTAGTCCACCTGGGTTTCTATACCATTCCAGCCCCGACCTCCAAGAAGCACAACCCACTGCATGGCCTGCCTTGTGTTCATCCATGCTCCACGTATCAGAGATTAAGACTCAGACCTAGAAAGACAGAGACAGATTTTTTCTAAAGAATCAAGAGAAAGGACACAAAAGCCAAAAGAAAGGTCAAGCATCGTCAAAACTTGGCATTTTCACTGGATTTTTCCTCATCTTATTCTCTTCTATAAGAAAAACTTAATGGACAACCGCAAATTGGGTCTCAAAGCTGGTGATAAGGGCATTGCAGATCTACAGGAAGAAAAGTCATGGTTTAGGGTTCTAGAAAAGTAGAATCTGACAGAGGCATTCACTACAAAGATTTTGCAAGAGACTGGCCTCCTGGAATCTCTGACACTGGTGGACAGTCATGGTGAAACCCCTTCATATGGCTCTAGGCATGTGTCTTAACTTCACCACGGCTTCATTTCCCCACGTGTATGATGATGCTAGTACCAACTGCTTCACAGACTGTTGAGGCTTAAATGAGTTCATACAGTTCTGGGCAGTGTCTGGATGTGATTTTGGTTGTCCCCTGTGGTGGAGATGAAGGAAGGCGAACTACTGGCCTCAGGAAAGGGGCAGAAGCCAGAAGCCAGGGATGCTCATAAACACTAGTAATCAATCCCACAATGAACAGGGTAGCCCCCATGACAAAGAATGTTTCGGTCCAAAATGTTACTCATGCCAAGACGGAGAAACTTTTCCAAAACCCAGCACAGAGTAGGGATCAGCAATCATGAATTCCCTGCCCCAACCTCTTCCCACTCCTCTTTCTGGACGATACATCTCATCAGGTAAGAGCCAGGGATCTCCTGCGCTTACATTTTCCATGTAAGTGAAGAAGGTAAAGTGCCAATCATCGTGCCTGGCAGCTCCTCTCCTCTCTGCTCTTCCTACAGAGCTCTGTCTCACTGGCAGCCAGGCCCACAGCAGGGAGAGACAAAGGACAGACCTGTCAGCTGACTGGAGCACAGGCCTCTGTGCAGCACCCACCTCAGCTTGGAAGCTGACCAGAAAACCAGTTCTAAGGAAGCTGAGCTCAGAAAGGAAGGCTGGGCCTGGGTAATGCCATGAGGTGGACCCATTAATAGGGACCAAAAAAGTGGCCATCCCATTGGGCCCAGAGTGCACCATTTCTCCAAGACTTGACAGCAGTCTCATATCCAGAAGTTAAAACTCAGAATCCATTCCTTCACTCAATTATTCAACACGAACTGGCCTAGTACCCAGTGTGCACACACTCTGGTGTGCACAGCACTCTAATGGTCTACATTTTAAAAAAAGTTCAATGTTATTATTTTTCCAGCCCTGTAACTATTTAACCAAGACATCGATGGGAATAAATAAGTAAGCAAGAGAAAGATGTTTAAATCTCATAGAATCTTGAATCCGACCGGCCTCATTTTAAACGGTGAAAATACCCACTTGATAAAGTGGTAAAAGCTAATATTATTCTATTATTCACTCTCTCTTTATTAAGGCATCCGAGATGATTCATTGAGTTTCTGAAGCACAGTACTTTTTATATGTTACTCTTTCATGAACAAACTATTCCAAGACACAATCTGCCTATATTATATAATGCATCTTCCACAGAGACAGCCCAAAGTGAAGCTACTTATTTCTCATTCTTATATTCAATAAGGCCTATTTATACCTTGCCTGAGTATGTGAGAGAACACAGGGAAAAGTGCTTTGAGAACCAGAAGGCCTGCTATAAACGTTGGCCCTTATTGTCAGTATTAACCATCATAATCTCCAAATTCCTAAGGGGCAGAACAGATGAGGTTTTGCTTTGTGTTTCTGGATCCTGGATTCCAAGTTGCTAAGATACCTGTCCCTTTTTCCACTTATGGACTCTGTAGTCTGGGGAAGGTAGAAGCAAATACAGTCCACGAAGGCCTGAGGTCTTGCTCCCAAGATCTTGCTGCCTCGCTGCCCTGCTCCCTATATGCTGCAAATCCTTGCCAGATCCTCCGTAGGAGCCTCAAACCAGGAGGCTCTCTGCTGAAAGGAGCCAAGAGGAGGCTTGCATGTTGCCAAATGCCTGTCTAGCCCAAAGCAGGAAGTCTGCAAGAACACACCCACAGTTCTGAGTGTAGAGCCTGTCTGAGGATAAAGTGCCCTCCCCTGAGCTCAGCTCAGCACCTCATAAAGCCAGGCTCAGACTGTATAAATAAGATGTCTCTCTAAGGCAAGGTGAGGCTTGCAGGATTTATATGCTCTTGGGGCCCCTTGTAAACAAGCTTTAACCAACAGTACAGACTCTCCTTCCTTCTGTGAACCATCTGACTTGGCTCCAAAGGCTAGGGTAAAAGGCCCCTGTGTTTGCCTGGGGTGTTCCTGGGCCATCCCACTGGGTGAGTGGGCAGACAGGAACATGTGTGGACTTTGAGAGGCCTTGGTCCCTGGGCACTTCCGGAAAAGGACTAGCACAGACAGGAGGCCTCTGACATGCTCTGCTGGCTTCTGTGTAAAGGAAAACAGGTAGAGTGAGCCAGGAAGGGAGCAAAGGAAGGAAAGTCATTTAGGGGAACAGCCTGAGCAGAGAAACCAGATGTGAGCTGGTGTCAGCAGCAGGGATAGCCTGCTGCATAATTCATCCATTGTGGTTCTGTTTATGTGTCTGTTTTTAAGGTTAATCATTTGTTTGTTTGATCACTTCTGTTAGCACATGAACAGGATGCTTGGTATGAAACGCCAACATCCTTATTTGGCAGACGCGGAGTTCACTAAATTATCCTTCCAGCTGCAAATAAGTTGTGACATTTTTAATAAGTCACCAGTCATGAGGGGTGCAGCATACTCTCAGAGAAATTCATGGGCTGAACTTCTCCCCAGCCTCAGTTCATCTGTCTGAAAGAAGCACACATTTCAGCAAGAGGCAAAACATTTGAGATGGAAGCACACTCACTCACTCTCGGGTCCCTGGTCTAACCCATGAGTACCCTGTTGGTCTAGTCTCTCAAACTGCCTGCAATACACCGGCCAAGCAAACACCTCATGAAAAGGTGGTCCTGGCCTGCACACACTGCCACCCTCATTTCCATCCTCAGTGCAGAAGAAAACAGGCCGCTCTCTTCAACACCACCTCTAAGGAAGCAGGCAGATTCTAGAACTGTAGAAGCCCAGGACTGGGACCAGACTTTGAAGGTATCAGAGTAATGTGCTATATATGGGAAAGCATGAGGCTTTGGAGCTGACTGAGTTTGGCTAAGTCATTTTTTCTCCAAGCCTCCATTTCTTCTAGGTTAAATGAGGCTGCTGGGAAGTCTAGGGAGGACATATTGTGAAGGACCTGGTACATTGTAGTTCCTTAAGAATAGCTATTACTGTCATCACTCTTGAAGCAAATCCAACTGGGTGCCCACCTCCGCTGTAATTTCAGGTCAGACCTTTCCTTGGAGTCTTGCAGCGATCCTTCTGCCTGCAAGGTCTTCATCCATCCCACCATTTCACAAAGACTGCTCTGACCAGGCCCTGTGCAAGATAAACCAATACAGTTCCACAAAAAGCTGAGTCCATCTGTGGGTGATTTTGACAGAAAGGGTTTCCTAATGTTGAGTCAAAACTATTAAATACAACAGTATTCAGTATTCCCTATGGGCTGGAGACTGGGGAGGATTTGGAAAAAACTTCACTACCTTTTGTAATACCTCCAACTTTATTTCCAGGCATCACCTTTTTTGCTCTTTTGGTTGATGTCTGATGCACATACCTCAAGGTGCACCTAACACAAGGGTCCAGCCTAAAGAGTCTTCACAAGCCAAGCACCTCCATCACCCAGAGCAGGATCATCACCCAGTGCTCTGCTCTAGAAGCCCTGGTCCTCCTTTCTACCACTGCAATCAAGAGTAACTGTGATACCGAATTCTGGCAACATACATTCATTTTGCCTGTTGTACTATTTTGGCATTATCTTTAAAGGAAATTATTTGTACTGGTTCTTTACTCTCCTGCCCTGTTTTCACATTGGTTGGCCATACAAAAGGCAAGCAATGGAAGGTTTCCTTTCATATCATGAAGTCCTGCCGTTACATGGTTTCATTTTCCAAGACTCCAAGGCTGGGGCATGTGTCTCCAGTGTTTCCACATAATAGGTCCTCAGTAGGTACGTGTTGAGTAAATGAATGATGATATCAGATCTCTCAACGGTCAACACACCTGAGCAAAAGGAGAGTCACAGACAACAGATGCAGGGCAGGGAGCGTGGGGATGAGGTCTTAGAAAGAACTGTAGAGTAGAGGGCTCTTTTCTAGGTCATTCTGTCCATCTGGACTAGACAGCCCTGAACCCAATCCTGATTTATTGAAGTTCTGTTGACACCAGGCATTTCTGTTCTGCTTTCAAATATATTCACATTTTCCGTATTAAAAAGAAAAAGAAAACTGGGCACCTGGGTGGCTCAGTTGGTTGCATGTCCAACTCTTGATTTCAGCTCAGGTCATGATCTCAGGGTTGTGAGATGCAGCCCTGTGCTCGGGTCTAGGCTGGGCATGGATCTTACTTGGGATTCTCTTTCCCTCTCCCTCTGCCCCTCCCTTTCCTAAAAAAAAAAAAAAAAGGAAAAAAAGGAAGGAAGGAAGGAAGGAAGGAAGGAAGGAAGGAAGGAAGGAAGGAAGGAAAGATGGAAGGAAGGAAGGAATAAATTGACCACAAAAATAAATCACATCATCAGACATTTAATGAAAGTTTACACCCAAATACTAGGCAAAAGAGATGATTTACTCACTGCCAATTATGTGCTGGGCATTCTGTTTGCCTTTGATAACTCAGAGGTTAATCAGGCACCACTTCTGCCCACAAGTAGCTTCTAAGCTGAAGGAAGATACAGGCACATGAACAACTGAAATATTAAAGTGTTGTAAATACTATGATCCAGATAATGTACCAAGTGTCTTAGGAACATAGAAAAAGGAGCAAAGTTTATTGGAAATGCTATGTGGAGAAGATGACATTTGAAAAGGCTTGAAGAATGACTAAGGTTCACTAGATCAACACAAAGAAAGGATACCACAGGATGAGTAAACAACATGAATAACAACAAAGCTGATACTTGGTAGTATGTACCAGTATGGGCAGCCAGTTGATTAAAGCCGGTGTCTGCTGTGATTAGTCATGAGCTGGTTGTGAGAGATCATGAATATCCACTCTAAGTAAAAACAGAAAGACAAGAAAGGGCAGGCCACATTCCAGGAAGGGTGGTGAGTTGCCAACTCCTTGAAAAATCTAATTTCTTCTAAGGATGGCATGTGGGTGTCATGCATGCCAACCCTGATCACTCCTATGCCTACAACAGATAGTAGGAATCAGTCATAGCACTCCTATCAGATTCACCCAGAAACAACCTCATGATCCTGCTCAACAAAGAACTCTAGGCAATCGCTAGAAGTAATAGGATTTGGCATCATCTTGGGTTGCACATGAAGTCTATTGCCTCACCACCTCCTCCCTCACAAATGCTATATAGTCTGGCTTCAGACATTCCACTGAAGTTGTTCCCTCTATAAAATTTCCATTACTTCCTCCTCACCAGATTCAAAAGTCCTCATTCAGATTAAATACCACACACTCCTTCCCTCCTGGAAACTCTTGCTTCCTCCTCTGTGAATACAGCGTACCTACTCTCTCTCCTTCATCTAACATCTTCAAGTTCCATCTACACGTTATTCCCACTGTTTCAGATCTGGCTCTCCTCCATAGTAGGTACTCTAATCCAGGCCTTACTGAAGTAACTCAGAGTCAGAGAAGTCAGCCATCCATCTTCCCATACCTGAAAGGGAGTCATCCTGTTACGGCCTTCCTTATCAGTGCAAGTTGGCAGCATTTAAAGCTGGCTCACCTTTTGGGGACAAAATTATGGATTATTGAAGCCTCCTCCACTCATCCTGCAGCAACTTGTAATGCCCAAAACCATCTAGCTCATTTAGTCCTTGGGAGCTTCTGTGATGGAAGACTCAGCTGAGTGAGAAGATAGAAACTACCAACTGAAATAAAGTTTAGGGTTTATCTACTGATTTCAAATGATCTGTGTTTCAGAGCTCCAGCACACAGCACTTCTAGCAAGTGAATATGAAAAAAATGTACAAGACACAAACATACAAACCCACATACCCTGTAAAACCCACATGGATTTGCTATGGATCCCCGCATCTATACCATTCATGGATTATGTGAAAGAAAAGCTGCTGCACAGTATTTACGTGGGGTCAGTACACGTGTGGTTTTTTTTTTTCCTTCAGAAGGACAACTTTATTTTTTTTTATAAATTAATTTTTATTGGTGTTCAATTTACCAACATACAGAATAACACCCAGTGCTCATCCCGTCAAGTGTACCCCTCAGTGCCCGTCACCCATTCACCCCCACCCCCCACCCTCCTCCCCCTCCACCACCCCTAGTTCATTTCCCAGAGTTAGAAGTCTTTATGTTCTGTCTCCCTTTCTGATATTTCTCACACATTTCTTCTCCCAGAAGGACAACTTTAGACCTGGGATGATCAGGTATGGATGTCAAAACCTTTGTCTAAACCTTGTCCAGATGACTATTTCCCCAAATAGCTATAAGGAGACCCCAGGACAGCAATGATGATCATTGGCCAATTAGTGGCTCAGGCATTTGGTGTAGGATGTGACTTCCAGAAAGCTTACACTGAAGAGAATGGCTGTCTTAGGCTCAAGCTTCCTGGAGGAGGGCCAGCCATGCATCAGCCCTATTGATTTCTGTCATTGCTATTTTCTGGTAGAAAGTGGTGCATTTGTCTTAGATTAATTAAAAATGGACTAGGAGAAAGAACTGTGTTGTTAGAAAAGTGAAGGCATACAAAGAAACTTTCAAGATCATGCTGTTTCCAGATACCAAGTACATGGAACTTCTAGTCAACAGGCAAGAAAATGCTCAGGAGACCTGAGGCAGACCAAGCTAGAATGCTGACAGGTGTGTCTGGAGAATTCTGGTTACAGAGAAGGATGGAGAGCTGATCATAGAAAATGGCCTGCTGTCCCTTGGTCAGACAGTCAGACTACCCTGCATCCCTTCCCAGACCACATTTTGGCTTCCACAACTTCTACAACTAGGTGCCCTGGACAAGGAGAAGTATAGGACAAAACCCTCTATGGATGCTTCCAAAGGAAAGGGCTGCTTTGAGAAAGCCTCTCCTCAGCACAAGCTGTTCCCCATACACAGGGAAACTGAAAATGCAGACAAACAGAGGTAAAAGTGGCCTGTGACTCAGGGCTGGCTGCCCTGGCATTGTTATTCAGGACCACGTAGACACTTGTGTTTGATAAGAATGATGAGTAGATAAATGAATTGTTTCCACTATTGACAATTTCTTTTTTGAGTTTCTTATACATTTGAAACAAAAAGATAAATCATTGAAATAAGCATTGAAGACTTATTTTATACCAGAAATACTTAATTCTCATAAAAACCCACCAAGGAAGACACAGTTCCCCCACCTTATCAATGAGGAAGTTGAGTCTCAAAGTAAATGCATGAACTGAGTCAGTCTTCCAACACTATCCTCAATGTTCTTGCCTTTTTTTTTTCTTTCTCTTTCTCTTCTTTGTCCTCATGCTTCTCTTCCTCCTACTCTTCCTCTGCTTCAGCTGCTCCCCCCAACACTTTCAGTTTCTCATATTCATGCACAAAGATCGAAGGGAGAACTGCTCCCTGAAACCTCATAGGAAGTACCCTTCCTGTGGGAGTATCTTGTTCCACACTCAGCTCCCAGCATCTCCCACTCTGCTGAAGCAACTGCCTTCAATTCAACTCTTCCAGCTTCTTCTTCTGGCACCAACTGCCTACTTTTCTATAACATGGTTATGTTACTTCTTTCTATGTTTTTCAGGGCTTTTTTTCTTTTCAGTTTTAAGCGTTACCTATCAACTTTCCCTAATAGAAGGTAAAGGTGTGACTCTTACAAACATACCCCACCTCCTCTCATGCCCATCGTCAGCTGCACATTTCTGCAAATGACTTCATTCCATAGCCAGACTTAATAGTTTGGGTGGGTACAGAGTTCAGAATTGGAAACCATTTTTCCTCAAAATGTTAAAGGCATTAACTCTATCTTCTTCTAGTTTCCAACATTGTTTTTGAGTAATCAGAGGTCATTGTGATCCTTAATCCTTTGTTTTTTCTGTATGAAGCCTTACAGGAGCTTCATTTTGGCCACAGTGTTCTGAAAATCCATCTTCATATGGCTTGATGTGGGTTTATTTTCATTTATTATGAGAGGTACTCAGTGGCCCCTTTCAGTCCTAATATGTGCTTCAGTTATGGAAAATTTTCTTGAGTTAGTTCTTTGATGATTTTCTCCCTTCTTGTCTGTCTCTTCTTTCTCTCTGGAAAGATTATTATTTGGATGTTGAACCTCTAGAACTGATGCTCTAATAACCTTACCTTTTCTCTTATTTTCCATTTAAAAAAAATCTTGTCTGTACTTTCTAAAAGACAACTTTAATTTTAGCTTCCAACAAATGCACTGAGTATTTTATTTTTGCTAACACATTGTTAATTCCCAAGGGCTCTGATTGTGATCTTTCTTAGAAAGCATCTTCTTCCTGAATGCAATTTCTTCTCTTATCTCTCTGAGGATATCTAACAATTTTGAAAATTTCATTTCCCTGGATCGTCCACTTCCATTTGATTACTTTTTAAAATTTGTTTTATTTCTCTGTCTTTCATGCTGTTTCTCTGCCATTCACCTTGGGTATCTGGTGATCCTTAACCATCTCTTATTTTGAAGTGGGGCAATAAAAGTTTCACTGGAAACTGTGGGGAAAGGGGAACTTTGTGATTATGGGCCTCACAGTAATCTGGCTGGACCATTTTTTAGGAAAAACACCTGTTATTTAGCACTTCAGAATTTTTTTGAAAGGCTGTTCAAGTTCTGCAGAGAAGAATCTTTTTATTACCTCATTCAAGTATAAAAATCTGTTCCAGGAACCCAAGTAGAAGACAATGGCTGGGGAAGTCTCCACATTCAGTGTGACACAGGCTTTCACTTAATCCTGTTGTTTTAGTACAATACCCCATTCTGTGCTAGACGTCCATCAGCTCACAATGTCTGTTCTACTCTCCTAAAAGAATAAATTTTCAGTCTCCTGTCAAAGTTGGTGGGTAGAAGGGGGCATCATTTATTTACCTGACCTTATGGAATAAAAGAGGAGACTGAAGAGTCTAACTACTTCTTAAATTAACTTTCGATCAGTCCTCCTGCTTCCAGCCCTGATCATATCCACACTTTTATCAGTAGCTACTAGTAATGCAGGGGAGAAGGAAGCAGATATTTCTAGAGTAGTGTCTGTTGTGAAGGAAGAAATGAGATAATATGAGACTGATGGGTTAAAGAAGAGCAAAGGTGTATTTGAGGGACCTCATGTTCAAAGGAGGAGCTCAGTGTTTGTAGCTTAGTGAGAACTTTGGATAAAAAGAAGATTGTAATCCAGGAGGACAGATTTGGAGTTTGGAATATTGTACATGAATTAGGAGGAGCTTCCAGTAAGAGAAGACAGAGAGGATTCTCTCCAGGTACCACTAGCCTCTGACCCCCGGAACATCCATCTCCTCTCCTTAGCTCTCAGGTCACATGTAGACAGAACCCCCTGAGGATATTTAAGAATGGCCAGAATATTTAAAAAGAGAAAACAACACAGAATTCACAAAGTGCAAACTCAGCTATTTGCTCAGAGTACAGAGTTCTGATCTTTCCCCAAGCAGGCTCCAAGCCATCAGGCTCCCACTCCTTAACACTCCCAGATTCCACACTCTGACCCTCACCCTTGTTTATTACTTGCAAGTATCAAGGAAATAACCACTTCTAGGACTGTCCCAAAATGTGTCCTCTATCTTCTATGGCTGCCTAAATGTCCTTTAATGAAAGAAAAAGCCTTTCCTGTCTTTAGAGATCAAAAGTATAAATGCCAGTTTCCCTGGGAGAGTGGACACATTGGGGTCATCCAAGTTTATAAAGAGTACATGCTTTACATTCAGACTTGCAGCATTTAAAACATGGTTCTGCTTTTGCCTCTAACAATGTGACTATGGCAAATTCCTGAACTTCAGTTTCTATACTTATAAAATATAAATAACAACACTCACTTCATAGGATTTTTCTGAGAATCATGTATATAATTGTTAAGTATCTAATACAGTATCTGGCATGCGATGGATAGTCAGTAGTAGCAAAGGTAGCAATATCCAACAGCAGTTGTAAAGGTAAGTAATGATGCTGTTGTTGCACACACACACACACACACACACACACACAGAACACCTTCCTGATTCCACTAGTTTCCCTCTGTGCTGGATCTTTCTGTGCTCCAAGGTACTGTGGGCAAAAGAACTTCATGTCCCACACAGCAGCTACACTTATCCCCTGGTACCCACTTAACTATGGGTACTATATAATTGCAGTTTCTCTAAAAATATTCTTTGGCTTTAAATAAGTGTATTAATTGACTTCTACCTACAGAATTGATAAGGTAATTTACTGATACATTTTGTAGATCCTGAAGCATCAGAGAATTTTTAAGTTTATATTAGTGACACCTACTGGTAAAATGTGGCATGGTAGCCTAGCTCTCTTAGACACTGAGAGGAGACAACTGCCAGGAACAATGAATGTACCCAAAACTGTAGGTAAATGGTGGGGGGTGGGGCGGGATTTACAGACCACAAATCATGGTAGAAGATATTATCAGCAAAAGTAAAGTGAAGAAAATACTACAGGAAGCAAAGCAGGTAATCAAGAAAATTTCCACAGGGTCCTGAAAACATTGCACAAACACCCTAGGATGCCACACAATAGCAGTTCATGTGAAATCTTTCCCTTGACAAATATTTTCACCAAAATCTATCTATTAGGGATTTTTCTCCATTTTTGTAATGGAAATCAATTAGAAAATAGAATCAACTATTTTGCAGTCACTTCTAGCACATATCTCTTTTACTCAGTGAGGAATATGTACATTTATTTGGTCCATAGCAGCTCTGCAACATGTAAAGTTAACTTTACGCCAATTTGAGATCACCATCCTAAGAACATACATTGTCCTATATTGGTGCCCAAGGAGATGCTGTTGCTTTGTTTTAGTATTTTCATTTGAAAAGTTTATTACCTATAAAAAACTTGAAAGAGTGGCAAAATCAACATCAATAAAGCCTTTACCTAGATTCATCAATTGTTAATATCTTACCATATTGAGACTTGTGCTCTCTCATTCTCTCACTCACTGTCACTCCAGTTAAATGCATCATTAGTTATCACTTAAGCATCAGGCATTCTTATATATTAATATGCCATTATCATACTCAAGAAATTTAACATTGATAGAACAAACCATTATCTAATACATATTCTATATTCAAAATTTCCTAATTATCCCAATAATGTCCTTTATGGCTCTCTGTTCATTTTCCCAATTCATGATCCGATCCAAGATTTAGCATTTCATTTCACTGTCATATCTTTTTGGTCTCCTTTAGTCTAGAACAGTCCTTATGCACATACACACCCTTTTTTTCCTTTCAAAACATTGATACTCTTAGAGTCTATGCTATTCGATTTGAAGGATACTCTACAATGTGAATATGTCTGATTAATTTCTCTTTATTATATTCAGGTCAAAGATTTTTGGCAAGAATATCACATAAGTGATGCGGTGTCCTTCCCACTGTACTCCATCAAAAGCCACATTTGTCCCATTATTGGTAATGCTGAGTGTGATCACTTGATTAAAGTGATGTTGCATATTTCTCATTGTAAAATTACTTTGTTCCTTTGTAATTAATAAGTAATGTGCAGGGTGGTACTTTGAGGCTGTGTGAATATCTGCTTCCCCAAATTGTTGTTGTTTTTTAATCACTGCAATTATTGTGATCCCTCCCTAACAGAATTGAGCAGTAATGGTAGGACAGAGGCATGGTCTTCACTATCTCTGTAGATCCCATTTGGCACCAGTTAATGATAATGAAGCCTTTGGCACTTTTTTCCTATAGATGCACTTACAGGATAGAACTCCATTTAAAAAATGCATTACACCAAAGCACAGTGATAGCAATTACCAATAGTCAATTACCCTGGCATCACTTCATCACTGTAGATACTCTTAAATGCAATGCAAGGGTGGTTTTGAATATCCTGAAGGTGAAAATGAGTCTACAATAGCAGGCTCAGAAACCTGCAGTGGCTCCTAATAACTACTCAATACAATCCAAACTCCTTATCCTGACACTTGAGGTCCTGCAAGATCTGACCACACTTTCGTCCAGTCTCCTATAAATCCCTTTCACGTCCCCACCAAACTGAGCTTCCCTCTTCTTCTTATATATGCCTCCATGGTTTTCCTTTGCTTATTCCAATTCCTTTGTCATGAGAGAGTTTACAAATCTTTGATGGCAGAGGCCAAATTTTTGCTCTTCCCCAAGTATTTGTTGAAAAAGTAACCTTCCCCTTGTCTGAGTTCTCTTAGTCTGTGACAATCTGGATACTCGGTACATGTTCACTGTTTGTCTTATTTCCCCAAAAGGCTGAAATCAGCCATCTGATTTCTGAACAGTACACTGAGCATGTGTTCAGAACATCAATGAAGTTTGGGTACCAAAATATTTTTGAAAGAACTTGATATAAAAAAAATTTAAGCATACAAGTAGTTATAAGAAAAATTAAAACTGGCTGATATTCCTTATAAATATTTATAATTTAATATATTTTTATTTTGAATTACATATGTGGGAAGGGAACACTGTAATTCTTAGGACCCCATATATCTTAATCTAGCCCTGGCTGAAAACTCCAAGAACAGAAATTCATGTCATTTTTTTTCCTAGCCTCAGGCCTGGCACAATGTGTTAGGCATGTTAACTGCTCAATAAGTCCTTATTGCATGACTGAGAAAGCTGGGAGTCAGACCAATTGTTTTTGATCCTTTGAAGACTGAATGACTTTCCCCCATTCTGCTATCCCCTTACCCTAGGCACATCTCATCAGAAGACACCCAGGCCCCTGTGGCTAACCATGCCAGAGAGCAAAGACTGGCCATCGACCTTTGGCCAGAGGCTTACATACTTGAATTCAAGACCTTCATCGGCCTGTGGTCAGCCCAAGGGGTGATCCATCCTCTGTAACAAATGGAACACTCTGTTTCTGATGACAATTAGGAGGCACTCTCATTGTTTTGGCTACGCTTCGGGCCACCCCAGTACCACTCAGACGGTATATTCATAGAAGATACAATGCAGCTGGACATATCCTCTGGGAAGCCTCCTGAAGGCAGGGCCTACTAGTACATTCCATAGATTCTTGGTTATAGCACCTACACCCTCCAGATTCCTCACTGAGGCCCTGGTAATACCAACCAAGTGCCCTGCCTATGCCAGCCACAGCCTGGGACACTCAATATGAGGGTAGACCCAGCTCCTCCTTCAAAGGAGCATCATAATCAAGTCACAGCAACAATACTGTATCTGAAGTACCCAACAATAAACAAGGCAATGTGGGATGAGGGGCTTTAAAAATTCCCACATCTGGCAGAGAAAAGGGAACCCTCTTACACTATTGGTGGGAATGTGAACTGGTACAGCCACTCTGGAAACCTGTGTGGAAGTTCCTCAAAGAGTTAAAAATAGACCTGCCCTAGGACCCAGCAATTGCACTGTTAGGGATTTACCCCAAAGATACAGACGCAATGAAATGCCAGGACACCTGCACCCCGATGTTTCTAGCAGCCATGTCCACAATAGCCAAACTGTGGAAGGAGCCTCGGCGTCCATCGAAAGATGAATGGATAGAGAAGAGTGGTCTATGTATACAATGGAATATTACTCAGCCATTAGAAATGACAAATACCCACCATTTGCTTCAACGTGGATGGAACTGGAGGGTATTATGCTGAGTGAAGTAAGTCAATCGGAGAAGGACAAACATTATATGGTCTCATTCATTTGGGGAATATAAATAATAGTGAAAGGGAATAGAGGGGAAGGGAGAAGAAATGTGTGGGAAATATCAGAAAGGGAGACAGAACATAAAGACTCCTAACTCTGGGAAATGAACTAGGGGTGGTGGAAGGGGAGGAGGGCGGGGGGTGGGGGTGAATGGGTGACAGGCACTGAGGGGGACACTTGACGGGATGAGCACTGGGTGTTATTCTGTATGTGGGCAAATTGAACACCAATAAAAAATAAATTTATTATTAAAAAAATTCCCACATCTGGAAAAATCACCTTTAAGTACAGCCAGTTTTTTTGGCCAGCACTAAAATGCACAGAGCACTTTATCATCTATTATCTTAGCACGCCTTCCCAGAGGCCCTATGAGACGGGTAGGTGATAAGCATTCAGTACGAAGCAGAGTGGCAAAAGCTCCCTACTCTATGTCTTGCCTCTGATGAAGTCTCACCATGTTTCTACCTCTACTCAGGTCACTCTACAAACCTTCTTGGAGCAACAATTTGATGTACACAGACCTCAATGAGCTACCCCTGCTACCAGGCCCTGGTCTCAAACCTTATGAAGCTGTCTGCACAAAGCTCCCAATCACAAGGCCCTGGGGACACAGAAATTCCCTTCAAGCACATACTATGTGCATTTAGTGATGCATCTTCTGGGTCTGACTCTGGCCTCAGTGCAAGCAATATAGAGATAAAACTTCCTGCCCAGGAAGAATTCTTTGGCTATTGTCACTTTTCATGCCACCTAGTAGAATCTGTTGGCCCAACTTACTCTTCTTCTAGGCTGTGGTCTTTTTCAGAAAAAGGAATATCTCTGTAGCCCCATGGCAAATCTCAGGGCCAAGTACTTTGCAACCTCAGCTTAAAGACAGGCTTCTGTGACAGTGAAGAGTCCCAGAAAAGCTGTCTTCATCCTTTACACACCCTTCTGTAGCTCTATCAGCAAGGATGGCACCCACAAAGCCCTATGTGGTGTAGTTCCTACAGAGAAAGCCAGTACTCTTCCCTTTCAAGTGGATGAGCAGCTGGCACTGCCTTCCCCTTGACCCCTGCCAGACATGGCTTTGTCCAGTGATGCAGAGGCAAGACAGGCTGCAGCTGAGGGCCTTTTGTCCTGGGAATTCTGCCAACAGGCTGTCCTCCTTTGGTCTGAATGAGATAATAATGGCAATGAGGTGGCCAAGGACCACACTCGGGGACCACATCCTAAAATCCCAGCCAAGGAACCTACTGAAGACTGGAGGGACCAATGGTCCAATTTGATGTACACAGAACTCATTGAGCCACCCCTGCTACCAGGCCCTGGTCTCAAACCTTATAAAGCTGTCTGCACAAAGCTCCATCCTGAGGTTGCTCTGTCCTCCACAGCCACCACTGAAGCACAGCCAAGCTCGTCCCCTGCAGTGTACCCAACAGCACCCCACACACGTGATCCCCAGAGCAAGTCCTCTCAATCCTGGGGAGACTCTGTTAGGCCTCTAGTTATGTTACTGCAAAGATTCTTCTCTTCTGGGTAACACACTCCTTAAAAAGTCTGGGGAAAGGGTTGGACCATCTCCCCAGAAAATGCATATACTGTCACACATACACACACCTACACACACACACACACACACATACATATGCGTACACACACCTATATATACATATGTCTGCATCTATATACACAGAGAATTACTCCTGTAATTTTTGCATGTTCACAGATTCCCTAAAGTCCACCCAGGAAATCCCGATTTAGAATCCTGGTTCTTAAATCTTCCCAGGAACCTAGCAACCCTGGGTTCTTAGCAACCTTCTTCATTAAAGTCACTAAAGAAGTCAATGTTTCCATCTGAAACCTCCTGCTCCCACAGGGTCAGCCCCATCTCCTGGGCAGCAGTGAGGTGTTAATCCAGCCCCAGGTCCAAGCACCAGTGGGGAGAACCGTCCGCCTCGTGGCTGGGCTCTCTTGACTCCCATCTCGCAGCTGTCAAGCTCTTCCTGACCCAGATCTGCCAGCAGGAAAGCCTGTTTTTCTTCGTGGGAGTAGTTCATGGCGCTTTGTCATTCACAGGCATTCCCTCTGGGTTTCACTTTGAGATGGAGGGAAGCATCCCAGTGCAGTGGAAATTCTCATCCAAGTAGCAACAGGAATCAGGATAAGGGATGTGGAGCAGGGGGGGTCAGTGCCTATCTTTGTAAACATACACAGGTACATGTGAGTTCCTTCTGAGCCTAGTGCAGTGGCAGCAAATTAGCCATTTCATCAGGGTGGCCTGGCCCAGCGCAGACCTTATCCGACATAATTTAAGTGACAGATTCTTCATCCCAATTGGCAGTTTGTACAGGGACTGTGTCCCCAAGGTGCTATAGAGAGTTTGGCATCCCTCAAGGTCAGGACTCATTATGTGCCTTAAGCCAGTATTATCCATGTGTGGCTACTCTCTCAACCCATCTATCGAAGCAACAGAACACAAGGGTGCTGGCTAGAAAAAGGCAGAAAAAGTCCCAGAATGAAGTGATCTCCTCTTGTCAGTCAGGTGGCCTTTGTGTGTACATGTGTGTATGTGTGTATGTGTGTGTGTACACATCCGAGGTATGAAAACAGGAAAGGCAAGCCCAGTAAGATGGGGCTTCATGTAGATTTCCCAGTGGACAGACCCCAGACAGTAGGCATCGCTGCCCTCTGGACCATAGAAATATACTGGAGAAGGGAAATGGGGGAGGAGAGCATGTCCTTTGGAATCACAGACAATCGGGCACAGGTTCAAGTCCGGACCGCAGCTCTCAGTCCTTCAGGGATCTTAGAAAAGTGACCTCATGTCTCTGATCTTCAGTTTACTCTTCTATAATACGGGGTTCAGAACCTCTCTCACAGGATTGGGAGCAATAGATATGAGGATTGAAGAAAAGGAGCCAGCGCCGTGCTTGGCACATTGATGGTGGTCGACGCCCAACCAGTTGTGCCATCCATCGCTCCCTTCTAAGTAACTCCCGAAGGAATCATCCGAGCCCAAACTATGATTCTGGCTTTTTAAATCCTCCATTGGCCAAAGAGTCTACCTCTTTCAAAGACGTGGGTGGTGCTCCCATATCTCACGGGAGGCCGGTGACTGACTGGCACATCTCAGAGAAAACTGGATGCTGAAACCAACTCTGCGTCTACACCATGCAAAGTCACCTCCCACACCTACATCCCAGGCATGCTCATGCTTCGTCTTCCCTGCCAAGCCTCAAGCTCCTGCTTCTCAAATAATCTAATCTGTTTTGTTGAAGACAGGGAACAAGAGGGTTTTATGGAAAGGGGAGTCAGTTTATTTCCTGGGACATTTACATAGGTCACAGCAAAACAGTTTATGCCTCCAATGACATTTCTTCTGGGATTGCTCATAGTGGACATAACTTATTTTCTGAAGAGCTTTAAAGGCTGTTGTTCTTTCTCTGTAAGTGGGACTGAAAATGTGTTTCTAGGCAGTTACAGGTCCCGTTTGATTCTGATGGGATGTCTAGAAAGAAAGCATCAGGCTTGAACGAGTCACGGATAGAAAATGAGGCAAACGGCCAGTGGGGCAGCTCAGAGCTTGAGTGGGCGCTGGACCCACCACGGGCTAAGGGGAGCCGCGGAGAGTGAGGGGGGGCCCTCTCCCTCTGAGATTCCCTTGTCATCACCCCATCTGAGATGGGGTCAGAATGGGAAAGGGAGTTTTCTCTCTTTTTAAAAAGATTTTATTTATTTACTTGAGAGAGAAAGGGAGCAAGCATGAGGCAGAGGGAGAGAGAGAAGCAGACTCCTGCTGAGCCCAGGACCCTGAGATCATGACCTGAGGCTAGGTTTCTGGAGCTCTGGGGCTCACACGTGCAGTGGCCTGCCCCAGGCTGACCCTTCAGGGAAATCACCTCTGACGTGGAGAGCCTCAGTCCTTTACACAGCAGCATCCTGAAACCATCCCTGAGGAAGGGGCTTCCCTGAACACTGCTCTTGCAGTGACAAGGATGGCAGGCTTCTCTAGTGGCCCCAGGATCACCAATGATGGTATTTCTGAGTGTGGACAAGGAGAAGAATCATCACACAGAGAATCTATTTTCTACACATGAAGGTTCACACTTTCCATTGCTTGTCACTAATCTGGTAGTGGCCACGGCCACCAGGGTTATGTCCCTCTGCTACTCTGGCCCTCTAAGTGGCCAATTCAAAGAAGCTATCAGATGTTCTAACAGACTTCTAATAAACATTTATTTTAAAAGATTTTATTTATTTATTCATGAGAGACACAGAGAGAGAGAGGCAGAGACACAGGCAGAGGGAGAAGCAGGCTCCATGCCGGAAGCCCAATGTGGGACTCGATCCTGAGTCTCCAGGATCACGCCCTGGGCTGAAGGCGGCGCCAAACCACTGAGCCACCTGGGCTGCCCCAGACTTCTAACCTCAGCCTGCACTGTGATCTTTCCTCCAGGGGCTCCCATGCTGGCTGCTGGTGGGAGGACTGGAGGAGCTGGGAGAGAACTGACAGACCATGACAGCCAGGATTGAGTGGCCATAGAGGCAGAAGCAGCTGGATCGGCGTAGACTGGAGCTAGAGCCCAAGAGCACCCTAAGAGTGAGAGCAACCCAAAGGAAGGATCAGGAGATGACTATGGCCTGGGGGTTCATGGGAAGGCTGAAAGACCAGAAATACCAAAGGAGGTTTGAACCCAGAAAAGAATTTAGCCATGAGAAGAGGCAGATCATATTAAGGAGACTAGCTACCATTTATTGGGCCTCCTTTGCACCAAACACACTGTCTAAAGAGAAGCATTATAGAGTCGTAAATGCTGTATCTAGATCTAGATACTGGGTTTAAGTTCTTCATCTGCCACTTATTAGCTATGGGACTTTGGGCAAGTCACTACCATTCTGTGGTTCGGGTATCCCATCTGTAAACTAAAAACAGTAATAGTTCCCCTCCTAGGACATCGCAAGGATGAAATGAGATCATCCTTGAAAAATGCTTGGTACAGGGAACAGTACGTGATAAACACTAATTAAACGTAAGCTAATATTTTGAATCTTCACAACAGCCCAAGAAGTCAGAATTAATATACCCGTTTTTCAGAAAAACAGGGATTCAAGGGAGTTGCGATATACCCAAGGTCTCATGGCAGAGGCAGATTGGGAAGCTCGGCTTTTGTGTGCATCCAAGCCACCTGCTCCTTCCATAGGCAACCTGCCTCTCAGGCTCAGTGAATAAAACTGACACCGTCCCTGCCCTCACAGAGGTGATGGTCTAGCAGGCGGAGAGCCGAACACATAACCAAACAGAAAACATCTCAGGTGGTGGTAAGTATGACTCAGACAAATGAAGCCAGAGGCCAGGGGGCTCTTTGATGAAGGTGGTCAGGGAAAGCCTCTTCGACAAGATGAAACCTGAGCAAAGACCTGAAGGGAGGGAGGGAGGCAAGTAGCTGTGCAGAAGGAAGAGCATTCCAGCCAGGAGGAGCAGCAGATGCAGAGACCCTGGGGAAGCAGAGTGACAGAAGAACAGTGGAAGGTCCAGTGGCTGTGGCACAGGAACGAGGACAAGAGTGGGAGCCTAGCTGGCTCCCTCAGGGGAGGAGCACCATCAGCAAGGTGCCCCAACAGAGCCAGAGGGCCGAAGTTCCTTTCCAAGCCCAGGGCCCTGCCAAATGCGTTGGTACAGGTACAGAGACACAGAGGGGCCGTGGCTTCTGGGAGGAAAGGCAACAGCAGGCAGGTACTTAGGGACATAGGAAGTGGGGCCATAGTCACCAAGAGGATAAAGACAAGGCAAGGCCTCTGAAGAGCTGGGCAGGTCAGGCAAGGAGTCTAAGTAGATGGGGCTGGGTCCTGAGTCTGAGCAGGGATGGTGGTGAGACAAACCCTAGCCATAGCCTCCTTCTAATCCCCACTCAGCCCCAGGATGGCCACAGAGCTATTAAGTGGACCCAGCTGCAAGGGAAGAAAGTGTAGGAACAGGAAGGCAAGCCACTCTATATATTGCAAAACACTGAAAAGCAAATGTCTTATACTCTGAAAAAGCAAGCTGCATTGCCCCCAAAGAGCCATATCCCTGGACTGTCAGAGCAAAGGAGGCCTGGACTTAAATTCTCAGCTCTGTGCTAAGTGGCCTTAGAAAAATCATCTGACCCCTCCTAGTCTTCATGTCCTACCAGCAATAAGACCACCCTGCAAGGGTGTTGTGGGAGCTAGACATGATGGAGCGCCTGACACACACTGGCACAAAGGAGGCCCTCAGAAACATTAGTGGTCCCAGCTACCTTTGCAGCATATGAATGTGCTAAAGCCAAAGCAGACACGAAGGCCGTGGCCGATGTTGGTTGACCGAGCTCAAGCTCCAGCATGTCCAGACAAGGTCAGTTCTGTAAAACCTGGAGGTCACTGTGGTCTCAGGCAACCGGACAGCCCAACTGAGACGCAAGATATGGCCTCCATCCACCCAAAACTACTGGAAGTCTCTACCCTGTTAGCACTAAAATATCTTTTTGTTGCTATGTGAGAATGCTTGTTCCCATCCTGGAAGAAATAAAGAAGGAGAAAAGGAGGGTGGTAGGAATACATACATATGGACTTATTTTAAGAAATTAAATATATACATATGGACTTATTGTAAGACACTGAATAAATATTTGCAGCATTTTAGTTATCGTTAGGTAACTAATGGCCAAGCCGGCCCCTCACATACAGCTTTGGGATCTCTGCTTTGGGGCTGCATGGATCTGACCTTTCCTAAACAATACTTAAAAATGGGGAGTTATGCCCGTGTGAGACCGGCTGCTTGTATGAAACTGGGAGACGAGAGCTCCTGCTATGACCCGTAATCCCAGTGGCCTCCCCCACTGAACCACCCAGGGTCCCCTCTTTTTACCCTCTGTGATTCCTGTCCTGGCACCTCAGCTTCAAAACCTGCTCAGCTGAAGGGCTGATGCTATCCTAACCAAGGTGAGAACACTGATCATCCTCCAAAAGGAGCCTCCTAAGAAAAGGAATTTGTACTTTCCCATTATTACTAGTTCAGCTGAAGGGGTGATGTACTAATGGAGGGATGTGAGGCATCTGGGGAGAAGCAGGCCTGATGAAACGGCTCTGCTCTGAAGATTGTCTCCATCCAGCAACCCCCAAGGTGGCAGGCCCCCAAAGACACCAGCAGAAGGGGTCACCCTCAGACACAAAGCCGGGCTACAGAGAACTTCTCAGGAGCCCTGGGACACCACGTTGACTTTGGGCTTGGTTGCACCAGGGCCAGCCTATCTCCAAGCTGGGACCCCTCCTCACCAACCAGCCAAACGCGCTTTCCCTGCCACGAGCCCCGTTCAGACACCAACTGCATATCATAGCTAAAAAGCCAGTGGCGGGATAAGTAGTGTTTGTTATCTAACTAAATTGTAGAGGAAATGATGCGTGAATGAGAAAATTCTAACACAACCGTGGATCACTTCTGACAGCTTCGATTATGGTTTTGTTTAGTTAAGCACTTGTGCATTCTAATGAACTGTCTTATGGAATTATTAATTGCATCTGGGATTTCCAGGGCTTTTCCACTGCTCTGAATTCTTCTCAGTAGCGACAATGTGTCTTTGGGTGTCTTGATTACAAAAGTTGTTTTCCCCTCAAAAATCTTGGGCCTAAAGCCTGGAACTCACTAGATCCCAGCATCTAAACTGAAACAGAGGGAAGCCCGGGTGGCTCAGCGGGGTAGCGCCGCCTTCGGCCCAGGGCCTAATCCTGGGATCCCTAGATCAAGTCCCATGTTGGGCTCCCTGCATGGAGCCTGCCTGTGTCTCTGCCTCTCTCTCTCTCTCTCTCTCTGTGTGTGTGTGTGTGTCTCATGAATAAATAAATAAAATTTAAAAACAAAAAATAAAATAAACTGAAATAGACAGAGGAGCTCTTGGTCGTCTCACAAAGTTGAAGACACAGAGAAGCAACTTCTCGAACACGTAGGGACACAGAATAACACTGATGGTGGGGGGGGGGGGGGCATTGTGACCTGTGGCATTTCATTAGGAAAGGACTCCAGTAGAGAAATAAGTCAGAACACGTAGATCAACTGCCTGAGAGCCGAGTGTTTGTCATTTTAGGATAAGGAGGGAGCTCTGCACCCATCAGCTTCTCTAAACCCAGGCCAGGAAAAACTGGAAGAGGCTCCAGGCATGTGTCCCTCAGAACATCCCGGTGCCTATTCCCCTGGCTTTGGGTGCACCAGTGCTGCCAGGCTTCTCCTGTCCGCTTTCCTCTCCAAGGCCATTGCTGTAACAGCTAAAAGATCCTCCCAGCTTCCTTGATGAAACCAAAGCCAGGTGTCCTATTGGCAACAGAGGGCACACTCCACATAGGGAACAGAGAAGATCCCCAGAGCCCACCCAGGGCTGCCTCATGCCATTGTAAGACTGTGCTCTGGGTGTGGACACCTGTGGATGGAGGGGGGTGCTGCTGCTGACCCAAGGGCCCGTGGGGCTGGGTCAGCCCACGAGGGGGGTCTGTTGGTCAGGCTCTCTGCAGAAAACTAGCCGAGAGAGTTTAATAAGGATATTTATAAAGTGGGCAAGGTTGGAGGATGTCAAGCGAGAGAGGTAGCCTGGGCTAGCAAGAAGGGGGGCCATCACCACCTCAGGCGTGAAGGGGTTAGGAGAGGGGGTCCCCCAGGGAGTGATAGAGACTGTAGCTTTGGGGTAGGGGGAAGAGCACAACCACTGTACTCCTTGCTGGGATGAGGCTTGCAGATGAAATACCCCAGTCTCTCACCCTCCGCTCTCCTGTTGGTGCCACTCACTGATCACACCCCCTTGGGAACCAGGGGCACGCAAGCCTGTAGGATGGAATCCACAGAGATCAGCCCCCTGGGGCCCAGAGCAGCACAGAGACCAATGGGCAGTGGATGTGGGTTGGCAAAAGGGACTCTCCCAGGCCAGGAACCTATTCTCTGACTCACAAAGGGCCCCCTAGGCCTGACTGGTGCCTTCTTTTCATTCCCCTCTGGGTAGAACTCCCTGCCACCACCACATTCTATGCCCTCTCCCATTTCCATGCGTCTCAGCCCCATCCCTCTCTGTCCACAGGAAAAACCAGAGGAAGAAAGGGCTGTAACCCATCCATCCATCAAAGTGCAATCGGGAAAATCCGGAGGCCTGGTCTCCCCGGGACCATATGCATCCTGGAAACCCATTCACCTGTACTCTCCCTCCTGGAGGCATATACAGCTTGTGGGTAAGGATCGGTCCTGCCCACTGTGCGAGTGGACAGCAACTGTGCCCCGTGCCAGCCAAGGATGGGCTTTCATACCCAAGGAGGGAACTGGTGGCATGACTGCCAGACAAGTACTTGACAGGAGCCACCAGCTTCCTGCTACCTCTGCACTTGGGGCAAGTAACTTCTATATCCTTCACTTTCCTAATCAGCAAGGACTGGGAGAATACCAGGCTAGCCTTCCCCGCTATGTGGGTAGGCCCCCTGGAGAGAGACCCTGGACCAGTGTTCTTGGGTGATATTTTAACAAACACTCCCATACTGCTTATTACATGCCCGACAGGCACAGTTTATTCCAAAGGCTTACAAAGGTTTCCTCCACTTAACCCTTCCCCCTCCTGGAGGTGTGCATCCTAAGAGCCATCCTCCACGAGCCTCCTGCAAGCCCACTTCCATCTCAGAGGTCACCGCCAGGGACCCAACCTACGACTTCTCCTTTAAAGCCAGAGAGGCCTGGATCCATCTCTGAGACTTTTAGGTTTGCTCAGATAATAGCAAAGAGGTCTTTCTGGAGATGACTTACATGTTGGATCAGGGAGGAGTGGGAAGTAGGCTACTTACCTGGGTGGCGGTTAGTGTGTGTGGCTGGCAGGGGTGGGAGTGAGTACTCTCCCACTACCTCAGCAGCTAAAAGAACAGCTCTAGGTGCTGGCTTGCCTGAGTCTTACTGTTGCTTTACTACTGGTTCCCTGTGTGATCTGAGGCAGGTCCTTTAAACCATCTGTACCTCAGTTTCTCCTCTGTGAAGTGGAGAAGATAATTGTACATGTAGGATCCCTGGGTGGCTCAGCGGTTGAGCACCTGCCTTCGGCCCAGGGCCTGATCCTGGATACCTGGGATCGAGTCCCACATCGGGCTCCTGGCATGGAGCCTGCTTCTCCCTCTGCCTGTGTCTCTGCCTCTCTCTCTCTCTCTCTCTCTCTCTCTCTCTCTCTGTGTGTGTGTGTGTGTGTGTCATGAATAAATAAATAAAATCTCCTAAAAAAAGAAAAAAAGATAATTGTACATCTCTCATAGTGTTCTTGGGCAGTCTGGCTTCTGGACGTGAGAAAGTCATTTAGCCTTCTCATGAATTACAATTATCATAACAGATCCTGAACCCCATTCAGGTGTATATATCCTTTAATACAGAAACTCCATGAGGTAGGTCTTATTATAACCCTCACTTCATAGATTAGGAAAGTGAAGCATATAGAAGTCACTTGCCCCAAGTGCAGAGGTAGCAGAGAACCTGAGAAAACTGGTTTTCCAGCTGACCCTCTTATCTACCCTATCCAATCCCTCCACGGGAAAGTTGGCAGGTGAGCCAGGATGCACAGCTGTAAGCAACAGCACTAGCTAATACAAGCAGAAAATGAATTAATAAAAGAGACATTGAGTGGCTCATGGCACTGGCAGGAGAGCTAGAGAACCCGGGGTTCGGTTATGTTGCTAAGTACATCACCCCATGTCTTGCTTCAGTAGAGAACCAGCCCCCAGAACTGCCAACACTACTGACACTGCGTGCTGCTACCACACTGCAGCCACCAGGGCCCCAAGAACGTGAAGCTCCTTGACCCAAAGCCTGTGAATGTACATTTTAATGACACAGGCCAACCATGGACCTGAGCCTTAAATACAAGGAAGGTGGCAAATCACTTCTCTAGTAGGAGGCTGTTTTGATCAGTCTCTACTTCCACCAAGACTCAAAAGTAGAGAATTCTCCAAAAGTAAGAAGTGGATTCAAATGCCAGATGGTATAAAATGCCAAATATTCAACCAATGAGGAAATTGAACAGACAGTTATTTAAGGCTCTTTTCAGCAGCGTGAGTCCATTTGATTTGACAAGCTCATTGCAATGGGGTATATTATAATTCCCATTTATTAGCCCCATCTCGTCTACAAAGATATTAGCTGTCTGCCATTGCCTTGAGGTGCCCCCTCCATCCTATGGGGGGATATTTTTCCATTGTCACTGGACTTGAGCGTGTAACTGGCTTTGACCAATGTGATATGATGTAATCTATGCTCTTGCTGAAGCTTTGGGAGACATTGCATGGCTTAGGGAGGACTCTTGGCTTCTTTTTTCTTCCAGGAAAATGGCACATCCCAGATGGGAATTGTTTCTTCAGCTGGTGTCTCAGAATGAGAAGACACATGGAACAGAGCCTAGCGGAGCTTTGTAGCAACCACAACAGCCTCACACAGGCTCCAACATTAATATGGGCAAGAAATAAATGTTTCTTGTCCTAAATCACTGATTTGGGGGGGCTGCTTATTACAAAACTGTCTAATACATGTATATTGGGAATCACTCCACATTCCTGACTACCAAACAAATGGCATACATAAATAAATAGGACCCGGTCTCTGCCTTGGTGACACTCTCAAGTCATAGCTGGCACAGAGAGTTGAAATGTTTCAAGGGAGGTATAAACACAAGCCCTAGGGAGCACTAGGAAAAAGACAGAAATCCTGCCTGATGCTTCCAGGAAAGTTCCCAGAGGATATGAAACTTGAACTGGATTTTGAAGGTTGAAGGCAGTGTTATCAAAGAAGATGGAAGAGGAGGGAATTTCATGCAGAGGAAACAATATAGAAATTCAGAGGTAAAAGAAAAAAATCCATACATTTATATATACAAGAATATATTCTGGAGTCGCTGGAATATAGGCAAGTGAGGAGGAGAAGTGGTAGGAAAAACAGCCAAATGGAGAAGCAGATTTCAAATGGCCCAGAATGTCACGCCAGCAGGTTTCAACATCACACTCAAGATGACGGAAATCACCAAAGTTTCTAGAAGATCTATATTTTAGAAATATCACCCTAAAAGTGGTAGAGGGGGGATAAGTAAGAAGCAGAGAACAGTAAATAAGAGAGTTGTCAAATTAAAACCAGTGCCAGATAATAAGGTCCTAAACTGAGACAGTGATGATGAGAACAAAAATGTTCATGAAACATTTCAAAGGTGAAATTAGTAAAACTTAGTTGGATAAGAGATGAGAAGGAAAAAATGAGAGATGATACAGAACATTACATTATAGAATTAATTACTAAATGGGTGGTGGAGTCATTCGTGGACATGGGGGAAGCAGAAAGCAGAGACAGGCTTGGGAAGAGTTGATGATTTAGTGTTGAACATATCACATCTGAGCTGTCTCTGGGACAAACCTATGGAAGTGTCCAGTTGGTAGGTGAAAGATATGGAAGAAATTCCCATCTGCCTGGAGTTGGGGAAGCATTTGGGAAAAGCCCTAGAATCAGTGTTGGCACTTGCACTAAGACCACTAGATGTTGGGGCACCTGGGTGGCTCAGCGGTTGAGTGTTGCCTTCAGCTCAGGTCATGATCTTTGGCCCTTAGGATCGAGTCCTGCATCAGGCTTCCCATGGGGAGCCTGCTTCTCCCTCTGCCTGTGTCTCTGCCTCCCTCTGTGGGTCTCTCATGAATAAATAAATAAAATCTTAAAAAAAAAAAAGAAAGAAAAAGAAAGAACGAAAGAGAAAAGAAAAGAAAAGAAAAGAAAGAAAGAAAGAAAGAAAGAAAGAAAGAAAGAAAGAAAGAAAGAAAGAAAGAAAGAAAGAGGGATCCCTGGGTGGCGCAGCAGTTTGGCGCCTGCCTTTGGCCCAGGGCATGATCCTGGAGACCCAGGATCGAATCCCATGTCGGGCTCCCGGTGCATGGAGCCTGCTTCTCCCTCTGCCTGTGTCTCTGCCTCTCTCTCTCTGTGACTATCATAAATAAATAAAAATTAAAAAAAATAAAATAAAATGATTTAAAAAAAGAAGGAAAGAAAGAAAGAAAGACAAGACCACGAGGCGTTCACTGATGCTGAAGGATCAAGAGAAGGATGGCATTCTAGGCATAGGATCAAGCCTATATAAAGTCACAAAGGTAAGATGTAATCAGAGAAGAGCAAGTAATTGAATGTGGTTGAAGAAAAGGCAGATGATATATGGCGGCTTTCCTATGTGACATTTTCCCCACAGTCCATGGGACTGGTTATGGATGGATCATTTCTATGGGTAAGAGAGTATCTGTGTGAAAGTGACATAGTGTTACTTTGTGAACAAATTTGAAAATTCTTAGAAGTAGACTCTTGGGGTCCTTATTGTTCCTTTATAAACTCAACTGTTGGTCCATTTCTGGCATTGACGGATACTTTCTTCTCTTATTGTCGTTCTGCTACAAAAATCAGAATGTGTCTAGTTGTTCACAGAAATAATAAATGCCATATCATTCTTCCTCTTAAACATATAATGTGCTTGTTAGAATAGACTGGGTGAGACTGCAATAACACAAACACCCAAAAATATCAGTGCCTTCCACAACAAAGGTGTATTTCTCACTCATGCTATGTGTCCATCATGGGTCAACCGGAGCCCTGCTCCCGTGTTTTCACTGTCATCCTTATACGGGGACCCAAGGTGATGGAGAACCTGTACATTGACCATTGTTCCCATGGCACAGAGGAAAGAGAACAGGTGAAGGATACACTGGCCCTTAAAGCTTCCACCTAGAAATGACATATGTTACTTCTGCTGACATTTTCTTGGCCAGAATAAGTTGCACAGCCAGGCCTGGCATCCAGAGGCACTGGAGAAGTATAACCCTCCCACAGGAGCATACCAGATCTTGCTGGGCAGCCACACAGTCTATGACATACCATACACTTCACCTGACTAGTTTCTAGAATGTCTGTTACGGTGTTGCACGTAGAGTTTGGCAATTCTCCTTTTGTGTAGATGCCTCCTCCAGGAACAGGTTCAACATTGTCGATTATATTTTCATATACACATCTCTACGGGCCTTGGCATCAGATTGCCAGTGACCTTAATATTCCCAGCCCATAACATTCCAAGTTTATGCCTACATTCCCTGCATTGTGATCTTTCCAAAAGTCATAATTATCTTGGAGGTGCCCCCAACCCTGGACTAAGAATAGAGCCAAGAATCATCTGCTTCTGTTTCCACTATGGCTTTCTTCTGCATAAAGAAAAAGAAAATCTGGCACAGAACCTGTATTTCACTATCCAAGGCATTTTTAGATCAAATGTCACCTATTGGTCTGCCTCTGGTTTGGGGATTTCTTGCAATGATTGCAGATAACCTGTTTGCCTTTCAAGTGTCTAGTCTGATGTAGTCAACTCACTCCACTACCCAACAAGGACAATAATTATTATTCCTATGTGGCTCTATAATTAACTGACTTTTCCTAAGTAAATGTCCAAATGAGCTTCATTCAACACAACTGCAAACAGATGCCACAGGGTACTGCCTCCGCCACTACAGTTCACCAATAAGAGGTGCCAGGCCATGAGCAATAGGCTATGAAATATTGAAATTCCTTCAAGATTATTTATTTATTTATTAAGAAACCTTAGGTCTAAAAGTATTTATAAAACCAAATTTCATTTTCTCTGTTCTGCTTCCTGGAACAGAGCTTTCTGGATATAACAAATTCCTGCCTCCAATCTTGCATAACCCCATCACGCCTGGTACCTGCAATGGGCTGTTTTCCTGTTTACTGTCTGGTGGACGTCAATCACCCTCTATTTGCTTTAACTTTGAGTAGTAAGAGCCTGTCAAACTCAGTCACCCTGGCTGTAGACAGACAGCAGAGTCCCTGTTACCCCTGCCAAAATCCCTGACATCTCGAGATGCCAGGCAGGCAAGTGGCTGGATATTTACCAGGCAGCTCCTGTATATCAGACATTGTGCGAAGCACTTTGCACAGGTTATCTCATTTACCTCTCATGACAAGCCCATCTACTAGGTCCTCTGATTACCCCATTTTACCGAGGAGAAAAATGAGATTTAGAGAATGTTAAAGAAAAACTGTAGAGAGCAGATGGCATATGCATTGAGTCTTAGAGGATAATGAGGAACTAGCCATTAGTCTAGAGAGAGGAAGGCCACCCAAGCAAACTAAGCAGCATGGAGAAAGCCACGAAAATGAGGAAGAATCTGTGTGTTTGGGGAAGGGTACAAACCAGGATGGCTAGAAAACAAGGTGCTTAGTAAAACTGTCTATAAATAAAGAGAAGGTTACCCCAGGCCAAATGTTATGCTGAGGAGTTCGGGCCTTTGACTGTAGGAACTGGTCAAGTAACAGAGGAGGGAAGTGGGTACAAAACGACAGGAGTGGCGAGAACTGTGGCAAACTAGAAGCCATACACCCTTCAGATGGAAGGATGTTCAAATTCTTTTTTCTTTTTTTTAGGGTGAGCTGAATTTGGTCCTCAGGGCATGTGCTTGCAAACTCTACTAGGCAGTGGGAAACTCATAAGGGAATGACACAGTTGGATCTCTTATTTTGAGGAGCTCCCTCTGACAAGAGTGTGGATGATAGGCTCTGTGGGACAAGGCTGAGGACAAGAAGAAAGAGGCAGAAAAGCAGCAAGAGATGACAGTAGATGGGACCTGGAGGATGATGCAGGGCAGAAAAAGGTAATGGATCTGAGAAGAAATTATTAAGGAGAAAGAAACTTGGCAGTACTTGAAGGCAAATAGGATGTGAGGGAGGAGACACATGGGGGTTTCAAAGACAACAAGCAGGTTTCTGGTCCAGAACATGGGACAAAGATTGGTGATAAATCCAGGGGACGGGGGAGTGGAAGATAATGAGAGTCACTTTAGACAAGCTGATGGGCAAAGCTTTGGTGTTTCTCTCACCAAGAGAGGCTCACAGGGTTGGTATGGCTCTTGGCTAAGACTCTTTGCTATTTCCATGGCTGGATGGCCAATGGGCCCACCCAAGCTGTGTTCTGTCACTGCAGAGGACAGCCTCTGACATATTCCAGGGGCACCAGAAGCTCCAGGATGTCCTCAGGCTGCGGCCTGCCCTGCTGCTGCACCAGGATACCCATGAATGGACACGTGAGCTCACCAGATACCTGGTGTGGTGGTGAATTTTATGCATCAATTTGACTAGGCCACGGTGCCCAGATACTTGGTCAAATGCTATTCTGCATAGGTCTGTGAGGATGGTTTTGAATGGGATTAACATTTGAATGGCAGACTGAGCCAAACAGATTGCCTTCCCCAGTGTGGATGGCTGTCATCCAATGAGTTGAAGGCCTAAATAGAAAAAAAAAGGCAGACCCTCCCCCAGGTTATAGGGAACTCCTCTTGCATGACTGTTGGAGTTGGAACATTAGTGTTTTTCCTAGCTTTGGACTGGAACTGAAATACGGACTCTTCTTGGCACTCAAGCCTGCCGGGTTTTGGACTGGAACTACATCACCAGCTCTCTGGGGTCTCCAGCTTGCTGACTACAGATGTTGGGATTTCTCAGCCTCCATGATCATGCAAGCCAATTCCTTAGGGGGGAAAAAAAAATATATATATATATATATATCCTATTGGTTCTGTTTCTCTGAAGAACCCTGACAAATACACCAGGTCAAAAAGGAGCAGGTCAGAATCGTGTCCCTTTGTCATCAGAGCTGGTTGGGCCCGCACAGGCTGCATGAACAGACACCTGTGTCTGAATGAGTCTGGTTCTCTCATGTATGTGAAAGGTGACCCTCTGCAGGACAATGTAAAGCAGAGTCAGGAGAAGGAAGACTCCCCCATTTATTGAGCACCTGTTGTATGCCAGTTGCAGTGCTGGTGGCTTTCCATAGCTAATTTATTTAAACCTCACAAGAGGCCAAAGAGAGGTATGAACTGCCCCACTTTATTGACTAGAAAACTGAGGCCCCAGCCTTCGACCCAAGTCACATAGCTAGCCCAGATGAAAATGTAAATCAATCCTCCTGCAAAGCCAGGATCTCGGTGCCCCCCTACTCTGCCTACCTGGTAGTACCTCCTCAAAGGACAGAAGAATAGCCATGAGTGGAGAGAGGATGAACTTGATCATATCATGCAAACTCCCCAACGTCCTCGGGTGCTGGCCCTTCAAGGAAAGTGAGCAGCTGCGTGTGGGCTCATTGAGGAACAAGATCTGATGTGTAGAAGATTCATCCAATCCAAGCACTACCAAGTCACAGCAGGCTGGGATTCCTCCGGGAACCAGCTGCTCTGGAAGGAGCCCAGCCTGCCCTCATGCATCTCTGTCATCCCGGAGGCCCTGTCCCAGAACTGGCTGGGTAATCAGGGCACAGAGTTGCCAGCTTTGCCCCCAGTTTGTGCTGAGCAAATGAATCTAAGTCATCCAAAAGGGGCTTTAGCTGGGTGCGGCACGTGCGGACAGTAATCTCCTCTAAGTTCTGCCTAAGCATGATCCACATGTGTCTGTGTGTGAGAGAGTATGTGTGTATGTACGCAGGGGTAGGAGAGTGTGTGTGCATGTGAAAGAGAGTGGTTTTGTGTGAAAGAGAGACTGTTCATAGGTGTGTGTCTCTGCATGTGTGAGAGTGTTTGCTACGTGTCTAATCATGTACCTGCATGTGAGATGGTGTATATGTGAGGCTGTGTGTGTACGAGTGTATGTGAGTGTGTGTGAAAGAATGTGTCTATGTGTAAAAGAGAAAGACGGCATATAAGTGCGTCTGTGTCAGTGTGGGAGTGTTTACTATGTGTCTGTGCAAACGTGTATGTATATATGCATGTGTGTGTGTGTATGTGACGGCACATGGGTGTGTGCTCGTGTATGCGTGTGTGTGTGCAGCTCTCCTTGGTTTTCACTCATTGTGGATTCTTCTACAGAAATGCCCCTGCACCTTCCAGAAGTTCTTCTGAGTCCAGTCCTCAGTATTGCAGGACTCTCTTGGGCAGGGCAGTTGGGACATGGCAGGGCAGTTGGGACAGGTGCCACAGAAGAACCCAAGCCCCACAGGTGCAGCTCTTCTTGGAGCTGAGGCCATCCTCATCCTCCAGGGCTAGTGAGCCGGGCGTGCACCACTCCTGGCACAGACTCATTCCCGTGCACAGGCTTGCCATGCCCCTCACAGCAAGCCCAGGGCAGCCAGAGAGAAGCCTGGAGAGACCTAATTCGAGCCCTAAAATGGGCAGGGAGGAGAACTAGCTCCCTGTCATCTTTAACACACTCAATAACTTAAGGCACTTTTTAAATGAAGTAGACAAATGCCTTCCCTCCACTGTAAACAAAAAGGCAGTTCTCTGCCCTGGCTGATGACGGGGCCTTGTCTCTGCCTCCAGGAGAGGCCTCAAGGCTCACTCTCTCAGCATATCTGGGCAATGTTAACCGAACCCAAATCCAAACACCACTCGGAACAGGCACACTCAACATGCTAACGGGCAACACAGGCCCACTGGCTTTGTTATTATCCGGGGTGCCTCTTGCAGTTAACCCTTCTGGAAGCCAACCTGATAAAAACAGCTGTGCTGCACGCATCCTACTGAGGAAATGGAGAGACAGACAATTGACCATATAGTTGCAGAGATGTCCCAGGCCACACGGAGCTGGGTTTGAGACAGAGCTGCCGACCACCATCCTAGGCTGCCTGCCACCTGGACTACATCGTCTGCGACATCCTTCAGTATTCATAACCTATGGCCCCACTGGCCAGCTGTGACAGCCAATGGAGAGCACAAGAGCTCTTGTCAACTGACCCTACAGACCTGCTGTCCATTGGGTGCTGGCTAGAAGCTCAGCCTAGGACTGCCAGCTCCAGTTCTTGGCAAAATCCCCGGAGAGACCAATGATGTTGAAGGGGGCAGAGCCAAGGAGGTAAAGCCAAGTTGGAGAGAGCGTAAGGGCTTGAGGAGGTGAGGGTAGGGGCGATTCACTCACCGAGGACAGCACTGTGGTGTCCATGTCCACTCCTAACTGGGCATACTCTGAGAACATGTCTGGGGTCATCTACAGGCCCCTGCCTGAGGCTTCCACTGTACCTCCCACACCTCCTGAGGATGGCACTAGGGTGGAAAGACAAAAACACTACGCATGTATTTATCTCAAGAATGTATGGACCTACAGGTGCCTTTAGCAAAGACCAGGAAGGCTGGAAGCCAGTCATGGTTCCTCATGAATAAACTGAGGCATCACAGCTTATGGGCTTTGAGAAAACCCTGGAAGGAAGCCCCACCTAAAGGGCTCAGAGAGTCCTGTCTGGCAGTTGGAACATGTGGGAGAGGCTTAGAAATCATGCCAGTGGCACCACCCCTGCTTGGTCCTCCGCAGCCCTGAGTGCCCTGCAGGAAGAAGCTCCTGCCAGCCTGTGTGTGCCTGCACATGAGGGTACATACTTGTGCTCACGTCTTGCTGCTTCCTTTCTCTCCCAAGATTTGCACTCCCTCCCAAGATCCTGCTCTCCACCCTTCTCTGCCAAGCTCTGTGCCCAGGCAGAAGGCCCCTGCCTGTGGCGTTGCTCAGCCTCCCTCGGTAGGACTCAGCTAACAGGAGACATCAGCAGGTCAGAGAGTAGGAGAGTGATCAGATTTCCTCCTCTCCTGTGGTACTTTAGGGCCACATCTCTGGCAGTAGCTGTGTCCCCCCATGCCTACAGCTCCCACCAGGCGGCATCACTTCCAAGGCTCAGACTCTTTCCGCCCTAGTCACACTATTTCTCCTCCTGTCACATCAGCCTTAGGTATGGAAGAACTTCCTTTTGTCATGAGTCTCAACACCTCACCATGCCCTGCTTGCACCTTTAACTCTGTCCTTACCTCTTTATTAAGGCCTCTGCATGTGAACCACTGGGGTAAGTCATGCTTCATGTCAGGTCCCTTCTGATAGGTATGAATGTGTGTGTGTGTGTGTGTGTGTGTGTGTGTCTATACACATGCATGCACGTGTCGGGGGAGGGATACAGGTGGGCTATGTACACACTCAGCTCTGTACATGCACTTGACACATGCACATGACACAGCATTTCCCTGAAATTCCAAGGCTGATGGAAGGAAACCATCTTTGGCTGTCCATCTCTGTATTCCTGAATATCCTGTACTTACTCCCATCCTCATACCATTTTGAAATGTTTAGTCTGTATCTCTGCCTGACCCTTCAACTTGATGGTAAATTCCTTGAAGGCAAGGAAAAAAAGAGGTTGTTGGAGACATTGGGGAGTGGAGGGAAGACGAAAAAAGCATGACTATCATTCTCTGAGTACCTGAGATGGAGCCATTTCTCTATTCTGAAGACCATGTAAATAATCAGCCAGGAGACCCTGGCTCAGAGACTTTGGGTAACAATTCCAAAGCCACACAGTGGGTGAGCAGTGGAGAGGCACTCAACTATAGGTGAGCTGGGATCCTGGCCTCTCCCAGTCCACCCTGCTGTTTCTTTGTCTCTCCTACCAGGCGCACACATATAGCCACATAGTAGGTGCTCAGTTGATGCTTATAAAACTGAACTGGAGCTGAGAAGGAAATCCAATGGCAAGCTTTCATCCAATGAGAAAGCTCATCAGTCATGATGAGAGCCCAAGTGCTCAAGGCCTAGGCTCAGATCATTCTGAACAACACAATGCATAGTATCCAAAGCTCTAACTCTACAGAAAGCGTGGAGAGCTTCTCACAGAGCTGCTTGGCCCTTGGTGCAAGGCTGGCCACTGGTCAAAGCTGGGGGTGTCATTAAGTTGCAGGCCAAGGGCTTTCTGACGGCTGGGCCATGACTGAGAACCAAAGCATCGGGAAGACTGAATTGCTAACACATCCCTCAGCCTCCCCTCTCAGCAAGGCCAAAGTAGGAACTCAGCTGCAGATAATCTGCAGTCTCTATCGCTGATGGAAACTGAAATGCCAGGTGACTAAGTGGATGATAATGAGGATGTTTAATATTTACATTAATAATAATAACAATTAGACTCATCCTTTGGAAGGTCACATGGCTCAAAGTTAGGGGCCTGTTCAAAGGCCAAAGCTGGACCTAGACATACCTGCCCCAACAAAGTGACCAGCACATTGACCTTGTCTTCCATCTACCCAGCTAATCCCCAGCCTTTAAGGAATCTACAGGCCCCCGAAAATACTGCAGCTGTCTGGCCCCAGAAGTACCTGCGTACCTTGCCGAAGCTACCAAGAACTCCCGTTGAGCTGCTCTCAGGAGGAATGAGTTCCCCCTTCATAGCAACACTATGAATGATATAATACTACCTGCAGTGTATAGAGGAGAAACTGAGGACCAGCCAACTTGTCCATAGTCACACAGCTGGCACGTGATAGAGTGGGATTCAAACCCAGATCTGCCCTGTCCCAAACTCAATGGCATCAGTGCCCTCCAACCCCATTCAAATGCCACAGCTCTACTTATCCTCAAGGCTGAGTCCTGCAGGTCTCCCTGAAGAGCCACCAGGAATAAGGGGACAGTCACTCAGAGGCAGACATGTGTAACAGATCAGCAGAGCCAGGCCCCTGTGGCACTGAGTCAGGCCTCACAATGGCCATCCCAATCTCTTTCTCTCTCTCTCTCTCTCTCTCTCTCTCTCTCTCCACTGCCTGTTCTCCAAAACAGCTATTTATAAACCTCATTTATACAAAGAGAACAGCATATTCTGGCTTTTTTCCTGCACTTTAAATAACCAAGTTATGGATGAAGGAAACAGAATGGAAAGGTTAGCCAATCACAGGCTTGCCCTGGCGCACGTCTGTGTATCTGATAGTTTCTCCTGGTGCCATTTCTAATAGACTCCTCTCCTCTCCGCCTCATTATCTCCTGCTCTCCTTTGTGCTCCTAAACAAAGGCAACGTGGGCACACATTCAGGGCTTGCTTACCGCCCACCTGGCAGAGAGCAGGAAGGGACACGTCACCTTCCCTGGTCTCTTGAGATATGATAGTACAAAGACCTCACGTGGATTCAGCCCTTAGTAGATGCCAGCACTGTGCATTGTCTCTTTCTGTCCTCAGCATATCTCTTACAGATAAAGAAACTGGGGCATGGAGAGGTCAAGAATCTTGTCCAAGGTCCCACAGCAAAAAAGGTATGAAGCCAAGACTTGAGCTGTAGCAATGTGAGCCTGGCATCGGACCTTTGACCATGGCCAGTTGGTCCAGGCTCTTAACCAGGGTTATTTAGCACAAGCAAACTCCAGTGGTGAGCTCTGTCACCAAGGTGATGGCTCCCAAGGGAGGATGATGTTCAAAGAGGTAGAGGATGACCCTGGAATCCCCCAGAGCCCTCTGCATGCCAAACATGGAGGCATGTGAGTCTATGGTAGATGTACTATAAAAGGAGGAGAGAGCTACTGGCCAGCCATTTGATCTCACCATTACCTTGAATAATGGTTTTCAACCACTCGTCAGTCATTCAACAAATATTTCCTAAATACTTACTCCAGGCCAGACCCTATGCTGCGTGCTGCTGATGCAAAGGTAAATATGACCCTATGTTGTCCTCAAGATCTCAGTGAGACAGATGAAATAGGAGTAGCTGAGCCAAAGCCATCGATATCCCCACTGAGGGGCAGAACCATCCCGGCCCAAGATTGCCATGTCTGCCCAGCTCAAAAACTTCCATCTTCCCCCCACCCCATCCATCTTCTCTGCCACTAGCATTTCCCTCAATTTAATTAGCAGGCAAATTTAGAACCTGTGCATTCCTCGTTGGCTTCTTGATGTGTCCCTCACGCTGTGTTTACAAATGCAACTGCAGACACAAATTACTCCTGCCACCTGTCCTGCGAGATAGGCTGGTGGCCTTTAAATGTTACATTCTGTTGATGTTCTGTATGCAGCAGTGCCACATAATGAGCCTGCCCAGGCCTTCTCTAGAGTGACAGGAACACAGCTGGATGCAGTGGGCACAATGTGGGGCAGGAAGCCAGCAGACCTCATGCAGGCCCTGGCTCCGCCACTGTCTTCTGAGTGGCCCAGGAAAGGCTGTTCACCACTCTGAACCTCCATTTCCTTATCTTTAAATTAAGGAGACTAGACAAGTTGTTCCATCAGGTCCCTACTAAAGTCCTATGAAGCATCTAGAATCCTGTGCCAAAACACACAGGGTAATTCATGGGTCGGTCCAAACAAGCTGGTCAATGTTCTCTCTCCAACTATTCCTGCCTATACTTTTAAGGGTCCTGTATAGGGAAAGACCTGAATTATCAAGACTTTGGGCTAGATTGGGCACATGGAAAAAACCACTGAGCAATAAAAGCTTTCAGTTATGGAGTTTACATACATACATACACTTTACATACATTACTTGGTCCGACTCAGTGATAGAGACGCCATCACTTTCTCTACAGCGAAGGGTTAGACCAGTTAGCAAAGTTCCCAGGGTTCACACAGCTAGTAGGCACCAGGCCAGGCTGCCCAGCCAGGTCTCTCTGCTCCCGGGCCCAGGTGCTAAGGCGTGGTGCTGTCCTGCCTCCCCAGGAAGGCGAAGCATGCTCCGGCCTGGCAGAGGTAGGTGATGGGGAGGAGCAGGGCTTCCCTCCCCTATCTCTCATCATCACTCCAGGTCTGATTGGACACGACCTCCTCTTGCCTCTGCTCGTTTCCCCCTTGTCACATCAGGTTCTTCCTTTATAGCTCCTTAGCTTGAGGAAACCAGCCAAGACCATTAGTAACTCCATGTCTTGGAAATGAAAGTGAGACCAAGAAAAAACTTCCCTGGTCCCTGCGTGCCACTTAACTAAAATGCAGTTAGGGCGATTCTCCTAAGAGAAGTTCTCCCAGAATTTGGTAGTGGGATTAAGCAAAATGATGGTCACGGATAGGGCTTCCCCCACCACTATCATGGTGATTTCATTTCTTCTTTGGAAAAAAAAAAAAAAAATGACCGGAGCATCCCAAAGTGGTGCTTCAAGGCAGAACTGTATGTCAGGGAAGAATAGGACTTGGCTGAAGCCAGTTTGCATCATTATCTGCTTTCTTATTTAATTTTCCCAAATGTATGCAATGCTTATGCCCCTTGGATTTGTTTGGGCTGTCTCCGCAGTCACATTTTACTCTCTCCAAAGAAGGCTCGCTATGTATGGGTCAGGCAATATTGGAAGTGCTTATTCATCAGTTTTAACTCGGCCAGTCCTCATAATGATGCTATGGGACGGGTACTTCTGTTAGTCCTGTTCCAAAGGTGAGAAACTGAAGCACAGAGAGGTGACATCATTTGCCCAAGGTCACTCAGCTAATGAGGGGGCAGGCCTGACTCAAACCTACTGAGGCAGTCCATTGCCACAGCCTGTATTTTTAGCCACCGTGCCACCCAGTGTATACTTGCCAGGAATCCATTCAATATACAAATAAAAACAAATATATCTTTGTAACAATTTTAAGATGGATTTCCAAGTCAGAAAAAAGATCATTTTTATCTAACTATGTTTCTTAGGAGAGAGCTTAGAAAATGTGGTCTCTAGGAGACAGGTGATTTTGTAGGTCTGCATGGTGTCTAGACAGGCAGCAGAGGGGAAAGGATTTGTCCGTATGTCTCCAGGGCTGCCCAAGGAAAAGGAGCCCGACGTGAGATGATAGCTCCTGGTGATTAGACAGAAATAGCCCAGCCATGGAGGAGAGCCAGCTGCCGGGCTGGCCAGGGCTGGAGGAAACAGCTTATAAAGCAGTTGCTGCCCAAAACCTAGTTCCGAGACTTCCTGTAATAGAACCATCTCAGGGTTTTATTAAAAATGCAGATTCACGACCTCACCCCAGACCCATGAGTAGAAATCTCTGGGAAGAGAGGAGGGCCTGGGAGGTAACCTCAAAGCCTGAATCTTTGACAAGCTTCCCAAGTGTTCTGACAGGGAAGTTTGGAGTCCTCTGCCATAAAACCTGATGGCTCTATTTACCGTTAAGTCTGTGCACTGTGCCTCCTTGGGAAATATAAACTCAGCCACCCGAGTGACTTACAGCCCAGCCCCACGACCCAGCTTAGTGTGATACTACCATCACAGCAATGAGCATGAGAGCTACCGATTACTGAGCACTTACTACATGCCAGCCACTGTGCGGAGTGCTCTAACCACCTTCTTTATGCTCATTCTCATCACAGCCCATGGTGATCCCTACTTAGGATCAACCTCATTTTACTGACGGTGAAATCAAGGCTTGGGGAGTCTGGGTGACTAGCTCAGGGTCACAGAAAAACCCAACAGCGGAGACAGAACTCAGACCCTGTCGGTCACCTTGATTACTTGGCTCGGAGCCCAAGGTCAGTGCTACAAACAGCCCACCTGCTGCCATCGAAGCTCAGGCCGGGGCTGGGGCGGAGAAGGCCGCTCACTCGGGAGGGAGACCAGCTCCCTTTGCGCAGCACTAGTTGGACCAGAGCCGCGCTTCCGGCTGCACAACCATCCCGGCTGACCCTCCGGGGGCATCTGTCCCTCTATTGTGACACCAGCAAGTGTGCTGGGCTGAGGCCGGCAGCATTAGGCCTGAACTGCACAGTGGGAGAAACTGGGGTGTCACCAGCCCCTCCCAGCAACAGCAACTGAGGCGAAGACTTTGTTGCTGGGGACAACGACCCTAGGGGCTCCTTTCAGGAGCTCAGGCAGCTTCCCTTCTGCTGATGGAAGGAACAGTGTCCATCCCTCTGACCTGAGGGGAAATCCTCACCTCGGAGGCGTGTGCCTCAGGCAGGCTGCTCACCCCGACAGCGAATCTACCAACTGCGATATACTAATGAGGGCCTCCCTGGGCCTCTGGGAGCCCTATAGGAGACACCATCTGGGAAGCACCTGCCTCGCCGCACGCCTCCTAAGTGCTTAGACCCCCCCTCCCTAACTCCTGCCGTTGCCTTCTTTAATTGCCTGGGTATCATTCCCACCTGGACAGCACTACCAGGCCTCCCGCTCCAGGCCTCAGGTCGGAGACCCCAGTAAACACCAGGTGCTCCTTTGCTGGCAGGGGTACCCCCAGCCCCCACTGTCCCACCGCCGGAACTCTGGGGTCCTCGGCTCCCCTCTTTGCTCCGCCCCAAGGGCAGTACCTTAACTCTCCTCTGCTACCTCCCTGGGCTAACAGCATGCACTCAGGTCTTGCCGGATGAGTGAATTCAGTCAGCAAGTGGGAACTGAGCCCTTGCTCTGTGCAAGGCCCAGTGCTGAGGACAAATCGATCTGGAGCATGTGGTTCTGCCCTCAGATCTGACAACAAGGCTTCCTCTCAAGGGCTCCTCTTGCCCTGAAGTGTGGTTAAGTCAGCGGGGGAGCCGTGCTCCTCTCCTCTCTGCTCCTGTACTCACTTTAGTCCTGGGAAAAGCCTCCCAGAAAGAGAGAGACTCAGACCGCACCCTCCTTCTGGAACTTTCCATGTAAGCCCAGAGCTGGAGTGGAGCTCAGAGCCTCTCCTGAGCAACGAGCAGGTTGCTCCTCCAGAGAAGTGTCCTGACACGTCGTCACTGCTCACAACCTCTGGGAAAATCCACAGGCAAGAGAAGCCTCACACCCTCCCCTGAGCAGGCCCCTTGGAGGACCCAGCCTCAACAGTGAAAGCACCAACTAGCCACGACATCGGACTGCTGGGAACACAGAGGCAACTGGCTACGGGAAAGGTTGCAGAATGTTCCAGACACCACCTCCCCGCCCCCACCCCCCCCACACACACACACTCCCCACTGTGAACTACTAACGGATCCATCTCAATTACTTAACTTTATTTATTGATTATTATAGACTTTACCCAAAGGCTGGAAGAAAAGCTATGTCTGGGTCTTAGGAAACAAAACAAAACAGAACAGAACAGAACAAAAAAACCTTGGCACCAAAGTGTTGGAAGGTGTGTAAAGAAGATCGATCAGAAATAGTCTCTTAGACTATAAAGGAAGTCAATGGCAGAGCAGAATTTGCTTTGCAAAAATGTGATGCATGGCTTTGAGGCACGGCACCTGCCAGAGGCAAAGGGCGCCTGCACTCCCAGCACCAACCACGGGAGGCAAGGGCCCTGGGCAAAGACCCAAAGGCCAGGGCGGCACCTACAGCTCTACCCCCCCACCCCCAGGCTGGGCAACCTTGGGCAAGGGGCTGAACCTTTCTGGGTCCTGTTTCCTTCTCTGAAAACTGAGGGGATGGCATTAGATTACTCGACACATACTTAGTGGTTCTAAAAACTCTTTGTCACTTCTGTGTCAATATTTCAAAGACAGAAGTGGTCAGTTCTGGCTCCTTAGCACACGATCTTCTCCAGGGCTAAGACGGTGTCCTCGTAACCTTGGCAAAGGGCCCTGGAAGGTGCAGGATAATTGTTTCCCTGCCTCGTTGCTATGGAAACTTGCAACTCCTACATCCCTGGTGCTAGGACAATGGTGTGTCTACAGCTCCTGGGTGGTTTGCACTTGTTTTGTCCATGCGCACGTATGAATACTGAAGTGCTCCCAAAGCGGAAGGTGATGGCTTGCTGATATGAGTCAGTGCCACTTTCCCTTTAATCACACAGCTTCCTTAGAAAGCTTGGGATTGTGGCATTCCGAGACCACACTGGGATGCTCCCACAACTAGAGCCTCCCTTTGCCCTGAAAACCAATTCCTGATCTGGCCTTCCGTGGGTGTCCACTGGCCTGCTCCGCAACTCCCCTGTGATGCTTTATGACTTTCCCGCCACTTCGGATGGGGCCCTTCTTTCACAAGGGTGCCTCGGCAAGTGCTGAAAGCCAGGACAGCACCTCTTGGCGGCTCTATCACGAAAACACACGAACTCAGCAGAAATGGGTGTCGGAAACCAGGTCTTTTTTTTTTTTTTAAGATTTTATTAATTTACTCATGAAAGACACAGAGAGGCAGAGACATGGGCAGAGGGAGAAGCAGGCTCCCTGCGGGGAGCCCCACGTGGGACTCGATCCCAGGCCCCCGGGATCAGGGCCTGAGCTGAAGGCAGACGCTCAACCGCTGAGCCACCCAGGCGCCCCAGAAACCAGGCCTTCGGGGGCCGCAACAGCCGTGCGTCATGGCAGAAAGGCCAAGGGTGGCGGTGCTGTCTACTCAGAGTCTGAATCGCTGGAGGGGGGTCATGGGTCAGAAAACCTTCCCAGTCTATAGGAACGCTATAAAACACAGCACACTGGCTAAAAGACTTGTGCAGTCTCTCGAGTCTCCTGTCAACAGTGGTAGGCTCCTTGGAAAACAGAAATGTGATCACTTAAGAGATGCTACGCTGCTTCTGATAAAACCAGGCAAACAGCAGGCTCCCCTGCCTGCCCCACGTCCAGTCCTAACACCACAGCCTTCCCCGCCAGCTGAGATTAATGGGTGACGCTGTGACTGCCAAGGGTTCTCACCGTCACAGTCCACACCTACAAGCTCTTCCCCTCCCCGGGCAGGGGGCGGCTGCCACCACCTGAACAACTGCCTGCACCTCCACGCATGCCCATGGCCAGTTCCTCCAACTCTCCCTCACGTAACTGGTCACCACGTCTGCCCTGAACCCCACCTCCACTGCCTCTGTCACTTAGAGAACAATGACCTCTGCGTGTCTTGGCCCTCTCCAGAGCCTCCATTCCAGGAGCTGTTCGTTCTAGCCTTGCTGGCGTGTGACAGGTGTGGGGCCCAGGTGTTGGGCCCCCTGCAGGGTATCTGAGGGTACCCGAGATGCCCCTCAACTTGGCTCCACTGGCCCTCACAATGGGAATCTTCCAATTGGGCCACCTCAGCCCCCAGCCCTGGGCCCACTCCCTGGGCTAGCTGAAGTGATGGGGGCTGTGGCGCAGGATAAAGGGGGCTCAAGTGGGGAGTCTGGGCACCCTGCAGTCAGGAGCTGAGCAAGCACGCCCTTAGCTTCTCTGCTACTACCTTAGTATGTTTGGGCCGCTGTAACACAACACCACACACAGGGAGGTTTACAAACAACAGAAGTATATTTCTTGCAATTATAAAGGCAGGAAGTGAAGACTGAGATGCCAGCATGGTCGTGTTCCGGTCAGGGCCCCCTGGATCATAGCTGACACCTCTCGCTGAGTCCTCACAAGGTGGGAGAGGCTGGGACCTCTCTGGAGCCTCTTCTGCAATCCCGTTCATGAGGGCTCCCCGCCATGACCTAATCACCTCCCAAAGTCCCACCTACTAATACTATCATCCAGGGCATTAGGATTTCAACGTATAAGTTTGCAGGCACTCAAGCACTCGGACTATAGCAGCTACCCTGTCCCCACTGCCCCCCCCCCCCACCGAAGGCCTGCCTCTGTGCAGGGTGGTCACTCACGAGTGTTACTGAGGCTTTTCCCACCCTGGGGGAAAGCTCACACAAGGGTTCAAGCTTCATCTCCTCCCCAGATGCCCACTGACCTGGCACAAATCCCATCCTCCTGGGGGCCCAGGCCTGTTCAATCTGCAAAGTGAGGGTCTTGGGTTAGATCATGGATTCCTACATCCTGTGGCTTGGGGCCATGACCCTGGCCTTGAATGAACCTCAGTGGTGCAAGTACAATAATTGTTCCCATTTTCTTCTCCTGGTGCTCCAGGCTCTGGTAGCTTCTGGAAACACCTGTTCTTCCTGAGATAGGAAAAGCTTTTTCTAAATCATTTTTCCTCTCTCTAGGTCCCAGCCAAGAAACCTGGAAAAATAAAATGCCAGCCCAGTCTTCTGTCATGATTGTCTACAAACCTCATAAAAAATTGATGCCATGGGCCCTGGAATGGTGAGCACAATTCTTTCTTGTCAGCCTGGAAGGTTCTCAGGTTTCAGTACTCCTTCAAAGGCAAGAGGCAGATGGCAAATGGGCCCAAGCAGGACATCAGGACCCCCATGGATGCGGGAAGTCCAGTCTCCTCTGTTCAGGAGGGTCTAAATTAGGCCTGGCTCTCTATTGTCAGCTTCAGTGAACCAGGCACATTGTGGTAGAAACTAAGGAAACCCAACCCTGGGTCTGTGCAGGAAGGGGGCCCATGTGATGTGTGAAGATGGAGTGCTGGGTCCTGCTGATTTATTTTTAGAGACACACCTTCCTTTATTATGAATAATGAAACACTTGGATATCTACTAAGGTCTCGTTCTATGTCAGGCGCTACACTAAAGGCTAGGGCTTAGGCTGCCTAAGTCATAGAATCATGTGTCATTCAACCAAAACCTTAGTGAGCACTTAGCCTGTGCCAACAGCTGTGCTAGGCACTGGGGTTCAGTGTGAAGCCAAACGGCCATGGTTCCTGCATCCAGGAAGCAAACGATCTAGGATTGTGCCTCTCAAACAGGTGTGCATGCAATGAGCCTTAGCAGGTATGTTAACTCTGGGCCACATCCCCAAACAGGAATCTTAATTTTTCTCAAGCACACCTCATCCCTAGTTCACAGGCTGTGTTAACACTGGTCTGGTGCTGTGGGAGAAGTCTGTTAGTATGCTCATGTTACCGATGAAGAAACTGAGGTTCAGAGAGGCTGAGTAACTTGCACTAGATCACACAGCTCCTAAGGGGCAAAGCTTACGAAGGAACCCTGCTCTGTCTGATTTCAGAATCAGCATTCTAAACGGCAGTGCTATCCTGTCTTCCCAAACCTTACCCAAAGAATAATAATTGCATTTACAGAGTATCAATCATTTCATTGCTGTGTAATTTTTATGACTACATATGCCTACATATGCCTTTCATAGGGCAGAAAGAATTACTATCAGTCCTATTTTACAGATATAAAAATGAGGCTAAGCAATCGGTTCAACGTCACGTGACCGGCAGGCCCCAGAGCTAAGATTCAAAGTCAGGTCTTGTGCCCCTGCAAAGTTATGCTCTTTCCAAGACCCCACCCAACTTCTTTTTTTTTTAATTTTTATTTATTTATGATAGTCACACACAGAGAGAGAGAGAGAGAGAGAGAGGCAGAGACACAGGCAGAGGGAGAAGCAGGCTCCATGCAGGGAGCCGGACGTGGGATTCGATCCCGGGTCTCCAGGATCACGCCCTGGGCCAAAGGCAGGCGCTAAACCGCTGTGCCACCCAGGGATCCCCCCACCCGACTTCTTTTGAAAATCCTTTGATAAAGGGTAAGAGTGATCAGATGGAAAAGTAGCAACTAAAGTCAACCATGGACAGAAGGGAGGGACAAAATGCAAACACCCGGCTAGCAGGTCAGGACCTAGCGGGGAGGAGCTCCTTCTCCCACGGTCTCTGGGGGGGCATCGGTAGGCTCAGAACTCCCAAACCACCTGGGCCGCACAGGGCACAGACGTGGATGGGAATTTCCACCCTGTGTGTACCTGCACTGCCACGTGGATCTCGCCTGCCACCTGTGTGTGCAGCATGTGTGTAGGACACACACGGATATTCACGTGCATGCAGAAACCACGCCACACTCCTTACAGTCCCAGCTCCTCAGGATCGCCCTTTGAAAAAGTCACCTTGTGGCAGGTGGTCCTCCGCTGCCCCAACTGGCAATCAACAAAAGATCACACAACCTCTGGTTGAAAAATGGTTTCCAGTCAAAGGAGGTTTTAGCGGCTAGAGTGCATGTGTAAAGGTCAGTTTCCCACTCGGGGGACGGCCAAGCCAGGGGAAGGGACAGAAGGCTGGGGAGGGCTGCCTGGGAGATGACATTTGAAACTCTGCGTTGCTCTAAGCTGCCTGCAGAGCTGCAGCACCCAAGGGAAGGCCTGGATCCCAGGGGACTCAGCCTTTCTGCCTTTACACGATAAGCCCGTCTATGCAAAGCATCAACTAATCTGCAAGGAAAGGGAGACACACATCTCAGCACCCTAGGAAGGCACAGACCCAACCTCTCCAGGAGCCAGGACACCTCGGGGAACACCCAGCGGCTGGGGCTCCCCCTCCCCAGCTTTGCTGCCAGGCTGCCCAGCGTGGACTCCCTTCCCAGACGTCTTTGACTTACCCTGAGCCTTGACATCCCTGAGAGCGCTTGCAGGCCCCAAGGAAGCCCGTTGCCTGGCTGTCCTGGAGCACGGCATACTTGGAAGATGGGGTGCACAGACATCCATCTACACCCACCTGCTTGATGAACACCAGCCCCACCATGGCCGGGGCAGCAGGCTCCCTCTCCTACTCCCGCCAGCACCGCGTCCTGCTGCTTCTGCCTTTTTAGTCCCTTCTAGACCAATCCTCCTGTCTCTGTCCCAACTGACAAAGTCCTTAGCCAGACTTTAGTCAGGTTCCTCTGAATCCTCTTTCCAACCTCGCCTCAATTTTCGGGCTTCTACATTCATCTCTGGGTTGTTCACTTCTAGCAAGAATCCTGCTAAGTCAGCCTAGCCAGGATCCCCCCACTCAATATCTGATGGGGTTCCTCATCCCCTGGCATCTCCCAGGTGATATCTGGTCACACTGGATTGCCTTCCACAGGAATCCTGTGACGTCAGGTTAGCGAGGATCCCCTCTTACCCGTGATGCTTCTTCAGTGGTTTCCCATCCACTGACACCCCCCCCCCCCGCTCCTTGACTGTAAATTCCCCCTTGTCCTGTTGTATTTGGAACTGAGGCTGGTTCTATATGGAGATCTCTTTTCCCCTATCACGACCATCCTGAATAAAATCTGCCTTTACCACTTGAACTGCTTTTCAGCTCTGGGTTTTATCTACACATCCACACCCAGTGCCCTTCCCCAGTCCCTGTGGCATCATCTCTCCCCTGGACCCCTAACAAGGATTTCCCAACATGCATCTTCTCAGCACCCACCTTCCCTTCTGTGTGGCTGTCCAACACAAATCACTGCCCACTGGATAAACCCAAAATCTTGATATGGCCCTCACAACCCAGGACCAGTCCACCTGTCTGACATTACCTACCACCAAGCCTCCCCAAATACTCTGACCTCTAGCCATATAAACACATCTGTTCCCCGAGCAGCCCACGGTATCTGCTATAGTAGATATCCTGAATGTTACTGATTACTTCCTGGGTCCTCATCCAGCTTATAAATTCCTGGAGGGCCTGGCACAGAGCAAGCACTCACTGAAATTTTAGACCAGATAGGTGGGTGAGTGGCTGGCTGGATGCATGGATGGGTGGGTGGACGAGGAGCCTGGTTTTTGGCTGTTGTCATCTTCATTGGATGCCTCCCCCGGGAAGCAAACAACCTGACCAGACATTTTCAAACACAATGGTAGCTTGGCCTCTACTTTTAAACTGATTCATATGAAACATGGGAATAATGAGACCTATACCGTTGTGTTGTTGTGAGGATTAAATGAGAAAGTCTACTGAACGTATTTAGCCCTGTCCTGACACATAGCAGGTGCACAGAGACAACAGCCACTGCCCCTGGAACACTCCTCTATGTGAGCCTCCCGCCCTCCAGTGGGCAGGCCCTGGGTCCTCCAGCCTCTCCTAGTTCTGGGGGAGATGGAGCTTTCCTGAAGGCTGGAGTGAAAGGTGGGGGAAGCCACAGAGGAGCTCATGGCCTACTTTGTTCAATTTTGGGTTCAGGCAAAGGCCCCAGACAGTAAGTGATGCAAAGAGCACTCAGAGCCGGCTTCAGGTAATGAGGCCCGGGGGACAGGGCACTCAGGGTGGTGCTCCGCAGCAGCCTCTGGCAGTGCCCACAGCTTGGACCTCTGCGAAGTTGCCAGGCATTCCACCCCTTCCACAAAGAGAGGCAATCCCTGTCATCCTAGCCTTCAGGGATGCTTCTCTCCCCAACACCCATTTGGAAAGGCAGAAAGAGTTAAAACACTCCTCTGTAGAACACAAAAGCCTGCTTGTGCAAGCTAGCCCTCTCGTCCCTGCTACCAGGATTATTAGGGTCCTCATGGGTCTGCCAGGATCCATACACAGCCCTCTAGCCCATCTTCCTTCCACACTGCAACCAGGGCGGGCAGTACTGACATGGATCTCATTCTATCCTTCCCCAGCCTACTGTCCATTCATTGCGGCTCCCTATTGCCAGAGAAAGTCCAAATTCCTTGGCATGGCATTCAAGGCCTCTCACAGCCCTTCCAGCCTCTCTGTCTGCATTCCTGGGATCCACCATGTTTGCTCATACTTGCAGGCATCTGCATGTGCTCTCCCCTCTGCCTGAAATACCCCATAGTCACTTAGTGAGAAGGTGACTGAGCCAGGACTCCAGGTCCTTTCTTGTGACTCTGAGTTCCATACTCTTCGGTGGAGAAGGACTTGGAAATTCCAGAAGAGCCCAGACCCATGATACTGGGATCCCAGGACAGATCTTTTCCATTTCTTACATCCCAATTTTTCTGAATTTCCCCTCATTACAAATCACTATGTGTCCCCCTGAGCACCTAGTCGATGGTTTCCCAAATCGAGCCTGCACAAGCTGCAATCTGCATCTCCAAGGGTTTGTTTGAAGGCTCAGCTGCAAAAGAGGACACAAGCTGCCATTCCCAATTAGCCTTGTTTTTACCCTCAGTCACCGTGCACCGTGTGGCTCACCCTCATGGGACTGCAGGAGGCAGGACTCCAAGGAGTAGAGGCAGGCCCTGGCATCCCAGGCCACAGGGAAGCACCTCTCCAACACCCATTTGGGAGGGCACTGAGATTTAAGACAAACTACTCCATCCAACACAAAGACTCTTGTCCCTGCCACTCTGCTCACCGGAACCTCTCCACAGCTTCCACTCCCTCTGGCATCTGAACCTTCTGGGGCCCCTGGGTCAGGGATCTCGCCATTTGTCAGAAGGAGCCCCTCCCCTCGGAAGGCCTTGTGGCCATGGGCTCCAAACCATCACTCCCCTCCATCTATGACTCTGCACATAAAAACAAGTTTGAATCACAAGTGTCAAGCATGCAAGAGGCCTACATATACAACTTCATCACTTTTCCCAGCACAACAAACTCTACCGTTGCATGCTACAAGTCTCCTACCCAAGGCAGCAACTGTAAATTCAATAAACAGATCTCTGTGCTGTGAGCAGATTTAACCCACATATAAAATCTTCTTTGCTGATCGCCATGGGTGCTTTTCCTGGTAGGCATACTCTCACTCATACTAATGCATTTCATTAGTTAGAACAGCCAAGTGGTGGCTGGTCACATGACTACACAGAAGAAAGACTACATTTCCCAGCTTCCCTTAAATCTAGGTGTGGGCCATGTGACTATAGTCTGGACAACAGGATGTAGGAGGAAGTGGTATGCACAACTTCCAGGAATTGTCCTTAAAGGGAAAAAAAATGTGCCCTTCCCCCCCCCTTCCTTTTTCCTGCTGGCTGGAAAGCACACATAATGGTGGGAACTGGAGCAGCCATTTGTACCACTAATTGGAAGGCCCGTGTTGAGGATGACAGCAAGAAACTAGATACAGCCCAGGCCCCTGACACTGGGATAGCCGGGCGGCCCCAGACTGCTTAACTCCCTACTCCTTAAATGTGGGACAGACACTTCCAGGCTGCTTAAGCCACTGTTATGCTGGGTTTTCTGTCAACTTGCTGCTGAACTTAATTCCAATTGGTATAGCAGATGACCTAAAAAGGTTTGGTTTGCTTTTCTAGGCATCTTCCTCTGCATCGGTACCAAACATTGCATGTAGGGCCACTCTGTCCAACATGCGGGAGCTTCTTGAAGGGGCTGCTTGCATCTAAATGGAATATGTGATCCCTGCCCTTAGTTAGAACTTGGCCCTCAAGATTTCTTCTCCATTCTTCGATCTCTCCTTGACCTTCCTCTTTGCTATTCACTGGTCAATTTTTCTTTCCCATTATTCCCAGTTTCTTCTCCACATTACACATAGGTAATGTCTATTTCATCTTCCACTTTCCAGGTGACTAGCTTCTTTGAACTGTTCTGGCTACACTACACTAGGTAGTGGCTAGGCTGAGATGCCCAAGCATTGACCTTCCCCTGTGCTCACCCTTTAGGAAAGCCTAACCCACACAAATATCCTTATGGACTCGCCTCCTTCCTTATTCAGTCTACCTCAAAGCATGGTAGGGAATCAAAGTCAGGAGCCTATCTGGCCTGATTTGCCTTCTCAAAAGACCCAGCTGCTGGCCAGTCCTGATCTGGCCATAGAAATTAGCTAGGGAAGAGGAAGGCTCACATAATACTAGGGCGGATGCCACTGGAGAGGCAGGCTTTAAATTTAAAAAGCCACATGTGGGCTACTGGCTGCCATCTTAAATACTGGAGATCTAGAAGAGTCAGACAAATAAGCAAACGGCTGTCCTAATGCAGATTTAATAGTTATGAATTGCAATAAACACCACGGTGGGAGCGAACAGTATACAGTGAAGGATGTACCATAGAGGGAATGTAACCTTTCCTGGAGGTGAGAAAACATTTCTCTAAAGTAGTCACATTTTAATGAGTGACCCAACTATAGACATAAAAACAAAACTCTGTATAAGAAAAAAAAAAAAGCCTGAGTTACAGCAAAAATCTTTTTCAAATGCTTTATAATGAGTGCATTTTATTTATATAAAGAATAAACTTTTTTTAAAGTGGGTCAGCTCGACATTATATATCTCTTTCTGAGGAAATGTAAACTAAATAAAGTTGCTATCTATTTATATGTGGGCCAAACTTGATTTTTTTTTTTCTTATGCAACAGGGATCAAAGAACAGATCCACTCCATCCTGGAGAAAAGGAGACAAGCTGGCTCCAGGACCACTGCCTTAGCCTGGTCTTTCCAAACTCCACATCTTGCCTCCCATCCTTACAGCTGCAAGGGCCTGAGGTCTCACTGGGACCAGTGAGCACATGGACCCTGAAAGCCCAGAAATTTCCAAGACCTTTGACCTTGTTAGGCTTAGAATAAAAGGTTATAGGAGCTTTGCCTGGGAGGCCACTCCAGCTCCATCTCCCTGGTGAGGACTGAGCAAGCTGAAGGCTTTGGAAAAGTTGGTAGATATGGTTGCCGTGAGAGCCGCCCAAGTGACTGCTCGTTTCCTAGACTAGAATAGGACTTTTAAAAAAGGAAAATGACGTTTTTACAAATGCATTCACTACAAAGAAGGAAGGAGAAAGCAGCCAGCAGGGCCTCTAGAGGCTCAGATCTTCCCCTCCCCGCCCCCAAGGGCAGGAACAGAGGCATCTGCCCTATGCTGAGGTTTCTGGTCAGTGAGCTGTGTCCTGTGCAAAGTGTGGCCACTCGTCTCACTTATCTGCCAGGGCCAGACTGTGGCAAGGAACCTGGGACCCTGAGAAAGTTAGTCAGCCCCTCTCTGGCCCCCATAACTCTTCATTCAGATGTTCACAGTAGCAACTGATGTATTGTATTCATGCTGTTTATGTTTCTATCACCTAGGAGAGACCAGAAGCTTCTTGAGGGCAAGCATTAGTTGGACCCATCCGAGGATGCTTATGCCCAGCTCCTGTGAGATCCAAAACAAGCTCCTGAGCCTCAGGGAGCCTCACAGTAGGGGTTACATACAAGAAAGCATTTTAGGTCCAGCCTGGAGCTGACTCCCAGGACGAGTTCAATAGACATAGGCTTACTGTAGACCGAGCTGGAGGGAGAGGATATCCCGCCAAATCCTCGGGATCCCTTTCCCTGCTCTCCAGAACTTGCTTTTGTCCAGCACCTGGACCCAACATACTAGCTTCTGCATTGGCTTTTCACAGGGAAGACAGAGCCATCCTGATTAAATAACCAAGTACCAACCACCCCTGTCTCCAGGCCTCTGCCCCCATTCCCAGTTACTAATGCCTCACCCACCTTCCTGAGCCACTTCAGGCTGACATCAGCAGTCTACCAGGAGCCACAGCTTCCCATCCGATGGACCTTCAGGGCAGACAGCCTGCTGCCTGCATCATTAGTGATCTCAGAGCCCGGAACAGCTCTGGGTACCTGGTATCACAGCTCTGTGCTTGGCCTACTCGTATTAGTTGAATCTAGGCCAGTAGTTCTCAAGCTGTTGACCCAGGACCAACAGCATCAGCAGCATCTGGGAACTGGCTAGATATGCCAACTATGGGGCCCCACCCTGCTCCAAGCCTACTGAGCCACAAATTCTGGGGGTTGTAGTCCAGAAATCTGCATTTCCATAAGCCCCCCCCCACTAGGGGATTCCAATAGATTCTCAAGAGTGAGGGGTACCCTGAAGTTTTGCCTGGTGTCTCTCCTTTAATCACACTTCCTTCTGTCCCAAGATTGGGGCCTTCTGCCAATGTTCCAGCCAGGGTGGGTACTGAGCCCTGAACAGACCTACCTGCCTGCTGCCAGGCCAACCCCAACTCTGTATACGTCACCTTCCTGACCCAGTACCTGAGGCCAAGCACTCCTGGAATCCAGATGCTGCCCCTCCAAGGTGCACCTGCATGGCCCCAGGGTGTGGATGGAGCCAGTGGGCATCAGCCCGGAAGGAAGGGACAGCTCAAGGATGGGAAAGACCCTTGAAACTCACTGGAAGAAGAAGAGAGAGAGCCACAGAAGGCCCTTAGCAGTAGGGAGAACTGTGGAGAGGACTTGGGCACAGCAAGCTCCCTCCACTCTCCCCGGGGTCCTGCCTTACAGGAGGCGTTGCTAACCAGCTGCCCCCCTCCCGAGTCCTTCTAAGCAGCCCTCCTTTTAAGTTTTACTTTCTGCTGAGCTGCAATCGCTCACTGCTGGGTGCCAAGGTTGCCTGCCACGTCCCTGATTGCAAGCCTGCAAATGTGGCCCAGAAATCCATTTAACTCCTAGAAAATGCATGGGCACATCCCTAAGGGAGCACAGGGGAATTTGCCGCACAAGGCACAGCCGCTCCCCGGCTCTGCCTGCCTGAGACTTGTGTAATTATACATTGATGACTGCTCGCTCTCTGCACTGCTGGCCCCTGCTCAGCACTTCATCACTACAAAAGGATCTGCTGGTTAGGGGCCAGTGGAATCCATCTCTGGTGAGTGGCTTTCTCTGGATCGCCACCTCCCTCCGCTGCCACTGCCACTGCTCCCCTTGGCTCTGGTGCAATTCTGTGTCCCCAGCAGGACCCCAACTGGAACAGCTCTGCATTGTGACAGCAATATGTGTAGAGCTGTGGCCTGCAGCCACCCCAGCAGTTCCCATTCCTGCCTTAAACATCTCCCCAGCAGGCTTGCCCTCCTCTGTCCCGAAATACCCCAAAATGCCATCCCAAGTGCCCTCTCTGCCCTGTCCCTTCTCCAAGAGCATCTGGGTTTCGGGAGTTACAATCGCTGTGAAGAGAGGGGGCCACAGAGATGTGGGGGTCTGCAGTGACTGGGGGGCACAGGTAGCTTCAAGGGTGCCATGATCTGAAATATCTCTGAAAGCACCTATGTGGGGAGGGACGGATTTGAGGGGGAGACTTCAGTGACCAAATGCACATGGGACACCCTGGAAGTAAATCAGGCTTTCTTACTATAAGGTATCATAGAACCTTGTATTTAAGTGATTCCCAAAGAAAGATTTTCAAATGTATTTATCCAGAGAACTCTCTTCTATAGAGCGCACAGAGACCTAGTGTACCATGGAACGCACTTTGGGAACTGGGGCTCCCTCAGCAGCTGTGTTGTGAGAAGTGTGGCTGCTTTCTTCATGGGGCTTATGCACATCCATCTATTCCCCAGACACTCAATATATAGGAGGTGTTAATGGAGAAGTGAGAACAACCAGCCTGCAAAGTTAATTCCCTACACCCCATAATTTCCAACAGATTAATCCCAAAGACGTTCAGGAGCAACTTCTGCATCTCCAAAAACATTTGAACTGACTTTTCCCAATTTCCCAGAGGCCTGGAAGTCCTACAAGGAAGAGAGGGAGCAGGGGAGAGACCACTTTTTGGTGCCAGAGAAAGGACAGAGCCCCCACTTCCTCTGGATAGCCAGACCAGTGGGGGACAGCTGAGCAGCTTCGCAGGCAAGCGGCCACTTGCTACATCTGCCCCATCCATCCACAGATTTTTTTACTGAGCACCCACTATGTCCCAAGAAAAGATTTCAGAAGCATCCCTCACCAGCAGAAAGTGGCTGTCTCATGGGGTCTTATTTATATGTGAGTAGAACTGAACCAATATCTGTGAGCATCAGCTACATGACAGTTTAACTTCACTGAATCTTCACTATAGTGGGCAATAGCATCCCCAGTATCTGAAGGGAAGATTGAAGCTATATTACTTGTAAAAGGTCACATAGCCACGCTGACCTGTTATCAGGACCTAACCTCTTTCCTTCTTATCATCTGGTCCTGGGCTTGCAAAGGTTGAAAAAGCACCAGAAAGCCTCCTCTAGGATAACTCTCATTGCCACAGTCGTGCTCAGAACAGTTTCTGCCTTAGCACTAGTTAACAATGGTGGCATCTGGGTCAGAGTGGAGGTCCTAGCTGGCTGTCAGGGCTGCCAGGGCTCCTCATGATATGGGTATAGCTGTGCCTGGAGCTGGGACCCACTGGATTGTAAAACTCCCGGTCTTGACTCTAATCTGCTGCTAAGCATTGAACAATCATGGGCAAGGGGAAGATTTCCCTCCCTTCCCTATCTAAAACACCAGCTCTCCCCTCCTCCTATGACGCTTTCCTTTTCACAAGGCTTAGCATGGCCAGATGCTTCATTACATATCTATACATCTACTTCTTTAGAGCCTAAGACCACCACAGAAACAACAGCTGGATTGTCACCCCAGTTCACACAGTATCTATAGTATCTATAGCACATAGCTGGCACACAGAAGGCTCTCAATATCTATTTGTAGGATGAATAAATGAACAGAAGTCCAAGGGGTCAAAAAAGATGCAAGCAAGAAAGCACTTGGCTACCCAAATGAGGCACATTTCCTGTCCTGGATGAATTCAGGGCACTGCAAGAACTTGCCGGTGAAAGACCATACTCATTTCAATGGTCTCTAGTGAGTTCTGGAGAAAGGAGGTTGGCACTAAGCATCTTGCAGTTCCAGTTTCTCAAGAGAATAAAGAAGTAGATTCTAGACTACAGACCCATGGTGACACCCATTAAAGACCCCAGGGGAGTTATACCCCGGATGATCTGTGTGCCAGGAGGCCAGATGATCTGCTCTACTGGGATAAATCATGTTCTCCCCAAAACCACCACCAGCTTCACGTCCATCTAGAACTTCAGAATGTGACCTTATTTGGAAATAGAGTCTTTGTAGATATAATTAGTGAAGATGAAGTCACAGTGGATTCGAGTGCCCTAATCCAACGACTCGTGTCTTTATAAGAAGAGAAAACAGAGATGCAAACACTCAGAGGTGAAGACGGAGCAGAGATTGGAGTGATGGTATTTACAAGGAACACCAAGAGTTGCCAACAACCACCAGAAGCTAGAAAGAAGCAAGGAATGATTCTTCCCCAAAAACTCCAAAGGGAGCATGGCCCTTTCAAACACCTTGGTTTTGGACTTCTGGCCTCCAGAACTACAAGAGAATAAATTTACGTTGTTTTAAGCCATTCATTCAGTGGTACATTGTTCCAACCACCAAGGCCACATCCCGTCTGATTTACCTCATTTCCTTAACAGAAATCCTGGAGCAGCAAAGCAATAGTGAAGACTTTCTGCACGGGTATGCCCCCCTTGGCCAGAGCTGCCTCAGATCCAAGGGCTAGGACGCACAGTCAGCGGGAACACCCTGGATCGGAGGCACCTCTCTTGGACCAAGGGGACTCTTTCTCAAACGGATAGAACTCTTTTCCAAAGAATTTCAGAGTATCACGGGAAAGGCAAAAAGGTCTAGGAGAACACAGGATCATCTGGACATTAATCTGGTTTGTGTTCTCTCATTTCCTTGCCGTCTTACAACTTAGATCAGCTATAAGTCAACACTAGACATCAGCAAACCATCATTTGCCAAGCAATGACATGGAGTTGATAGGATGTAAGAGGCCACTTTGTGTAAACACTTCAGAGTTCAAAGGAGAACACTGGGCCCCAGAGATGGGAGCAGCATTAGATGCCCAAGGACATACAATGAGGTAGAGGCAGAGATAAAACCCAGGATTCCTGCTGTCATGCAGTCGGGGTAAATGCAAGGAGCAAAGGTGAAACTCCACTGCGTGGTTAAAAAGTCAACCACCCAGGTCATGCAGGGGGTATGTGCAGGTGGTAAAAGTAGGAGAAAACCATCCACATCGTTGTTTGCCCCTAGAACTGCGCCGGACACAGCTGTACCCTATACATGGCAGCCCTGACTGTGGCCTGAATGCCACCTACAGGGACTGCAAAATTGTCACTGGAGTGCATCAGCAATATGGCACCGGTTAACTCAGGTTTCCACGGGCAATTATAGACCAGACATGACTGGCGGAAAGTGGGTCAGTCCCACTTTTGTGCATGATAGTGCCCTTGAGTAAAAAAGACATGTAATATCGATTTTTTAAAAATGTATTATTTACACAAGTTCCACTTGCTACCTCCGTTGAGTATTTCTGCAATTTGCATGTGGAAGTTGCACCACGCCACTACAAACCGCGCCACCAACCTTACACGACGCCAGCTGCCAGCAGCTAGCACTGGGTAGCAGTCGTCAACTGAAATTCCTACAGGAGGAAGCAGAACATAGAACTGCTTGCAGGAAACAAACACTTTGCGACGTGTCAACATAAGCTACCATTATCATCTTTAGCAAACATTAGCGACTAACATCTCTTGTTATGAGTGACAGAAAAATTAGTAAACTATAGTCCCAAATAAGTTCAAATGTTGTGTTCAGTGCATGTTATAGCCTAAAGAACAGAAAGCCAGAGGTGTTTGCTCTCTGGTTTTATTACTAGAAAATCCATTTCTCCTTGGTCCCAACAAATAAATGTTGAAGAAATATTTCTAGAATATTAGATAGAAGAGGCTTACACCGTGAGCCTGCCTGGGAGGCCAACAGATCTCAGGGAGGCCCTGGTGCTAGACCCTGACAACGCTAGGACATCGGTGTTGGATGGCCTTTGGAGACCGTCCAGTCCAGCTGCTTTCATGCTATCTCAAAAAGTCCCAGGATGCCACAGAGGTGCCTCTGCGAACCAGGGGGTCTGGAGCCTCACTCCTGATAAGAAAGGCTGCCATCTTACCTGTTTTATTTCTGGTGCTCTCTGTTAGATTTCATTTGAAAAAGGGTTGTGTTGGTTTTTTAAAATACAATAATTATTGCTCTACCCTGGTAACCTTACGATTAATTGCATGGACCCTTTAACCAGAGAACTCGGATTCACCACTTATCTGGCCACCTACTAACTGTGGGACCCTGGGGAAAACTGTTCAACTGCCCTGTGCCTCCATTTCCTCATCTGAAAAACAGAGATGATAACAGTACTACCTCACAGAGTTGTTGTGGGGAAAGAATGAACTAGTACTTAAAAGACACATAGAATAATGGATGGCACATCCACATGCTAAGCACTCGGTACCTGCTAGCTACTATTCTTACTGTTTTGCATCCTCACTCTACAGAAAGGGAATCTGGGACCCCAGAGAGAAAAGCAACACACCCGAGGTTGCCCAGATTAGAGCCCCGGTCCCTTGACTCTGGGGGCAAGGTGCTCTCAGGCCACACAGCTGGCTCCAATTGCCACCCAACCTCCGAGAAGATGCACCCAGGCTCCTGGCAATCACAGCTGGTCCCGTCCACCCCCTGAGTTCTACACTTCTTAGCTTGGAGGGGGAGCTGATCATTTGTCAAACTCAACTGAAGAATGAATTCAGCTGTGAGTGTTTTTGAGCTACTTGAATTGTCCCCCAAGTGGGCCCAGATAGTAGAAGCTGAAGGCAGCAGAGGGAGGGCAGGATGAATGTGGGCCTCCCGGACTCAGCCCTGACCGGTGGCAGCCAGCGCCACTCCCCAGCTTGATGGACAAGCTCCCCACGCAGGTGTCCTCACTCAGCCACAATGTGTTCAGAAAACACCAGATTCCCTGGAACCTGAGATGCTCAGGTCTTTTTTACGTTTCAACATCTCTGAAGTGATGACAAACCTGACAATCAATGGTAACTTTTCCTGGGGTACCGTTTCTTCTTTTTCCTCTGAGAAATTATTATTAAATCAATGATGACTCTTATAATTGGTGGCATGCTAAAATAGAGAAACGGCCTTGTACCAAAGGCAGAGGGGACCTCAAGAGGAAAAGACAAGTAAGGAAAGAACAGCTAAGTCCTACTGCTGAGTGCTTGCAAATGCCCCAGCTAGGTGCCTCACAAAGGCCCGAAGTGTCAGGGAGGGTGAGGCCAGGCTCTGGGCCCAGGTGGCACATGTCCCTGTGGGTGGGGCCCGGGTGTGCCCCCAGGCCTGCTGTAAGTAGGGGGAGGGATGGAGCCACGAGGCATTTCCCACCCTTCTCCACAAACAGCAGAGATGGAAAGCCCAGCCCAGGCTCAGAGTTTCCTGGCCTGGAGCCCCGGCCGCTCAGCAGCTGCTGGACTTACCCAGCCTCCCTGGCAGGAAAGAACACTGGGCGTGGAGGAGACATGGCAACGGTTCCTGCCGCTCCACTGTGACAGAGAGGGCGGAGAGCTTGGCTCAGGGAGACTGATTTCATGGAGAAAATTATGCCTGCACTATAGGAGGGGTGGTTGCCGGAGCCCCCAGCTCACTGTTTCCCTGACCGAGGACAGCACTGGTTCTCACCTCCGCTTCTGGAATGCCCTCCCTGCCTTTCCAGAACAGCCCCCAGGTATGGGGATTAAAGCCCTGGCCTGCCTGGGTCCGAACCCCCAGCTCTACCACTTACTAAACTGCATCACCCTGTGCATCTACTTTCTTGTTCGGAGGAAATCAGAGGTGATAATAGGGCACCTCCATCAGCAGCCGTTATGAGGAGGAAGTGAGTTATCATAGGTAAAATGTGGCCCAGCACCTAGCAAGTTCTACTTAAGCGCTAATTTAGAGATCTGCTGTTTGTCTGATAAACTCCCATTCACCCTTTGAAAATTCAACCCAGCAATCACCTCCAAGAAGCCTCCCCTGACTACCCCACCCACTCACCTTCATTTTCTCTTCTAACTGCTTCTGGTCCTTGGTTGTATATGGTGAGGTGACTTTGCTGGGGGTGAGGTGGGGGGTGGAGTGGTTAGTCTCTCTATTGTCTGCTTATTACTCTTTTTAGAGAGGGAGCTTCATAAAGGCAGGACCGGATCTTGATCATCTCTGTGGCCCTCGTACTTGGCCCCCAAGACCTAGAACTGAGACCACCCCCATGACTACTGAAAGCCTGGAAAGGGATGGGATGGAATGAAATGCACGGCATAGCATGGGATGGACAGGATGGGATAGGATGCAATGGAACAGAACAGAATAGTTATGACAAGATCTTTTCAGATCACAACAGAGACACTGCCTCAGGGCAGAGTCGGGAAGAAAAGGAACCTTACTCTGGTAGGCAATTCACCAACTGGTGCCAATGTCTTTGAGGGCTGGAACAAGCAGGTCTCCCTGGGGACATTAGACCAGGGCAAGCCCTCCAGATCCTGCCTATGAGAGAAGCCTCTTGTAGAGCCAAGCAGGGAGCTGGGCTGGAAGGGGCTTTGCCCTACAACCCAGCTCCAGGCCCTCCCTCGGGCTGCAGCTCTGTCACACATGGTGATCCAGGGAATGGAGGCCAGCTTACCACACAGGACACTGACCTCCGTCAAGCCACCACTGGCAGCTCAGGGACCGTTTCCCTGGGCCCTACACTTAATCAGGTCTCCAGGGAGCAGAACTGCTGACATTCCTGCCAGGCCTTTCCTGGGGAATCCCTCTTCTAGCCTTCCTGCTGGGAGAAAGGTGTTGTTGGCATAAGATGCCACAACTCTGCCACTGGGGAGCTGGCAAAGCTTACAGCTCGGCTGCCCAAGGGTCCTGTCCTGCAGAGGCCCTTTGGTTGACACTCCTGCCACAGAAAACTCATTTTATTTAACCTTTCTTCCCATTATGGCATTTTAGTGAAAAAGTCACTTAAGATCTGCAGTGAAAAATACATTTTACTAGAACAATGCACAACCCAAATACCATTTGCCTTTTCTTATCAATTCTTAGTTCATTCATCATCTTTATTAAAAATCCATGAAGAAACAGCAGCCTCAAAAAGACCGGGTGCCTTTTTCAGGGAAGGCAAGGAGGGGAGGGAAAGAAAAGGCAAAGGAAATTTGGACTCTGTGTGAGCACAGTCACCTTCTCTTGATAGCAGGCCCTTTCTCCACCCTACACAGGCAGTCCCACCCAGGCAACTCCCTAATCTGAGACCAAAAGCCTTCTGGGGGCACAGGTGTGGTTTTTCCAGAGAAATGATGTGCTGCCTCCAAAAGTCCTGGGAATCCAAGCAGGAGAGGAGTGGGGGGCTGCTGGGCAGAGCCAACCAGGGGGAACCATCCACGGGGAGGAGTCAGAACAGACAAGGGCAGTGGATAATGACAGTTACCACTCGCCACCAGATTTCACCCAACCACAAGTCTTCAGCACGGCAGGTGTTACTATCTGCACCCATGACCTGACAAGGAGGCTATGGCTATCAGGGTGACCTGCCCATGGCTACCACAGTGATTAAGTGCAAAGCAGAAGCAGTTAGAGGAGAAAATGAGGGTGGGTGGGGTAGTCAGGGAAGGCCAGGCCATCTGAGCACCCCCTACAGACCACACTGTAAACCCCTCCAATTTAAACAAAGGGGTGGGGCCCACTCCCCGAGATGCTGGGTATTCTGGGAGGTGAAAGTGGGGCCGCCTTAGGCGTTGTTCTGGAAGCACAAACCACCACCATCATCCCTGCCACGTTGGCCTCCAACCCCCATCAACCCCATGTCACCCAGCATGATTTCGACGCTCTGTGCATGGCCCCACATGGACATCTGCAAACAGCAAAATAAATTGGTAAATGAGCAAATGATGTATTCTTTATTAAGAAATCCCATGGGGAGGAAGAATCAGTCACATATTAAGTTCATCCGGACACTAAGTGCTGTGCCTTTAATCCCCATTCTAAGGAGGGACACCTTGAGGCTGAGGGAGGCTGTCTAACCTGGGTCGCTTCGAGGAAGGTGACAAAACAAACGCTCTGACTAGCCTGGGGGCCTCGGCCTTCTCTTCACCTCTCCCTGGCTGAGGCTTCAGTAGACCCCCTGCAGCCCCCTGTGGTCTTCAAGGTCACGGACATAGATGCAGAAATGACCCGTGTTTCCTGCGTGCTGGTTCTCTCCATTTTCTACAATTTACCATCTTTCTTCTGATGTTTCCAGCTTTAGCCTCCCCACCGTAAAATAGAACCCCCAGCCCAGGAGCTGCCTCCCTGGCCCCCACCCCACCTGGCAGTGGTGCCCTTGGGGAGGCCCTCAGCTCATAAGACAATGTCCAAGTTGGTCTTCCTCGATTGGGCGTGTGGCTGTTGGTCTCACACCTCCCTGAGTCTGGGGACTTGGCTCTTCTTGACTTTGCTCCCCCAATGCATCTTCAGCCCAGCCTGCAGCCTGCTCTTTCCAGAAGCTTAGTTCCAGTAGTCTAAATAAGGCCTCTTGGTAGAGGAACAGTCAAGAGCTAGGAAGAGGGGCTCTGCTGCCTTGAACGAAGTAGCTGAAGAAAGCCTCTGGACAGCTTCCAGCTGGGAGCTCCACCACAAAGGGCCCTGAGTAGCTTCTAACCTGTGAGTCTGAACATTAAAGCTGAAAAGGATTTACATACTCATGTTTTATTGGCACTTACATAGTGTCTTCTATGTGCAGGCGGTGGGTTGGAGACACCTATAGGTATTATCTCATTTGACTATCACTTGATGTCCATTTCACAACTCTGGAAACTGAGGCTCAGGATATTTACATCTCTTGTGGCTGGGGGTGGGGGTGAGGAGAGGTCCCCACAGCTAGTAAGTGAGATTCAAACCCATGCCTTCCAAAGCCAACACTCAACACTCCCTCTCCATAGCCCTGCCTCCCCAACACCACACTTTTGTGGAAAATATTCTGAAAAATCAAAGCAACTCTTTTCTATCCAGAACTATAAATATCCAGAGACAGGGAGATGAGATGAGATGAGATGAGAAAACAGACATCCTTTCCCAAGGATTTGGGAGCAAATTCTTGCAAAGCTCCCAAAAGCATTTTGAGTTCTGAAAGCAAGAAACTGTCAGTGCAAAAGGAAAAAAAGAAATAAGAAAAAGAAAGAAGGGGTGAGCAGAGTCTAAAAGATCAAGGGCTATGCTGATCTGACTTTGGAAATATCATGGCTTTCCCAACACCCTACACCAGCCAGGACCTACTAGATGCTGCCTGTGAATGAGGCATAGGCTTGCTTCACCCTGACAACAGCCCCATGAGTTAGATGCTGACATTTACCTCATCCTACAGCTGGAGAAACTGGAGCAGAGAGGAAAGAACTTGCTCAAGGTCACAGAGCTTGTAGCCTTTAACCCCAAGTTTAACTTTGGGTTAACTCTAAAGCCCAAGTTTGTGACCACTACCCTATCCTGCCTCTAGCAGAACAGCCCAGCTTACGAGGCAGCATGCCTGACTCTGCTGGGACCCCATTCTAGGTCCTAGAGAACAGGCATATTCCTGGGGAGTCTATATACTCTGCTGTCAACCTCCGCTGGGAACCCAAATCCAGCCTTGCATTCCCAAATCTCCAGAAGGAAGGCTCTCAGGCAAGCATGTGGGGGAGCAGAGGCAGAATGAATATACACGACCTCCACCCTTTCAGGCCCTTGGGGCCTTTCACATCCCCCTCTTTTCTTCCCCACAGCCCATGCATTTCCTGTGTTTGAGGGCTGGAAGACTCATGTGCTTCAAAATTCAAAACTTAAAAACTATCACTGCTCATCACGTTGGTGGCAGTGTAAGCAATCCCCCATTCCAGATCAAACTGGTTGCTAATAGACTTGTTTGGAATTTAATGCCAATTTTTCTCTGAAAACCATGCTAACTCAAGGAACAGTCCCCAGGCAGCCACACATTCACCTGGAATGTACCTGGCCAACACTTATTCCACTCTGGACTGTCCAGTACAGCAAGCACAAGCCGCATGTGGTTATTTTCATTTAAATATGTTAATTAAATTTAAATAAGTCACACTAGCCATGTTCCAAGTGTTCATAGGTGACATGTGGCTACTGGATACAGTACTGAACAGAGCAGATCTAGAACAATTCCATCATCCCAGAACATTGTGATGGATGGACCCGATCTAGACCCTGGCCCCAAAATCTAGCAACGCCTAAGAAAATAAACTCCTTCTGAGGTTAACCTGGGATGCCAGGGACATCACCCATTCTAAAGGAAATCATGGTAAACTTCAGGGGATAGGGAGTAGGCCTTTGGAATCACATAGCTCCCAGTCTCTCCCAGCTCTGATACCTCCTAACCATCTCACTAACTTGTCTGTGCCTCAGTTTCCTCACCTGGAGCATAGGGACAATGCCCTCTTCACAGGCATCTATGAAGATCAAGTGAGATGGTGCTCAGCACACTCAGTGCCCCCCTCCGTCCAGTATTAATGCTACCTGCTACACAGTAATGGCCAGGAACTCCAATCTAAGCCATCATCAATAACTGTCGTAGTCTGGGGCAGAGGGGGTGAAGGGCTGAAATGGGGCTCCTGGCTGCAGAGGACCAGTGGTGAAGAGCAAGAAGCTGGAAGCCTTATGGCCTCAGTCGTCTGCCCTGCTCTCCTCTCTCCATCCCCTGTCATTTCAGTCCCTGTGTCAGAATAATCTAAGGGCTAGCTACTCTGAGATCAGTAACTATGAGGGTAAGTACCCCAATCACAGGCACTAGAGGGGGAAGGACAGGAGGAAGAGAGGGCCAGAAGTGCCACAAAGTGGTGTGGGAATAAAAGGGAAGCCCCTGAGAGGTTTAAGAATCCATTCATTCATTCAATGGGCAATTACTGAGCATGTTAGGACTTTATATTAGGAACCAAGGAGACACAGATGAATAAGACCTGGCCCCTGCCCTCAAGGCCTCCACAAATTAGTGGGTGAGACCAACAGAAAATGAATCAAAGCACTAGTGTGGTAAGTGCTCCAACACTAGAAAATCTAGTGGGTGTCAGGAGCGCAGACAACCAGGTGGTGGGTAAGGGGGTCTTGAGAATAGGAAAGGAGAAAAGTCTGGGAGACTTCCAGGATGGGATGCTGGTAATAAATCTTTAAGGACAGAGTGTAGAGACGCGTCCCAGGCAAAGGAAACTGCAGGAACAAAGATACATGGGACATGCGCACTTAGCCATTACATCAAGCAGTCTCACAGGCCCCGGGGCTTCCAGGGAAGTGATGGGAAATGAGGGTGGGGGAGCAGGTCATGAAAGCCTTAGGGTGTCAGGCCACGGATCTGCCCCCATATACTTTCTCACTCCACGACATGCCCGTTTTATCATGGCTGAGAAGAGCAAAAAGGCTGAGCTAAACCGTAGGGTCACATTTAAAGCTTCTGTTCTGACTTGGTCTACTTCACATCTGCTCACATTCCAACACGGAGCCTTCGTCACTGGGTGTGAAGAATGTTGCTAAGTTAGGGATTATTTATACATTAAAAAAGATTACAAACGTGTGCAAACTATGAGCCTTGTTGGGATCCTGAATTGCACATGTGCGAATAAGGTAGGTTTGCATGCTTTTTCTTAAAGGGTCAGGTAGTAAAATATTTGAGGCTTGGTGGGACAAACAGTCTCTCTCCCAACTACTCCACTGTGCAGCTGTAGCGGACAAACAGCCATAAACAATACGTAAATGACTGAGTGTGGCTGTGTTCCAAGGCAACTTTATTTATTTATTTATGAGAACAGGCAGCAGGCAGGATTTGGCCTCTGTAGCCAACGCCCGCTATAAAGAACATCCTTGGGCCCTGCAGGGAAATATGCATAATGATTGTAGATAATAGTATTGTGTGACGTTCATTTTTCTGAGTATGATACGTCTATCGTGGTGCTGCAGGAGAACGTCTTTGTTCTTAGGAGATACACACTGAAGTATGGGGAGGACAAAAAGGCTATCGCTAATGCTCAAGTGCCTCCGGGAGATAAGTATAGGTAAAACATACAGGTAAAAATATAAGGTTAGAAAAAAAATATATATATAAGGTTAGGTAAAAATAAGGCAAATGTGTAAGAAAAATAAGGCCATAGGCCCAGGTGAAGGCTATGGGGGTGTTCCTTGCACTGATCTTGCAACTTCTTTGTAAGTTTGAAATCTTTCAAAATAAAAGGTTTGGAGGAAAAATAGAAGCTTGAGCCTCTTCAGACAAAAGGTCCTCCTGAACAGACTGCTCATCCTTCGGAGCTCTCTGACTTGCCCTAGCACATGCTTGCGTGCAAGGTGAATGCACGCACGCCTTTGATCACACGTGTCTCCTTTCTTGCTATACCACGGAAGGCCATTTGGATGTAAAAATGGGTGTAGATCCCTGGCTCCTTCTCAGGCCCCTTTTGTCTGAATTCTTGCTCTCTTCACCCAACAGCGTGGAGAACAGTGTCCTTTTGACGCTGGACCTCAGAGGCCAGGAAGGAACAAGCAGTGCTGAGAGCAGCGGGTGCTCCCGCCGTGGGATCTCCCGCAGGGGACAGGCTGCAGAGCAGTGGCCCAGGAAAGGAGGTCTGTATCCGTCCTTGCCGATCAAAGGCCACCTGGAATCTGCAGGTGCTTGGTGTGTCGCCTTCTGCTGAGCCAGGAGCTGCTGACACTGTTAAAAAGGTTGGCGGCAGCACTTTCCCAAGTAACCCAGATCTGAATCTCCAATGGTCCCGCTGCAGAGTGATTTCCTAATTCTTGACTTACTAGTAATCAATACGATGAAAAATACTAACGCCTCCATTAAAGTAGGCATTCATTGATTTCCATTGGGAAGGTGGAGCTGTTTGGAGGCCCAGTATCTCAAAAAGCTCCAGTTTTGATTTTTCATCTGTCAAAACAACATAAAGTACAAAAAATGTACAATTCCTGAAGGGCTGAGACACCTCCCGCCCCTTCCAGTTCCTTAGAGTGTGTCTGTAGTGCTCTGCTCCTCGAGCCTCTCTGGGCACCAAACCCGGCCAGCCCCCCCAGGGGATACCTAGCACTCACTGCCTCTGCAAACCAGTTCTACATCCTTTTTGGGGAAAGAAACAGGGGAACGAATCCTCCGCAAGGAATACATGGCATTGCTTGGGATCTATCTAGGGCTCTGGAGACATGACACAGACTTTCTTAATGTCCTTAAGAGCTAAGATCCAGAGATCTTAAAAAGTCTCTCTCTTCAAAGACCATGTCCTATTGAGATAAGCACTCTGTAGGTGTTCCATCAATCCCCACCACACACCCTTCATGGTAGGCTCCATTCACTTGTAATTACTCACTACCCTCAGCCTTTTCCGTAAGCCAACCGCCCTCCCCATCCTACTGTCAGGATCTACCATGTGACTTGTTCTAGCCAATGGGACATGAGCAGACATGAATTAGGCCAAATCTGAGCAGAAGTTTTAAATGTCACCGTGCAATCTGTCTCAGGCTCTTGCTCTTCCCAGCTACGATAAAATGAGCATGTCACAGAGAGTATATAGAGCAGAACCATAGCCAATGCACAGCCCACATGCAACACAAGAAAGAAATAAGTCTTTGTTTTGTAAGCCACTGAGATTTGGGGGCTGTTTGTTATGCAGCCAAACTTGGCAACAATTGACTAACACCCTCCAATACACGAGTAGCAGTAGGCTGCCGGGAGTCTGCTGGGTCTTTCCACCTTCACTGTGACTCATTTTCCAACTATTTACACCTAAGTCTCCCTAGGGAGTGAGTCTGCCCAGCAGCAGCCTTAGTTCATGACTCATTCCTGCCAGCAATTCTAGTTGGGAGAAGGAATAGGAAGCCTAAGTTTTCAACAACACCACTGAGGATCTCAGGGTGAATATCAGCCTCCTTTCCCTCTCCTGGGGAGGCTCCACACCAAGGCCACTGTTTAAGTCAGAGAGTTCACTCTACAGGAGAGAGCACTGAGTGAGGAGGAGTCCAGAATGCTGGACTCTATTTCAAGCCAAGTCACTAGGCCACAGTGTCCATGAGTCTCCAAGGGCCTGTGTGACTTGTACAAGTAGGTCTCTCTGTCTAAACTGATCTGTGGTTTTTAAACACAGCGCTGTGTTATTCAGAGAGGTCTCAGTGGACAGCTGGGATGAGAAGCCTATAGCCAGTGGGCCTCCATCCCCTGCTTTAGCCAGACTACCTCTGCTCTGATCTGTTAAACTTATTAGATCTCCAGATAAGATTTTGTTTGGTCAAGACTTCTAGGACAAATGCATTTCAAAAATACCGATCAGGTGATCTCTGAATGCTTTTCCAGCTGTGATGCACCGTGAACCTCTAACTTCTTTTTTTTTTTTTTAATCTCCAACTTCTTACGCATTCTGTGGTCACCCACTTCCTTGTCACCACAGTCAAGTGTTTACTAACACCCAGAGGATAGTCAGTGATGCCTGATTGATGAGCAGGAATATAATGAGGTAGATTCAAAACCACTCCACCAAGAATTACAACACAGATCTGCAAGGTGACCAGACTTTAGAAAGCTAAAGAAGAAAACATCAGTTGAGTGCTGCCACTATGGAAGTGAACTCATGGTTTTAGCTTTCTATTTGGGGTCCATCTTCTGCTTAGGTTGTCTGGGCCAACCCTAACTTCCCAACTAGAAAAGGGTCCTTCAGAGTACGATTTATACTTTTGGAACAACTTATATAGCCTAAGTGCCCTGGAAACTATTTTAGGGTGTGGAACTCTGTTGGGGTATTGGTTGGTCACAACTTTCTGATTGTCATTCTCTACCCCCACCCCACCCTGATCCTTCTTCTGTCTTTCTCACATTCTCTCTGAATTACTTTAAGAAACTCTGGTGTCGGGGAGCTTATAAGACATAGGGTCTCTCCCCAAGGGACAGAGAGTGTCCTGATTTTCCAAAGCCCCTGTGGGTGAACCCACATTCTGAGCCCAGAGAAATGGGCAGAGTCGTCATAATCAGACCTTGACTATACCAGGGGCCACTTCCCATCTGCCACGGGACAAGGAATGGCCTAGACACCATGGCAAAACCAGGGTGACTATGACCTACATTCAAGTTGCTGATAAGTAGGCAAGCAGGGCAGAGATGGGAAGTGGGGACCACAAAACAGGGCATGAGGTTGCTGGAGCAGCCAGAGATTAATTGGAACACTGAGAAGCTGGCCCATGGAGACAGGAAATGCTCAGGAAATCAGAAACTCTGGTTCAGGGAGATTTATATAAGAGAGACATGAGTAACAAAGGCCGCTCAGGAAGTGAGGGCTTGCTTGATGGGAAGGGCAGCTTGGACCTTTCCCGGCTAGAAAAACACACAGAAGGGCCTAGGTTCCTCTGTGAGCAGAGAGGAGAGTGAGCTCAGCAGGCCGAGAATCAAAGTAAGAGTGAGCTCTGGACTGTGCCTGGAAGACAGGATCTCACCCCACAGACCAGTTTTTTCCCCAAAGGCATCACACCGGGCTGAGCACACAGCATGAGATTTCATAGATTTGACAGTCTAGCATGAGCCACCCCAGAAGCCTCCTAATTTGTCTCCTGGCTCCCCTTCTTGCACCCCACTCCCCCTATTTTCCACATGGCAGTCAGAACAATCTTTTAATGCTGCCCCACTGTATGTCCCCTCCGTCTTACACACCCTGGCTGGCCTGGCATTGCCCACATGCACTCACCCCTCCCTGCAGCTCAGCCCCCGAGCCTTGTACGGTCTGCCCCTGCCCACTGCCCCAGCCTCCTGACCACACCCAGCTCTTCTCCTCCTTGGGGACTCTGTCCTGTGCTGAGAAAGCTTTTTTTTTTCCCATGAGCCACCTAACCAGCAACTTCTTTTCCAGCAGATCTCAGCTTAACAGCCTCAAATCTCCCCGACCACCCAAGCTCAAGAAGGATCTCCCCACCAACACCTTGCTCTTCTCACCTAATGTCGCTTTTCACTGTGATCACACTTCTTGCAACATGTGCTGATCCATTTAAGAGCAGGCTCCAGACTGAGGTGACACCATGAGAAAGGGATTATTTTGGTTCTCCGGTATAGCCACAGTGCCAGCGTGGTGCTGGGCGCATTCGGGCTCAAGAAGTTGTTGCTGAACAACGGAATGAATGCATGGTCTACTTGCCTGTAAAGAAAGTCTCCAAACTGTTCCTGTTTTTCCTCTAACCCTATTAAGCTCACACCGCTGCCCTGAAGACATGAGGGAATAATGACAGTGAACAGTCACTGTGTACGATGCTAGTGACTTGGCTTTTCCTGGCTCATCTCACTTAACTCCCACAGCAAGCTTAACGGGGGGAATCTTCTTATTTCCATTTTACAGGTGAGAAAACTGAGGCTAAACCAAATTGAGTCACTTCCCCAAGAGCACATGGTTAGTGTCAGGGTCAGGATGTGAACTCTGGCAGACTGTCCCCTGGCCCATGTGGTTAGCCACCAGCCATATGGCAGCTCTGAGGCATAAAAGGGAAAGGTCCCAAGGGCACGTGTCTGGAGAACCAACTCCTGACTCTGTGATAGAAGGAAATCGAGTCTGAAGTGACTTTCCTCAGCATGCTGGGAAACAGGGCTACTGGGTAATGAATGTAGCTCCTCACAATTAGTGCCACTCTCTGGGTCTGGGCCCCTGTGTGTCCAGATGACCCCCAATACTCCAGTCCTCTCGGTGACCAGGTGGGATCAAAGCCTGGGAGGAAGTGGTGGGTGACTGCTGGTGAGAGGTGCCCCTCCCTGGGCAGAGAAAATGTGCAGCAGCGGAGAGCAGGGCGCTGTGGAATGTTTGGGTCAACTGAGTCCCCAGGGGCCATCTGCAACGGGCCTCGTGGGCTCTGGCAACCTCTTGTCAATTAGCCAGGTCCAGGCCAAACATAATATCTTGACAAAGAGCGCTTCAATTCAGTTCAAACAGACTTCCTCTACAGAGCCCATAATACCTAATGAGGTTATTTAATCTAGAAAGAAACCCAATGACCTGGAAAAAAAAATTGATGTGTGTAAAAGAGACCCTTTTCTTCACCTGCATCTCCACAAACTCCTCCTTAACCTGCAGTCGGCACTCTGCCTGGGACGAGGGCTAGGAAGGTGCTTGTTCCTTCTGGGATCCCTGTCCCATCCCTCTGCTCCCAGATGACACGGAGGACATGGTGAGCTGTATATCCAGCAACGGAGATGCCGCCAACTGGGAGGCACTTTACAGATTTCCAGGCCTCTGGGGATCCTGATTCAGCAGATCTGAGGTGGGACCCAGGAATCTGTATTTTCCCATGCAAGCAGGCCTGTGGCGTAGTGTTTGGACACCACGGAGTGGGGGTGTCGATGCTGCCATCCTGCAGAGTCTTGAAGAGATCTAGGCTTAGCCACCCACTCCTTCCCATGGGGTCTCTGACCATGTTAACATCTCAGCTCAATTTCCTTATCTTAAAAAAAAAAAAATCCTTATCTTATCTAAAAAAGGAGTTCACACAGGGGCCTGCTCACCCCTCGGGAGGCTCATAGGGACCACACAGATGATACGAGCAAAACAATAAAATAGCTAACATTTGTTGACGACTGACCAGATGAAGCACTTTGCTTGCATAACTCCATCTTCATAAAAGTCACATGAGGGAGTTAATATGGTTACTTCTGTCTTAAAGATGAGTAAACGAAGGCACAAAGAGGTCAGGGGGCTTGTCCAAAGTTGCCAAGTGTGAGATGTGAGTTTGGGCATGAGACAGGCCCAGGCTCCTCCTCAGTCCCGCCCTCGGAGCCTGGCGAGTGCTGCACATGTGTGACACAGCGATTCTGGACTCAGCTTCCCTGGTCCATCCTCCACTGCCGGCATCAGGATGTGAGGGCTGAGCCTGAGGGACAGGACCGGAGGAGCCCTGGACGTTAAACATGCTCGGCCAGTGCCCTTCTGCAGGAGGACAAGGAACAGATGGCTCTCGTGTGACCTCACCTCCCTGCCAGCTGTCAGGAGGGCGGAAGCTTGCTCCAGTTTCCACTGATGGGAAAGAAGGAAAACACAGTGACAGTAAGCACTCCAACTGGGCACAGGTTGCCATTTTGAATTGCCAAGGCCAGTAGCCAAAAGTATTGAGAAGAATTCTTAAGACAACAGCCCCTTACATTTGTACATGTGACAAAGAGCAGACGCTACCGTTTATTGAACACCAGCTCTACGCAAAAGCCTCCCAAATGGTCATTTCTTTGAACCCTCACAGTGGCCCCAAGGAGCAGGGCTTTTTATTAGCCCATTCTACAGGTGACAAGCCTGAATTTGAGAGATGCTAATTAAAGTGTCCCAGGGCCAGCAAGCAGTGGACACTGGATCTGGTTCAGAGAGTCCCAGCTCCGAAGCCCTGCACTTCCTGTGCCTCAGCACCCCCACAGAGCACTTCATGTCTCTTAGGCTGGGTGGCTTTGACCAGGCTGAGGCTCCCAGCAGGGTCTCATACCTCACACTTGTGTCCTGGAAATTCCCTACACACAGCTTTAGATACTGAAGATAAAGCTCCCTATCCCATGGCAGGGCCATAGCATCCCAGAGCATGTGCGAAGGCTGACAGGACTGAGTTACCAGGGTTTCGGCCTTCTGCTAAAGTAGGTGTGCCCACCCATCTGGCCAAGATGAAAGGATACAATTAAGCAAGCACTACTGAGAACTAAAAATTTGCTCAAAGATGATGTTATTCAAGTTTCACAACCACCATGCCAGATGGGGGTTTATGGTCCCATTTTCCAGATGCAGAACCTGAAGCTCAGCAAAGGGGAAGGGCCAGAGGGAGGGGGCATGTTATCTGACTCTGCATTTCCCCAGCAGCCTCACCTTCCTGGGAAGACATGCTCTGCTGAGTCCGCAAAAGGCTGATGGAGAACAAATCTTCAGTCTCCAAGGGGAAAACGTGAGATGTTATGAGGTCAGATAGATATTTTTCTCTCCACCAAGGGCTTTGTGTGACTGAAGGGAAGGTCCTCTTTTCTATTGTGTAACTTCATCATTGTCTCAATAAACCCATGTGGAGGACATCCGTATATGAGTGTCGACAGCGACTTCACGAAGCCAACCTTGACTCTTCCTGCCCCACTGTGTTTGAGGGGCTGTCCTGGGAAGCTCCCTACACCATTGTCTTTGGTGCTCATGACATTAAATGTTGGTTTGTTCCATCTCTCATAGGAGAAACAGCTCGGGGAAACTAGGCTGGCTCCCCCAAGTCTCTCAGGTGGAATTGGGATTCTCAAACCCAACTCCTGAGCTTGAGCTCATCATGTGACATCACAAAGGTCTTTCAACAGCACATGAAAATTGAACAGGTCAATGTCTATGGGTGTGGCTCTCCATTCCCCATGGGAGACAAAGGGAGATCATGCACCACTTGACAAGCTCTATCCTCTCATGACAGGGAGGCCACCCTTCCCAATGGTTCTCTACAGCGTCAGCAGGGAAAACGGTCTCCTGATAGGACAACAGCCAGCTAGGTCAGACCAAACCAAACCAAACCAAACTGGATCCTCATTTTATAGAAGGGCCAGTGAAGGCAAGTAGCTTCTGAAGCCTATAAATGAATTTCTGGCTCTGCCTAGATGAGAAAGCTGTTCAGACCTCTGGCTCTGCTGGGATGAGAAAGCTGTTCAAATCCACTCCCTATAACTGAGAGAGTAGGAGTCTGAAGGCGAGGCACACAGTGAGTGAGCCTTCCCTTTGGTCTGGATTTAAGGACCTGATTTAAGTCCTGAACTTTCATATAATCATGCACTGCCTTGAAAGGATCAAAACACACGATCCCTCCCTCAATACCTAACCACATCTCTAAATTCTAACTACTGCATGATAACAAACCCTCCAGGAGGAAGCATCAGATCTGGCTTCTGGCTTGACCCTTCATCTTCTTAAAGGAACCCACAGCACCATGGCCATCAGGATGTCTTGTGAGGTTTATTTAGATCCAAAGTCTGTTTCACGTCGTGAAAAGTCCACGTACCAGCACCCATCATTTTCTGAGGTGGCTAAAAGGAAGCCAGACACTCTGGGTGCAGGCAGGAGCTGATATCAAAAGGGGATCCCTTCTCCGGGATGACCAAGAGAGCCACACAACACAGATGGAACCGATTCTATATCTCTCCCAGCGAAGGAGTCGTGTTAGAAAAGCAAGGACAAGCAGAAGCATTAGTATAAATTACTCTGAGTGTTCATAAAGGCTCGCTGCTCAACACTCCGGGGAGACTAACGGATTGTTTGCTCCAGCCTGGCAGACCCAAAGCATGCAAATTAATAGCCATGATTTATCATGAGGGCTTTTTCACCAGCATTCTTGGACCAAGTTTCTTTAAGTATTTGGGTTCATCTATCTAGCATGTGCCCAGTCAAGTTACTGCTCATAACGTACCATAAATCCAACATTTAAGAGAGGTTTATTTAAGTCAGCCTGGTGTCCAGGGTCCAAGCTCATTACCATGAATACAATTAATTCTTGGCAGGGCAGTGGAAGGTGAAAGCCAATCCACCGCATCTGTGAGCCACAGGATGGTCACCCATAGTCTCTGTAGGGGCGGTGGGGGGACCCCCCAACCTTTTCCCCACTCCAGAACCCCTTGCCATCCCTTGATCAGCCTCTGCTTTTCAGCCACCACACCTTTGCTCAAGCTCCTTCTTCCTCCTGGCAAAAACACTCCCTACCACACACCTTTGCCTTCCAGAATTCTAAACAATCCTCAAGGCCCAGTTCAAGGGCTTGCTCTACTAAAGCTTTTCCTAATCATCTGAGGCAAGACCCTTCCTTCTTACCTCTCCAGCCTATACAGGGGTCAGTGAAGAGGCTAGATGTGAGCCGGTGGACCCTGGGCCCAGACCTTTCTTCCAGAGCCTCTGTTCAGTCATTTGGATAAGATGACCTCAAAGTCTTTTTCAGGCAAAAATTGATTCCAATTCTCCTGCCCTGAAATTAATGTCCTCTGTTATCATCTATACAAGGCCATGAGTTCCTCAAGGGTGTAAAGTGCTTCATCCATCCTCATGTTCTCCCCAACACTCAGCACCATGTTTCTGGCAAACAGCAGATGCCCTGAAATGATGGAAGTGGGGGAAAGTGGAGGGCAAGGCAGAGAAGAAGAGAAGGAAAGGGAATGGAATGGAACAGAAGGGAAGGGAATGGAAAGGAAGGGAAGGGAAGGGTTGCTCAGCTAAGTAAGGGGCTCCATTCATAAACCATCAACCACTCTAGGGAAAATGAATCATCACTATGGTTACCCCTTTGAGAAGAAAAAGTATATTAGGCTCAAAAATGGAAAATAATATTCATATTTGAAAACTTACAATGTGGGGCATCTGGGTGGCTAAGTGGTTAAGTGTCTGCCTTTGGCTCAGGGCATGATCCTGGGGTCCTGGGATCGAGTTCCGCATTGGGCTTCCCACAGGGAGCCTGCTTCTCCCTCTGCCTATGTTTCTACCCCTCTCTCTCTGTGTCTCTCATGAATATATAAATAAAATCTAAAAAAAAAAAAAAACATTATAATGTGATTGTCATGACAACAGAAGGAAGGGGGCAATTTGGCCCCCTTCACAAAAGAAGAGACTGAGTTTCAAAGAGATGCAACAACTAACCTGGCATCGCTCAGAAACATAGACCCAGGGTTTCAGACTCTTCTAGTGAACCACCTGGCTATCTACTTGTCATTTTTATCCAGAAGGCATGTATCAAAGCTTGGCCAGGTCAGAGTATGTGCTGTGTCTCTCTAGCCAGCATGCTTCTCCTGCTGTGACTGTATCTGGCCAGGTTCCAAGGCACTGTTTCTGGGAAGAGGTCTTTGGTCAGGTCTGCTATCACTGCTCACCAGGCTGTGCTTCCATGAGAAGCCTCATCCTGGCTTCACGCTCTGAGTTTGGAATAATTAAGAGAAAAACCTAAATGACAGAGAGCTATTATAATATCGCTCCAATTAACTTCCCCAAAAAGATCAACTACAAGATGTTGCTTGAGAAGAGAGGACCATGGGATTATGGCAGAGGGATGAGGGTTGGGGGTGGGGTATTCACATTTGCTGAAACGTTCCGTACTTCGTGCCAGCACGTGTTCTATGGTGTGCCAGGCATTCTATACATGTGACCTTCATTAAGTCTCACAATGATCATATGAGGAGAGATTATTGTCCCATTTTACAGATTAAGAATTCGAGGCTGCAACAGGTTAAATAGTTTGCCTAGTGTCACAAGCTGGAAGGAGGCACGCCCGACTCTGAAGCTCACGCTAGGGTCTGGGCTTGTTCCCTTAGCTGGGTCAGCACATGGAACTAATGGAACTAATGAGGTCAGGGCTGTGGGTGTGGGGCCTGTGTTAACTGAGAATGAGAATGTGTTCTAGAAATTGAAACCCGAACTATCATTAAAAAAAAACATTTTTTTTTTTTGCTTTTGCACAGAGCAGATTTCTCTTCTTTAGAAGGCCATGGCCCGTGCCCCACTTGTCACAAGGGTGAATGCACATCATTAGTTCCAGAGAAGGCAGAGGTGGGGTGGCTGGCTGAGGGCAGGCCTTCGCTGCTCATTCCAGGAAAGGATCTGGCCTCGGACCACCAGGGTCTGGATATTAGAGTGTGCCCTCTAACAAGAGAGACCAAAACTGAGATCTCAGCCATGGTCTAACTATCTTTGCTGCCCTTCAGAGTGTCTGACTGTTACCTGGATGCAGGACCACATATCCACGGTGCTGACTGGCTGTGTGACCCAAAATCGTTTCCTCACCTCAAAAGGAGATAATGATACTTACTTCACAGGTTGGTGGTGGGAATTCAATGAAATAATGTCTGTGCTGCACTCAGCAAGCACCTACCTGTACCCTGGCCTCAGTAATGTCACCCAGCATTCTGATTATTATCCTCCCCTTTCGACGTCATACCCCCCAGGCCCTTGTGAAGACCACTGTGGCAAGCACTGAACCACACATTGCCCTAGACCACAGAAGGGCACCTGTCTCCAGCAGGAGCAGCCTTGCTCATCCTGCCCTCTCCGGGGGTCAGTGCCTCCTGAACCTTCCCTGCCCACTGTCTAGAAACTGCCTAGAATACTGGGACTTGAGTGATCACTGAGTGCTGGAGAAGGAAGCCATTCGCACACTCCGAAAGTGCAAATGCCCTGCCCCTCTGGCTTCTGTTTCATTAGAGACAGTGTCTCTAGCAAGAGATCTGTGGCCACTCTCTGCCCTCTGATCTAGGGGGCCTGAGCGAAGCGAATAGAATCCTGGGCTCCACACCCAGAAGCCAGCAGAGCTGGATGATCACAGACAGACCCTAGAAAGATGGCACATTTTACCTCAGCGGGCTGGGGAGGCAGACAAGTTCTCAGTTAGCCCCCTGAGGGAGAGAGTATCATCGTCAGGAAGATTCTTGGTTTGGGAAGTGCTTCAGTAGAAGCAAGACAGGGCCTGGGTGAGGTTAGTGTGACCCAGGCTTCGAAGAAGCAGGAAACCACCATATCTAATAAGAGGAAAGACGATGGCAATTTGGCATCAAGCAAGGCCTGAACCTCAAGATGTGGCCTTCCCCACGGCCCTTCCCATGTGCCCTGAAGTGAAGGTGTCGTGAATGCCCTGTATGAGGCTGCTTGAAGGAGCGATTCTCTCCCCAGAATTGACATGGAGCAGAGAAGAAAGCACAGGTCACGGCCAGACCTGGAGGAGATTTCGAGAAGGGCCCCAGAATGTGCCCAAGCACTGTGGAGGCTGACAGTGTCCCTGGGCCATAGAATCAGGGCCCAGGAAGGAGTGAATCCAGAGAATGGTAGCAACCATCAGGTTTGTGCAAGGATCCAGGCCTGGGCCAGGAAAAGACAGATACGCATAAAGAAGAACTGAAAAAAATCAAAAGGGAAAAAAAAAATCAAGCCCAATAAGCCAAATGATCTCCTTGCTTTCTCCTTGTAACTGCTCCCCTAAACACCCTTTTCAAGTGAGAGAACACTGGCCCAATGTTCGGCTTTCCTGTAGGTAGAAAGAACTTTAATTAAAAAATAAATTGCAGCTTGAGTACACCTGGTAATGTGTGCGATGGCCTTGAGCCAATTAAGAAGAAGTTTCCCTTTTATCCTTTCCTTCACCAGGATGGATTTATTGCTTGGCTTTTAAAGAAAGAAGAAAGAGAAAAGGCAATGAGGTAGCTCAGAAAGAGACCCCCAACCTTCCGGAGTCAGGAGGGGAGGGCGAGTCAGGGCTGCGTGGTCACAGGAGGCCCAGGCCTCCCACGTGCAGGACAAATGGGCACTGCCATCTCCTTCCCAGCTCCCATCTTCCTCTGGGACTCTTGCTACGTAAGCAGAGGCAGTGATGGGGAGAAGAAAGGAAAGCACAGTCCCAACAAACCTTTCCTGACCAGCTGGTTCCTAAAATCAGCCTTCTAATGCTTTGTGGCTGCTCGGAAATTGAAGGGCTCTGTCAACAGCTATGCATTGGAGGCTTGGACCAGCTGGTTCCCTGGAGATCTAAAAGAGATGGGTGGCCTCTCTCTGCCCGAGGCCTCAGGAAGGAAGGGAGTGAGGCCAGCACTACTGGACAGCTGGAAAAGGGACAGGTCACTTCCGGAGCTGGACCCGGCCAGGAGGGCAGCTTGAGTTTCCCAGCCAGCAGCATCCCAGCAGACATGAAAGGTGGCTGGCAACTGTCTAAGGACAGGCAATCCCAGTGGGGGCTGGGGGGGGATGTGAGTCTGGGCATTTGTTAGGCCAAGTGGTGGTGACGACAGAGGACGTGTCCTGCACTGCTGCCATGGCATAGGGCCACCTCTCCTGCCCTATGGGAGCCTGCTGGGTCCCCTGGTCTGCCCGCAACTGTCACTAGTGAGTACTGAGTTGAGGCCCAGCTGCTGCCATCTCTCCAGCCTCAACTCGGGCTTGGAGGCAACAGACAGCAGGCCACGTGGTTTGCTCACTCCAAACAATGATTCCAAACTTGCTTTTGTCATGTACCTTGTGTCCAAATGAATTCCTGTGTGAATCCCAGTATCTAGTACAGATAAAGCAGAGCTGCTTTGGTGGAGGTGGGAGTTGAGATGGGGGTCTCTGGCCCTGCCCCTACCCATCAGCCCACAGCCCCTGGACCACTGCCAAGGTACCCAATGGGCCTAAGGAAAGCATAGCAGAAACCACGAAGAAAAGCCAAGGGCTTCGGAACTGAATTGCAACATGGGGAGGGGCAGTGAAAGAGCAGATGTGATCAAGACTACTGACATGATAATCTGTCCCTTTCTAGTAAACTATTAAGCCCATTCCTATGTGCTCTGAGGCCATGCCAATAGATGATTTCATAAATCAATGTGCTAAGCCTTGGAATGCTCAAGAATTAATTTCCACTTTTTAGCCCTGTTTCAGTTAGGAGAAGAGTCCCAGGAGCACTAGGAGAGGGGCCTGTTGGGATGTAGCTTTAATACCTTGGGTTTGTGGGTGGCCGAGTCACTACACCTGGAAAATTGGCTTCATGGGACCCAAGGACTCAGCATGATGACTTTCCTACAGTAATGAAAGGAAGGTCAGAATGAGAGCGTCTGAATGATGGAAAGTTCTATATTACTCTACTTTGGTCAAGAAAGCAAAAGAGAAATTAAGTGGATTACAGACAAGGAGACAGGAGATGACAGACAGTTGGGCAGGTAAGAGATATCTCTGGGAAACTGAGACCTCTAGTCAACAGAGTAGCTCTGGCTTGACCACTAACTCACCTTGTGACCTTTGGCACATCACATTCTGTGCTCCCAACTAGGTCTTCTAGTCTGTTCTGAAGATGCAAGCCCCTTTTGGAAAAGTATCTGGGCAGGCCTAGGGCAAATCTCATCTGTTCATTGATCCTAAAGGCTGACTAAGAAAGGTGCCATTCTGTTCTTTCTCCACCCCGAGGCCTAACCCTGGGTGCTCCTTACCAAAGGCTTTCATCAAATGATCCCCAGGATGTGAACCTCTAAACCTTCCTGGCTTTCTTGTGTCTCTGGCCTTTGCCCAGGCTGTTCCCTCAATCTGGAATCCCTCCCTTCAGCCTTCTGCTACTTAACACTTACTTATTTTTTCAAGTTCAAATGCCTACGGTTCCATGGCCAGGCATTCCAGCCACTGGAGGCGATGGATTAATGAGACCTCCACACAGGAGAAATATGCAATATCAGAATAGGATGGGCACTGCTCAAGCAGAACAGCCAACCAACCCAAACAGATACTTGTCAGGGCGGCCCATATGGCCACACAGCATGTTCCAGTGATCAGCAGCCCTGCCTCCTCCTATCATCACCCCATATCAGGGCTGCCTCTCCTCCCGGCTAAATATGAACCTAACTCACTCCTAGACTCAGCAGGGATGGAGGTAGAGGGTGAGTGACTCTCTACCTGCTGATAAGCATCTCCAAGAGCAGGTCTATAGCCACAGGATCATGGATTATTTTCACCCTACCCTGACCCCGGGCAACTGCACTGGAGCTCCTTTGAACTTTACCTCCTCCAGCATGAGGATACTCTAATGAAAGGACACCAAGGATATGTCCTCCTTCACGGAGCCACCCCAAAAACTTCTTTGCCACTCCCTGAATCCCTTGGAGAGAGGGAGACCATATGTGTATTGACAAGAAAAATGTATGTGCTGCGTGAGTTTTGTCTATTTGCTGGTGTCCTGAGACGAGCAGGCTTACTGGGCCCCAGCTGTGGCAGCCCAAAAGGCTTCATCTGCCCTAAGTTACTCAGAGATATAGGACAGAAGTATCCTAGGGCCTGAGGAGTGGGGCAGACCTGGGAGGTGGGTTGGGAAGCAGTGACAAGGGGTACAGTCCGCAGGCAATGGCGTGGACTTGGCACAGGGCAGAGGGGTGGCCAGAGTAAGCAGCAGGACCCAGGCAAGCCTGGCTTTCCGGCTGTTATTTGGATTCACAGAATCTCTGAGTCCCACTGGCTCTGGCTGATATGACAAATTCATTTTCCATCCAGCTACAAATGGTCCCTAAACAGAGCCAGGTGCTGGTCATGTGTAATTCCTGCCTTCCAAGGATGCCCGCCAGGATTTTCTGCTTTTCTCATCCACCTGGAATTAACTGCTGACCTTCCTGCTACTTTGGATCTGAACACTAATCCAAGAGGAGAGAAGCAGCTGAGACCCCTGTTGACCTCCCAGCCACCCAGCTGTCCCCTCCCTCTACCATTCCCAACCCACCACAGGCCAGGTCATCTGTTGCAGTCACACACAGCAAGCTGCAGAAGGGTACAGCTCCTTGGTAATTCAACAGAGACTGCCAACGGGCACTTCCTCACACCTGGCTCCACTGCCCCTCCTGGCTAGGCTTGCAGATAAAGGGGAAAGTCTTCATGCTAGGGTCTAATAAAACAAAGGCATGTGTCGTTTCTTCTCAGCAGGACAGAAGCCTCCAGGCTGATTGGAGGCTTGTGCTTATCCCCAAAGAGGCTGCTACCCCCCTCTGCTGGGATCCTCTCTGCTTTGGGACTGACTTGACTGTCCTACAGGTGAGCAACCATTCGTTCCATATGTATTTACTAAAAGTCAGCTAAGTATCAGACATCCAGGTACATGAGATACTAAGAAGAGGACCAAGTCCCTGCCCCATGACAGTTACAGTCTACGGGAGGAGAAAGACAACAAATAAGCAGATATATCAAGTAATCTCTGGTGGTTATATGTGTACAAAGGAACACAAAGCAAAGGCAACGGGAAAGAGGAGAACAGTTGTCAAAGCAAGCCTCTCTGAGGAGGTGAGATCCAAGCAAAGGGCTGTATGAAGTGACAGGGAGCCATGCAAAGAGCCAGCTGTGCTGGGCAGAGACACCGAGGCAGGAACACAGCTGGCGTGTCTGAGAAACAGCGCCGGCTGCCAGGGCTAGAGCTGAATGAGAGGAGAGTGGTGGGAACGGAGGCCAGGGCCAGAGGGCAAAGGGCCTTTAGTGGGGGATGTATTATCATTCCCAATTATCTGCTATCTTCCTGTCAGACAGTGACAAGTGTCCATCCATTGCCCTGGGACTTGCGGTGCTACCAAATGGGGACAATATGTCCAGCCCCACAGTGAGTGGCTATCTCGTTGACTTGGGCCAGTGGAATGTGAGCAAAAGTGATGTGTGCCACTTTCAAGGCAACAATTTGAGAGCCATTATGATATTCAGTCATTGCAGCTCCCTTAGCCCAGATCCTGGAATGAAGAAATCATGTGAAAAAGGGCTGCCATCCAATGTGAACGAGAAATACACCTTTCCTGTTGGGGTTGAGAGCACCGGAGGTGTTACTACTGCATAAGCTAGCAGAAAACTCATGAACACTGCCTTTGCAGGCCCCATTAAAGGAGGTGGAACTTATCCTTCATATAACCAACAACCATTACTGGGCTTTAAGAAGAGTGTTCTGATCTGACTGCGCTTCTGAAAAGACCACCCTCACTGGTGAATGCAGAACAGACTCCCTGTAGGCCTGACTCCCTCACTCACAGCACCCCAGGCATACACACAGCCACACACACACACACCCTGAAGATGTGGCCACCGTGGGCCTGCAGGAGGAAGAGCATAAGATACCCTGAGCCATCTCATCCCCCACGTTATTTTATATCCTGACTAAAAGGCGCTGGCCCCTTTCCAACTCTTGTGTGCATGCCTTGGAAAGGATGTTCATGTGCTCTTCTGCAGAAGCCATCAGGGCCGGCAGAGGCATGGTGCTTTCCTGCCCTTTACTAAGAAGTCACATTCAGTTTGTCACTATGTGAAGGGGTTTTTCCAAATATCATAGATCCAGGCTTGAGATATTAGTCCCCTGGTCAGTTACTGGCCATGAAAGATAAAGCCAAATCTACCCTTGTTCTTCCATTCTTTGAGGACAATCTCTTGGGTTCTCTCTCCTGGCACCTGGTCCTCCTGGATGCTCGTTCTCTGTGTGCACATCTCACTTCCTCTAGTAGATGATGACCTACTTGATGCCTCTGTATCCTCCAGGGTATTTCACACAGTGTCTAGTACATACTTTGTGCTCGATTAGCATATTTTGAATGCATGAATAAATGCATGATATCGGAATCCACAGGTGAAAATAAAACCCAGAGGGTAAAAAGGTTGCTAACTCTGTTTCTAGCTGAAAAGTACATAAAAGCAGGGTTTAATCAATAAATGAAAAGGGTTGTAGCTACTAAATCTTCTCCACCTGGTACTAGCAAAGGACGCATTTACATCTCATTCCCCAAAGGAAGAACATCAAAAGACCAGAGGTCCTATGACATGTCACTCGTTCAAATGCAGACCTTCTGAAGGGCGCACATCAAGCCATTTCCAATGCCCTGACCACAATTGTGGCCAGGGAAAATGTTGAAATCTTCTCTCCTTTAATAAAGCAAAAACCAAACTGGCAATTTCCACTCGATCAGTCAGTGGTCATTGAATCTTTATAATATGTCAGGCATTAGCTGGACTGGGAGGGAGAGGTGAAGGCATTGCCCTATATGCAAGGAACATCTGATCCCAACACCAATGGCAAATCCACATAAGTGAATTTCAGTCTTGGGCAAGTCAACAGCTCTCCATAAAATGAAAGCACATGGTCATACTCAATAAAATAGAGATGAACCAAGTTCTTAGAAGGGCATAAGAATTCAAAGGAATGGCCTCATGAGATGGCTGGCTAGAGACGGTCTAAGCTTTGAAGAATGTGGCCGGGCAGATAGAAGAAAAGAGGACACACAGAGGGAAGCAGGAAGGGGAAGCAGGAAAAAAATGGTCCCTGAATTCCAGGGACTTGGTTCCAAGTAGCCAGAGGCAGCAAAATTGAAGCAAACTGTGCTGCCAACAGCTGGGGATAGGAAGTTAATAGACAGACATCACTATGTCAGAAAAGGCTCAGAAGTTATGTCCAGGAAAGGAAAAAAAAATTCAAATACAACGGGACAGCCTGTATTTTACAGTCTTCAAAAGTAAATCGAAGTAAACAGGAACCTTGGAGACATCAGATTACCAACAGATGGGAAGCTGATGGTCAACATCATGAACACTTCCTGTTCTCCAAGGCATTTCAACTGGCCACATTCTCAGCAGTAAGTGAGGCTGGCAGAGCTCAGAGGAGCACAGCAGCGTGGAAGGACAGAAAGGAAAGTCTCCTGTAAAACACTCAGAGAGCCCTCTGCTCCTTGAGATTCCTGAGGAACCTGGAGTGCAAACAAAACCAATGAGCCATACTGTAAATTATTCCTATTATTCAGCAATCTCTATAAACATAGACACACATAAAGCACCTTTACTGCAGGCTAACGTAAGATGGCTGTCTCGAGAAAAAGTGCTTGCATGATTGTTTGAGTTGCAAACTGAACTAGCCACTTTTTTCATGGGATGCTCTTTTCCCTCAAAAGAACACTGACAGACCGTAATTCTTCAAAGCTGGGAATCTAGAAGACTTTTCTCAAAAAAAAAAAAAAAGAAAAAAGAAGTGAGCTAGTCAGTTCAAGGGAAATTACTGATACTATTTTTTTTCCCAATGATAAAATTCAAGCTCTTAAGCAAAAATTACAGTTTTGGAAAACCTGCATCCACTACCCTGGGCTTGATAACTTCCCAATACTTACGGGCTTCTGATGATATAAATGGTAATATTAATGAAAAGCAATTTTGTTATTGTATGATAAAAGGTATCAACATTTAGAAGAGTTGCATCATCCAATGAAACTATCTTTTCCAAAAGAACAGTGCAAAGTATTACAAAAATCATGCTTGGGTCAAAAATACCATCACAAAAGTACAAGACAAGTACAGTGGATTTTAATGTGACAGAGTACAAAAATATTTATTGATACAATTTCAGATTCCACATTGCAACTAGCCTCTAAAAACTAACCATTTGTTCAGTTTTGGCTTATCAAAGAATATCCACAATTACCTATAATGGTATAAAAGACTCCTCCCCTTTCTGTCTATATATCCAGGTGAAGAATGCTTTTCATGTACTTTAACCAAAACAACATATAGCAACACACTAAATGCAGAAGGAGATCTGAGAATCTAGATTTCTTCTATCATGCCAGACATGAAAGACATTTGTGAAAATATAAAACAATGTCACTCTTCCCCAAAAAAAGTAGCTTTTGTTTTGAAAACTATATTTTTTTCATTAAAAATGTTATTTATAGTGATTCTAGTTTGATTTATCATTGCCATTTGTAAATAAATTAATTATTAATTTAAAAATTAAGTAATAATTATTTTGAAATGTTCTCACTTTAAATTTCTAATGTGATAGATATTGGTAGATATAACCTACATTAACAAAAGCTCTTTGACATCCTCAGCAATTTTTAAGAATATAAAGGGGCCCTATACTCAAAACATTTAAGAACAGGTTTAAATTAATGCTAGACAATAGGATATTCCCCGTGTTCAGGGCCCAGCTGATCTTAGGGATTCCTAAGATCCAAGCTTGGCTTCCTCCAAATCCCAATAAAATCTTCCTTTTTGACAAGCAGAAGCCAATAGGGACATTTTTGCTTGAGCTATAAATAGGGTGAAGTTGATAAAAAAAATAATATGTTTAAGGTTGATTATTTAGCATATATACACCATACTAGTTATTAAACTCCAGAAAACACTGAATATTAGAAGTCTTAACATTTCATAAAAAGCTACTGTCCTCCACCACTTAAGAGATGTCCTATACCACCTGCTATCCTTGTCCCTCCCTTGGTACTCCAATGCCCCACCCCCAAAAACCTAGCAACTAAATAGTTACTGTCTGGCACAGCAGAGACTCTCTAACACTATAGCTTTCTAACACTATTCTGACTGGATACTGCCAAATGCCACATTATTGTTCATATTTTTATTTATTTTTTTTTAATTTTATTTATTTATTCATGAGAGACACAGAGAGAGAGAGAGGCAGAGACACAGGCAGAGGGAGAAGCAGGCTCCATACAGGGAGCCCGATGTGGGATTCGATCCTGGGACTCCAGGATCATGCCCTGGACGGAAGGCAGGTGCCAAACCTCTGAGCTACCCAGGGATCCCCTATTGTTCATATTTTTAAATATCAACCTTCACTGGCTCATGCCCTCAAGGATGAAAAAACTTGAGGGCAGCTTGAGACTTGAATGGGACAATATTCCAGAGGGATGAACACTGGCTGGAAACACCATGATGCCCAAGTCACTACATCATGTAGACTGACCCCACCAACAAAGAAGGCTCACCTCTAAAGAATGAGTTACACACCAAATCAATGAGAAATGCAAGAGGAGGCTGTGGATTCCCAGTTTTTGTGAGATGGGAAAGAGCAGCAGCCGTATCTAAGCCCAGATCTAGGAAGGAGCTTAATGCTCAATGTAGTCTTTGAACAGGAGCTACAGACCCAGCTTTGCCAGGCCAACCACAGTCAAGCAGAGAAAATACCCTGAAGTGGGAAAAGCTGAGATTGATGCTTAAAATCTAATGTTCTCAGAAATTCGGCTTCAGAAGTTATATTCTAGAGGAGTAAGACTAGTTATCAACATCAAAGCCAACCTATAATAAGGAAAATTAATGTCCCCTGGCAGGTGCTCAAAGTGAAAGAGAAAAGTCCATGGCTGGTGAAGGCAAGGTGAAACCCCACCCCCACCCCCACTCCCGCCTCCCACACTCCCATTTCAAAGATTTAAGCAAGGAGACGTCTTCATGATCCAAAAGATTAATATAAACCCCAAATGCAGAAATCTGAGGTGAAAGAGAGGGAGAGAAGGAGATAGAAAGCCTTTTCCCTGATTCCCTGAGTGGCATTTTTCCATGAATTAGACATTTCACAAATCTACATTTTCTTTTCTGACTTCCACACCTTTATACATACAGTTCTTCCTGCCTTGAGGCTCCTCTTTCCCCAACCTTTTGCGGTTAAAATCCAACCCATCTTCCAGTGATCACTTCAGGTATCTCTTTCTCCATGAAGACTTCCCCAAACCTATGCAACTCTGCTCAGCTGGAAGTGAGCCCACCCTCTGCTGCCTTTCTATCACACATTCTCATTGGTCTCTTTCTTATGGCACTTTTCACATGCTACCTTGGGGATGGGTTACCTCTGTCCATGTCGTTACCCCCATACTGTGGATATAAAGTTGTAGGCAGGGACTGCATCTCCCCCTCTGTATCCCTCTGGGCACCCAGAACAGAATATGGCATTGTCTGTTGACTAAACCAATGGATGCATGAATGGAGAGAAAGGAAAGGAAAGGAAAAAGGAAAAAGGAAAAAGGAAAAAGGAAAAAGGAAAGGAGCAATGATGTAATGTTATGCCTTGATTCCGGTGAGGTAAATCCATTCTTACCTCTGCCTACTGGTTATAAATTCTCTCCCTGAATCAGGCAAATGCTAGGGTCAGCAATCTCCTTTTCCCCCTTATCATTCAGCATCCTGACCAACCCATCTTCATTCCCCAAATCTGGTGGATGAAGACTTGGGGATGCCATGGAGCAAGAGACTTGTCTTGGTCAGCTCTGGGCTCTGGGGAAAATGCTAGTTCTGCTTTCTCTATCCAAAGAGGAATACTGCAAATACTCTATGTACACAAGTAAGCAGGCTCCACTCTAGCTCTCAAACTGCAGATCCAGGATTTATTAAGAGTGACTTGTGATTTGTACTTTGTCATTTTCCCTTTTGATAAGAACAGATGTTATTTGTTTCTAACTCCCAGACACCTGGAACTAGGAAACATCCCAGTGCCCACTTCATTACCATAGAGCAAGCAGTGCCCATAAGAACTCTTTTAACTATGAAGCCTGTTTCAGCCCAAGCCTGAGGAAACAGGATCAGTTACACCAGTGGGCACAGTGACGGTAGTCAAAACTGACAAAGTGCACCAAGACTTTATCTTGGGGAGGACTACATGCATGAAATCACCTTCCCAAGAGACAGGAGAAAATGAAGTGACTCTGAAGCCCTGAATAAAGGATGGCATTTTTAGACCTTGCCATTTAGCTGTGTGTCCCTCCTCTCAGGGTCCCCATAGGACTGGAGGGAGAGAAGGCATGCAGTTACTCTGCAACTTGAGTCTCTTGCCATGGACCAATGAGGTGTTAAATCCAGCATTTTTTCCAGGAGAGAAGCACATGTATGAAACCAATAGATCCTTCTTGTGCCTCTGAATGAACAAGGTCTGGAGCCCTAAAGCAGAGCAAGCAATGCCCTTTGCCAAAGATAATGAATACCCACATTCCAGGAGATCTTCACATTTGGCCACATTGCTAAAAACGACTCCCAAATATGCCTCGAAAGGAAAACACTATACCGTGGCTCCCCTTTTCCTGCTCTACAAGCGTGGGAAACTGTTAGCTCCACACTCATAGGAGCTTCAACCAAGAGAGGCATTCAGTAGTTTGTTGTGTTTTTTTTTTTTTTTAAGCCTCAAACAGCCGATTTGTACAAGACCCACAGCCTTACTGAATGCTAATGACAGCCTGAGCCCAGCTGGGGAGAGTGACACAGTTTGTCCATCACAGCCACTGAGCAGCACCACACAAGCCAGGAGCTTCAAAGGCCTGATCCTGAGTCTGTTCACAAAAATTCCCAACAATCTACTCTCAGATCCACAGCCCAAATAGTCCATGGCAGGGTACAGGGAGGGTATTCGCAAGATTCATAGAACTATATGGCCTAGAAAGGCAGACACCACAGGGTCACGTGGAGCACTCACTGCATCCAGAACCACAGAACTTGATCCAGCCATTGGAAGAGAATAGAGAAATGTGCAAAGAATCCAGATCTGAGATTCTCACAAACCTGGGTCCTGCCCCTGGCTCTGCCACTTGCTGACTTCGTATCTTAACCTAAGGTGAGACTCAAATATATAACAACCAGTAGAGCATAGTCATGTGGTACAATGCCAAGGGTTCACTAAAACTCATTTCCTTTTCCTCGTGGGCCACCGGCTAGAATACATTTCCCAGCTTCCCCTGCAGTAAGGGGGCACCACATGGCTGAGTTCCTGCCAATAAAATCTGGCAGAAATTATGTGCTCCACTTCTAGTCCTGGCCCATGAAAGCCTTCTGCAAAGTTCTCCATGTTCTCTCTCCTAATGGTTCTGCTGGCTCCATGCAGAGGGTCCAGAGCAGAAGGCTGCAGGCCCAAGCCTGTATCCTTGGATGGCAGGAGGAATGTCAGCTCACCAGCAACTTTTACACTGATCACTGATACACTGATACATGTTTACTGGGTAAAGCCAATGAGGTTTGGAAGCTGGTACTGCAGTGAACTTTCTTTCCTCTAAATAAAAAAGGTATAAACCAAACAGAAAGACCCTGGCTATGATGCTATACCAGTGCACCTAATACATGTGAGTGAAATGCCACCCTCTAATTTGCTTCTGAAACCTCCATTCACATCTATTCATAGGGATGTTTCTGTCCACTGAACAAGGTTATTATGAGGATTGGCTGAGATCATGTTTATAGAGCACCTAGCACAGTATTTGGCTGACCATTGACTGAAATGAATGAACTTCATGGAGTTCCTTCTCATCTGTGTTTCTTAGGTTCCTCATTTGTAACTGAAGGTTGTGCCAAATGCCTCCTTTCTATTTTATAGGCCACTGGTGAGAGAAGGCTTAATAGCCTGAATTTTCTCTTCCTTCCTTCCATCCTCGACCACAGTCATTCTGTCCATAAGAAGGCAGCCCTCCAGGGCATCATGCTGTCATTTTCAAACAAGTTTATGGAAATGCTCGCCTCTGAGTGGATGTTGGGGGAGTGAGAGTCAAAGGAGGCTAAGTCAGTGATAGATGTACACCCTCTTTAGTGCTGGATAGAAATACAATGAGCCCAGCCATGCAAATAGTCTCCCATACTCTTTGAAGGGACCAAATACACCAGTTACAAGGTTTGAGGCCCTGAGAACATCCTGAAAGCCAACACCCAGCTGTGACTAGATACTACAAAGACTAGGACACCTGGGTGGCTCAGTGGTTGAGCATCTGCCTTCCATTCAGGGCGTGATCCCAGGTCCTGGATCAAGTCCCACATCAGGCTCCTGCGAGGAGCCTGCTTCTCCCTCTGCCTATGTCTCTTCCTCTCTCTCTGTCTCTCATGAATAAATTAATAAAATCTTAAAAACAAAAAAGGTACTACAAGGACTTAAGGTTCTGGTTTTGATGTAACACAGTTGTCAAGGCTTCAGACCCTGCTGTCAGATCACATGGAGTCCATTCCTTTCCTACTATGTGGTAACTATGTAACCCTGGGTATATTAAGGCTTGTGTGCCTCAATTTTAATATCAGTAAAGGGGGATCATAAAAGTCAACATCTCAGACTGTTGCTATGAAGATAAGGTGAGATGATTCATATATAGCACTTGGCATAGTACCTGGCGCATAACAAATACTCAATAAACATTAGCTATTCATGTCTATACAGCACAGATCAGAACAAGCTTTCCAACCAGTTGAGGAGATTCCTATTCTTTAAGCAAGTCCCTAGAAATACCGTCAATCTGTCTCCAGCAGACATTTTTCTATTTAATGACTCTAAAGAGACAGAAAAGCTTTAATCAATTCCCGGAAGCAAAATGCTAAGAAATTATATGCACAGTTATGAAAAAAAAATCAAAGATGTTTCCCACACATTGTTCAGCAGACAAAAACATATTGACATGCTGTTCCTGCAAGGAAATGGACTGAATTTTCTAGATAATCCTGAGCCATTCAGTCTTCCCACTACTGTCCTCCACTTTCCAGGGCCAAAACAACGGGTTCCCTCTCCAAAAATCCTTTCATGGTTCCCTGGAGGAATCATGCTCCATCACCTATGGGTACACAACACACATCCTGAGCCTGGCACAAGCTCTAAACAACATTAAATTCAGAAAAAGGGTGTATACAATTCCTTCTAAGGAAACCAGAGACAGTGAAAAACATGGGAACATTCTTCACATAAAAATTCTACCACTCCCAAAAGCTTATTTGGGAATCCTAACTCTTTGAATTTTTATTTATTTGTAAGTAAAGTATAATTAACATACAGTGTTATATTAGTTTCAGATTTACAATATAGTGATTCAACAATTCTATACATTACCCAGTGCTCATCATAAGTGTACTCTTAATCCTCTTTATCTATTTCCCCCATCCCCCTACCCACCTCCCCTCTAGTAACCACAAGTTTGTTCTCTATGTTTAAGAGTCTCCTGTTTTCTTTATTCATTTGTTTCTTAAATTTCACATATAAGTGAAATCATATGGTATTATGGGATTTGTCTTTCTCTGACTCATTTCACTTAGCATTATGCCCTCTAAATCCACCCAAGTTATTGCAAATGAAAATAATTCATCATTTTTATAGCTGAGTAATATTCCAGTATATATATATATATATATATATATATATATATATATATATATATCACATCTTCCTTATCCATTCATCTAAGGATAGACACTTGGATTGCTTACATATCTGGGCTACTGTGACCAATAGTGCCATAAACATAGAGGTGCAGACAGCTTTTCAAATCAGTGTTTTCATTTTCTTTGGGTAAATATCAAGGAATGGGTCATATGGTAATTCTGTTTTTAATTTTTTGAGGATCTTCCATACTGTTTTCTACAGTGGTTGCACCAGATTGCATTCCCACCAACAGTACCTGAGGGTTCCTTTTTCTCCATATCTTTACCCACACTTGTTTTTTATTTTTATTATTATTTTTTAGTCATTCTGACAGATATGAGGCAATATTTCTTTTTTTTTTTTTAGATTTTATTTATTTATTCATGAGAGACACACACAGAGAGAGAGGCACAGACACAGGCAGAGGGAGAAGCAGGCTCCACGCAGGGAGCTCGATGTGGGACTCAATCCTGGGTCTCCAGGATCACGCCCTGGGTCAAAGGCAGCACTAAACCACTGAGCCACCCGGGCTGCCCCATGAGGTGATATTTCATTGTGGCTTGGATTTGCAGGATTTCCCTGATGATAAGTGATGTTGAACATCTTTTCATGTGTCTGTTGGCCATCTGGATGTCTTCTTTAGAAAAACGTCTATTCATGTCTTCTGCCCATTTTTAATTGGATTTGGTTTTTTGGTGTTGAGTTGTATAAGTTCTTCATCTACTTTGGATATTACATACATATCAAAGATATATCATTTGCAGTAACTTCTCTCATTTGGTTGGTTACCTTTTTGTTTTATTAATGGTTTCCTTTACTGTGCAAAAGCTTTTTATTTTGGTGTACTCCTGATAGCTTATTTTTGCTTTTGTTTCCCTTGCCAAAGGAGACATATCTAGAAAAATGTTTCTATGGCTGATGTCAGAGAGATACTGCCTATTTTTTCTCCTAGGAATTTTTTGGTTCAGGTCTCACATTTAGGTCTTTAATCCATTTGGAGTTTATTTTTTTATATGATATAAGAAAGTGGTACAGTTTCATTCTTTTGCATGTAGATGTTCAGTTTTCCAAATACCATTTGTTGAGGACTGTCTTTTTCCCATTATGTATTCTTGTCTCCTTAATTATAGATTACTATGTTCATACTACACAAGGCAATCTACAGATTTAATGCAATCCCTATAAAAATACCAACAGCAGCTTTCACAGAACTAAAACAAATAATCCTAAAATTTCTAAGGAACCAAAAAGGCCCCAAGCAGCAAAAGCAATCTTGAAAAAGAAGAACAAAATTAAAGGTATCACAATCCCAGATTTCAAGATATATTACAAAGCTGTAGTAATCAAAACAGTATGGTACCAGCACAAAAAGCAGGCACATAGATCAATGGAACAGAATAGAGAGCCCAGAAATAAACTCATGATTTTATGGGAGTCCCAACTCTTTGAAATGCCAAAGGTAAGACAGAAGCTGATTTCTAAGGGAGTCTGGGACTGACCTTGGAAAGTAGCTCTAAAGTAAAAGGAGAAGGCACATCATTTTCTTCTCAAGGCCTCTGGCCACCTTTCTTACAGATAACATATCAGGAGTCAAACGAACACAGTTATGACCCAAGCTTTCTTTTCAATCTGTCCACGGCAGCACCCTCTAGGCAAGACACACAATATCCACTTCTCTGTAGCCCCAACTGTTCCCTGTCATATTATAACAAGACCTTATAAGCCATTTAAGTTACTTGCCTGGGATTTGAGTTTGCTGTCCTTGGACTAGAAGGTCTCAAGGGATCCTTCCAGCTTTGTTTATGAGTCTAAAATATCTATGACATGAAAGATCCATACCAAATCCCTTCCTCAGCTTTCCAAATTTCTGAAAGCCACCATGAAGCTTGACCTTCCTTCTCTGGAAACAGACTGATGCTAACAAAAGAGTCGTAAGGTATACAAGAGATTTTGTTCCCTTTTCTCCACATGCCACATCTCAAAATACCAGTGGGAAATTTATGTATCTGGACCATATCTGATTTTTTTTCTACAGTCTCCAGAGGCTACTATAAGTGATATCACCATTTGAAAATTTCCAAACTTCCTCAATTGCACTCTCAAGCTCTGTGGATATGATCACTGAAACACTGTTTTCCTGTGCTGCTTGTGGCTTTTCAAAGAATTGGTCCTCATGTTTGTCCTATGGGGAGTGGTTCGATTTTAAATGAAGGATGTTTTTGTATTGCTTCTCAGCTGCTCTCTTCTCTTCTCAGCTTTGCTAGGAAACAAACATAGTAAATACTTCTTTCTAGAATTAAAAGTAGATTTTACTCTGCATAAGACTCTGTGTCTGTATGGAGAAAGAGGAGAAAGCACAGCCCTTTAAAGTCCAGATGGCCACAGTACATTGATATCTACAGTTTCTTTCCAAATAGACCTCATTCCAGAGATGTGTTAAATGTAGAAAGGCTCTCTTACATCCATCACAGTTGGAAAACTGATAGCTTGTCAGTTCTTAAAATTGATAACCTCATGGAATTTTTAAATAGTTTTATTGATACATAATTTCCATACCATTCCAACAGCCCACTTAAAGGGTTTTTAGTATATTCACAAAGCTGTGTGCATCCATTGCCACAATCTAATCTTAGAACATTTTTATCACTCCCAAAGGAAGCCCTGTACCCATTAGCAGTCACTCTTCACTCCCACACCCAACCCTAAACAAACACTAATAAACTTTCTGCCTCTACAGATTTATGTATTTATGTAAATCAAAGGATACAATATGTAGTCTTTTGCATCTGGCTTCTTTCATTTGGTACAATGTTTTCAAGGTTCATTCATGCTATAGTAGGTATCAGTATTTCATTCCTTTTTATTACTGAATAATATTACATCATATAGATAGATATACCATTTTGTTTTATCCATCCATCACTTAATGGACATTTCGGTTGTTTCCATTTCTTGCCTATTATGAACAATTCTTCTAAAAACTTTCATGTACAAGTTTCTGTATGGACATGTTTTCAATTACCTTGGATATATTCCTAAGAGTGAAACTACTGAGCCCCATGGTGACTGTATGTTTAAAATTTTTAGAAATTTCCCAAACTGTTTCCAAAGTGATCACATCATTTTGCCACCAGCAATTTCTGAGAATTCCAATTTCTCTATATTCTTGCCAACACTCAGTATTATTTGGCCTTTTGGTTAAAGCCGTCCTAGCTGCGCACCTGGATGGCTCAGTCAGTTGAGTGACTGACTCTTGGATTCAGCTAAGATCATGATCTCAGGGTTGTGAGATCGAGTCCCATGTCAGGCTCTGTACTCTGTGGGGAGTCTGCTTGGGATTCTCTCTCTCTGTCTCCCTCTCCCTCTCTCTCTCTCTCTCTCTGTCTAGAATAAATATAAAAATCTTTTTTAAAAAGCCATCTTAGTGGGTGTAAAGTCCTATTTTACTGCGCTTTTGATTTCTATTTCTTGAATAGCTAATGATGTTGAGCACCTTTTCATGTGCTTATCTTCTTTGGAGAAATGTCTATCCAGACACTTTGCCTATTTTTTGAGTTATTTATCACTTCTATTAGTGGATTATAGTTGTTATATATTCTGAATATCAATTCCTTAAAAGATACATAATTTCCAAGTGTTTTCTCCAATTCTGTGGCTTATCATCTCACTCACTTAAAAAGTATCCTTCATGAATGCTTTTAATTTTGATGAAGTTCAATTATCTATTTTTTCTTTTGTCACTTGTGCTTTTGATGTCATATCTAAGGAGACTTTGTCCAACCCAAGATCACAAAGATTTATGACTGTTTTCTTCTAAGAATATTCCAGTCCTAGCTCTTATAATCAGGTCCATGATCATTTTGAGCTAAATTTTGTGTATAGAGTGAGGTAGGGCCTCTAAGTCTAAGTTCCCTTTTGACTTCTTGGATCCATTATTCAGGAACATGTTTCTTAGTTTCCACATAGTTGTGAATTTCTGAGATTTCCTTATCTTATTGATTCCTCATTTTATTCCATGTGGTCAGAGAATATACTTGTATGGGTGCAGTCATTAAATTTATCAAGGTTTATTTTTTGGGCTAGCATATGGTTCATTGTGGAGAATGTTCCACATGTGCTTAAGAAAGATGCATATTCTGCTTTTGTTGAGTGGAATGTTTCATAGATATCTTATACTTCTGCCTAATTGTTCTATTCATTAGTTAAAGGAGTTATTGTCTCCAACAATTATGGTTGAATTGTCCATATTTCCCTTTTCAACTACTTCTATTTTTGCTTCATATATTTTGGGGTTCTGCTCTTAAATGCATATGTGTTTGCTAATATATTCTCAATGGATTGAGTCTTTTATCAATATGGAATGTCCCTCTTTATCTCTAGAGAAATATTTTTAAGGTATATTTTGTCTGATATTAATATAGCCACACCAGCCTTCTTATGTTTGTATCTTTTTCCATCTTTTCCTTCTCAAATGATTTGTATCTGAATCAAAAGTTTGTCTCCTATAGACAGTATGTAGTTGCATCCATGTTTTCATCCAGTCTGACAATCCCCACATTTTGACTGGATAATCTAATATGCTCAAATTTAATGGTCTTCAATATTTCTTATAAGGTATATTTCAAATCCTCTCCGTTTTGTTTTACCTAGAAATGTCTTTATTTTGCCTTTATTTTTGAAGGGTACTCCTGCTCTTTAGAAGATCCTTAGCCTCCATCAGTTTCTGATGAAGAGCCAACTGTTAATTATTGGCATTCTCTTGTAGGTAATTTTGTAGGTAGTTTTGTTCTGTTCTGTTAACTGCTTTCAAGATTTTCTATTGTCTCATTTTACCAGTCTTTTCTTCAGATTTCATAATCTCTATTGATCTATCTTTAAATTTGCTGATACTTTCTTCTGTCAACTCAAATCTAATTTGAAATGCTTCTAGTGAATTTTTCATTTCTTTTTTATACTTTTCAAGTCCAGAATTTCAACTTTGTTCTTTTTAAATGTATATCTCTTTATTGATATTCTCTATTGATATGATACTGTCATCATACTTTTCTCTACTCTTTCATCAAAGTTTCCTTTAGTCCTTCGAAGAAACTTAGAATAACTACTTTTGAAGTCTGTCTGATAAGCCCAACATCCAGGCCCCCTCAAAGACAATTTCTGTTATCTGTTCTTTTCTTCTTTATGTTCCTCTGTCTTTGATACCTCTTAAGTATTTGTTGAAAACTAGACATTTTAGATAATTTATTTTAGCCACTCTAGTTATGATCACTCCCTCCACCTCACCCCCTACTCAGGACTTGTGGGTGTTATTTGCTTATTTGTTTAGTGACTTAGATGGACTACTTCAAGGCCTTTACCCCATGAAGTGTGCAGTCTCTAATGTCAATCCTTGGAGGGTGTATCTCTGGCCATGTGCCCAATGTTCTATCTAACTCCCTCTGTCAGAGCCCCTTGGATGGGATCCCTGGGTGGCGCAGCAGTTTGGCGCCTGCCTTTGGCCCAGGGCGCGATCCTGGAGACCCGGGATCGAATCCCACATCGGGCTCCCGGTGCATGGAGCCTGCTTCTCTCCCTCTGCCTGTGTCTCTGCCTCTCTCTCTGTGTGTGTGACTATCATAAATAAATAAAAATTAAAAAAATAAAAATAAATTTTAAAAAAAAAGAGCCCCTTGGATGATAGTAGTTTAGCAGGGCATTTTGGCTTGTTTGATATGTTTTACTGTCTCTTTCACTTATCTCCCTGTTAAGTTTCTGGCTGGACTGCCCTACTGGAATCACACCCGGCTGTTAGCCTCCACTAATTGATACCCAACTGCTCTATTGTTTCCAATAGTGCCCTTAGGTATAAATTGCTCCACAGTCTGATCCACTTAATTCAGGCTCCTTGTAGAGGCTGTCTTTGAAGGCAATCTTTAAGGCTTCTTTTAATCCCAGGAGGGTTCTTTTCAGCTGTCTCTTTCTCTGATACTGTTAAACTTTTTAGCAGGTCTAGCTGGCCTACTGTATCTCTTATTGCTATTACAGAGCTACCAGCCTCCTCTTAAATGTTCATCAATTGTTCTCAAGCTTGAAATTTCTCACACTTTTTTTCCAAATGAAGTCAATTCCTTTAGGGAGAGCTACAGACCTCTGTGTCCTTACAGCCTGCCTCTCCCTCTAGGCAGAACCTCTGTACCACTGCTCTGGAGCTAGGGGTGGGGGCGGGTTGGAATAGCAGCCTGCTTCTCTCAAAGTGACATGTTTGCTCTATGGGTGGGGTGCTGGGTGGGGATGATGGTAGCCACTGCTCTTGAAAGGCTGCTCCTGGCATGGCAACCTCACCCTGTGTGTAATCACCTCACCCTGGGGTGGTGGTGATTAGGATCCAGTATTCTTGGCCTCGGGTAGAGCTTCCACCCTATAAGAGGAGATTGGGTGGCAGAAAGCAGCCCTGGACTGCATGCAAGCCACGCTTGCATGGAATAAAGCTTCTGCAACACAGAGTTGGGAGAGATGAGGAATGCAGTGGCCTGCCTCTCCTAAAGAAGCCCTATCTTCTTAACCACATCTGCCCAGAGAACAGCTTCTGTCTCTGAACTGGGGTTCAAAGAGGGAGCAGGCCATGTCTCAAAAGCCACAGTGTTGTTCTTCTGAGATTTAATAGATTATCTTGAATAAGTATTTCTCCATTTATATATACATGCAGAACAACTTCCAGAGACTTTAAAAGGTCGGGGTTTTTTAAATCATTTTCACCAGTTATATTTATATCACTGGGGAAAGGATCCACAGAGTTCCTCTTACTGCCATCCCTGAAGTACTTCTCCTAACCCCGTGTGATTTGCACTGAAAAAAGAATCATTTAGGGAACAGCTGGCTCCATTTACCAGTACTCTGTTTACTTCACTGTAGCCATATTTTCTAAATTAAAAATAAGGGACATGTGCTCTGGCAAGGGCTTTGTACTGCTTCCAGGTACGGGAGTCAATATGGGCAGTAAATGTTGGAAATACTAGAATTTACAACTCATTTAGATGGTTTCTAGAGACAACAGATCAGAATATTTGAAAGCAGGTTGCCCCAGAAAACATGGAGATCTATAGTTGCTAAAACTCTGGTTCTCCTAAAAAGCTAGAAGGAATTCCTGGCCGATACGAGGTCTCCTTTGAAAGGCAACAGTTCCAAGCTGTGTCTTCCCATCAACCATCTCGATTTGTGTTTGGTGCTTCTCCAAAGACAATCAATTAATTCTAATAGGAATTCAACATGGAGAGACTGGGCTCTAAACAAAAAGCACCAGCAGCCAAGACTGAGTGTTGCCACGTAAAACCCATCCTCCCAGGCTGCTTTGTTTCAGCTCTAAATCAGTCATCACATCAGCATTCGAGAATCGAGTTGAGTTTTTTCTCTTTTGGGCAACGTGGGAATTTCTCAGGTAAAGCCTAGGTCTGTGGATGTAGGCAAGGGCAATGAAGGCTGGCAAAGTTGGGGGAAGTGAATAGGGCTGTCTCTGAAACTTCATTCCCAAATGTTCTTAAAATCAGACTCTGAAGTCACCAGGGAAATCTGGTTGTGAAATGATAGACAGCCCCAATCCCCTCTGCCATCAGGATAACACACCCTCCCTGGAAATATGCATCTGTCTAATTGCTCGAGATTGTGTACAAACTGAATATTCATGATCTTCATGTTGACACAAAGGCTATATTTTTAAATGCTGCTACCCAATATTTAAAATCCTTTTTCTGTCCTTAAAAAGACTCATAGATTTTATTGGATCCACTATTTGAGACACCTGGCTAGCTGGAGACTGCATGGACTATGAGCCACAGATCTCCAGATTGGGGAAAGCAACAGAAAACACTAGAGTCAGAGTTTTGCAAAGCATAATGAGTTTATTATCTATAGATTGAATAAATATGTCTTACTCATATACGTGTGACCATTTTTCAAGTGGCTTGTTTAATAAGCTAAAAATCCATTTAAAAAAGCACTACTAAATTTCTGCTTACCTATCATCACATGTGGTTTCCACTGGTGACTCCATGCTGGCCAGCCCATGCACCTGGCTCAGTCTTAGTTTCAGGAGCAGTAAAGTGAGGCAGGCTTACTGTTCAGGTGACCCATCACTGAGCCCACATTGCTGGGGAGTGGGGAGGGACAGGGTGGACAGACAATCTGCTTACAGTCCCAGACCCTCCGGGCAGCCTCTGGCAACATCACACCAGTGAGTGGCAGCACCAGAATTGGAGCCAAGTTTAACTGACTCTAAAACTCAGCTCCTCATCTGAGCTGGAGGAAGAATGGCTGCTGTGTATCAGAAGGGCATGTGTCGAACCAGAACCCAAGGCACCGTTTCAGAGCTTCCAGAAGCTTCCTGAATTTTGCTCCGGTTTTCCTAAACCAGCAAAAAAACCCAAAAGGCCTCCACTCCCAAGGCAAAGAGAAAGAGATAAGGAATTTGGGAAGCCTTTCTGCCCCAGGGAAGAATCAGCCTCAATGACAGTTTGGTATTAACTAGCTCAGCCATGCAGGGAGGCATAATTAGTTTCCCAGCCCAGAGTTTCATTCCACCAGTCCCCCACACCCCAAGGGCTACACAATCTGTTTGAAATGAAAAGAAAAATAAAATCACTGCTCTCCTCGGCTGACCCATCAGGCTATTGCTCCTGGCCGTGGGCAAAAGGTGAGGCAGCCATCTGTCTGCTGAGGTGAAAAAGAATGCAATAGTCATTTTTAAATGACATTTTCAATTTTTCCCCTATGTCTACTATGCCCTCTTCTACCCTACTGTTTAAATGATTCTTTTCAAATTGAAAATATCAGGGAATAATAGGAAAAGAAAAATCACAGTAATCTGTGGCTCCTGCTAATGGGCTGCTCTGTCCCATGGGGCCAAGTCGGAGAAGCACCTTCCTCCAGGGCCTGCGGACTGCAGCGGGTGGGAGAAGCTGTACTGGGCCATGGAGTGGGACCAAGGTGGCCACCAAGGGGACCCAGGGGCTCGGCCTGTCCGATTTCTAGCTCTGCTCACACCTTCTTCGGCCCAACCCAAGGAATTTCGACAAAGCAGGTAGAAAAAAAGCCTCTCCTGAGTCCAGAGCAACCCTCTGGGAGAATTCCTCCTCTCTGCAGACAGTTCGCCACCTTCCTCCTGAGTGTGGGAAGAGCGGGTCCCAACTTACCACTGCCACCCTACAGACTCCCCGAGATGGTGGGATCCATTCTGAGGTACTCACCAGCCACAGTGTAGACAGGAGGCCAAGCTGCTGCCATGTGGGCTGGGAGGCCAAAGCTACCTTTCCTTTTAGCTCTTGGGGCCCTGAGGAATTTCTCGATCATTCCTTGGAAATTAAGCTATGCTTCCTCCTTCCTATTCCTCACTAGGTATCCATTTAAATGACCTCAACTCTGTCCCTCCTTTTGAAGCAGAGCCTCTCTGTTCAGCTGTATCTTTTCTGGCATTATTTTCTGCTTTTGGTGCAGGTTTATTTTTCCCCTTCTGTACCCACAAGATTGCTTTCGTTTGAAAGTGACCACAAGTGACAGCATTATTAAAATAAAGATATCGAGGATCCCCTGAAGGCTTCTAGCTCCTCTCACCACTGATTCCTGGGGGATCTCAGTACAGGAAAGCACATTCTATACACGCACATACACACACATGCACACACACGTATACACACACACTCCACTGAGCTGCTACTTCTCTTTGATTAAAGCTCCCCCAGCAGTGTTATAAGCTATGAGGTGCCTTGAAAGAGACACCAGAAACATGTGTCTTGCTGTCTCTGACCCAGAAGGAGGACACAGCCTGAGATCACCTTGTGTAAGCCACCCCCACGCTTGGAGGGATGAGAGTCAGTTCCTCAGTTCCCTGGCCTCTCTTGCAGACAGCGTTGAAGCCAGACACCTGGATATGAATGTTCTTACTAAGTGGTTTCAGGCAGGCCTGCTTATTTATTCATACACTCAACAAATTCCTACTTAGCCCCAACTATATGACTGCCACTGTGAAAAATGGGAAAATGAAAAAATTAGGGCCCTGTCTTCACCCTCAAGGGACCCACAGTATAATGGGAAAAACAGTTTAATAGTCACAATACAGTACACCTTTCTCATCTATAAAGTGGGGCTAATGATCTCACAGGCTTATATAAAATGAAGTGAACTAAATTGTGCCAAACATCTAGTCAGTGCCCAATAAATGTCAATTTTCTCTCATTTCCTCTCCTCAATATGAAATCTCTGCCCCTCCTCCATGGGCACCACCACTGGGATCTGCAAAGTTGGGAAGAAGCCTTCTTCCAATATAGAGGCTGCATCTCTAGGAGCTGCCACACGCTGCTTGGAACCAAAGTCAGGTTCTACTAACAGCTATGTCCTCAATCCCAAAGATGATCCCAGGCAGTAGAGTGCAGGCCCCAGAGACCCAGACAGGCCACAGAAAGGGGACCAAGGGGTCCCCACAGACCCCAGCTAAGGAAATCTACCCATTCCTTATCCCTTAAGTATCTGGCTTCATCTGAGAATGTATAATCATGGATTTACTTTCCCACTGCAGAAGTTTCTTCTGAGGTTGAAGGAAGTAAGAGGATGTAGAGGGAAACTTTCCAGACTCGATTCAGACCTCTAGATCCCTATGGCAAAGTCTCCAGGTCCCAGGAAAGGACCACCAGGGAAGTCACCAAGTTACACTGGACCTTGGATCCCTCAGCAAACAGGTTGAAGGTATGGTTGCTGAGGTCACTTCCGAGCTCTAGCATGCTCTGACCCTAAGTAAAGATCTCTCCAGATCTTTACCAGTCTAGAGCTTTCACAACTAAGATACAGCTTGAGAAAACTCATCCTTCTTTGCTAATATATGAAGCAAGAGGGAAGGGGATGCACTGAGCTGTGCAGCAATACTGTACATTTCTAATATGGACCAGGGTGAAATAATACATTTAATTTTCAATTTACAAAAATCAAAGTGACTTTCTGAACTTCCAAAGTAATTACGAACTCAAAAATACTCATGCCTATTTTGCTAAAAACAACTAGCTGTTGTTGAAAACATTCAAAATTCACAAGTGTACAGTTTGGGGTAAATAAAATAATGATTTTTTTCCCTTGTTTTGTTAATATAATTATCTGTCTACTAAGTGACCAAACTAAGCCCTGCTAATCAAGAAACAGCAACTGCCCAGGAAGTTTCACAGTGATTTACTACAATTCTCGCTAGGAAGAAAAACAAAACCATCCCTTAGTTTTCTGCTGTCACTAGAAAGAACTCTTTTTTCACAAAAACTTTAAGTAGATAAATACTAAAAGAAAAAAAAATGTAGAGTGTATCTTCCCAATGTGAAATTACATCTACGTCTGAGCTGTAACGAATGTATATTAAAATTATATCACACAACAAAATGCACATTTTGTAGAGGGGGAACAAAGAAGAGATTAAATTGAGTCTTCCTGACAATTGTCTTAAATCATGCCTTCCTGCCTGCAATTGAAATTATAAGCCACGTTGCTTAGAGTTAAATCAAATTCACCCTGGCAGGAAGATAGGCTGATGCGGCTCCAGTTCTGTCGGGAGGTGGAAACATAAGAAAGCCCAAGTCTCTCCTCAAGGAGACTCTCCTTCTGCCACTGGGGGACGAGTCCTTTCTCCTCCATCACCAGGGAAATGAGACTCTGGCCAGGTAACCGGGCACCTTGCATAATTCTTCTACCAGCCAAGCTTCCTACAAACATAGCACATTCCTGCATGGTCCGCTGCCCACTGCAATGCCAAGTGGGTTTTACAAAACAAATCTTTCTCTACAAACAGGAACAGGTCCCTAGGCTGGCAGGCTTAGAATTTCAGAGCAGTAGATGAGGCTGAGACACTTGAGCAATAGCATTAGTCTGGCCTCCCCCATAAGCTCACTTCCGACCTTCTCAGGCTGGATGTAACTGGGGAAGCCTTAGCACCCACATCATGTCTAATGGCACCAAAACAGGCTTCACATCTGCTCTCCTAGCTGTTTCGACCAGAAAAATATATTCCTGATCATATTTTCTACATGAGCTCCAAGAAGGAAAGATAGTGGAAAGGAAGGACAGAGGGAAGGAGGGAGCCTGCAGGGACGCCTGGGTGGCTCAGTGGTTGAGCGTCTGCCTTCGGCCCACATTGGGCTCCCTGCATGGGGCCTGCTTCTCCCTCTGCCTGTGTCTCTGCCTCTCTCTCTCTCTCTCTCTCTCTCTCTCTCTCTCTCTGTGTGTGTGTGTGTGTGTGTGTGTGTGTGTCTCATGAGTAAATAAATAAAATATTAAAAAAAAAAAGAATGTGCTTCCTGCCCTCATGCTGACCCCGGGGACAGGCAGGGCGGGGGTGCTTTCCTGCCTGGCATCTTGTTTCATCAGCACAACAACCCTGCAGGGTTTAAGGAGCAACTGCCCTCACTTGTATAGCTGGGGAAACTGAGGCACAGGACAGCAAAGAGGCTTGCCCAAGGTCACCCAGCCTGTAAACAGCAGTGCTGATTCCAGACACTACACTAAAGGAGAGGCTCAGGTAACTGCTGGTTTTACTTAATATCTGAGCTTCCTCTCTCCAAATCTTCCCTACTCCACTCCTCTAAACTCTCCTCATTCCTCCAAGATGTGTCATAAGTCTCCATTCCTCGAGGAAGTCCATTCAGACAATGCACTCTTCTAGAATTCAATTTTAACCCTCGTTACACTAGTTAGCTTGCAAAAGCTCCTCATCTGTTTCTTGTATTGTCCTCTTGGCTCCATTTTGAGCTTCTTAAAGGAAAGAGCCATGTCCTGTATATTTTGTCATCTCCCGACACGCTTGGTACAGAGTCAAGCCCATGAGAAGTGCTCAGGAAATAACCACAGAACAGCCTGGATTAATGCCTTTAAAAGCTGGGCTCCTCTGCACACCCCTGCCATGGCTCTCCATTCCTCCCACAGTACAACCTGCTTCTCAACTAGCCCCTCTCTGGCCTCACTGCCACCCCTCTCTCCCATGATCACTCTGCTCTGGCCACACTAGCCACCCTACTGTTGCTCAGACACACCAGGCACACTCCTACCCCAGGACCTTTGCACTGGCTGTTCCCTCCACCTGGAAATCTCTCCTCCGAGACAGAGTTCACACCTAACTTTCTCCAAGTCTTTCCCAACAGGAGAGCCCCTCACCATCTCATTTAATTGTGACTCCTTGTATTTTTGTCTTTGTTCACTGACATATCCTCAGCACTTACTAGGTGCCCAATAAATGCTGGTCTGAGCATGTGACCAACAGAAAGCAGGAGTACCTCCCAGGTCACTGTCAAATGCCCAGCCATACTGGAGAAGAACCGGAACTTGGAAGCAGGTCTGCACTTTCCCCCAGCCATCTCAGCCCCCCAGCCCCACCACCCCATCAGGGCCCAGTGAACAGTGCCAGCCTTGGTGTCTGCCTCCGTGTATCTGCCCACAGAGGTGGGGCCCATCACTACATATACTTTACCTGAAAGTCCCATTGCCTCAATTCAATGGGAAGTTCCTGGCAAACCTGGACAGGTCTGCACCAGCCCCCTCCACGGTCCCCAACCTGACCTCATGCTCTGAGCCTGGAGGACCCTCCCGAAAACCTTGGGTCTGAGTGAGTGGAAGGGATGGTCTTATTCACACAAAGTCCTCTCCTGAAGAAAGCGATACTGCTGGCTTCGAAGAGCCACACCCGGAGCCTCTCACAGCCTTCCTGAGCTCAGTTCCGGGCAGCTGCTGGCACAGGCATCCTCCTGTGTCTCCAGGGAAGGACACCTGCAAAACAGTCACTTGGTAACCCATCTCCTGGCCTCGCTTCTCATGAATCCTTCTTCAGTCTCATCTGCAACCTTTCTGCTGAAAGTAAGAGATAAGCCTGTTTTCTCTCCATCAAGATCAGAAAAGCAAGAGGATCTCTGGCCCCTTACTAAGGGGGCTTTGTAGAGTAAATGGGGTTTTATCTCGTAGTAACTGTGTGACCTTGGACAGTTAACTAGAGTTGCTGAGCCTTGATTTCCTCCTCTGTAGAATGGGTGGGGGGAGAGGGAGGGACAACATCCCACGAGGTGGCTTGCTTGCAAGGTTAAAACGAGGCAAAGCATTTAGCACCTAATAGACGCTCAGCAAACATTAATTCTCTTCTTCTTACCATCTCTTCTCCCAACAAGTGCAGGCCTGTTTCTACAACCCTTCCTCACCGGTTCCTTATTCCAATTTTTGAATCATTGGTAACAGTCTCTTTTATCCACTTTCCTAATCTTTTTTTTTAAGATTTATTTATTTATGATAGACAGAGAGAGAGAGAGAGAGAGAGAGAGAGAGGCAGAGGGAGGGAGAAGCAGGCTCCATGCCAGGAGCCCGATGCGGGACTCGATCCCGGGGCTCCAGGATCATGCCCTGGGCCAAAGGCAGGCGCCAAACCGCTGAGCCACCCAGGGATCCCCTTTTATCCACTTTCTTTTTTTTTTTTTTAAGATATTATTTATTTATTCATGATAGTCACACAGAGAGAGACAGAGAGGCAGAGACACAGGCAGAGGGAGAAGCAGGCTCCATGCAGGGAGCCTGACGTGGGATTCAACCCCGGGTCTCCAGGATCGCGCCCTGGGCCAAAGGCAGGCGCCAAACCGCTGAGCCACCCAGGGATCCCCTTTTATCCACTTTCCACTGGATTTCCCTTCTAACATGAATATCTAGATTCCAGTAAAACAATTTTTAAAAGCCTGGCCCAATTATAGACTTGGAGGGTCCACGTCATAATCCCGATGTAGTAAAACTCTCCTCCAAGCAGTCTTTTGGAAAATAAAGCAAATCAGAGGATCGGTTTATTATTAAGCTGAGATTTAGATGTGGAAGAAACCAAAATGTTAAAAGACTCGCTTTTCCAAGCTCTTAAACAACTGAGAGGCAGGTCTAAAGCCTCTCCTACACCCCTCCCATTCCTCCATAGCTCCTTCTGTCCCATCAGGGAAATATTACGATGATTAATTAGACAAAGCCTGTCCCGTTTGTCAAGATCCTTTGAGGCAGAAACCACATAAACACCAAGCATCATAACTACAAAAAGAAGAAAGCAGAAAGCCCCTCGCTCTGGGACCCTAACCAAGGCAGAGCCAAATAAATCTGTAGCAGAATATCAAGAAGGATCTTCCACATGGATAATAGAAAATGTCACCAGCATAAACAGGAAGAGAGATTAGTTCAATAAAGGAATAAAGTCACATTTGCGGATCTCAAGTAAGATTTTTGCTTACTTTTAACTTCCCAGCATATAACTCACAAGGTTATTAATACAGACTCCTACTGTTTGGGGCAAATAAACAGCTGCTGATGTTTTGTGCCCAAACCACTTTATTAGAGCTTTCCTTTACAGCAATTGTTTTGTCCTTTTCAAATCCTGAGAGGCTCAGACAGCTAAAAAAACAGAGTGCTGGGGCGGGAGGAATGACAAAGGAGAGAGGAGGCAGCCTGTGAGGGCAGGGAGAATGGGGCAGGGACTGCTGGGACCCTCACTGTCCTCTTTACACTCTTGAACAAAGTCAACGTTCAAGAGTAGAAAGCAGAAGACCCAGATATGGTGCCATCAGAAGGGCTATTTGCCCTGATGCTAGGAGTTGCCATTAAACAGAACTTACCAGTGTGAGAAGATAAGGGTGACCAACCATCTAGGTTTGCCCAGGCTTGAGGGGCCTCCTTGGACCTGGGCATTACAGTTTTAAAACAGGGAAAGTCCTGGGCAAACGGGACAAGTTGATCACCCTGGAAGACACATGACTATGCCAATGAACAAGAACGCACACAGCACAGCACCTGACACACGGTAAGTGCTCCCAAGTCCCATGTGGAACTGGAATGAGCTCTAGCTTACAGTGGCACACTCTGCTTCTCCCATAGGACAAGTCCCTGGGGGCTTACGATGATCCCAGGAGATCCACAATGATCCATGAGAAAGGGCTCTCCAAGGCCTCTGTAGCAGTACCACACTCACCCTTCCAGGGCAAGGTCCTCTGCCTCTGGCACCCAACCTCGAGGTTCCTCACCTACACAAGGACACTCCAAGCCACCTGCCTGGCTCCCCGCCCTCACCCACGACCTTTCCACTTGACCTGATCAGCTTACACCTGAACGCGGTCTTTGATAGAATGATTTCCCGGTCCTCTCTCTGATATTCACTTTTTTTTTTCTTCTGTAGAGAAAAATGTGTTAGAAAAAGTTTCCCTCCTCATCTCCACCGCTATCAGCTGTGTGACCTTGAGCAAACTCTTCAAGTCTCTATGCCCCAGTGTTCTCATCTCTAAAACTCTTCCTCCACGTTGTGAAGATAAAAAGCAACCGCATATGGACAGCATCTAGCCCTGTCTCTGACACACAGGAATTCTCTTCCTCTGTGCCTCTTGATACAATCAATCTTCAATACTTTATATGCCTGTTGCTCTTAAAATAAACCAAGGATTTGGCTGGGATTTTCATTTGTCACTTCGGGAACTTCAAATCCTTTCTTAGCTTTCTTACACTTATATTCATTGACTCAAGCAATTTTGGTGCTATTCTCCTAAGTCTCAGATGCCATTAGCATGACATCTATTAGCCCAGGTTTCAAATCCTGTCCTGTCCAGGTCCCTGAACTACATTCCCATTCCTCTAAGATCTCAATGGCCTTTAATGGCCTGTCCCAGGGGACAGAGATGGATGGGCAAGGCATACAAGTCCCCACTGCTTAAAATGCAATACCCAAGAATCTCAAACAAGGTGCTCCACCTCTATCTTAAACTCTGGACACTGGTGGAATGAACCCATTCATTCCAAAGAGTTGGCCCTAAGCCTCTCCTTCAGGCATCATTTCTCCTTGTTCCCATCTGCCCCAAGGAGAAGGGTACAGATGCCACTTCTCTGGATATTCCCAAACATAGTACTTTTGTGACCTCTTGATGGGAGATAGTAACAAAACATAGCCCAGAGAACTATGCCTGCTGGCTCTAGTACCATTTCAGTGGTGGCATTACACAGGAAGCCCATCACCATCTCACTGGGGCTGGACACTTAGGGCTTTCAGAAAGCTTCATTACAGGCAGTTTCATCTCCCAAGAGCAAACCTTCACAAAACTGACACTGAATGTTGGGCAGTGAAAGAGCTACATCAGAACCCCATACCCACTGGGATGTCCTAGAAATATATTTTAATCCATTACCATGTAGTCAGAAACACTACCAAAGCATTTGTGTTCACATAATCAGGAATGCTCTTGCTCAAAGTTCCAGTTGGCTGCACTCAGTTGGGTCCATAGAAAGTACCCAGACCCACACATAAGAGTCCAGAACAGCAGTTGTTTCCAATCACCACCACAACAAATTTTACATTGGAACAGTTGTACAGTAATTTGTTATTAACAATAATTTAAGTAGCAAAACATATGAATGATTAGGTTTAACTAATAAGTTGAAGGGATTTCAAAGTTATCCCATTCTCGTGCATGCTAATACGCTTTCTTGAGGGGGAGAAAAAGGGCTAAAGTGAGAATGAATGCACCATGTTGGGACATGCTTCATCCGGGCCCTGCCCCGGGGCGTGTGCCCTGCATGTGAAGGCATGTGTGTGAGGAAAGGGAAAACATCAAGCACTTCTCTACTCACATACTGCAGTGTGGAACGGAGCTGACTCTGACACCAAAGGCAGGGTGGGATTTGAGAAGCTGACAATTGTAGGCACCACAGAATAATCAAATCTCTAGCCAATTCAAGAACCTCCAGTCCTAGGGAGACACTCAAGGCCAGCCTAAAAAGTGCAGGCCAGCATTCATTTTGTCTGGATCACCCACCAGCAGACCTACCCCACTCCGTCCCTGGCCCTCTACTGCAGATGCCCATCTCACATTTATGGACTTCTGTCCCTCCATCTTCATGCATAATCCTCTTTCTCCCCAAATCCCATCTCCCTACCTTCTGGCTACATTCGTCACTCACTCAGTCTGGTGCTTCCCCCAAAAACCTTCTGGGTGACATCACCTCCAGCTAGACTGCCTTCCTATATGCTTCTTCCCAGGGCAGTCATCTGTCCTAGCCTCTTGGATAGAACCTAAGCAGTGAAAAAGGACACCAATCCCAAAGAGACCCTCGAGGCCCCAAATCAAGGCAATAGCCCACTCAGCTGGCCAAGTGAAGTGAAGTGAAATTCTCTAGGCTGATAATGAAGATGGTCCAGTAACCTTGTATGTGGCTCTGAATCCCATAGATACCTTTGGAAAAACACAGACCAACCTAACTCAAGTGACTGAAGCTGACCTGCGAGGCCCTCACAAACCAGACTGTGGCTCTCCATTTCATTCCGAATTCTCCTTGAGATTCTACATCAACCTACTTATCAAGGGCAAATAACAATTTATGTCAAGTGAGTGGGAAAGAATGTGAAATTCATTTATTTTACAGCCTACACACTTCTGGATAAAAATGAAAATTCTTTGGCCATGGGAAAAAGTTGTGTTCTTTGGCAAGGTTTTCCTACTCCACAAAGATGTGGTCTGGGGCTATTAGTAAAGGTAATTGGGCTCAACTTCTAAATCCTGCTTTTGCACTCTCTCAAAATATCAATCACTGTTACGAATATAATTTCACATGCCACAGTTCATTCCGAAGGACAAATAGCTTTACCGTTTAAATGACACCCTTTCCTCAAATAAACTCCAAGTATTCAGCAAACATCATATCCTCTTCTTTATAACCCTGCCAAGTCAGGGATAAGATGAGAAGGACACCAACCAATTCGAGGTGACTTCCAAAAGCTATAGGAAACAAAAAGAAAAAAGAAAAAAAAAAAAAAAAACTCCCAACATCCAGGTGTAGGATTTTCTGACTTTTAGGGACCACATATGGTTTGTAATCATAGTGAGCAACATGTTTTTACTGACCTAATGTACATTAATATGCAAATAATATGCCTAACAAACTTTTAGGAAACAAAAAGCACCTAATAATCCTTTTTTTCCATTGTTGGGATGATCTTCACTCAGTGAAGTAAGATAATGGATTTGGAAATTAGTCATATAATGTAATACATTATTAATCATGGTATTCAGAAGGGTAAATAGATATTATAAGAACACTACCCAGGAATTCAATTTCCTTTTAGATTTGTTTACTCTCTTGAATTCTTTATGCTACCATCATCCCTCACAAAAATGTAACAGTCTGATCTTTCTTTTTCTCCCAAAAGAGCAATTTTCAACATTTTTTTTAGAAAAGAAGCATAGCCTTTTTAAAAATATTTTACAGAACACCAAATATAAGACAGATGAAGAAGATACACTGATTCCAAGGAGAGGGGTGGATGGGTTTTGGAGGGGTCCCAGGAGACTTCACTTGACCCTTTTATTTCTCAGGTCCTGGATCCAACCTTCTAGAAGCTTGGAGCTCCTGGGAACACAATGCGAAAATCACTGCCCTATATCATCTATGTAAAGAAAAAATTATGTATATAACATAGAATATGCGCTATATATTAATTAATTAATTAATTTATTTAGTGATCTACATAAATCAGAAACACTGATATCCCAAGAGAAAAATTGGCAGAAGACACAATACAAGGCAAAAAAAAAAGGGGGGGGTAGGGGAAGGATATTAAGTTCTACAGTAATCCAAGGAGTACAAATCAAAAGAACATTTGACAGTGATTATATTTACCTGGAATAAGTTTAATGATAACAAGATCCACCAGGCTTTATGAAACCGGTAACATAATATATTGCTGGTGGCCATGTAGAAAGATTTTGAAAACAGTCTTTCATTAAAATGTTTATACTCTTTGAGTCAGTAGTAATCCCACTTCTAGAAACAGATCCTTAAAAATAGTTCAAAAGAAGAAGAGTGAGGGACGCCTAGGTGGCTCGGCGGTTGAGCATCTGCCTTTGGCTCAGGGTGTAATCCTGGGGTCCCAGGGTTGAGTTCCACATCAGGTCTCCCACAGGGAGCCTGCTTCTCCCTCTGTCTGTGTCACTGCCTCTCTCTCTGTATCTCTCATGAATAAATAAATACAATCTTCAAAAAGAAGAAGAAAGAAGAAGAAAGAAGAAAGAAGAAGAAGAAAGAAGAGGAGGAGGAGGAGGAGGAGGAGGAGGAGGAGTGAGGTGAAGATGTTTATTTCTGTGTTAATTATAGTAGAAAGGTCAATGTTCAATACTGGGGAAGTGGTTAAATCAATAATGGTACATTGATGGTGGAATATTATGCAATCATTAAAAATACAGTACAAGTTCTCTTTAAAAACCCTCCCCCTAGTCACCTCTCCAGATGAAGCCCCCTTCAGTCTCCCTGGATAATAAGCCTCAGGAAGCTTTTGTCCCTTTGTACCAGCTTTCCTCTCTCACCTCACCTCCACTCCCGGCTCCAGCTAACAACTGAGCTGTATGCTTATCAACAGTCCTCTGGGTTTGCTCCCAAATATGTTTATACTCTTGGTACTTGTCATCGTAACAGCATAATTTAATTACATATTCTATAAACCAATGGAATATGACTGCTAAGAAGATGAGAGTTGTTGTTTCTAAGAAAATTAATTTCACTGCTTTGGAAAGACTTTATAAAGCTTGTCACTTACACAGCAGTCAGATTGCATGTGAGCAAAATCACCTCAAAGGACAAGGCAAAAGTCATAAAAATTTAGGTTACTACACGGAGATTGCTTCATAAGCACCTTTAAGTTCTCAGGGAATTTTAAGGAAAACAGAATTCAAAATCAGTCTCTGTAAGCAGCACATTATGGGAGTGGTTTATGATCAGAAAGGCAATTGGCCCACCCAGCCCAAAGACAAAGACTTGGCCCTAACATCAAAAGGCTGGCAAATGAATGTACAACACATTCAAAAATAATATAAAAATAAAATATGTAATACATGTGTGTGATGTTTTGTTTTATCCTCCTCTTTGCCGAGTTTTTCTGTTAACTAACTTAACAACTGTGTTGAATAAGAGGGATTTTATTGTCCCTTTAAAAACAAATCTACTATGACAAGGTCCAAGAGTGCCTTGATTCACCACTGGATCCAATGTATGTGCTCCCCAGTGTGCTACCTGGTACATATTAGGTCTCCAATAAATAAAGACTGGATCAAAAAAAAACTATGTAGCAAACATGAAAAAATGCTTCTAACAAGAAGTAAGCCGAATAAAAAGCAGAACATAAAACTACGTCCAAACCGTGACTACACCTTTGTTTTTAAATATGAAGGCAGATGGGCAAAGTTAGAAGGGAATGCTCAAAATGCAAAATAGTTGGGTTAGAGTAGAATGACTGAGGGGCAGTTTTATACATTTTTTTTAGTTTTATTTTTTTAATGTTTTATTTTTATTTTTTATTTTTTTATAATAAATTTATTTTTTATTGGTGTTCAATTTGCCAATATACAGAATAACACCCAGTGCTCATCCCGTCAAGTGCCCTCCCTCAGTGCCCGTCACCCAGTCACCCCCACCCCCCACCCTCCTCCCCTTCCACCACCCCTAGTTCGTTTCCCAGAGTTAGGAGTCTTTATGTTCTGTCTCCCTTTCTGATATTTCCCACACATTTCTTCTCCCTTCCCTTCTATTCCCTTTCACTATTATTTATATTCCCCAAATGAATGAGACCATATAATGTTTGTCCTTCTCCGATTGACTCATTTCACTCAGCATAATACCCTCCAGTTCCATCCACGTTGAAGCAAATGGTGGGTATTTGTCATTTCTAATGGCTGAGGAATATTCCATTGTATACATAGACCACATCTTCTGTATCCATTCATCTTTCGATGGACACCGAGGCTCCTTCCACAGTTTGGCTACTGTGGACATTGCTGCTAGAAACATCGGGGTGCAGGTGTCCTGGCGTTTCATTGCATCTGTATCTTTGGAGTAAATCCCCAACAGTTTTATACATTTTTCAATGTTTTCCTTAATAATGACATGTTCTTCACAGATTCAAAAAGGTACTAACCAAGAAAAGGAGAAAGCTGTTGTGGGTTCTGCTGGACTTCCAAAATAAGAGTTGATCCACCACTGCCATTTCCCAAGCTCCCCGACACACAGCTCCAGCATACCCTCTGCTTCATCCCCCTCACCCCCTCACCAGCAATTCCATCTATCTCCTCCAAAGAGCGAACCTGTATTAACACATATTTTGCGTCTCCAACCCAACAGGATGCTATTTTTGAAATCTGGAGCTATCCACCCTCTCGTTTACCATAGATTTGGTTTAAAAAAAATTCTCAAAACTGCAATTTACATTCCCAAGAGATTCTCAACCACCATCTAATTAAATCATTCAATCAGAAAACAAATTAAAATGAAATATCACTGCAACCCCCAAGAGGAAAATAAACTTTTCAGTCATGACTAGAACAGACCTCTAGGGTGATGCTCCAAAGCCTCTTCTAATTGCAAGTCCTATGGAACATTCTACTGAACATTTTGTGACATTTGCAGTTTCTGGGACAACTTTCCTTCCAAAGCAAAGAGGAGCCTGAGCAAGGCTCCAAAGCAAAACATATTCATTTGAGAATGGAAACGCTTTCATTAATGACTAACCGGTGCACTGGGCATCCACACTGTGTACTTTTTCATCCATCCATTCATCTATCCAACACCTACGCTCTGTAGAATGTGCCAGGAACTGTCCTGGGTGTTCCATGAACGCTTTTTTAGTGAACGTAACCTCTGCCTCTCAGCATGAGATAAACAAAACCCAGAGCTTCCCAAGTTTATCTATGGAAGAGTCTCAAAGTGGGAGGGCTGTGACTTCATCATTCCTCGGCCATCCTCTGAAGCCTCTCATTCTGACACCCACTACCAACATCAAGTAACTCCAGGGGAGCACTGCTCCCCCTCTGATCTGCTGGCCCTCTAAGGAGACAGTATGGTATGCAGTTAAGAACACAGACTCTAAAGAAGCCACATAAGCTGGGTTTAAATCCTTAAACTACCATACACCAGTGATGTGACCCTAGACAAATCACAGAATCCCTCCATCTGTAACACGGAGTTAATATCACCTATCTCATAGGGTTGTGATGATTAAATTAGTCGATATACATAAAGCACCTAGAATACTACCTGGCACATTAATGGGTGCTATATAATTTTCAGCTGTTAACATTATCCTTTATTCTCCACTTCCCCAGCTCAGCAGACTAAACTGGATTGCTCATAAAGCTGGACTGACTAGAGGAAACGTGACAGTGGAAGACACGTGAACGGTCCACATCACCAAGTACAAGAGTCCAACTGTCCTTTCCCACCCTCTGCCTCCAGAGAGCTGCACTAGGCCAGTCTCAAACTTAACAGACCTCTTACTCAAATCAAGTAAATCCCTAAGTTTACTTAATTCCCCACATCCTAGCTCTGGATGGCTCCAGCACCAGTGGGGGAGCTGCCACCAGTCATCACTATACCATCACGGCACAGCCAAGCAAGTAATCTCTGCCTTCTACCTGCCTCCTATCTAGTCTCCCCCCAAGTCACTGACCCTTCCCCACATCTCTACAGGTTGTGGCTTCTGCCTTTCTGTCCTGAGACTCTGGTCATTTCTAAATATCCACAGGAGTCCTAATACAGTCAGTGCACATATAACAAGAGAACTGGGCCGACCATGGCTTAAGAATCCTGTTCTGTCTTTGCTTCCTATTTCTCCCAATTTTTTCAGGTAAATATTTTAAAGTCCAGAACAATGCATAGTTATAAGGTTTCCTGGGAACAGAATCACAAAGGTTCCTTTCAGCTTCAGCACTGTACTCATTTTCATGTAGAGCCTTATAAATCATGTGACATGGTCCACATTCAACATGATAGGGGCTACTCTGTGATGAGCTCATGGGTTAACAATGTGTCCTCACTGCTTCCCAAAGTAGTACCTCGCTCGCCTCCTCCCTGAGCAGACTGGAAAGCACAAGAGAACCATTTTCCAGGAATACACACACACACACACACACACACACACACACACAGAATCTGTGAATGAAAATCTCTCTCAAAATCTGTGGGCAAACTGGAAACGCCAAAGTAAGGAAGGTATGGTCTTATATCTCCCTGGGAACGTTCTGAATCACCCTGGGGCAAACACTGTACTTGTACTGCTGATTAATTGTCGGTCCAGACCCATGGGATGGAAAAAAGTAAGAAACAACAGCAACAGGAGCCATCAGATAGATAAATTGGTCTGCCAAGCCCAGTGCCAATTTGAGAGGCAGAGGCAGGTATGAAGGAGAAGCTGTCAATGGTCTCCTTTGCTAGGAAGCGTCCCCAAGCCCCGGGCTTGGTTTGAAGTCACCAGTTAGAAAGCACAAGGGATGCGAACACCTCTCCTGCCCTCTCCTGACCCTTCCCTGGGAACATGTGTGGAAACCTACCAACTGTCGACGGAGCAGCTATCCCTACCCCGGCATTTTGTGACATTTGCAGTTTCTGGGACAACTTTCCTTCCGAAGCAAAGAGGAGCCTGAGCAAGGCTCCAGAGCAAAACATATTCATTTGAGAATGGAAATCTGGGGCACCTGGGGCAGCAGCCAGACCCAGACACCCAGGTGCAAACAAAAGAGAGTGCTCCCTCCCGGAGGAGAAAGCCTTCCATTCAACTAGGTATGTGCCAAGGGCTGCCTGCCGGGTAGTGGACCCAGAGCCTGGCTGGCCTGCCAGGTTTACGGGTGAACACGGCTCCCTGCCCTTGCTCACACCCTGGCAGAGCAGGGGAAGCGCGGAGGTGAAGAGAGAGGAGTGGGGACGGGCGAGAGGCGGCACCGCGGAGCCCCAGCTCTCCACCCCTGCCGCTGACCGCGCACCCGACGGGGTGGCCGGGGGACAGCTCCCGTACCCCGGACGCCGTCCTCCCCCTGGCCCCCGGGCCTGGCCTGGACGGGGCGCAACCGCCGGGCGCAGCCTTGCCAGCCCCGCTCGCGCGAGTCCGGGTGCTCCGCCCCAGCGGCTCCCGGGCCTGGGAGCGGAGCTACCAGAGGGAAGGGCCTTCCCGGGCCCCGCGGGGGAGGCACAGCCCGGGGCGGGGGTCCTCTGGGTCCTGGGCGGATGCGCCGCCGCAGTGGACCGAGCGCCAGGCTCCTGTGCGTCTTCCGCGCGTCGACACCTGCTCCTGGAGAGGGTCTTGGACCCGCGGGCGGCGGTGGGGGTGGGGCGCGCCGGAGGTGCCGGCAGCACCCCCAGACACAGACCCCCCCACCCCCCCACCCCGGCATTGCCAACCGCCTACCGAAGGCGCACCTTAGGGGCCGGGGCTGGGTCTACGCAAGCTTCCCGGCCCCGGCTTGTCCCGCAGGTCCTAAATGCCAAAGACCGGGGCCGCGCGCGAGCATCTCGCCCTGGGCCCCTGCGGGGGCCGAATGCGCTGGGCGGCCCGCGCCCGCTCTCCCTTGTACACACACACACGCACGCACGCACGCACACTCTGAGCCCGGAGAGCCGGCGAGCAGCGCGGAGTCTCAGGCACAGGTGGACACGTGCGCAGCGCGCCCCCACACCGCCAGCGAGCTGCACACACGTGTGCCCCGGAGGAGCGCGCGGCGCCGCGGACCCGAGGGTCTCCACGCGCGCGAGGGCGCACACGCACCCCCCGCCCACCCCCGCCCACCGCCACCCCCGGCGGCCGCCGGCTCCGGGCGCACCCGCCCCAGCGCTCCCGGGCCCCGCGGGCGGCCCAAGTTTCCCGGGGCGCCCGTACCTTGGATATGCTGCTTGATGACATTCTCCAGGTGGTCCAGCCGCTCGATGATCTTCAGGGTGTCCCCTTTGTCTTCGTCCAGCTTCTTGTCGGGCGCCGGCTCCTGCCCCCGCACATACACGCTGGCGATGTAGTTGGTGACCCAGCCCACGTACAGCAGACAGATGATGTTGGTCATGCCGCTCAGGATCACGCAAGTGGACACCAAAGTTTTGGTCTTCCTGGTGCACACCATCCTGGGCCCCCTCCTCCATATAGGGCTCCCGGGGCACCTCCTCGCCGCGCGCACGCCCCCCGGGCCGCCCGGGCCCCCGGGGCCGAGGTCCTCCGCAGCCGCCTGCTGCCCGCGGAGCCGCCGTGCCCAAGTTTGGAGCTCCCGCCGCTGGCCACCCGGAGGGAGGGAGCTTCACAAAGGAAACGGGGGGGGGGGTGATTTTTTTTCTTTCCTCCCAAATCACAAATCTCCGAGCCCCTTCTGGAAGCGGTCACGGTGGCCGGCAGCCGCGCGCCCCGACAGGCGCGCCGGGGAAACTTTGCCACAGCCCGGGTCCGCGGGCGCGCCGCTGCCCATCGCCAGGCGCGGGGCCCCGGCCGTCCGTCCGTCCGTCCGGCCGGCCCGCGCTGCTGGAAGGACGGCGGCGGCGGCGGCGGCGGCGAGGGCGGCGGAGCGAGCGGCGGAGCGAGCGGCCCGGCCCCTCCGAGCGACAAGCGCCGCCACCAATCGCGCTCGGGCTCGGGAGAGGGGCCGGGGCTGGGCGGCCGCCGACCAACGCGGAGGGCGCGCGGGGCGGAGTCCGGCCCCCGGGCCCCACCTGCTGGCCGCCCCCGGCTCCCGCCCTCCAGGGGCGCGCCGGAGCCTCGCACCCGCAGACCCCAGGTCCCCGGAGGCCCGCAGGTGCCCCCCCCCGCGGCCACCACGGGGCCTCGCGGGGTCACGCGGCTCAGCGCCCCGCGGCGGGCCGTGTCGCCCTCGCCCCCCCGCCCCCCCGCACGCCGGCCCCTCTTCCCTTTTTCCCTGGCGGCCGGGAAGCCCGGAGGCCGGGGTGCTTGGGCCGGATCCTCGGAGTAGCCTTGGCCTCGGCCGGGCCCCGTGGGGGCCCAGTTAGTTCCTCCCCAGCCTCACTTCCAGCTCCCCCTGCCCCGCGCCCTCCGTCCGCCTGCCTCCTGGATGTCCCCAGACTTGGCTTCTGCCAACGGAGCTAACCCACCGAGGCACCTCCTGCAAGATTCTGCACCACCGTCTCCACCAGACCCCTGGAAGAGTTGTGTCCCTATCTAGATTTGTTGTTGTTGTTGTTGTTTTTAAATCCGCACAGCTCCCAGGACAGAAGCGTGGCCTGTAACCCAGTCCTCATCCGCGGGGGACCAGGCTCATCTCAGGGCATAGGGAAATCCTGCACAGAATACCCCCCCCCCGGGGAGGGGGCGCGAGGAGAAGGCTACAGAGGCACAGCGTGGAATTATGCCGTGAACTGTAAAGTCGCTGGGCCTGCTGTTTGCACCTGATGTTAGAGAGGACCGAACTGTGACTGACAGCCAAGGGACATGGCCGGGCTCTAACGGCTGACACTACTTTATTTGTCATGAGAGCAAATATACTGATTCATATCGTCCCCTTCTGCTGAAGTCACTTCTTCTCAGCATCTGAATAGAAATGGTCCAAACAAAGACTCTCTAAAACACAGATTCCTATTTTCTTCTCCATCTGTAGGGGCATGTCCTTGGCCTGAAGAGAGTCAGGGAGGCAGCCTGCTGCGTGGCCACCTTGTACACCTGCACCCCAACATGCCATGGTAGTAGTACTACTACTCAGGGTCGGTCTCTCAAGGGATTGTTTCTCGATTTAAAGAACCTCTCTTCAAAAAGGGGAGGGCACAAAACCTAAGAAGGGGCACTTTATGGCCATCAGCCATCAGCTGATCCATCAGGGCTTTGCTTACAAAACCTCAAAAACATGCTATGACACCAACTGGAAGACTTCTCTTTACCATAGCTGGAAAGGAGTTTGGAAGAGAAGAGAGGAGGAGAGTATGTATGTGCCCATATGTATGAGAGAAGATCACACACATTTAAATCTTTTTCTAAAAAAAAAAAAAAAACAGGTAAAGAAATCTACAACCAGGAGGAAATAAAACCCACCTCTCCCTTGCTTCTCTAGATATATAATCACCTCACAAATAAAGAGTCTGGACTTTTGTCTGGTTAGATGAACTTACGAGCAACAGCCTAGTACACTTTTTTTTTTTTTTTAAGATTTTGTCTATCATGAGAGACATAGGCACAGGCAGAGGGCCAAGCAGGCTCCATGCAGGGAGCCCAACGTGGGACTCGATCCTGAGTCTCCAGGATCAGGCCCTGGGCTGAAGGCGGCGCTAAACCACTGAGCCACCCGGGCTGTCCCAGCCTTGAGTACACTTAATGGCAAAGGTCTAATTCCTCCTTTTGCCATGCACCCTGTCCCAGGAGGAGCTGTGGAAGTTCATCTCTTCCCAGGATCTTCCTAAACCACCACAGGGCTAGATAGGAGGCAACTCTCATTTTTCACATTCTTAAATGAGGGGGAGCCCCAACTTTAAAAATAAGATTTAAGGCAAAAAAGCAAAGTGGATTGTGTAACCCGAAATTTTTGTTCAGTCGATCCTCTCAGATAATTTGTAACTGTGGAGGGGATGAACACAACAAGAGAATGCAGGACAGGTTTTCCTCTCTGAAAGGTCACTGGGACGGACAAGTTGACCAGTTCAAGGAATATTCACTGGAGAAGCAGCCAGATTCCTGGACTCTAATCTCAGATCCATCACTTCTTAGTTATGTGAGCTTGGACAAATTCTAAAACATAGCTAGGGCTCAATAACCCCAAATGTCATAGGTAAACAATACTTGCTGAGGGAGTGGTTAGAAAGATTAAATGAGGAGCACCTGGGTGGCTCAGTCAGTTAAGTATCTGCCTTCAGCTCAGGTTATGATCCCAGAGTCCTGGGATGAGCCCTGTGTCAGGCTCCCTGCTGAGCAGATCCCTGCTCCTCCCTCTCCTCCCTGCTCATGCTCTATCTCTGTCTCTCTCTGTCTCTGTCTCTCTCTCTCAAATAAATAATCTTTAAAAAAAAAATTAAATGAGAGAATGCACCAGAAAGGGCCTTAATTAGTGCAAGACACAGTGGGTGTTCAGGATCAGGTGAGTTTCCTTCCCAGGATATGGTCCTTCCCCTTCCAGGCCAGAACTCGACTCCACAAACGCCATCCTCCTGTTTAACAATACAGTTGACCCTTGAGCAGCACGGGCTTAAATTGTGTGGGTCCACTTCTATGCAGATCTTTAAAAATTAGCAAAGTACAATACCACAAATGTACTTTCCTTATGATTTCCTTAATAATATTTTCCTTTCTTTAGCTGATTTTATTGCAAGAATATAGTATAGAATACAAATAATACAAAATATGTGTTAATCGGCTGTTTACATTATTGGTAAAGCTTCTGGTGGGCAGTGGACTATTAGTAGTTCAGTTTTGGGGGAGTCAAAAGTTATACTTGGATTTCAACTGTTCAGAGGGTGAGGGCCCCTATCCTCCACCCCTGCATTGTTCCAGGGTCAAGTGTACTTGGTTTCTCCACCAACCAGTATCAGTGCTCTCCCCCGATGGAAGCTAACAGGAATTAAAGCCATATGCAGCAAGGTGCTCATCTGGTCTGGGTTCCAGCACATTGGCTTTCTATTCCTAATGTCTGTCTTCACCATCAGTAATGCAGTGATCTGCACTGGTCGATAGGCTATTCAAAATGGAAAGCTGGGGGGAAAAAAAAAATGGAAAGCTGGTTTCAGAGGCTGTTGCCACCCCATACCCTCAAATTTCCACTTAACACTGTCAACTCCTTGGTTATAAACAAGTGAATTGGAAGGAAGCTTAAGGACTTTACCCACAAAGGTTTTAGAGTCACAAGACCAGAAAAAAAGGCCCCCTATGGAAGCCCTCCTATAAGCAATACACAGATCATATTTTTAGCCCTCAGTTCAATTACATTACATCCAACAAATAATTATTAAGTCCTTGAGGTTTTGTCTGAATGATCAGTTGCTCTGGGCCCTGCTTAGTTTACTCCAGACATTTGGATATAATCGGAGTCTCATAGTCTCCATATGGGCCTCTTTTCTGAACCTGGAAAGCTGCTAAAAATCATCCGTGAATGGGAAGGATGTTTCTGATTCTCAAGTTAGGTCATTTATCTGACTTTGAAGTGTTTCCTAGCTTTTATTTTAAATAAATCCTGCCTTAGGAGGTCACTGTGAACTTCCTCAGATAATGGATGTGAGCAGACCTAGCAGAACTCAAGTACAACCCATTTCTTTAAACCTATGCCTAGCATTTGGACCTGGGGTCTCCTTCTACTCATGCTGTAAGAGAGAAGTGAATATGTTGAAGAATCTATTAAAAAGACTTGAGAGCCTTGATAGGGTCTCCCCGCTACAGCCTTTGGATTCCAAATGTCTTTTATATTGTGTGGGCAGCTGCCTTCTTCACAGGATTTGAGGGGGAGCCATGCAGGACTTCTTACCTACAAGTACGGCCACACTATCATCCCACCAATTACTAAGCCTTCATTCAGAAAAGCTTTAATGCCAGGGTGGGAAAAGCCAATCATTAATCCTTACCAGTTGATTACATTCTAAACGGGGTATCCTGACCTGGAGATTAAAAGGAACAGTGTGGACCAATCTTGGCCAATGGCAAGGAGTCCTCTCATTAGAGAGAGATGTCAGTGGTCATCTATACCCACCAGATGGCAGCACCAAGCAAAGTCTTGGGGCCAGAGGTGCCAATTAGAATTTGGGGGCTACAAGGAGAAAATGGTCCCCAAAGGTAGAATGCCTGAATCCTTTGTCTGGCCGGATGGCAGGTGGGGTTGCCAGGTCCCCCTGGGGAAAAGGGATTGTTGAGGCTTCCAGCAGGGATAGATGCAAAGTTCAGAGACAAAAGCTGTGGAGGAACAGTGCATACAAGATTCAATTCCACCAAGCCACAGGCCTGAGATATCACTGCTGAAAAAGGCAGACTTCTAGAGGAGTAAAGGTGAACCAAGAGAAGAATGTTTGTTTAAAACCTACAACTGCGTCAGGTCTAGGGTTGGTCTCTGGAGCACAGAGTAGGGAGCCAAACAGCTGGGTTCACAGTCTGCCATTTATTAGCTGTATGATCTTGGGCAAGCTACTTAACGAGTCTGTGCCTCTGTTTCTTCATCTGAGAAAATGGTTATTGTGAAAACTAGATGAATTCATGTATATAAAGCACACTAAATGCACTATATAAGTGTTAGCTCTATAAGTACTATTACAGTCTCTGAGCAACAAAATAACTGAAAGGTCAATGAAAGGAGAGAAGACCAGCCACCAGAGGCAATTTTCCTCTAACTAGGAGCAAAGGGTCCCAGAAATGGACGTTTGGTTCTTCTTCCTTCAACTTGTTGAAGAACTCAGAGAAAACCTTAGCTAAATTGCAGAGCAGATCCTGACAGGAATCCTGCAAATAGACCCATTTAGCCATCTGTCCACTTTCTTATTCACCTACTAAATACTTTGGAGTGCCTGCTCTGTGCTAGACCCAACGTTGGGTACAGGTAACACAGAGATGACTCACAGACCCACACCTCTGCCCTTAGCTCCACTGTTTAGTGGAGGAATAAACAAATGTAATACAGTCTGAAAAGCTCCAACCTGACGTATTATAGTAATATACAAGAGAAAGGCACTAGCAGTTGATGAAGGTACCAAGTTCTGCCCCAACAAATAGTTATGTAATTTCTGAATGGTTCCACCTCCATTCAATCACTAGACAGCTCTCCTGGGTGGGAATTTGTTCATTAGACCCAGAGGAAAATATTTGCAAGACATTTCATAGACTGAGGATTGGTATACAGAATATATAAAGAATTCATATAAACCCATAATATAGGCAAAGATATCCAAATGGAAAAACGGGCCAAAAATATGAGCAAGCAATTAACTAAAGGGAAAGTATAAATATCCAAAAAATACATGAAAGGATGCTTAACCTTGTTAAAATTAGGAAATATAAATATAGATATCATATCTCACCTATCAGATTGACAAATTTAATGTGATAACTAGTAAGTATCAGAATGTAAGAGAAATAAGTACTCATATATCCTGCTGGTGAGATCATAGTTGGTACAATCACTTTGGACTGTAGTTTGGTATCACAGAGCTAGAACAAACAATCCTAAAGTTTGTATGGAACCACAAAAGACCAAATAGACAAAGCAATCTTGAAAAGAAGAAGAAAAAAGAGCAAAGCTGAAGGCATCACAATTCCAGACTTCAAGTTATATTACAAAGCTCTAGTGATGGAGACAGCATGGTACTGGCAGAAAAACAGACACATAGATCAATGGAACAGAATAGAAAACCCAGAAATAAACCTACAACTATATGGTCAACTAATATTTGACAAAGCAGGAAAGAATATCCAATGGAAAAAAATACAGTCTTTTCAACAAATGGTGTTGGGAAAACTGGACAGTGACATTTACAAGAATGAAACTGGACCACTATCTTACACCACACATAAAAATTAATTCAAAATAGATGAAAGACCTAAATGTGAGGCAGGCAATCATCAAAATCCTAGAGAAGAACACAGGCACTAACCTCTCTGACATCAGCTATAGTGACTTCTTTCTAGATATGTCTCCTGAGGCAAGAGAAACAAAAGCAAAAATAAACTATTGGGACTTCATCAAGATAAAATGAGCATTAAAGTGGGCATGAGATGTGATGAGCGCTGAGTGTTATATACAACTGATGAATTATTGAAAAGCACATCTGAAACTAATAATGATGTACTATATGTTGGCAAATGGAATTTAAATAAAAAATAAAATACAAAATAAAAAGCTTCTGCCCAGTGAAGGAAATAATCAACAAAACTAGAAGGCACCCTATGGAATGGGAGAAGATATTTACAAGTGACATATCTGATAAAGGGTTAATATCCAAAATCTATAAAGAATTATCAAACTCAACACCCAGAAAAACAAATACCCCAGTTAAAAAATGGGCAGAAGACATGAATAGACATTTCTCCAAAGAAGACATACAGGTGGCTAACAGACACATGAAAAGATGCTCAACATCACTCATCATCAGTAAAACACAAATCAAAACTCCAATATCACCTGTCAGAATGGCTAAAATTAACAACACAGGAAACAACAGGTGTTGGCAAGGATGCAGAGAAAGGGGAACCCTCTTAATACTCTGGTGGGAATGCAAACTGGTGCAGCCTTTCTGAAAAACAGTACGGAGATTCCTCAAAAAGTTAAAAATAAAGCTACCCTATGACCCAGCAATTGCACGGCTAGGTATTTACCCAAAGGATAAAAACATAATGATTCAAAAGGATATATGCACCTGGATGTTTATAGAGGCATTACCAATAATAGCCAAATTATGGAAAGACCCCAAATGTCTAACAACTGATGAATGGATAAAGGAGATTTGGATACAGCTACATCTACATATACATATAATGGAATATTACTCAGCCATGAAAAGAATGAAATCTTGCCATTTGCAATGCAATTTGGCAGTAAATGAAATTAAAAATGCACATATTCTATAACCTTGTATTCAAAGTGTGGGCCTTGGACCAGTAGCATTAGCTTCAGCTGGGTACTTATTATCAGGCCCATCCTACTTCTACGGATTCAGAGTCTGCATTTTAACAAAATACCCAGATGAGTCATATACACAATAAAATCTGAGATGCGGTACACATGAAACTGTTAACCACAGTCTTTCCTGGGGAAAAGAACCACAATTAAGGATAGTGGCCAACCTCTTACCAGGTTCATCTGTAATTTCTGAATTTTAAAATGAATATTTCTTAATATAATGCTTCTGAAATTCAAATTATTATATTTATAATTAAAATGATTCATTTGGTTGTGCTGAAATATGTTTCACATTGATTGCTGCCCCACTTTGTGACTTGAGCTATACACACACACACACACTTCTTGAACTATTCATGCTAGTTGTATGTATTCCCAATTGAAAAAATAAAAGGAATCTGCAAGGTACATAACCACATGTTTAGTGTTCACTGTTTAGTGAGACCAGGAATGCTATCAACCACCACCTCTTACTTTTGCACTTTACTTAGTTCCATGCATTTTACATAAATAACATTTTTATAAAGTTGTCTATTTGTGAAGATATAGTGAAAAATTCTATACAAGCTTGGCTCCCTATTTCTTAAAAAAAATTGCTGAGTAGGAGATATGTTCATTAGGAAAGCAGTGGAACATAGTGATCATATATATGTAATCAGACAGACGTGGATTTGAATTCTGGGACGGCCGTTCATGAATTCCATGAATCTTCCCAAGTTACTTAAGTTCCTATATCTCAATTTACTCAACTATAAAACCTAATATCTACTTCATAGGGTTGTTGTGAAGATTAAATGAAATAATATCTGTAAAGCTCGCTACTCAGTCAGCAGTAAGCCTTTAACAAATGTGAGTTTTAATAGTGCTTAACACTTATTTAAATAATAAATCATGACATTTCACTTCCATCCCATAATTATACATATTACAAAGCATATATTCAGGAACCTAACCCTTCTGTAGCCCAAGGACTAAGTGTGTATTTTTTATGTTGCTATCACTTAAAGGGATGAGTATCAGTATACAAGTAGAATCAAGTGGTGCCTGTGTGGCTCAGTCAGTTGAGTGGCCGACTCTTGATTTCGGCTCAGGCCATGATCTCAGGGTGGCAGGATCAAGCCCCCTATCTGGCTCCATGCTCAGCAGGGAGTCTGCTTTATGATTCTCTCTCTTCCTTTGCCCCTCTCCTCACTCACACACCCTCTCTCTCTCTCTCTCTCTCTCTCAAATAAACAAAAAAAAAAAGTAGAACTACACAGAATAGTGATGTGTCTTGTTAGACCACCTCTATCTCTAGAGCAGGTAGTGAATACTAGTGTTTTCAACCCATGGAACACTGTTTGCAAATATCTTGATCTTCACAGCAACCCCATGAGGTAGGTTATTATTATACCCATTTTACAGATGAGGAAATTGTATCTAAGGTCAAATATTAAAACATGATAGAGGGCTTCTAATTCCAAGTCCATCCTCTTTCCATATATCATGACCCTCCCGGGTATCTGTTAAGGAGTATCTATAGTCAACAAAGTAATTACTGGCTGAGTAAGTCTCAAAAGTAAGAGACTTCTTGGAAGTATTTGCATCTGCAAAGAGGACTGCTGAAAACAGAAGCACTTTCAAACCCTAATTGGATATCGTTCCTGAACAAGGGAAAGACCCACTAAATTTCTCCTTTCTAAAAGAGAGAATCTAGTTGGTAAAGATGAAGAAGGGGGTCACATTTATTGAGTTCCCACAGATAGCAGAAGTAGAGTCGCAGACCCCCTCATACCCGAAAATGTCTGGAGGCTACCCCGATACTGGGGTTGAAGAACAGAAATCTCCTTCAGCTGCTTTACAGCCTGTAGCCCTCCTTCTCAAAGCCTCAAAAGACTAGCGCAGGACCTGTGTGAGGGATTGATGGCACCAGCCAGGCATGAGAAGAAGCTAGCGACCTTTTAAGGATTGTATGTGGGGGTCTGGGGCACTATTGGCCTTTATGTAGGTTCTGTACTGTGCTGCCAGTCAGATGGTAAATAAAATATTCAACAGACACACAACCTTTTCACAACGGCGAGGTGACTGGCTTATTCAGAAGAGAGTGATTTCTGCAGAAAGCACAAATTGCAAGTGGCAAGAAGCAGCTGGGAGATAGTCAACAATCTGCTTCCTATGACAGAGCCAGAGACCAGAGATGGGGACAGCTTGCATTTGCAGCAGGGCCAGAGTCCCTCTTTAGAGCACTGTGGAATTTGTCATCAAAGAACTTCTATATACTTAGTTCCAAAACAAATGCAGATGCACAAAAGTACAAAGTACTCAGATGGAGGATTCCAGATAAAATAGCCTCAGCAGGTGCCAACAGATAGGCTGATGTGGCCGAATGTATTTACAGATAACAAGATAATCACTCTCCTGATGGAACACAAACCTAAATAGTGTCTAGTATTTGGTAATGATTCTCCAATATGCCTGGGCTCCTTTATCCTTATCCAGGCATTTGTAAGCATGAGGAGTAAGCTGATAGACCCCAAAATAGAGTGCTTAGGACCCACGTCCCCAAGTAATTTGACAGGCAAACTCTTTGCCACCCTACCCTAATTTCGTTTGCAGGGTCTCCAACAACTGTTGAATGGGTAGGCCCAGGATCTTAAAGTTGCTCGTTCATAAAGCTTATTTCTGTAAGCCTTAACAGAGAACATCCTTATTTGTGATGTTGCATTCTGAAACCAAAATACAACAGTGCAGATTCGTTTATTTTCCAGTAAATTATCAAAAAAAAAAAAAAATCCCACTTCCCACTCACTCTTCAACATGATAACCATCTCCAAGATAGCTCTCAATAATGTTTCCAGTGATTACCATGTGGTTAAATCCACTGGGGTTTCTCAGGCCTCATCTTACTTAACCTTTCAGGAGATTTTGATATTGTTAACTTTCCCTTCTTTCTTAAAACATTCAATTCCCTTAACTTCCAGGACAATACACTGTCTTGCATTTTCTCTTCCCTCCTCCCATTGCCAACCTATCCTTTGTTACCTGGCCATTAAATGCTGTAACTCCTCAAGATTCCATTCACACTTCTCTCCTTTTCTTCCTCTGTTCTCTTCAGCCCTAGCCAATTTCATCTATACCCAAACCATCAATTACTCTCTATCGACAGATGATTCCAGCCAGGTCTCTCCTCCAGGTTCCAGAACAGTATATCCAATTGTCTGCCAACATCCCTCCTTATGACTCAAAAGCATCTCAAGATCAAAATGGCAGAACCAAACGCATGAGCATCCCCTCCTGTCTGCCTTCCCCAATCTGGTCCTGTTTTGGTGTTTCTCATCACAGTGAAGGGTAACACCGATTCATTTGTGCAAACCAGACACCCAGAAGTTATCCTTTACAATTCCCTCTCCTTTGCTCCTCACACCCCATCCATGATCAACTTACTAATTATGTCACAAACCCTTTCACGTCCCTCCATGTCTTCTCCATGACCTTAACTACACTGCTTTCATCTCTCTCTTACACTAGTAACTGGTAAACTGCCTTAGTCTATTGGCCCCAAGAGGGCAGAGTTGGGTCTCTGGGTTTTACTCACAGTAATAGCCTCAAAGCCTATCATTGTACTACATAAATATTTAATAAATTAATGAATAATATGTTTACTTAAATTACGTATTATCTGATAGTGTCAAAGAACAACAAATCTAAAAAAAGAACAATAAATCTGACATATAAGTATATCCAGATAATTGAAACTCAATTTCTTTGTTCTTTTATTTCAATTACTTTGAGAATCCTAAAATATACAAACATGCATTCCTTTTTCCCTTTCAAAAAGATGAAATAAAACTGTCATTATCCTCTAATAATGATTATACAGAAAGAACCCCAAATAAATGCCAGTTTGTTATAATTAATAAAGTATTTTAACAAGTTGCTAGATAAATGATCAATAAACAAAAATCAATTGCTTTTCTACACTCCAAAAAGTAATTTCAAAACAAAGAAAAAGATTACATTTATCAGGGCACCAAAAAACATAGCTAAAACTCCAGCTAGCAAAAGTTGTGCAAGAGACATCGTACTTTCATCTGTCCTACTTCCAACGGCCATGGTTTCCAGCCAGATGTCATAACGGAGTAAAGATTCGAGGTCTGAGCTGCCTTCTCAGAACCAACCAACTTTCTGCTACCAAAGCTTTTTCTCCTAATGAGTTTCCCAAATGGAATCCAAATGTCTCAAGCAACTCTAATGGAGGTTTCAGTCTGTTTATTACACTAACAACAACAACAAAATAAGTTAGCCAAAATAGGAGAAGTTGTTCAGGAGTCCTTCATTGACCTGGCTCCCTGGCAGTACTTCTCATCACCCAAGCAAAACCAAAAGATCGAGTACTGGCCTCAGGGATGATGGAGAGTGCCTGACCACCTGAGCATGAGGGCCCTGGAGAGCATCAGTCTCAGACCAGAGAAGAGCCAATCCAAGTCCCCATAGCCAGGGTGCATCTCACACTTAATCTAGGCCAAGGCCCACCATGGTTGAATGAGGGGCTAGTGAGGGACTCAGTGAGGGGTCCAGTGAGGGGCCCAGTGAGGAGGCGGGAGGGTGGGGCAGTGAGAGGCCCAGGGAGGAACCCAGTTGGGGGCATGAGAGGCCCAGTGAGGAGTGCAGTGAGGGACTCAGTGAGAGGCCCAGTGAAGGGCACATTGAAGGGCCCAGTGAGGGACCCAGGGAGAGGGCAGTGAGGGGGCCAATGGAGGGCATAGTGATGGGCTCAGTGAGGAGGAGTTCAGTGAGAAACTCAGTGGGGGGGGGGCAGTGAGGGGCTAGAGCCACGCCCAAGCTGGTGAAACTGCTGAGGGACCATTTATACCCTATGCTTCTCTGAGGAAGTTCCCTAGCAGCTGTGACCTTTCCAAGTCCCTCAAAGACTGTGTCACTCTAGAAAATGTTTCTGCTGAGCTTGTGAAGGAGGACCACGGCGGTCATGACCGCTCTGTCATCGTGCTTCAGCTCATGTGCCAGGTTCACTGATGAAAGGCCAGAGGGTTTGACCAAGCCCCCGTCTCTCTGCTCTAGTGACCTTAGGATGGCCACCCTTGTACAGGGGGAGACCCAGAGCTGGCCCTGGGGACTGGAGCGGGAACACGAGCTCCAGGCTTCAGGGCTGTGTTGGGATCAGTCCAGCAGCAACTCAACAAGTCACCAGCACTGCTGGGAATATAAAATTGTCCTTTTTCTCCCCCTGACTTTTTAAAGAGAGGTTAATATCACATTTTGTTGTTGATTCAATGTAATCGCTAAAGTTATCAAATACAAGGTGGAAATGAGAGGATGTGGTTGGGGCAGGACTATTTGCCTTTCTACTGAATAATCCCAACCTGCTGAGCAATTTAATTTTAGTATTTTTAATGTGTGTCTTTCCTTAGACTCAAGCTGCCACTTTCCACAGTGGCCAGTGCTTCTTTCCCGCTGCATTCTCGATTTCTTTCTTAAGTTATTACTCATCTGCTACAAATTGGGAAAACAAACAGCTGAATTATTAGAATTGGATGTAAGTGGGGAGAAAAAGGCTTTGAGCACGGGACTGAGGGACTCTCCTATGAACAAACCATTCAAGGGTTTGACACATTTATTGGTTCACTTATTTCCTGTTTCTCAACGTCCTCACTGTTCCAGCAGCTTGCACTCCTGGCCCCACCAATCAATTCCCTGCAAAGCAGCCAGAGTGATCTCCTAAAAATGCAAAATTGATTTCTGCCACACACACACTCTCCATCCCTCCCCTCTTGGAACCCTTCAGTGGCTTCTCACTGCCCTCAGGATAAAGTCCAGCCTCCCTGACAGGCTTCCAAAGCCCTGCCAGATCTGGCCCCTTCTACCTTCCCCTTCACCACGAGGCCACTCTTAACCTCACATCACCCAGCTCATCTTGCAGGTGTCATCTTCGCTTCGTCTTCCAGAAAGCCTCCCTGATCCCCTGAACAAAATCATGAGTCCAACATTGGCCCATGGCCCCATCTATCTCCCCCTCTGACATTTCACCAAAATCTTAATGTGTAATAGCATTACAGATTTGTCGCTCCACCATTTGGTGGCTAGGTTACCTCAGGCAAATGACTTAACCTCCCTAAACCTTGGTTTCCTTACTTGTAAAATGGAGATAATTATTTCACCTACCTCGTAACCTCACAGTAAGGATTGAGATGCTGCATATAGCACACTTAGCACAATGAATGTGCTTACAATTTTTTGACTATCTGTATTCCTGACTAGAATGTGAGTTCTGTGAGGTCAGGAATCATGCCTGCCTTGTGCTCACCACGGCATGCCCAGCCCTGGGCCGAGTCTCTGGAACACAGCTGCTCAATGATCTGCTGCTATTCGCGAAATGAATCCGCGAACAAATGTCCAATTTCCTGCCAGAGAATCTGCTGGGGCTCCCATGCCAAACTTGGGTGCATTTCCATTCTTCCATGGGGCTCTCCTCAGCCTGCGCCACCACCACCCTCCTTGGCTTCTCTCTGTTGAGCCTTCAGTTTGTCTGATGAAGTTCCCTCCCCTGCCTCTCCCTACATCCAATCCTCTCTTCCAGGCCTGGGGCCTCCCTCCTCCAGGAAGCTTTCCTGGGCTCCCAGTTCAGCCCTTCTTGGAACTCCTCCCCAGCATTGCTCTTTTTGTTCTCAACCATTCCTGGATTCCTTTGGGGCCTAACCTCTCCTCTGGTGAAAAGGCAGTGGCCTTGAAGGCAAGCTCTGCTCTAACTTCTCCTTTTGTGCCCCTTCTCCACCCCAGGCCCCCATCATGGGCTCTCTGTCTCCTGCTTCTGCCAAAGAGCCATTCCTTTTGGTAATACTCTTTCCAAAATTACATCCTCGCAGTGTTTACCTCCAAGTTCCCGAGCTTCACCACGCCTCACTTAAGGTATTGACTTTTCAATTCATGATAAATTATTCAGCAGCTCATTTTCAGCCAAACTCCTCTTTTCTTCAGGGCCTGTTCTCCTTCAGCTAGCATCTCGGGGCAGCCTTTAAGTCCTAATGACGTGTTTACAATTCATGCTCTGCCAGACATTAAAGCAAGGCAGCGCGCTCAGGGATGATAAAATGCTACTCCGAATTCTCAGCAGAGGGAAGGGTCCAACAAGAGTACCGCTCTGTTGTTTATGGAGAACAAAGATTTCTGTCTCCATTACACAGGATCTGTGTGCAGACGGTACTGGTAGAGGGGTTCTGGTTCAAAGGCAGGGCTGTCCTGGAACTTTGCAAGCCTCCCTGAAGAACAGCCCAGCAGCTGATGGGCACAGCCAGATCTGGTTCCAGTCAACCTTGAACTTGAGGATTTTCAAGCTCTGGGCCATCAGGTTGATGTTGGGGGCAGTGGGGGAGAAGGGGCAGGGAGGGAGTGGAAAAAAGGAAAAGGAGAGAAAAAGGAAAACCCTAAATCCTCCCTGATCAAGGGTTTCTGAGAATTTAGCAAGCAAATGAGAAGCAATATATAATGCTTACCCTTAAGGTTGGGTTTTTAAGGTGGAGTCTTCATTCTGCTCAAAGGATCACTAATAGCCTGTCCCATGCCTTTGGGTCTAAAGATCTTATAGCCCAGCATGAGCTCCTTTCCTTCCTGATGTTCCTGCCCCTGGCATAGAGGAGCTCCTCTCATCTCATGTTCACCCCAGGCCTCCCTGGTTCTCAGTTGGAGACCCTGTTCCCATCACAGCCTTCTAATTTGATTGTGCATGAGACCATAGGTCATGACTGTAGGTTTCAGGTCAGTAGACACATTAAGGTATAATCTACATGATCAATAATGGGGGAAGAAAGGTGTGAGGAATGTATCATTGGGGGTCATGGGAAGGGAAGGAGACACCCCATTGCCTTAGATGTTACTGAAATCTATAATTTCATTTTCTTCATAATGACTTGATCAAGTAAGCTCCAGCCTGAGGATTTATTTTAATGACTGCCTTTAAGAGTTTGACCTGAGAAGAATAAAATTAAGGGGCACGCATGATGAGGCAAGTGACAGGACTTCCTTGGATCCCATAAAAACTAAGCTGATGTTCATGGTGGCACCTCAGAAGACATTAAAATCAACAAAAGCAATATCAAAACAAATGAAAACCAAGGAAGACAGCATGTTCCACAGCCAAAGGGAAAAAAGAAAATTAGTCCATATGATGGCACTTTTGCTCTGTCACAAAATCTTATCTTTCCTTCCTATTCTGCTTTCTTTCACTGAACACAGAAAGGCTAAAGAACCCTAGAAGACAGTACATTGTACCAGAAGTGCCCACATTCTCTTCCTGGAATAAACCTCAGCCTTGGCAGACACCTTCGGCCACCTTGCCTCTTCCACCACCCTCAGCCCCACTTCTAGAAAAGCTAATTGAACAAGAGGGGGGCACCCTCTGGCCAGAGGTTAGCCCAATCAGATTTTCTCTCCCAGGAATTTATGATTGAGACACAAAAGCCTAAGTCTGTTAGCAATGGGGAAAAAGTGGTGCAGTCAGGAGATAAAAATCACCATTTTAGGGAAGCCATGATGGGTCTTGTACCAGTAGAAGAGTACACAGAGAAGCCAGCTGAACAGAGAGGAAAGAAGGAAAAATGCTTAGGGAAAGCAGGACAAAAAGTGAGAGAGACAGAACAAACTTATAAAAGCTTGATGAGCTTCACTGATTGAGTGTCCTCGCCAACCAAAGATCCTTGACACACAGACCTTGAATATCCATCTCCAAGTTACTCATAAGCTTACTAAGAAAAAAATTCACCCAGCAATTAAAGGTGAAATAACAAACATTGCATTAGCACCCAATAAGTACCAGAAAAATGGTAAGCCATGGACTAAAACAAACTAGTTCTAATCTAAATAATCTGTCAAGATGGATAGATTTACAATCACTCTACAAACCTTAGGTAACCAGTACAAGTAAGAAAGTAGCAGAGCCTGGATGTGAACCTATTGGGGCTGACTGCACACTCACATTCCCACACTCCTCTCTAGTGTGAAAGAATGTGCAGTCATTTGCTCTGGAACCAGCAGATTCACATTGATGAAGTTCCCAAATAAATGAAGTATGCCTTTCAAAGGAAAAAAAAAAGGTTTTGTTTTTCAAAAGTGTTTAGTTGTAAATCTTAAAACATACATAACATTTTCCTGCCTATTACTCACTGGGCACAATTTAACACTTTCTTGATTAAGCTCATTCATTCAAAAAGATGTGTGGGACCCCCCCCCCATTTGCCTGGTATTATGCAAAGAACTAAGAACACAAAGTTGCATTAAACCAGATGTCTACCCTCAAGGAGTTCATAGCCTGATAGGGGAAGTATCAAAATAGTATTCATAATCATAATTATGATTATAATAACTAGCATCTATAGTTAGCTTGTACTCGCATTCTTAATCCTCAGAATAAATTATGCAGGGTTATTACTATAATTATTATTGTTATTATTCTCATTTTACAGAAGAAGCTGAGATTCAGAGTCCAATTTACAGGTGCTAAATATTGAAGCTGGGCAAATTCACATAGTCTATCTAGAATCTGAGCTATTCTCACTGGACTATACAGTTTTCTCTAAGTGAAAAAAAAATAACTGCAAGCAGTATGATCAGGACAAACCAAAGTTAGTGATCATAAGGAAGAATGATCAAATCAGTGGGAGCAGGATTTCACTGGGTGGATGAGACAGACCATCCAGACAAAGAGAAAAGCATATGCAACAGCACAGCAGTGGGAAAGAGCATTAGGCACCAAGAGAATTGCAAACAGTTTTCAGGTATTTGGAGCACAGGTGGGAGGAAATGAAGGACAAGGGAAAAAGTAGAGAGAGATGAGGGTGGAGACACAGGAAGCGCTCAGACCTGAGCCAACCTTATATGACACCTACCAAGGCAATGAAGGAGTTAGGTGGAGGGAGGATGGGATGATATGTGTATTTTTAGGAAGATAAGAGAGATTTTTCTGGCTGCAGTGTGAGAGGTGAGGGTGAAGAGTTACAGTAGTTCTGAAGGGAGAGAGGCAGGAAGAAGGGGAAACTGCCCCTCCAGGGACATACGGAAGTGGTGTATGTGTGTTGAGGGGGAGCCAAAATGAGTAAGAATGCAGCACTGGGTGTAGAAGCGTTACATGTTCTGCTGTATATGGGATAGACGTGCCCAAGGAATTGTCCTGCCCAAAATGCCCAGTGAAAAACACTAGATAAAGAGAAACTTGGGAGCCATTCTCAATGTGCTTTTCTTTTCCCACCCCTACAACCACCTACACACACATAATAATCATCTGAGAGTCCTGTATCTTCCACTACTTCTGGAATGTAGGTCTCACCATCTCTTCTTTAGACTGTGTGCTATTTGTCGTGGGATCCCTGGCACTGAACCCCGTGCTTGGAACAAAGGAGTGGTTACTCATGTTTGCTGAACCCAATGGAACTGCTTAATCCTGTGGGATAAATGTTCCCGGTACAATGCCCTTGGTTTAAATGAAATCAATTGATGCCCTCCTCACTTGTGATCTTGATATGAGTATTTTTCCCAGGTCTCAGCAAAGTTGGTGATTTCTGCTCAGCTTCCTCACCACATTAGAAATACCACGTTTCATCATCAGTTGCTGTTCTCTTCAAAAACTCTTTATATTGCCCAGCATCCCCTGGGTAATCAGAGCAAATATAATGTCTTTACTGCATCTATTTGTCACTTGGAATGCATGGCAAGCCTTCACGGAAAATTTCCTCAAGTTCGCATTTCCTTCCAGAATGATTCTTTATCTACATTTAACTCTTGAGTCACTTCTTTCTTTCTGTGTCTCTGTCTCTGTCTGTCTGTATCTCTCTCTCTCTCTCTCTCTCTCTCTCTCTCTCTCACACACACACACACACACACACACACATACACACATACCACACACACACACACACACACACACACACACACACCATGTTCTGAACTAAATGGGAAGAGCCTTGGATTCAAAGCCAAGAGAGCTCCACTCTGGCCTAGGTTTTGATATTACTTGACCTTAACTTAGCAACTTGAGCTTAGTTTCATTTATAGGGAAGCTGAGTCAAATATCAAGGAGTCTAGATGTCTAGGAGTTTCTTGGAGGTATCTAGTGAGAACACCAGGGGTGAGGGAGCCCTCATACACACATGCACACACATATATGCTCACTGTGATGGACAATGGAGGTGTCTACCAAACATTTTCACTAGAAAATACCTCCTGGGCATATGGTGGGATTGTATTTATTGGCCCCTTTGTGATTGGGTAGGGCTGTGTGACTGGTTTTGACCCATGGTGTCTGAGTATAAGTGTTGTGTGCCAGTTTCAAATCAGACATTTAATTACCAACCAATACTCTTCAGAGTTGTTTCTTCTGCCATGGGAATCAACAATATTCAAAATGGTGGCTGCTTTATCCGCTTGGGTTCTGGAGTGAAGCTGTGAGCTGAGCCCAAGTCCACCTATGATAGACATTTACCATGAACAAGAAAATCCTTTGTTGTAACAGCTGAAATAATTTGGGGGCTCTATTTTACTGCACATAACTTAGCTTATCTGAACTAATAACACACCCACATGCCTACACTCATGCTGTAGCCAGAGTACCTCTGTACTTACCTGATTTACATATTAGATTTCTGCATAGGATTTTGTTTGACAAATGAGTCCAAGTGCTAAAAAACAAACTTGAAAACCACTTAGTCTATTTTGTTTCTGAGGACCCTTCCTACAAAAATCTATGATGCTCTACAGAGTCTTCCAGTAATCCAGCTTTATTGGCTATCCTCTTTACATATTTTGACTTCATTTCCATAAGCTTCTCTTAATTTGATAGGTACCTCCCATAGAGATTTACTTTCACATAAAAGTTATTGTCAATTTTTGGATCTCAGAATGGTGACCCACTTTTTCTTCATCACACATACTTCCATTTATCAGTCTCAAAACAAACTTACCTGCCAAAGTTGACAGCTTCCCTCTGACAAGGTGAGACTTGTTGCAAGCCCTTCCCATGCTGTTTCTTTTCTAAGAGACACAAATGAAAATGTGTGTCCTCACTCTAGAGTCATGGTTAATCTGAACGTTTTAGTCAACTAGTATCCCCCCACTAGGGCTGGTCAGAGTTCTACGCAAAGAAGTTATCCAGTAAAAGTACTGATGGTTGTTTTTTTTTTTTTTAATAGTGGATACATGTAATATCAATATTTCTTTGATAGTCTGGTAACTTTTGGAATCTCCGTTTTTCAAGACTCACTTAGACCAGAAGGATCCTTTGATGGCTAAGGATGGCTTAAGTGAAATGCCAACTGGAATCTGGGAGATTAAATCAGTTATCAATTATTCTTGTGCCTAATCATCAATCTAATAATCTCCCCCAATTCAGTTGGCCTGGGATGATGACTTGGTATCCGTATTTTTTAATATAGAAATTTTGGTGCAGGTAGTCACAGAACCACAATTTGAGAGATTTTAGACTTGATCTCTAAGCTTTTTTTAACCCTAAGAATCTGTGGTTAGTTTCAAGTTCCAAATATGCAAGAATTCAAAGAATTTAGGTGAAAGTATCAGGAGAAAATCACTAGTCATTTCTACATATTTCTTCCTTGGCAGCAGGGCCAATGCATGAGAATGAAACAGCTGTGATTTCACCCTAATAAGAATTATATAAGGGATTAGAGGGACAGTCTCTTACCTAATGCACCAATGATCCCACAGCAGAGCCCAGAGCTGGTGAGTGAGGAGCTATGGTGGATAAACCAATAATGCAAAAGAGGTTGCCAAACCAAGGTGAGGAAGAGGTCCAAAGCAGGTTTTGAGAGTAAAGCATAAGGGCAGGGAAGTGAGAAGGTGACATACAAATGGCAGATCCAGGCAGTTAGCTGGAGTGGCCTGGATATCTGGTCTAAGTTACCCTTTACAGGGCACTAAGACATGCCTATATGGATGAGCCAGGCAGAGCGATTGCTCTGGGAAATAAATAAATAAATAAATAAATAAATAAATAAAATCCAATAAAAACTGGGTTGGACTTTAATCTAAAGGAGTGGAAAAAGTCAGAGGATGAGTGTAATCCATGACCCAGGAAGAATAAGAGTTGAGCCAAATAATTTGGTTGTTAAGTTCAAGGATTGACTTAATAGGGACAGAAATAGGAAACTAAAGATTTGGGAATCTTACAGAAACCAGAATGGAATGGAGAATAAAAGACCAGAGAAGAAATGAAAAAAAAAAAAAAAAAAAGATCAAATGTAGTTGCCCTGCTTGCAGTTGTGACTGGTCTCTGACTCTCACTGGCTCCGTATGGCGTGGCCTGGGTGGCCTGGTTTGAAGACAAGTAAGGCAGACGCATTACCAGTCCCAACTGGATCACAAAGAAGATGGAGCCATTGTACCCAAGACCTCTTTTTACAGAAAGAACTCAGCCGAGGTCAATTCACAAAGCTTGGCAATGAAATATAGCTGAGATATCAGCTACCAAATGTGACATTGAGGAGTTAGGGTGGATAGTTGGAATTGCTTGGGCTGTGCAACTTACTAGGCTAATGTTTGGCAAACAAACACAGCTTAATGGGAGACAAAAGATTTTGAGAACAAGGCAGAACAGCATTTTCTCCCTCTTCATCTTCTTTTTCCTCCCATTTAGAATGCCTTTGCTAAAACAATGGGCCATGGCCCAGTAATTCCACTGAGGCTGTGCTAATTGTTTCTCATCACAAATTTGGGCACATCCTTCCCCCATTAAAAATTCTTTGTGCTCAAGGAGAAAATAATTTAGGGCTCATTATAGCTTTGTTTTCAAATCAGTTAATAGAATGTGGTAGATAATGAAGGAAGAAGGCAGAGAACTGGGTTGGAAGACTGGAAAATTGATTCTTATTCCCAGTTCTGATATTTGCTAGCCATGTGACCTTACGCAAATCATTTCACCTCTCTGCACTTTTGTTTCCTTGTTTGTAAAAAGAAAGTTATTGAACACAATGGCTTCTAAATGTCCTTCCAACTGATTTTCTTTGATGTCCATGATTCAATAAGCCATCCTACCTAATAAGAAGGCTTTGGAAACTAGAATTTCTCACCTTGCAAAAATGGGTACTTAATTGTTGGATGATGGATGAATGGAGGGATGAATGAATGAATGAATGTGACATCCAATGACACATATTTTGGGGCATCTCCAATGAAAGAGTTGCCAAACCAAGGTGAAGTAGAGACCTAAAGCACATGATGAAAGTACATAAAGTTAGGGAAAAGGGGAGATGAACTTACTAGTGGTGGACCCTGATCCACTTTTGACCTCCACTTATGCTAAGTCCTACAATCATGAATACAAACTCTCAGAACTCAAAGACTTACTGTGCCAAATCAACCCATTTGACAGATGGGGAAACTGACACTAGGAAAAGTGACTTGACTTGCCTACACTTCCAGGGTTAGCTAGCAACAGAGGGCTAGAACGATCTTTCTGCCCCTCCTCACTATGCTTTTTCTCTGCACTGTGCTGCCTCACATTTCCCAAAACAAGCAGCTAAAAATGGAGCTAAAGCTTTAGGCAAAGGCCCAGAGTTGATGATCCAATGTGACCTGAATGGTAATCTTTTTTTCTTTTTTTCTGAATAGTAATCTAATACTAGAGCAAAAAGACTTCCCAAAATGTTTCCAGAGAAGCTCTATTTTCCTTTTCACAACCTGTGCTCCAGAACCACCCACCACCATCATCACCACCACCAACTACAACTGGGCATGGAGCAGTGGACTCTGAAAAATGCACATGCTGTAAGAGAAAATGATCAGGAGCCAAGACAGAAAAGGCCAATTTTAGGAATTTTTTTCTGGGAATGACTGTAGAGACTTTGGTTTACTGAGATTGTAGAGATTTTGGTTTACTGAAAACACTCATGGGCAGTGGCAAAAGTTGGAGCCTCTTCCTCTCCCCAGAACCACGAAAAACCCCTTTTCCATCTTGCCAGGAGTTTTGGTAACTAGCTTTCTTGTGAGGTATTCAAACTCCCTGGACCTCAGCTTCCCTTTCTATAAAATAGAGAAGGACAAAGCCAGCAATAATCAAATGAGGCCCATGGATATATAAGCACCAGATTTACGTACTCAAAACATTCATCCGATGACCTCTGTGGCTCTCCTGTAGCTTCCTATGTTCATTATTACCCCTGACACATTGCTTATTTGCTTCCTAGCCTATCACTCTAGCCCAGAAGAGGGCCTTCCTCCCTGCTCTCTGCATTTATGGCCTTTAAAACTCATTTGATGCTTGGATGCGTGATGCCTAGAATTACATTATTGTTGTTTCCAGGGTAAGATCTCTTCTTATCTGTAGTAGATACCCAAATATATCTATATCCCAACCTCCAGAGCCTCTGAATATGTTATGTTACATGAAAGGGAGAATTAAGGTTGTAGATGGAATTAAGATGGTTAATCAGCTGACCTTAATTATCCCTGGTTATCCAGGTATATCCAAGTAATCACAAGATGCCTAAATAAGGAAGAAGGAGACAGAAGAGCAAGAACTTGAAAGATGGCATTGTGAGAAGGCCTCAACCGGCCATTGCTAGATTTAAATATGGACAAGGCCATGAGCCCAGAAATGCAGAAGGCCATAATAGCTGGGAAAAGGAAGGAAATGGATTCTTTCCTAGAGCCTCCAGAAGGAACATCTTGCCAACAGCTTGGTTTTAGTTCAGTGAAACTCATTTCAAAATTCTGACCTCCAGAACTGTATGTAAGATAAAGAAAAAATTGGGGTTGTCTCAAACCACTATATTGGTGGTAATTTGTTATAGTAGCAATAGGAAATTTATATACTGCCTATTATATACTCTACTTTATGGATATCATAGGCTGGAGTCTGTATTTTTCTTTGGCTACCAAATATTACTAAACACATAGTAAGGGATCCCTGGGTGGCGCAGCGGTTTGGCACCTGCCTTTGGCCCAGGGCGCGATCCTGGAGACCCGGGATCGAATCCTGCGTCGGGCTCCCTGCATGGAGCCAGCTTCTCCCTCTGCCTATGTCTCTGCCTCTCTCTCTCTCTCTGTGACTATCATAAATAAATAAAAATTAAAAAAAAATAAACACATAGTAAGCAACTAATGCATATTTTTAAAGTGAATGAATTAATTAATGTATGAGTTGCTGTGACAACAATTTGGAAATTCATCAATCAATCCAATGATGGACCCAGATCATAAAACCCCTTCAAAGCAGACTCAAGTGTCTGATATAACATAATATGAGTTCATGGGTATATTTTATCATGGATATTTCTTGGTGACTCCCACATCCAATGTCACTATTATTCGTCCAAGACCACATCATACATTGGAAATAGTTTTGGATTTGTTTTTTTGTTTTGTTTTTTTTAATTTTTATTTATTTATGATAGTCACAGAGAGAGAGAGAGAGGCAGAGACACAGGCAGAGGGAGAAGCAGGCTCCATGCACCAGGAGCCCGATGTGGGATTCGATCCCAGGTCTCCAGGATCGCGCCCTGGGCCAAAGGCAGGCACCAAACCGCTGCGCCACCCAGGGATCCCTAGTTTTGGATTTGAAGTCAGAAGTCCTGGGACACGGTCCTGCTGCTGACATAGATTAGCTGTCTGACTTTGGACAAACTATGTAACTAACTTAGGCCTCGGTTGCCTCTTCCATGAAAGAAAGACATCATTCACTATCCTAAGAACTTCACAGGACTGTGGTAAGGATCAGATGAGCCAAAGCCCAGAAAAGGGCTGTGAAAACTGTAAAACTCTATGTGAATGAGATGAGCTGTCATTTACCATCCTCTTCTTTGGACTACTTTTTAGCCAATAGGCCCTTTCTTAGTGCCTTTACTGTGCTCACATTCCTGTATGAGGCCTTGTGGGGGAAATATGAGAAATAAATATTTAGGGATCCCTGGGTGACTCAGTGGTTTAGTGCCTGCCTTCGACCCAGGGTGTGATCCTGGAGTCCTGGGATCAAGTCCCACATCAGGCTCCCTGCATGGAGCCTACTTCCGCCTCTGCCTCTGCCTCTGCCTCTGCCTTTCTGTCTGTCTCTCTTTCTGTCTCTTGAATAAATAAAATCTTTTTTTAAAAAAAGAGAGAAATAAATATTTAGAAGAGTTCGTAGTCCAAGGGAGGAACTTGGTGAAATGAGAGAAGTCATTCAGTTCCTACTCTAGTCTGGGAGCCCAGGGCGACCTGTTTTTGGTTTGGTCCCAAGCACTGAGAAACCAGCTTCTGCTCACTTTGGGAAAGACCTTTCTCCTACAGGTCCAGTTAAATGAGCTGAGGCCCAGAGCTGAGGGTTAATCAATTAAAGAGAGGGGTCTTTCATTTGTTGGAAGCCTTGTGCAGGTAGCTGGTACCACCCCAGACATAGAGCACTTGTGGAACATAGAGCTTCTATCTGCTGGGTAGTGTTTGTAGGATCCTTCTTCATTCTTCACAAACTTATGGTTCATTGGGACTGGGATTTGGGGAAAGTAGGGGCCTTGGGCATACCCAAGCCTCATCCCTGGAAGATATCTGGCTCTCAGAGCTAATGCCTTGGGTTTCCCAATAGAAATTTTATTTCCTTGGGGGATTGAGTTTTCCAGGCTGCCAACAGAGCCTGCCTCAGGCAAAGAACCAAGATTGTAGATATTACTTAATATAGCTCCTTACTTTTTAAATAAAAGTGCTCTAGACTCCCCCTATGCCCAAGACATTCACAATCCTGTCACTTTACAAATATATTTATTTTCAAAAAGAAGAAAATACATGATACAAAGCTCTTCATCTCCCTTCCTATCAGCCTCAAATCCTCTCTACAGTTCTTTTTAGCTTTGGAAATATGGGATAAGCATCCCTCTAATTATTTAAATCTAATTTCTTGTGCTTTTGATCCTATACTAATCCATAAATGCAAAAGGAGAAAAATTCTACAGGCACAAAGAAGTGCTCATTATAGCAATATCAATAACAATTATTTAAGCTAGAATTCTGGTTAGAGATGGTAGTTTGCTACCATGTGTTTATTTCTTCTTCATTCTGTTCTCCCACTAATATGATAAAAAGAATAATTCTTAAAAACCACATAAGGCATGGGAAAGGAGACACCAGAAAAAAATGTAATATTTTAATACATTTTTAGAAGACTATAAGTTGAAGGAATAGTTACTGATTTAGCAGTGTAAAGAAAGCCAGAGGAAGGACATGAAAAGGAAGTAATTGACTCCATAAAACCCTGGAAAGGTTAATAATTCGGTGGAGCCAGAGCACCTAGATCAAGGTGTCTGGTACCTAACCTACTCCCTTCTTTCCTTGGCATAAGAGCTGGGTTTTCTTCTCTAACAAAATTAATAGGAGAAACTCAGATTTCAGAGATACCTTAGAGGTAGAGGGTAGGAGTAATGACAGAGAGATAAACTGACAATCTAAAATGAAGTGCTAGGACCAAGTCCTCTTTTGTTCCCATCATAAGAGACCCCCCACAGACACAATGCTTGTAATTGAGCCCTTCCCTTGTGGTTTTCAGAAATCTCTTTCCCAGAATTTGTGAAGCACCAGTAAAATGACCAACTAATTGTCCAAGTATCTTGAAGTGAAGCTCTTCAGTTGAAAACACCACCACCCCCAACTCCCACAAACATTCTTACTTGAACATACACACTCACATATTCATGTCTTACTCTTAAATAGAAAATCAAGGGTCACCAAATTATTGAGAAAAATCTCTAACATGAAAGTGAGATATTAAAACAAAGAAACATACCCAAAAAACACCCTATCTAACAAAGATAATGCAAGACAGAAGAAAACACTTTCCCCAAATTATTACGATCAGTTACTTATGAATAAAAAACCACATACATTGAACAGTAGGAAACAGAAAACATTCAGAGACTAAGAAAGATCTTTTATAAATTAGCATATGTGATCACCAAAATTAAAAACTTGACTAGAATGCTTGGACATAAAGCCCAAAATTCCAAAAATAAGACAAAAGACAAAGAGATGACCAATGGAAAGAAAAAAAATTAATAGAAGAGAAATCTAAGAACTCTATGATACAAATTATAGGAGACATAGAAAGAACAGAGGAAATTAGGGGGAGGGACTAGAAGAAGAGTATTATTACATTCTTAAAAACATGTCTATAGATAGAACCCACAGGGTATCTAGCACAATAAATGGAAAAAGAGCCACATTAAAATTTCAGGAATATGAAATTTCAGGGACCAGGGAAATAAATTAAAAAATTATAAGATGTTTTAAAATGGAAAAAAATCACAAGGAGAAATCAGAATTACAGTGACTTCAGACATTTCCTTAACAACATTGGATGACAGAAGAATATGGACCAAGGCCCTCAACATTCTGCTGGAAACTTTTTTTAACTTAAAATTTTGCACACAAACTATCCACCAAATTTAATAGTGAAACAAAGTTATCTTAGGCATTTCATCATCCCAAAGTATCTCCATTTATTAAAAAGATACTTAAGGATATACTCTAACCAAGAAGGATGATGACAAAGAAAACAGGAAGCAATAGATACACTTAGAAAAATGGGGTTGGGAGACCTCAGGGTAACAAATGTGTAACTTCCCAGCATCACAGAGGACCCCAGGATGGTCACTTCTAATGAAAAGGGAGAAGGGACTTCATATAATGTCTTTAAATATACAGCATTTGGAAAAAGATCGGTAAGATACAAATAGCAAAATATGCACATATTTTAAAATTAAGCAATTATAAATTTGAAGAATAATTTAAAAACTGATGTAGAAATAAAATGGAATCATAGTAGTACATTAGACTCTGAAATAAGCAATATTTGCATAGTCACAATGGTACAACACTGATTACTTATTATATAAAAATTGTGATATAATTTTAATGGGAAGATAGGAGATGAAAAATTGAGAAGTGATATAAAAAAGCTAAAGCCTTTCCTACTATAACAGAAAGTCAATAGATAACATCAGAAATAAATGAGACACAGAAATAGAGGCATATTATTTAGAAATATGGGGTTAGCTATAAAAAGAAAAGGTAATTAATTAAAGAAGAGGTTATTTTTAGATAGTGGGACTGAGGTGGGAAGGCATGGGACAGGGGAATGATGTCTTTCATTATAAGTCTTTCAGATATATTTAATGCTGTAAAACAAACAGATATAATACTTACTGGATGGTATTTTTTAATTAAAAATAATGATATAGGATATTCACTTGCAGGCATAATGCAGTACCAGGGATTAGATTTACCATCTCACCTCAATAAAATCAGACAAAATCTATGAAACAATTTTTTAGTAATTGGACAAAAGGCAGCACATACCATGATCTCTGTGAGAAGAGAAACAAATGTGATAAGCCCTAACGACAATTTCCAGGCTGCAATGCTAGGACAAACGTTCTAAAAATTCTGGTGATCTTGATGAGTTGAGAAGACAGAAGCCAGTTCAGAATGTCTGCTGTGATGAGAATGTGCAGAAAGAGTGCTCAGAAAGAGCTCCAGAACTCTGCAAAAGGATCCTTTGAGTTTCCAACTGAGTACTAATCTACATGTACATATGATAAAACTGCCTGAAGTTTTGTCTTCCTAGTGAAGACATCACCAGAAAGTAGTAGGCTGAACAACTTTTCAAAGTTTACCCAGGGCTGAGAATAGTTTAGGTTGCCACCAGCCAAAGTACAAAGATCTCATAATAAAATTATATCAGCTGGAGTCATCATCAGAAGGGCATTGCCTAAATTAACCTGACCCAAAGGATGCCTTGGACCTACTCTAACAAAGCTTAATATCAAACTTAAAAAAGATCTGATACTAAGAAATGGAACTGCATGCCAGGAAAAAAGTAAGCCCAAAACTATTTTTTCAAAAAAATACAGTGAAATCCAGGACCCAACAACAAAAGATAAACAATGTCTGGCAACCAGTAAGAGATTACCAGATATGCACATAGTACAAACTTTCAGTTATAAGGTTAATAAATTCTGAGTATCTAATGTACAGTTTGGTGATTATAGTTAATAGTATTATAATGGACAGTGTACGTTCTCATTCATTTGGGGAATATGAATAATAGTGAAAGGGAATATAAGGGAAGGGAGAAGAAATGTGTGGGAAATATCAGAAAGGGAGACAGAACATAAAGACTTCTAACTCTGGGAAATGAACTAGGGGTGGTTGAGGGGGAGGAGGGCGGGGGGTGAGGGTGAATGGGTGACGGGCACTAAGGGGGACACTTGACGGGATGAGCACTGGGTGTTATTCTGTATGTTGGTAAATTGAACACCAATAAAAATTAATTTATTTAAAAAAATAGTATTATAATGGATCCTTGAAATTTGCTGAGAGTAAACCTTAAGTGTTCTCACCATATACAAAAAGGTTAACTATGTGAGGTGATAGATATGTTAATTGCTTGTTTGTGCTAATCACTTCACAATGTATATATATATTAAATCATATTGTATAGGGATCCCTGGGTGGCGCAGCGGTTTGGCGCCTGCCTTTGGCCCGGGGCGCGATCCTGGAGACCCAGGATCGAATCCCACGTCGGGCTCCCGGTGCATGGAGCCTGCTTCTCCCTCTGCCTGTGTCTCTGCGCCTCTCTCTCTTTCTGTGACTATCATAAATAAATAAAAATTTAAAAAAAAAAAAAATAAATCATATTGTATATATTTTTAAAAGCCATATTGGATAGCCTAAGTATTTATAATTTTTATTTGTCAATTTTATCTCAAAATAGCTTTTTAAAAAGCTTTTCAAAAAGAAATCATTTTTAATATGACATTACTATAGTAATAAAATTAAAAATCTTGAAAAAAATTACCAAATGTGAAGAGAAGCTTGAAAATATGACCCATTTCCAGAAAATAATCAACCAATACTAACAGGCCCAGAAATGAGTAATGGGATAAAAACAGCAAGTGTGAATATTAAAATGGTTATTCAAAACTGCTTCATAGGTTCAGGAAGGTAAATGAAAACATGATAATAGAAAGATAATTAAAAGATATATAAAACATCCAAATGAAACTTCTGACAATGGAAAAATACACAATCTTAAATGATAAAAAAAAGTATCAGATGAGATTAACAATAAATAAGTGAAGAAGTAACAGACATAGCAATAGAAATGACCTAAAATTAAGCACAGAGAGTAAAAAGATCAAAAAACATGAGCAGTGTCTCAGTGGCCCATAGGACCATATCAAACAATTTAACAAATATATAATTGGGGAGATCCCTGGGTAGCTCAGCAGTTTAGTACCTGCCTTCAGCCCAGGGCGTGATCCTGGGGTCCTGGGATCAAGTCCCACATCGGGCTTCCTGCATGGAGCCTGCTTCTCCCTCTGCCTGTCTCTGCCTCTCTCTCTCTTTCTCTCTGTATCTCTCATGAATAAATAAATATAGTCTTTAAAAAATGTATAATCAGAATCCTGCAAAGAGGGAGGGATACAGAAAAATATTTAAAGAAATAATGGCTGAAAACTTTCCAAATTTTTAGATGATAGATGATAGATAGATGATAGATAGATAGATAGATAGATAGATAGATAGATAGATAGATAGGTGATAGATAGATAAATCCAAAAAGCTCAATGACTCCAAGGAGAATAAAAATGTTTTTCATAAAAAAAATGTTTTTCATGCAACAGCCCACTTAATAATCAAATTGCTGAAAACTGCTGTCATAAAAGAAATTCTTAAAAGCAGCCAGAAGAGAAAAAAATACATGTACAGAGAAACAAAAATAAAAATGACAGAAGATTTCATGTTAGAAGCCATGTAAACCAGAAGAAAATAAATCTGTCAACTATATTTTTATACCCAGCAAAAATATCTTTCAAAAATGAAAGTGAAATAAACATTTTTGCAGGCAAACAACATCTGAGAAAATTCATTACCAGCGGAGCTCACTATAAGAAATTCGAAAGGAAATTCTTCAAGCAGATGGAACATAATACTACATGAAAATTTGTATCTACACAAAGGATTCAAGAGTGTCAGTAATGAGAATAGGTGGATTAATATAAAAGACATTTTTCCATTGTCTAATCTCTTTAAAATAAAATTGGCTATTGAAAACAAAAATAATGCCAGTATACCATGAGATTTACAACATATATAGAAGTAAACCATGACAATAAGTACAAAAGATAAGTTTCTTACCCTATACATTAACTGGTATAATATTACCTGAAGGTAGACTGTGATAAGTTAAAGATGTATATTGTAAACTTTAGAGTAAAACAAAGTAGAGATATGGTTAATAAGTAGTACTGAGGAAAAAAGAACAAAGCTGAAGGTATCAGAAGGTATCACACATCTTGATTTCAAACTATACTACAAAGCTGTGGTAATAAAAATAATATGGTACTAGTACAAAAATAGATACATAGACCGATGAAAGAGGCTCAAGAACCCATAATTAAACCCCTGCTTATTTCTCCCTCTGCCTGTGTCTCTGCTTCTCTGTCTCTCTCTCTATCTCTCTCTCGTGAATAAATAATAAAATCCTTAAAAATAAATAAATAAACCCCTGCTTATATGGTCAACTAATATTCAACAAGGGAACCAAGAACACCCATTGGGAAAAAGACAGTATCTTCAACAAATGGTGTTGGGAAAACTGGGCAAACATATGCAGAGCAATGAAAATAGACCCCTATCTTATAGAACTCACAAAAATTAATGGAACTGGTTCAAAGATTTAAACATAAGACCTAATACTATAAAACTCCTAGAAGAAAATATGGAGAAGAATCTCTTTGATGTTGGCCTTGGCAATTAATTTTGGATATGACACCAAAATCAACAAATGAGACCACATCAAACTTAAAAGCTTTTGCCAAGCAAAAATATAAATAAACAAATAACAAAAATGAAAAGACAATTTGCAGAATGGGAGAAAAGTTTTTGCAAGCCATGTATCAGATAAGGAGTTAATATCTAAAATATATAAAGAACTCCTACAACTCAAAATAAAAAAAATCTAATTTAAAATTATTCAAAAAGAACCTAAATAAATATTTTTCCAAAGAAGGCATCCAAATGGCCAAAAGTACATGAAAAGGTGCACAACATCACCAATCATCAGGGAAATGCAAATCAAAACCACAATGAGATGTGAACTCACACTTGTTAGAGTGGTTAATATCAAGAAAACAAGAGATAGCAAGTGCTGGCAAGTATGTGAAGAAAAGAGAACTCCTACACTGTTGGTAGGAATATAAACTGGTTCAAACACTATGAAAAACAGTATGGAGTTTCCTCAAAAAATTATAAACACACCTACCATATAATCCATCAATTCTACTTCTGGGTATATACCCAAAGGAAATAAAAACAGTACATTGAAGAAAATAATAATCAAGTAGTTAATCCATCAAGAAAACATAACAGACTTGATAGCAGAGCCTCAAAACAATAAAGTGAAAACTGATAGAACTGAGAACCCTGGGTGGCTCAGCGGTTTGACGCCTGCCTTTGGCCCAGGGTGCAATCCTGGAGTCTCCGGATTGAGTCCCGCATCAAGCTCCCGGCATGGAGCCTGCTTCTCCCTCTGCCTGCGTCTCTGCCTCTTTCTCTCTCTCTCTCATAAATAAATAAATCTTTTTAAAAAAAAAGAAAACTGATAGAACTGAAAGGAGAATTAGACAAATCCACAATCGTTCAATATTTCAACAGCTTTTGGTGATTAAACAACTCTCAATGAAGATTACAAATGACATAGAACACATAAACAAATTGAATCTGACACACAAAGAACATTCTGATCAACAACAGCAAAATACACCTTCCTTTCAAGAACACACATAACATTAAGCAAGAATGACTATATTCTATCATAAAAATGCCTATAAATGAAAAAGGGTTGAAACTACATAAACTGTCTTCTAGTCACAATGGAATTAAACTAGATATCACGAACATAAAGATACCTGGAAAACCCAAACTTTTGGAAATTAACAATGTGCTTATAAATAACTCACTTGACAAAGAGACTAAAAGGGAAATCAGAAAATATTTTGAACTAAATAAAAATTAAGACACAAAATACTAAAATTTCTAGAACCAGTGTAAAGCTTAGATGTGCTTGGAACAAATATTATGGATAAAAGAACAGAAGTAAACACCAAAAATGCAATACTAGTGCAAGTCAAACGCAGAAGTAATATTTGACTGGCAAAAGCAATAGATGCTCACCACACCTCCGCTCTGTTTTTCTATGTCACCAAGCTTCCATCCATTCCATCTCTTTCCTTCTGTCCATTAAACGTTTCCAAAGCATGGATCCAGTAAGCCCTCTCTATCAGCATTAGTCACATATCCTTTTCTACTCATTGTAAGGTACTGTTGTAAAAGAAACATTTCATAGAGCCCGCCCCATTCATAGCTTTACACAAACATACCCTTCTGTCCAACCCTCCCACCCCCACCAACCCCTAAAATTCACACACACAGAGCTAGGGTTAAATTGAACTAGTGATGACCGCCCGCCCCCAAGGTATAACCAATATGTAAGTTGGCTAGAAATCTGATTTTGTGTGACTTTGCATTAGGAGATGAGTGGGGCTGAAGAGATTCTATCTTGAGAACTTAAAACAAGACACAAGATTGCTGACACTTGGTGGTGGGAAGTTACAGTAAATTGAAAGTAATGGCAACTATTTGCAAGTTGATGAGTGCAAGGGGGAACCTGTTCTGCAGAGGAAGGAAAATGGAACTGACAAGATGCAGAGAGGAGAGAAGAGCCTGTGGCCCAAGAGAGGGAAATTGAGGTAGTTGCCAGCTGCTTGTTTTTCTCAGCCTCCCCTGATGCTCAGCGGCACTTGATTTCATGTCATTTGATTCTGTGAAAGCTCTGGATCTTTGCAATAAACACTCTTCCTTACTTGAGTAACTTTGAATGAGTTTTGTTTTCTTGTAACCAAAGGAGCCATAACTTGAACAATTTCATGTGTCTTTTTAATTGTCTCCCAGTATTGCATAGTAACTTCTTTAAGGGTAAGCAGTGTATTTTATTCCATCCGTATAACACAGCTCATAGCAACATGATTGAATTATAGAAGTGTTGATAAGGTTAATAATGAATGAATTCATTAACCTGGTTACTGACACTTTTACCACTACCAGAATAATGAACCACTTGTTTATGTCCGCCCTACATCAATTCCTTCATGAATTTTTTTTTCTCTACTTCTTGTAGCTCTGGTGGGACTCAGAATCTCAGGCTCCCACCCCTCCCCAACCACTAAAGGAGGCATGCAGTCCATGATATAGGTCAGTCAAGTTCTCTCACTCAGGATTTTGAGTGTTAAGTCATTGGATGGTAGTTCCCTAAAGAAATGTTGATCGGTTTCTGTAGCAGAGAGCCCTGGAGCTCCCTTTCAAAGGCCTTTTCCTTTCCCTTCAATCCTAGGGCCACCTTCTTCCCAATGACTCCACTCTTCTCATTTAAGCCATCAGAGTCCATTTCTATTGTTTTCAGCCCAAGAATCCTCTCTGAGATAGCTTGGTTTCCAGGGAGGCCAGTTTCTCCCCCAGTCCATTTAAAATAACTGGAAGAAACTCTTCTTTTTGGAAAGAATATCTGTCTTTGAAACATACCAACTTTGAAACAAATAAAATATTTCTTTATTAATCAGTTGCTCTACTGCTGTTTTTCTGAAGTAGTCTCTGATACAACCTTCTGGGCTGCCTTTTATGCAAGAGACACCATTGGTTCTGCCTCAGTTGTTTAGATTCAACCTCACCCTCACATTTGAGGCTGTCTAAAAGTGGGAAAGTAATGAATCTTTAAAGGAGTCACATGTATTTGGGAGCCCAGGCAACAAATGCTAACTCCATTTAGCCAAGTTAACACTTTCTCTACAGCAATGTAAAACAGACCTCATGCTTTAGGTATGAAGGGTCTGTATTCAGCCTAACAAGGCATCTCTTAGGCTTGGGCGTCTTGTCCCAGTTTCTGATGACGGACCCATCCTGGCCCTTTGGATCCGTCTCCCTCCTCACAGTGAAGCCATGCTTAGGGTATTAGTCCTGATTCTCCCAAAACCTCAAGTTCCAAAGCAGTTTTTCTCTTCTCAACACTCTGACTCATTATTCTATTTTACTGAAGTACTTAGAATGAGAGCTTTTGGAAGGGCTCTGTGCAATTAGATAAATGAATAGGCACAGTTATTTAAAATATTTTCAGACTTCCTAGAAAGAAATCTTATATTCTTTCCCTGGCATTAATTTCTTAGTGTAAGTAACAGTCCTGGGGGATATCCTTGCCCAATTCAGGGATCTGCATTATCAAGGCAATCAGAAGCCAAGTCAATAGACATTCATTCATTTTGCAAAACACTATTGAGCACCTACTGCATCCCAGGCACTGTACTGTAAGCTGGGTACACAGTGGTAAGAAAACAGGCACAGTCTTGCCTTTAAGGAGATCACAGTCTAGCAGAGGAGAGAGAAAGAAATAAGCATATAAACTCAAAAATAATTATAAATGAGTGCTTAGTGCTATGAAAAAACTAACAGGAAATACCAATCTATAATGTTAAGAAGGAATCTTTTTAGAATGGAGAGGGCAAAAGGGGCTCTCTGAGTCCTGAAGTATAAGGAGTGAGGGGTACAGGAACCAGATAGATAGACTAGCATGGATGAGACATGGAGGTGGGAAAGAGGTAAGAGTGAAATAAGTTGGGAGAGAAAAAGAGTTGGGGCCAGGAAAGGAATTTGGATTTTATATCGAATCTTACAAAAATAGCCTCTTTGAAAACAATTTGGCAATTTCTTTAAAAATTAAATATAATTTCAACATACAGCCCAGCAGTTGCACTACTAACTATGCAAGAAGAATGAAAAATATACATCTACACAAAGACTTGAATGTTCACAACAGCATTATTTATAATGGTCCAAGACTTGGAATAATTCAATCGTCTATTAATCAGACTATGGATAAATAAATGATATGTCCATACAGTGGAATGGAACAATAGGCCAGTTAAAAAAATAAATAAATAAACTATTCATATAAGATCAAACTTGATTTTGTTGATGGCCACTGGAGTGTTTATAATTATGAAAATTCATTGAATGGACCACATCAGATTACACATTTTATTTTATGTAAATTATAGCTCAATATTTTAAAATATAATGGAAAGATGCAGAAGGGTTTCTAAAGCAAGAGAGAAATGTGACTTGTTCTTAACAGATTCCTCTGATCACTATGTGAAAATCAACTTGAATGGAGCTAAAGGGCAAGTAGACCGACCACTAAAGGAGTTATTACCTCAATCTAGGAGAAAGATCTGAAGGTTTTGACTAGTGAGAAATAAGGGAAGCCAGTATATAGATTTGACATGTATGAGAAGCTAGAAATGATAGGGTTTGTTTGTTTTAAAAGGATGAAACAAGTAAAGGACAATACCTACATTTTCTGTTTGAGCCTATGGGTGGATAGTCTTGCCATTTACTGCAATGGATTAGCAGACTATGATTTGGTTGAGGGTCTAGAGGAGAATCAAGATATCTGGGGGCATATTTGGGCTGAGATCCATATGACGTATTCAAGTAGAAAACCCAAGTTGAGAGTTGAATATGTATGTCTGAAGCTTAAATGAGAGATTGAGATGGAAATAAAGAGTTGAATGTCATGAGCATGTAGATGATATTGTAGGTCATGGAAAGAAATCAATTAGGATGAAAGCATAAAGAACAAGTCTTGTGAAACACCAACATGTACGATGTTAGTAGAGAAAGAAGTCCTGTGATAGAGACTAAGAAGAAATTGCAATGATATCAAAGGTGAGGAGAAAGCCAATTGCATAATAACAAATAAAGGAGATCATCTGGGTCTAGTGCACTGAGAACACAAATTGTCCATTGGACTTGACAACATGGAGATCATTGGTAATCTCAAGATGAGAAATGATAATGGAAGAGACCCAGTTTGAGAGTTTTGATGAATAATTTAAGGTGGAACAATGGAGAAAAGCATGTAAACAGCTAACTTGAGACATTAGGTGGTGAAGGGATGTGGAGAAATGGGGAGTAGTTGGAAAGAGATGAGGGAAACAAAGAAGGATAATCATGAAGAAGACATGTATGATAAAGAAGAGTTAATCATGTTTGTGAGCTGAATAGAATTGTCCCATAGAAAAAGGGAGGATCGATCACTTAGGATGGATAGGAAATAACTGGAGGCAAAAAAACTTGAGAACTAGAGAGAGGACAGGACCCAGAGCCCTAAGAGTTTCCAGGTCCAGGAAGAGCTGAGTTATGACAGGACTGACACACTATCTCCTTTGTACCAGGAGGGTAGAAGGGGAAGATGTAGGTGAATGCAGATGTAGAGTAGGGGAGTTCTTGTCTGTTGGTTCTAATTTTTCATTTAGCTACAATTGACTCTGGATAATCAGATCAGAGTGAGCGATTAGGAATAATGTAGGAGTTTTGAGAAGAAAGATGAAGGGATGAAACAGCATCCTAAAGACTGGAATAGCAAGTTTATTAGATCCCCATAAAATGCCAGGCAGTGGAACAAGATTGTGAGCTTACAGGGAAGCTTCTCGATTGATTGTGTGATTTTCACCAGCAATATTCAGTTGCTCAAATTCATGCAGGTAGCTAGCTGAATGCATCCAAGCTTGGAGTTTTGCCCAGTGAGCATGACCACTGCTTCTCCCATTAGGACCTCTTTCTAAGGCAGAAGATATTGTAACCTGATTAGTCAGAACCCAGACAATCGATGTGCCATGTTTAAATAATGGACTTAGGAGTTCAGGTGCTTGCCCAGTTTTTGAGGATAGTGTTTCTTTTCTCCATTTGGCCATTGTTCCTTGTGGATACCTCCCTTGGTTAATGGTTTAGTGGGAAGAAGGACTAGCTTTCAAACACTCCTGTGTCCCTGGCCTTAATATTGTCATAATACAATTCAAACCTCACTCTGACTCCCCAAACCGTCCAACAATCTACCAGGTTTCCTGATCAATATTCATCCTAAATGCTCCATTAATTAGTCCTATCTACTTAATGAAATTCCCAAACCTTCAACGGGCACCCTCTGTGACATTACTGTTATTGGGTACTCCCCAAAATACGGTGAGGTACTAACCCCAGTACCTCAGAATGTGAATTTATTTGGAAACAGGGCCACTGCAGATGTGACAAATTAAGATGAGGTCATACTGGAATAGGGTGAGCCCTCAAATCACTATGACTAATGTCCTTATAAGTAAAAGATAAGAGACAAAGAGACATAGAGACAGAGATACGCAAAAAAAAAAGAAAGCCATGCAATGACAGAGGCAGGGATTGAAACGCTACAGCTACAAACCAGGGAGAGCAAAGCTTTTCTGGCAAACCACCAGAAGCTAGAAAGAGGCAGGGAAGGGTTGTCTCCTAGTTTCAGAGGGAAGATGGCCCTGCCGACACATTGATTTTGGACTTCTAGCCTCCAGAACTGTGAGACAATAAATTTCTATTGTTTTAAGCCAACCACATTGTGTACTTTGTTACAGCAACTCTAGAGACAAATACAATCATTACCGTTACTCTGGTCCCCACAGACTTTCTTGCCAGACTGAAGCTTTCCTAAGCCATAGAAGCTAAGTCTGCCCACAGTTCCTGCTCCCTTTCCAGTAGGTGGGCTTTATCCCAAGTCCTAGGTCTCCCTTCTGCTTTCGGTCAGGCAGCCCTCAGTTCTGTGCTAAGTCAGCCAGCCAAACACAAATATGCCTTGATTTTACAGATTTTATAGCCCAGCCTTAGCTTCAGGAGGGTCTGTTTGACATGGTGGCCATGGCAACAACCAGCTGAGGAATCACTGAGTGCTCCAGCTAACACAGGATGAAAATGCCTCTTTCTGTTCTAGCAATAAGAAAAAGTTCTAAAAGGGACCAAAAAAGGTTCACAAGGAGCATAGTGACCCAGAGAAGATAGGGCCCTTATGTGTGGTAGTGTTGGCATGCAGCTGATAGTGGGCATAAATAAGGAAGACAGGGATCAGCCAATAGCATGAGGAAGAGTGAATAATGCCAACTTGGGTAGACACAGAGAGAGGGACTGTACTAGACACAGTGCTTATGGAGTTTAAATATGGTCCACGGTAAAGAAAGTGCTAGAATGAGGTGTACAAGGATCACTGTCTAATCTAACACGCAAAATAAAGCAGTAGCAGGAAGTTGTACTGTATCATGTACAGTGCTATGTCATAGTGCCAGAGATCTATCAGTTCAGGATGGATTCAAGCAGTGCTGAGAGGAACACAGTTCAGTCTGATGTCCCAGGTAGAGGGCTGGCAGAGGGTCAAGACTCCAGCCAAGTAGGCTGGGATTTGGGTAAGTGCCCTAATCTGAAAGAAACTATGTGATAGGAGGCAGGGAACCACAAGAAGATCCAAACCGTGGATGGAGTCCACCCAGTGAGAAGCAGAAAAGCAGGGAAGTCTTCAACTTGGATGCTGCACAGATACCCAAGGCTTATCTCAGTTCACCAAATCCTGGGCCCGGTTCATTCAACATATATGTACTGAACCTTAACTGTGTTCAAATCCAATTCATCCTAAGAGTACACAGAGAATATGAAACAGATCCATAGAGAAGACTGGTCTGGCTGGGAAAACAGACCTCTCAGCAAATAACTACCATGCGGAGTAATAAATGGTAAATTGAGATATGGACAAAGTGCTGTGGGAGTGCAGAAGGAAGGGACACAATTCCGCCTAGGGGAACTCAGGATGGCAGAAAATATATTGCACTAGTTTTATGGTGACCTAGATAAATTATGAAATAAAAGGAAAAGTGGAATTTTATTACAACCTCATGCTCTGCACCCTCAACCTCGGAGTCCAGACTTCATTTCATTTTGCTACTTCCTGTCTCCTTTGAAACCCTGAGTACAAATGAAGAATTATCACATGTTGGAATTATTCGTCCCTGTATCATGAAAGAGTTAATGCTTGATCATCACATTTCTAGATATAAAATCTCCATACCCTCAAAAGTTTGGCAGTCTCTGTCCCATGGAGTCAGATGACAGATCTGGGTTGGCCAGATACCACAGGAGGTTATCACAAGTGACCCACTTATTAGGTTAACACAGAACACTTGCTCAATCCTCTACTTCCTTTCATCAAAATACCAGGAAGAAACACAACAAAGCATTGGAAACTGTAATGTATATGCTCCCATTTCCCTGCACTGTTGTCTCCACTCCCGGAGAGATTTTCCAGGAGCCTCTAATGACTGGGCAATTGATCTGTGGCCCCACACCCTGGAAAGGGCTGATTGGTCCACTGGTGAAGACCTGACCCAAACTGGCCAATGTGATTCTTTCTTTCCAGACTTTAAAATTGCCACACAGGTGTTCCAGTTTCTCTGCACTGCAGCTGGGGAGGTGTGTAAAGGTGGCACCAGGGCAGCCATGTTTGTATCATGTTTAAGTGTGATGGAGAAAGATGCTCTACGAAAATGGGAGAATGGACCATTTCCATAGAGAAAAGCAGAGAAGAGTGGCCAGGGAGAGGAGAGGGGAGGGCAAGGGAAGAGGAATGCCTTTGGTACTGATGACACTGACTCCCTGGTTCAGGCTATTCTGGAATGCCCCTATCTGAGTTCATTAATCCTTGCCTTCAGTGAAGAAGAAGGGGTTCAGGTTCACCCTGGTCTGTTCTTGAGGACCTCTCTCAATTAAGTAGGTGTAAGGCAGGGAGTGCCAGCCATGGGGAAATGACACAATGAGATCCTTTTACTTGTTTATGGTGTGCAGAGCTCTGGTAAGAAAGTGGGAAATTTTGCATAATGGACACTGTTTCTGGGAGGGAAGAAATCCTTACCTTTAATCCATTACCTCTAAAATTTAGGAACATCTATGGGGTAAACTTAAATGTCCCTAATCACAATCCAGCACCAGTGATAGGCACAGGAGCCCCCAAATTAGGTGCCGTAAGAATGAAAACAAGTAGAAATTATGGGGTAGTCCCTATTAAGAAAGGGAACAGGGGTGTCTGGGTGGCCCAGTTGATTAGGCGTCCAACTCAGGTCATGATCTCAGAGTCGTGAGACTGAGCCCTGCATCAGGGTCCATGCTCAGTGTGCAATCTACTTGGGATTCTCTCCCTTCCTCTCTCTCTGCGTCTCCCGCTTGCAAACTCTCTCTCTCTCTCTCTCTCTCTCTCTCTCTCACTCTCTCCCCCTCTCCCTGCTTCCCTCCCTCCCTCAAACAAATAAATCTTTGGGGAAAAAAATAGAAAGAAAGGGAACAGAAATTGTGCATCAGTAGGCACTAAAGCCAGTTTGCATCCAGCCTTTCAGATTCTGCCTTAAGCCCTATCCTGGCACCATGAATTTTACTGAAAAAGCCAATTATATATGTTCTAGAATGCTCTAACATATAGGCTTAAAACATGGAGCCTTCCTGATTAAAACTCATAGTAGTTGAAGAGAGTTCCACATCAGCCTCTACAGTAGAGATCTGAAGGAGGATAAATTTCAAAGATCCTTATGCTCCATGAATTATTTCCTGCAGCAGAAAGCAAGGTTTTGCTACTTTTTACTAACGACATATAAGGTTGGGGACATTGGAACCGGTGTTGACTCGATCACCCAAGGGGCACTCCCCACACATTGATGGAGAGGCTAAGTGACGTGGTCGATTTACCAGGGAGTCCTTTCACTGGGCAGTGGGCTCACAGCTTCTCAAAATGTGCGTGGCTGGGTGAGGACGGAGCCCTAGCACCTTGCCACAGTCACCGACTGGCCTTTAGACCTGACCCAGCGAGGCCAGGTTTCACTCAGCGGCCAGCACCTTGCCACCCGAGTCTACACCACAATGGGATGAACAGATGCCCTGAGCTGAAAGTATAAACATTGTGTATATAAAAGGGGGAGGTGTTTGGGGGCCTTGGAAGAGTTAGCTGGATTTCTAATCTTCCTACTGCTACCAGCATGGGAAGCATTCACGCTGACACTTGGCCAACGCATGCGAATCACATCCCACGCTATAAATCAAAGCATCTTGGCTTCCCGGTCCCTCATGGGATTAACTTCATTTCCCATCCTTGGGTTTTTGAGAAGCTCTTATGTGCTCCCAATTAATCCTACCTTCTTCTTAAATTAGCTTGCATGGTTCTGTCACCTGCAACTAAATAATCCCTGAATAAGGGAGAAACTAAGGTTAAGAGGAGATCATTGCCAGAATCAAGGTGGAAATGTCTCTAACTTATAGGGCTAATTTACAAAGCAAACACTTAGTACGTTCCTGCTAAAGGTGGATTGAAACACACAGTCAATGACTAAATAGGCTGCCCTCTGAACCCCAGGCAGAGAGCAGGGGGGGAAGGCAGTAACAAGCTTTGTATGCCCCTCATCCCCTCACTGCCTTCCTGTGGCTTGAGCATGCCTGTATCTACCAAGCAAGAAAACTACCAGCCTTACTGTTCAATATTTGTTTTCTGAGGCGGCCAAATTCATGCTAATTTATTTGTTCTTTCCCCTCCCCTGGCCCTACCTCTTAGAACTGTTCAGAAATGAAAACTTTAAGAATACTATAGTGTTTGGGGTAGAAGGTGCTGCATCTTAGCAAACCGTAAGTAGGGACAGAGACAGACCCCAAGATGCTCAGTATTCAGCAGCTTAGGGCCCTCCGTGAACTACACACAGATAAAAGGGGACTGGACTCAGGCTGACACTCAGACAGGGCGTAGGGGCCTCAGAACAAGGGTGAGCTCCCCTGTCCAAAGGCACATACCTGAAAAGCTGCTGGGAACCCGAACTGATTTAGAGGCCATGCTTCTTGGGCCACCCAGTGGCTCAGGCTATATATGGGGCAGGGAGATGCCAGGACTCGAGGAAGTCAGGCAGTCTCTTGGCAAAATGAAAGAAAGTCTAGTCCAATTTCTTTTCACAAATGAACAACCAACCAAGACATACAAAATGAAGCACGACAGAGAAATAAACAAAACTAAGTCTTCAAAAAACAGTTTGCCACAAGAGACAGAAGAAACTGAGGAATATGCTTGATGTTTCAATACCATGAAAGAAGCTCTGGTCTTTATAAGGTTGACCAAAAGAATACAAGTGGGAACTGGGCTGGGAGAAAATCTGGGATGCACAGGGAACTGGATGAAATTTTCAAATTCATAACACAACCCAAAATAAAACAGCAAAAAATTTTTAAATCTCCCTAAATGGCAATGGTTAGCAAGATTGACCCACTAAAAAAAATCCTAATCTGTGATAGAAAGAACACACTGGGAAAAATCTCCAAGAGGAGAGAAGAGGAGAAAAGAAGAGGACGATGAAAGGGAGGTGATAACCATGGAAACAGATTGCACATCAGATCGCAAAACAGTTGGTACCCAGAGCAAGAAGCGAATCCTGATCTAGGACCTATGGGACCATTCTTATGTACAGGACCACTCTCAGGCAAGAGGGGTCCCTGTCCTGGCCCCGGCACTTTAGGGAACACTGCTTTGAACTTCCACTGGCCATGCCCCTCTTTCTAAAGCAAAAAGTCTGATGTGTAGAGGACAAAACCAGCCTCAGCTGGCCCACACCATGCACCCGAATCGCACTCTGGGTAGCCATTCTTCGCCCAGGCAGCCCAAGTCAGCCTCCCAGATTCAAGCAGGCCTCTTCCCTGGACCCATGCTCCAAAAGTTAGATCACTCCAATAATGTGTACATCCCCAGGCCTGAGCTGCTTGCAGGGCTTACAGACAGAGCTTAGACATGCAAGCTGGGACACCTAGTGTGTGCACACAATGACCCTTGCCATGCGGGTCAGAGCCAGGAATGGGAAGGGAGAGAGAGGCATTCTGGGGCCTGGGGGCACCGTGTTGGCTTTCCCTGCAATACCATATTCTCAGAATCCACGGGAGGCTGAGTTCTGATTTCAGTCCAGCTTTCTAGGTGCTTTTGAAGGTATATTTGTGCAGGTTGGAGGATAGAACATATTTTATTTAACAGTATATTAGCATGACTTATAACTCCTAAATATTTAAGCATATGAAATGTGGTCCTTCATTTGTGCTCTCACCCTGGCCTCACAGTTGTAGAGGAGGGAGGCAGGGCTTGCCAGCTCTATTACTGTTCCTGATGATCCGCTCCCAGGTCCCCATATTAAGAAATGTAACCTTTAGCACTGCCTGCCCAGAGAGCTGCAGCCAGTTTCTTTTACAGAAATGAAAGAAAAAGCTTTCTGGTGGGTCACCTTGCTACAGCTGGACCCAGGAGCTGAGGCATCAAAAGCCAATAGCTCTCTCTCTCTTCCCCTTTGGGGTTAGGCCTGGGCAGGCAGGAGGGCCCCATAGCCAAACACCATGCCATGAATTGCTGCCTGAGGTGGCAGCCAGAGCAGAGAACTCCACCTCCACTGTCACGCTCTGGACATCGCCTTCAGGGTAGCTGACCTGCCTGTGCTTTCTGCTGGTGAGACTCACTTGCTTAACTCACAAATGTCGTGGTGCCATCAGTGGCATTTTGCTTCTAGTTGCACAGGTCTGACGCAGCAAAATCCACCTCCTCATGCCTGGGAACTTTAAATGTTTTAACCCAAAGAGCCCTGATCAGTTCAGCCGAGTACCTTCCCCTGAGCAGAATGCTGGGGAGAGCTCTACTGCTCTTTATGGTGACACCCATGTGCGGCCACTATAGGCGCTTCTGTGCGAGGCCACCCCTGATACATCACAAGCAGCTATGGAGGACTAAGGACTCGGCTTCTGGACTCACTGCTACTGCTCACAGATGGGTGCTTGTGATGGTTAACTTTTCGTGTCAGCTTGGTCGGGCTATCGTGCCCAGTTTGGTCAAACACCAGTCTAGATGTTGCTGTGAAGGTATATTTCAGATGTGATTAACATTTAAATGAGTTGACACTGAGCGAAGTAGGCTACCCTCCATCGTGTGAGTGGACCTCACTTAATCAGCTGACGGCCTTAAGAGCAAAGACTAAGATTTCCCTAAGAAGAAGGAATTCTCTTCCAGACTGCAACACAGAAACCCTGCCTGAGTTTGCAGCCTGCTGCTCTCCTGGGTTCAGACTCAGGTCTGTGATACCAAATCTTACCTGAGTCTCTGGCCTACTGGACTGCCTGCAGATTTCAGACTTGCCAGCCCCCATTTGGTGAACCAATTCCTTAAAATAAATGTCCCCCCATATATGTGTGCGTCACACACACACACACACACCCATCCTATTGGTCTGTTTCTCTGTAGAACTCTAATACAGTACTTAAGCATTGCATTCTGGGATTGGGCCAGGGGTACTCTTTTCCTTCCAACCTGTATAGAGGGGCACGTTGTTTGACCAAGATACTTTCAAATCAGATCAAAGCCCCAGACCAAAGGCTGACAGTCAAGGCCATTCTCCAGGCCAGGTAAGCCCTAGTGATGCAGTAACCAGATCGCAAACTGGTGTCCTGGTGTAAAGCCAGGCAGGCAGAAGGGCTCCAGAAGGGAAGCTATAGCCACCTTCTGCTCAGCTTACTCATTCTAGACAACCTGGTCATAGGGCATGGGAGAGCAGGCCAACCCCAGAAGTCCCCCTCTGATGAGGAGGGAATCTCCACTGTGCCAGGCCAGGCTTCTATTGGCTGCGGGCCTTGGCAGGGCTGAGCCTGACAGTGGCTGGTTATGAGAGCTGGCAGCTGGGGAGGACTGGAAACAATCACCCAGCAGAGCTGGATGGGGAGCTTGGTGAGGTTCCCAATGGCATCCACACATAATGAGCTGAGTCCAGGTCAGCTTAACCCAGAGTTGCTGCTCTGTGGGTGACAACAGGGAGATGAGCTGCAGCCAGAATAATGATGTGACCTCTGATGGTTCTCTCTGAGACTTGGTTTCCTCATCAGGGAAGTGGGGCTGATAATATCTCAAAGCAGTACAATAAGAATTTAAAGGGGTGACATTTATGTGAAAGCACCAGGCATGCTGCTGGTGCCCAGTAAATGCCAGCATCCTTCCTCTTCTCCCAGGAAGGACAGGTCAGCCACCATGAAGGGTGAAGTGGGCAGGCTCTGGAGCCCTCTGCGAACCCATGCCAGCATCTTCCTCTGTGAGGTGAGATCTCTCCCCACAGAATTACTGTGAGGACCTATGGAGAGCACTTTGCAAAGTATGCCTACAATAAAGGCTAGAAAAAGAGATTTGGGTGACCCCTGCTCTTCGGGAGGACACAGAAACAATCAAAATATGTTTAATTTTCTCCTGTAACATTGCAGAACAGAAGAGCAGTGAATAGCAGTGGTGCCGGCCCTGCTGCAGAGAACTGGGTCTGGTCAGCGTGAGTGTTGGCATCTCGCTGAAGCCTTCGGCTTATGATATTGCACTTCGCCACCTGTCACCTAGTTTATTAGTCCGAGGCAGCAAAAGGACAAGCCTGATGACAGACATAGCCCTGTGTGCAGAACTGGGAGGCCTGAGGCCGATTCCAAAACCATTGTCCATCCAGAGAATGGAGCCAGCCTGGCTGGTCCATTCTCCAGGCTGGAAAGGTAGGCCTGTGGCTCCAGACAGATGGCTCAGACCTATTTTGTCTTGTGCAGCCTCGGAGGAAGTATCTTCTGGCACACAGAACACATTCTCTTGCCCTTCTTCAACAGGGAGGTCTAGAAATCCTCCTGGATTGGGGTATGATTGGGGAGGAGGTCAAGTTAGAAGCACATCTGCCTCCTGAGGAGAGTGCATCCCGTTCAAGGACACTCACTTTCTGATGCACAAGGGTGGCCTGGAACTGACCCGAAGAGGAGGGATGAGTCACTGGGAGAGCCAAGAGGAGAGACAAGGGGTGGGAAGCAGTGCTCCCAGCTGAGGAAAGGGTTAAGACACATTCTAGGGACGGGAACAGCTAGTATCTAATTTTAAGTTATGGGGATCCCTGGGTGGTGCAGCGGTTTAGCTCCTGCCTTTGGCCCAGGGCGCGATCCTGGAGACCCGGGATCAAGTCCCACATCGGGATCCCGGTGCATGGAGCCTGCTTCTCCCTCTGCCTGTGTCTCTGCCTCTCTCTCTCTCTCTCTCTCTCTCTCTGTGTGTGTGTGTGTGTGTGTGTGTGACTATCATAAATAAAAAAATAAAAATAAATAAATAAATAAATCTTTAATTTTAAGTTATGTACCTTTTATTTATCCAAAATCGTCAGTGAGGTCTGCTAGATGCACCATTCCATGTGTGAGTTCATGTGTGTATAAATTTAGAAAAGGGAGGAGTTCCACATCTGAATAAACATGGTGAGGACATGAGGCCACACGGGATTACAGAAATCTGTCATAGAATAGGGACTCACGGGATCCCTGGGTGGCGCAGTGGTTTGGCGCCTGCCTTTGGCCCAGGGCACGATCCTGGAGACCCGGGATCGAATCCCACGTTGGGCTCCCGGTGCATGGAGCCTGCTTCTCCCTCTGCTTGTGTCTCTGCCTCTCTCTCTCTCTCTCTCTCTCTCTGTGTGTGTGTGTGTGTGACTATCATAAATAAATAAAAATTTAAAAAAAAAAAAAAGAATAGGGACTCACATCCATATGCTCCAGGCCTTAAAAGACAGGGAGACCCCAACTGACATCAAATATGTACCAGGTTTAGTCTGATGCTCATCTCACAGAGCCCAGGCCTTGCAGATCTGCTTAGTCTTGTATCGGGATGAAGCTTTCAGCAGCCGCTCCCTTGCTCGCCTTTGCCTTAGTCTGCTCTTGCCCTCTAAGGTGAACAGCTAAGTCTAGAAACGAAGCCATTTGTCATAAATGCCCTGAGCCCTGCTCAGCGATGGCAATCGGACTTGTCCCTTGAAATGCTCCCAGGATTCCAAGGACAGCAGGCCCGAGCTGGTCACACTGAGCCTCCTGTACCTTTTAGCTACCTCCTTTCTTGCAACAAAGAGCATTACTTGGACCTACCTAGACTCCCATTGTCTTACAAAGTAACTAGCAGCCAGGAATGTTATTTGAGGTATCTGTGTCCCTCCCATGTTTCTCCATCTAGCCATACCCCCCTACACACACACACACACACACACACACACACACACACACACACACCATACATGACACTCTCAGGCCTGCTGTGCTGTGGAGAGCTGTGTACTTTCTCAGGGGCTGCTCCTTTCTCACTTCCAGGTTTCAAAGTAACCACACTGTAAAAGTCTCCAAGGCTGTAAGGACGATAATAACAGTGAACAGATCTTGAATGCCCCGTGTATGACAGGCACTCCGCTGGGCCTTTTTTTTTTTTTTTAAGATTTTATTTATTTATTCATGAGAGGCACAGAGGGAGAGAGGCAGAGACACAGGCAGAGGGAGAAGAAGGCTCCATGCAGGGAGCCCGACGTGGGACTTGATCCCGGGTCTCCAGGATCATGCCCTGAGCCAAAGGCAGGCGCTCAACCACTGAGCCACCCAGGCATCCCACCGCTGGGCCTTTTGAACAGATTGTCCCATTGCATTCTTAGAGTGACCCTACTCAGAGGTGCTATTATTCCCATTTTCACAAATAAGGAAATTGATGAAATTCAGGTTCTACTAATTATCTCCATCACTTACTTGGCATCAGACTACATGCTTTCACTTTCATCGTTCCTTCTTTTTTTTCCCAAAAAAATAATTTACTGGATACCCGCCATGTGAGTCAATATGGTAAATATCGTTACTCTTAGGATAAACCAAGCCAGAGCAGTGAATCGAAAGCATCCGGGGGTCACTGGATGTATGGCAGATTTTCATGATGGTGCCTGGGGGAGTGGATCTATGAGGAACTCTGAGTTATAAGTGGTCAATGGTCCATTTTTCATGAGGATTTCCACTCTGGACAAGATTTCTGGAATGTCGCGCAAACCACATTGGCCAGAAAAGAGAAGTAGAAATAGACCGGGTAGCCAGAAAGCCAGCGGCTTCCCAAGTCTGAGGTATTCAGTTCAAGGGAATAAAGGAATCGTTCCATTTCGAGGTATAATTGAGTTTCTTTTTTTAGAGGATCATTATCATGTACCAAACCCCAGGCCAGATTTCACCCTTCCTGTTACCGATCACCCTCAAGGCCCAGTCTGGGTCTGCATTTGTAATCTTTTCCCCCATGACCCAAGACCCAGGCCCCAGTGGAGCTGGTGCAACACAGTTGCAGCCCTTGGCAGTTGGGAAGGCAGGTACCAACCAGACAGAATTAAGGATCTCACTCTGCCACTGAGGTGGTGGTAGAATGATCTAGAACAGTGTCTCAAAGGGTACAGCTCTCTGAGGCTCTGCATTATTTTCCAGATGCAAGAGGCGGCCATTTCAGGGGCAATGCATGGCCAATGATCTGACCCACTACAAGGTCTGGGTGGGGGTTTGTGACAGGGTCTGTCTCTGTCTCTGTCTGTGGGGGTTAAGAGAACGGAGTCTAGAGTCATCTCTGTCTCCATTTCTGCTGGGGAGGGAGAGACAGCAACCTCCCTCACACGCTTCAGGGCCACTTCAAGGTGTTGAAGGATTCACGATGGTATAAAACCAGATGCTACAAGGCTGACGATTTTACTAGTCTCCCTCCTCTGTGTGTCAGCCACTAGATCCCTGACCTCAAAAGTCCTAAAGAGTCCCTGATGACTGAGCCTCCTCTGTCTCCCTCTCTCTCTCAACAGCCAGCAGTTTCTGGATCATTAGCACTCTGGATTACATTAGATTAGAAAGGCATTTCAGACAATTAAAAGTCAAAGCCAGGGGCCTGATGGGCCCAGCCCCAGGATGAATTAACCACGCTGCCTCATCACATCTTGGGTGATCGGTTTGCTAAATGATATAATTAAGGTTTGTGACACTGGAGACTACACTCCAAGAGGTCTGTCCCTACTTAGAGCCATCCTGAGCCCTATGTCACAGCGAAGTCCCCCCGAGACCCTGGTTTGTGGGGGTTAAGAGAACAGAGTCTAGAGTCATCTAGAACTAGGTTTTCATCCAGATTCTCTCTTAGTTGTGTAACTTTAAAGAAGTTACTTGACTTAATTTTTCTGCGTCTGTTTCTTCATCTGTGTGACAGTGATGGAAAAAGAGGGTACGGAGAAGTCAGAAAGTGGGAAGGGGCTGGGATCTTACACTGACAACTTAGCCTGCTTTGCATTTTACTTAAAGAAAAATCCCAACTCCCCAGGACTACTGACAGACCCCTACATGATCAACTTTAGCTTTACTCTTTAGCCACCCTGGCCTCCTTTCCATTCTAGAATATGTCTGACTTTTTTCCTGCCTCAGGACCTTTGCTCATGTTGTTCTCTGCCCAGAATAACTCAGACTTGGGGCATGAAGGTGACATCCTCAGAAAGTCTTTCTTGATCCCCTTATCAAGGTAGCATCATCCCCTCCCTCACCCCGCTATTCATTATTCACTATCTTTATTTCCTTTCTAGCATTTTGGAGGTCAACAAAGTGGTCTGTTCTCAGGGCCCATGGAGCCCAGGGAAGGCACAAGATTAAAGACTGCTCTTTGAGGGCGGATGGGGCAGGGGTCCCCTCTTTTTAAAATGCAAACATCCGGGATCCCTGGGTGGCGCAGCGGTTTGGCGCCTGCCTTTGGCCCAGGGCGCGATCCTGGAGACCCGGGATCGAGTCCCACGTCGGGCTCCCAGTGCATGGAGCCTGCTTCTCCCTCTGCCTATGTCTCTGCCTCTTTCTCTCTCTCTCTCTCTCTCTGTGTGTGACTATCATAAATAAATAAAAACTTTAAAAAAAAGAAAATTTAAAATGCAAACATCCCTGAGAAGGTTCAAATTAACAAACTCAACAAGCTCCTCTCCTGCCTCTAGGAGACTCTTCTGGCCTTGAGCATGGAGGGAAGAGGAGGCATGAGGAATGGTAGCAAACACTGCCTCCCTATGAATTTGAATCTTTGAGTTCCACCCTCACTCCTAGCCCACCCCCTAAGACACTGAACCCTAGATATGGAATCCAAGCATTTTTGAGTGGTGTTGGGATTTAACCTACAAATGTGTATTGGTGATACCCATTATATTCACTTTCTTGTGGCTGCTGTAAGAAATTATCTTATAAACTTGTGAGGTGTTTGGGGGACAGTTGAAGCCCCACTGCCTGGCTTTAAAGCACAGAAATGTATTCTCCTATGGTTCTGGGGGTTTGAAGTTCAAAATCAGTATCACTAGGCCAAAATCAAAGGGTCGGCAGGACTGTGCTTAGCCCACAGTCTAGAAGACAATCTGTTCCTTGCCTTTTCCAGCTTCTGGTGGCTGGCAGTGGCCACATGGCTCCTATTTTCAAGGTCAGCATCCTCAGATCTCTTGGTTTCATTTTCACATCACCTTCTCTTCTCAGCCCTTGATGCCAGATGGTATCAATGATCTCTCTGCTCCTCTCTCATAAAGATACATGTGACTGCATTTAGTGCCCACCCAGAAAATCCAGGATAATCTCCCCATCTCAAAATCTACTTAACGCAATCACATCTCTTTTTTGGTCACAAAAGGTAACATTCCTAGGTTCCAGGGATTAGGAAACAGATACCTCATAGGGGGCCACTTTTCAGCCAACCATGCCCTAGCTGGTGGAAAACAAAAAAGGAGCCAAGACCTTTTTGCTACACAGTTTATGGCAGAGAGGGAAGGAAGAGAGAAGGTGAAATTAGAGAGCAAAAATGTGCTGGTGGTACAGTCGGACGCCAGACCTGTGACCTGGGGAGCAGGAGAGGTCTGTGCACAGGGAGAAGGTGGAGGATGTATACCTTCCCAGGGTGCCCCACCTAGGATTGGCCTCTCACTGCCCATGCAGGAACCAAGAGGTGGCTTTGAGGGGGCTTTGGAGTCTTGGGGCTGGAGAAGCTTGGGGAGAGCCCTAATGCAGAGGAGGGTCAGCTCAGAAGATGGGCCTGGGACACAAATGAGCCTCTTCCAGAACCCAGAAAATGAGTCCAACTGAGGCACCTTATTTGGACCTGGGTAGAAGATAGACATGGAAACAATTCTATTTGGCCTTTCTGCACATTTGACGCTGATTATCCTCCTTCTTGAAACTCTTCAGCTTCTCCTCCTGCCTCTGTAACTGTTCCCTGAGAGTCCCCTTCCTTTAGCCCCATTTGTCCACAGTAGTAACCTGCTCTGAATGGTCCCATTATGGGCTCTTCCCCCCATCCTCCATTCACCTTCAGCAAAATAAGTAAAGTGAGACAATTGGTGTTAAAATCACTGTGTCTTAAGCCCCACTGCCTGGCTTTCACTTCTGGTCATATCATCTCCCACGTGTGGTCTCAGACAAGTGCCTTATAGGCTCTGTCACTGAGCTTTCGAATCTCCTTGCGTGAAAAGAGGACAATCAGGTTGTCTGAGGAACTGAGATAAAGCACGCGGTTAGCTGGCAGCTGGTGAACAATGCCAGCTGTTCTCGTTATTTGGTGCTCTTGCTGCATGTTTCAGCTCTCTCCTTGTCTTCTTTGGTGTATCTGAACCCGGTTCAGGGTGCCAGATGGCCACAGACGGCATGGAGAGGAGCAGAGCTGGAAGGGAGAGGAAGAGGAGGAGAGATGGGTGCCAAGGCCATCCCCTAGTGGGAAAGATGTTTTCCTAGGGTGGCGGCAGCAAAGAGAGAAGTCGAAGCTATGCCCCTGAGACCCACGGGCCATGGAGTATGATGTGCTCCCGCCCCACCCCACCCCCCCACACCTCTCGCCCTTTGCCCTCATCCCTCAGCTGGCAGCCCTTAGGACTTGGCTGACCCCTGGTCTTCCTGATATCCTGCTGGAGGAGATGGAGGGGCTCTGAACAATGCTGCACAGGGGGGAAAAACTGGACCTGGGAAGAAAGGTGAAAGGGGCAGGAATGATTTAGTGGGACAGGAGGTAGCAAGGAGAGATTTAATAACCGTCTCTGAAGATCTGAACGGTTATTATATAGAAAGTGGTTGACCAGCTGGCCCCTCTCTGCTCAGAGCACAGGGCCAAAAGAAATGAGTTTGTGCTCCAGAGGAGTTGATGCTCAGATTGAGTATAAATAAGTAAATTAGATAGATAGATAGATAGATAGATAGATAGATAGATAGATAGATAGATAGATGATAGATAGATAGATAATAGATAAAATCTTCCTGTGAAGGTGGAAATGAGCCATTTAAAGGAACTACAATGGACATGCGTGGTACAGCATGTTGCCTGGAGCATAGGCCTCCCAATTGCTCAGGGAGGCCTCTGTCCAGGCAGTGGTCTGAGGAGCAGATGCCCACTGGTTGGGTTACCAGTGTCTCTGCCAGCTGATGCACTGATGGCTCTTCTCCCCATCTCCCAACCCCCATCCTGCCTCCTACCCCTAGGAACAAAAATCCTAGGAATTATATGGAGGGCAAATAGGCCATCCTCTTGGGAGTGGGATGGTGGTAGACCACTTTTCTAGTAATAAAAAGCAGAATGCTCCCCAAACACCACACAAAAACATCAGTGGCTCATGAGTTGCCCCCAAGCTTTTCTCGGAGATGAGTTTTCTCCGTTTATGAGAAAATGGCCTTTCTGTTCTGGAATGTGTGATGACAACATCAGCTACAGGTGGCTAGAGCAGGTTCCCTTGGCTCATTCATTTAACAGACATTTATGGAGTGCCTGGGCTGTGCTCAAAAGTAACAGGACTGGCAGCTTCATGAAACAGAGTAGTTATGCTCTCAAAGAGAACACAGATTCTAATCCAGCTCAGCATCCTTTCTTCTCACAGAGGATGTTGGCAGAAAAGAAAGGGCCTGTGTGTCTTTCTCAGAGCTGTAGTTATCCACACTTCCTAATATTTAGCAGGTGCCAAATATTACTTTACTCTTTGCCAGGCCAAGTACTTGCATGCATAGTAGCTCATTTAATCTTCATGAGACAACACTGAGGTCCTGTCATTAACTCCCTGGCAAAACACAAGTATTAATCTCATAGGGTTGTTGCAAGTTAAACAAGTTAAAATAGTACAGCACACCTGGCTTCTAGCAAGTGTCATGCTGCCGATGTTGTTAAAGAGACCAAATGGTCTGTTCAGGTTTATTCAGCTTGTAAGGCAGAGCTGGGTCTGTCTGACACCAAAGTCCATGACCTTTCTGTCCGCTCACCACACATGGAGGCACCACACATTGCAGTCAAAAGTACAGGCTTGGAGGGTTAGAAAAACAGACCTAGGTTTGAATTCCAGCTCTGCCAGTTTCTAGCTAGGTGATCTGGGGCAAGTCACTTGCCTCTCTGGACTTTAGTTTATGAATTTATGGGGATAATAATAGAACCCACTTCCATGTTAGTTTCATTGGACATGAAAGCCCTCAATAAGTGCTTAATGCATTTAATTATTATTACTCTCATCAGCCATTGAAAGGGCAAACAAAGACATAATTCACCAAAAAGGAACTCTAAGCTGGCAAAGAAGAGATATACTGCTTTGGGCTTCAGGTCCTCTGCAGACCCCCTTCTAACACACTGCTGATAATACAGTCGAGGGATGCCTTTTCAGTAGGTGAAGATTTCACCAGAATATATGTTTCATTCTCCTTACAGCCACAAAGATTGGCCAGAAAACACCCGAGCATCCTAGGTACAGAGCTCTGGATAGATCCGGGGTACTTGGGTGGCTCAGTCCATTGAACAACCAACTCTTGGTTTCAACTCAGGTCATGATCTCGAGATGGTAGGACTGAACCACATCAGGCCCCGTACTCAGCGTGGAGTCAGTGTGAGATTTCCTCCCTCCCCCTCTCCCCATCCCACACTCACATGCTCTCTTTCTCTCTCTCTAATAAAATAAATAAATAAAATCTTAAAAAAAAAAAAACTCTGGGTAGATCAACAACAGTTTCAGAGGCTTCAGGTCTAACGTGGCAGAGGAGCCAATACAGACCAGCAGTGGCATGGTTTCTATTTTGAAGGTCAGAGGTGGGTTTTAATGTTGCAACCTGTTGGCGGCTGCTGAGAGCCTCATGCACCCCATACGTGTTTGACACATGCTTGCATCTAGAAACCAGATGCAAGAGACCATGTTGAGAATCAGGAATACACAGGGGTGAGTTCAAAGACTTTGGCTGCTATTGCAAGAAATAAACTGGCTTCCCTTGTCTTTCAGTTGAGTTGCTCTACTGAGACTCCGTTGAGTCACATCTTATGTTTTAATTCTACGCTTGTTTTAGAGGGTAAATATCAGTGACCCACTATTCCAGTCCCTTACAATAAATGTCATTTTATTACAAATGGCAGATCCCTTGCTCAAAGCACAGGTAAGAACCAAAGCACAGAGCAGAATCCCTTCTAGACCGGGTGGCTGGCCCCAGCCAGAAACCCAGTGACCATCCAGGGCCTTATAAGAGTGAACACTTACATAGTACTTACTATATTCCTGGCACTATTTGAATTGTTTACCTATATTAACTCATTTGATCACCATAGAAACCCTATGAAGTTAGTAATATTATCATCTTCATTCTATATGTGGGGAAACTGAGGCACGGAGAGGCTGATAACTAGCCCAAGATCAAATAGCCAGTGACCTACTGAGCAGCAATTTGAACATAAGCGTCTGGTCCCAGAATTTCTGTTCTTGACCTATGAACTATATTCAGGCCTCCTTCCCTGCAGGAGCATGGGCATAGATGACTGAGTCCTCTGAGCCCCTAAAAGAATCTGAAACAGCACTTGGGGGTGGAAGTGTGAGAGATGATGGGTGTGGGCATTACATTAGGAACTGAGTGCTAGAATCTGCTTTTTTCTTTTCATGTTCTTTTTTTAGTGATGGTGGGGGTGGTGTTGGTTGGTTGCTTGCTTGCTTATCGATTGCTAGCTTCACCTCTCAAAAGGGTATTTATTCCTAGATGCAAGTCTAAGTATGATTCCTTTCAGCCAGCTGACAAGCTAGCAAACATCCAAAAGGTCCAGGATCAGTGACAACAAGAGCACGATAAGTCCATTGCTGCATTTGGGGTGTGAACCAGGAGGATCCATGTGGCCCTCTCAGAGGCACAAGGCTGTGTCTAGCAAAAGTTGACCACCACTGAGTTCCAATTAGAGCAAGAGCCTCAGTGGTAACTCCTCCCCTCAGTATAGCCATGGCGATCCCAGGACTCAGACTGATGAAACATTTTCAGGGAAGGATTTGGACAGAAGGTGGATGGAAGAGTAAACTAGGGAAAGAGAAATAAAATTGTGATTCTAGGTGTGTGTGGATCAGGAGCATTCCTGGTGGGGACCCCAGACAACTCTGACATCCCCAGAGCTGTGTTCTTGGCCCAGTCCATCTAGAATTCTACCTACAAGAATTGATCCTGGGCTACCCAGAGGTCCAAGTTCAACTCCAAGACTATCAGGGGCACTTGTGGAAGTTCCTAAAAGCTTCATCTAGGCCCCTGAAAATTATGTTACCTATAGTCTAAAGCCCCTATCTCCCACCACTTAAGTAACTAAGCTTACACAAGCTCTCTTGGCTCTCAGCTCACAAAAGGAAGGAGTGCAGGGCCTTTTGTTTCTCCCAGGTGGAGCCCACATCAGGCTTTTCAACAGGACCATTTATAGGTATGCCACTGAGTCACAGAGGTCCAAGGAAGGAGAGTCTCAGCTCCCCACACAGATATAAAGGTGCCTGGTGCCACCACTAGCAGAGGCGCAGAGCCAGGGAAAGCCAAGAAAGAAGTCAGCTTTTGTACTGAGGCTTGAGGAGAAGTGGTACCAAGTGATCACCACGTGGTCAGATCCCACACTGACCATAAACAACCAACTGGGTTGTACTGGCATATTCCAGCCCAGACCTGGAGGAAGGGACCTTCATAGTCAAACAGCTCCCGACATTATTTTCTGGTTGTTCTGTGCATGCCTACTATCTTTCCCTACCACCCCCAACAAGTCCTTGAGCTATTAAAGAACCTTGTCATAGGAGATGATATTTTAAACATTTATCTCAAAAAGTTACAATTAGTCACACTGACTGATGGCTTGGCTAATGAACTGGGAGAACTAGCTGGAGGGTGCTAGTGAACTGTGTGACTCATCATCTCCACTTGTCAGCTACCCACCCTCCCCCAAGCAGTCTACAAGGAAGGATGACAAGAATACCAGCTCAGAGCTTCTAAGCACCAGCTCTGAGCCACATCATCTTGCTTACTCTATACAACCCCCTTGAGAATGAGAGGTTGCAGTTAGAAGGGAAAAAGCATGTATGATGTTCCTGGAGAGGCCTTCTTAGGGGACTTGGGTCATGTTGGTGCATTTTCCTTCCCTGAAGCCCTAACATCCTTACAGGCTCAGAAAACTCACTGGGTCACAAAAAAAAGAGCAGGCCCATTTCTCAGGGGAACCAGGCTCCAGAACAGATCCAACATGGCCATGGCAATAAGCGTATCCATCACATGGACCTGAACGGTGCATTGCCTCTCTGTGGATTTTGGAAGCCAAGTTATTCACCAATGCCACACGGTGAATGTGGAATCAGAACAGGCGTGGCAAACGGGGGAGTTCCCAGGGGTGCTCTGAGGACTCTGTGAGTGTAGTTCCTTTCCTGAGTCTCAGCTCAGGAGTCACTCTACGGGATACCTCCCCATCCCAACCCTCCATCCCTGATACCAAGGCCAGACCAACCTGCCTCCTTTATGCTCCCAGAATGTGTAGTCCTCCCACGGCCCTGGCCGCACTACTCAACAATCCTCACCAACCACACGGTCTGCCCTACTACTTAGCACGCACCTCTGAGGCAAGCAGGTTGCCTTATTCCTACGATGTCCCCTTCACCTGCCCTATAGAGGGCGTTCTGCTACTGGAGGGACTAAAATACAAATCTAAAAAGATGAATGGATAAAGAAGATGTGGTCTATGTATACAATGGAATATTCCTCAGCCATTAGAAACGACAAATACCCACCATTTCCTTCAACGTGGATGGAACTGGAGGGTATTATGCTGAGTGAAATGAGTCAGTCGGAGAAGGACAAACATTATATGTTCTCATTCATTTGGGTAATATAAATAATAGTGAAAGGGAATAGAAGGGAAGGGAGAAGAAATGTGTGGGAAATATCAGAAAGGGAGACAGAACATAAAGACTCCTAACTCTGGGAAACGAACTAGGGGTGGTGGAAGGGGAGGAGGGTGGGGGGTTAGGGTGAATGGGTGACGGGCACTGAGGGGGGCACTTGACGGGATGAGCACTGGGTGTTATTCTGTATATTGGCAAATTGAACACCAATAAAAAATAAATTTATTATTAAAAAAATGTTAAAAAAATAAGCCTATGGTCCAGGACTTCCTCCTAACTGGGCAGTGCCCAAGAGTCTGCCAACTTTGAATTCTAGGCTGCAGGCTGAGCTTCCCCTTCTGTTTGTTCTCCAAATGGTATACATACTGCTGTGAGTTTGTTTCCTACTAGCAAAATTATAATCACACACCAGTGTCACCTTCCTAAGACTATACTGAGTCTTCCTAAGACTTGGCTGAGGTTTGTATATACCCAGCCACACAATCAGACCCGCAGTCTCTCGTGGGTCCTTCCACTTGACACTTCTACTGTACATGCAGAGTGGAGTATTTTATTCTCTGAGGGCAGCCAAAATATCTAACAATAGGGGAGTGGTTAAACAAACCATACCCCCTTACGGTGGCCTGTTGTGCAGCCAACACAGTGATGTTTAATGACCCAGAGGAATGCTTATTCTATGATATTACGGGAAAGAGAAGTACATCATGTGTACATCATGTGATGTTAGCTCTGTGAATAAAGGCGTAAAATACTGGAAAGATTTATTTGACTGTTAAAAGTAGCTACTTCTACATGGTGGAATAACAGTTGATTCCCTCCCTTTCTTTTGATGCCTTTCTGTGCTTCCCAATCTATAATAAGTATTATGTTGCTTTTATAGTCAAGTAAAACAATAAACTTCAAAGAAAAAATTCATGAGTAGGACATTTACCATTCCTCTAAAAGTATATTGCTATTTAATTATGTATCCTTTAATGATTTTTTTTGATAGGTCATAGAGAAACTGGATTATAAAAAGGTCTCCTCCCTCCCATATCCCAGGCAGAGTGTCTAGAACTAGAGGCTAGCTCCCCTGCCCAGGCTCACCCCACCTCCCCTCCTGCCCCCACCACCATCTCACCCAGATGCTTCCCTGGGGCACCGTGGTTAACACACGCTGTGATCCTGTCAGCATGAGGAATGTGCTTGTCCAATGGCAACGTGTAAAAATGAAAAGATACACATGCTGCTTCCATCAAAGGATTAGGTAGTTGCCGACATGACTTCAAATCCTTTCCAACAATTACATGATGCTTCAACCAAATCTCTCCTATGTAGCATTTTTAAAAATTTGGCCTCCTTTTTTGGAGGTAAAATTCACATAATGTAAAATTAACCATTTGAAAGTGAACAATTCAGTGGCATTCAGTACACTGTTGTGTGACCACCACCTCTATCTAGTTCCAAAACCCCAGACCATGAAACAGTTGCTCCCCATTCCCCTCTCTCTCCAATCCCTGGCAACCTCCAATCTGTGCCTGTCTCTATGGATTTACTATTCTGGATATTTCATATAAATGGAATCATAGAATGTGATATTTTGAGTCTGGCTTCTTAGCATAATCTTTTCAAGGTTCATTCACCTTGTAGGAGGTACCAGGATCTCATTTCTTTTTGTGGCCGACTAATATTCCATTGTATGGATCTACAACATGTTGTTTACCCACTCAACCACTGATGGACATTTAGGCTATTTCCACCTTTTGGCTATTGTGGGTAGGGCTGCTATGAACATATGGGCACATGTACTTGGTTTCTATGTAGTATTAACAAGTTTTTATTTTAGGGTAAATATCTGTTCTCACCATCTCAAGGCTTTCATCTGGGGACCCTCACATTCAGAAGCCAACCTCTCTGTGTTTCAAACCAGGACAAAGTCCCAGCAAGTCAGCAAGATGAAAAGTGTTGTAGATTCAGAAAGAGTCAGTCATGACTGGCCTTGGATTGGAAGTGGATTCCAGGGGCATATTAGTGGGGAGAAAAGAGGATGTGACAGAGAAGGAATAATTACTACTACACATCTCTGGGAGTGTCATTTAGTTAGGCCAAATGATGGCAATACAATTAGCCACATCCTACCTTCTCATAATTCATTATTTATGCCTGAGAGTAGGTTTTGTTGTGCTCTCTAGCACCTCATGGTGCAGCTCGGGCCAGGCCTCCAGACATACTTGGGGACAGAGTACCACACAAGTCAGCTAACCACTGGCTCCCAGATACTCTAGGTCTCACCAGCTAGCTTCTCCAAACCCTCCAAGAATGGCTTTGACCCAGCAAAGATGGTGAGCAGGACATCACCTCAAATATGGTGACCCACCTCCACTTGTGTTTCCTGCCCATATTGGGTAGCTGGGTACAAATTAGGGAAAATAGTCCAGAGAGGGAGTCAAGTGCCATGCTTAAGAGCCCAGAATCTGAAGCCAGAGAGCTGTGAGCCTGCAGCTGAACTCTGCCTCCACTTCTTGCTGGCTGTGTGAACTTGTGTAAGTCATGACCACTCTGAGCCTCAGTTTCCCACATCAACTAGAGACAGTGGAAAATACCAACCTCATCCAGCTGCTATGTAATTTAAAAGAGAGAGTAGAGGAAGACATAGACATGGCCAACACGCACATGAGAAAATGCTCTGCATCACTTGCTATCATGGAAATACAAATCAAAACCACAATGAGATACCACCTCACACCAGTGAGAATGGGGAAAATTAACAAGGCAGGAAACCACAAATGTTGGAGAGGATGCGGAGAAAAGGGAACCCTCTTACACTGTTGGTGGGAATGTGAACTGGTGCAGCCACTCTGGAAAACTGTGTGGAGGTTCCGCAAAGAGTTAAAAATAGACCTGCCCTGACACAGAAATTGCACTGCTGGGGATTTACCCCAAAGATACAGATGCAATGAAACGCCGGGACACCTGCACCCCGATGTTTCTAGCAGCAATGTCCACAATAGCCAAACTGTGGAAGGAGCCTCGGTGTCCATCAAAAGATGAATGGATAAAGAAGATGTGGTCTATGTATACAATGGAATATTCCTCAGCCATTAGAAACGACAAATACCCACCATTTGGTTCGACGTGGATGGAACTGGAAGGTATTATGCTGAGTGAAGTAAGTCAATTGGAGGACAAACATTATATGGTCTCATTCATTTGGGGAATATAAAAAATAGTGAAAGGGAATAGAAGGGAAGGGAGAAGAAATGTGTGGGAAATATCAGAAAGGGAGACAGAACATAAAGACTCCTAACTCTGGGAAACAAACTAGGGGTGGTGGAAGGGGAGGAGGGTGGGGTGAATGGGTGACAGGCACTGAGGGGGGTACTTGACGGGATGAGCACTGGGTGTTATTCTGTATGTTGGCAAATTGAACACCAATAAAAAATAAATTTATTATTTATAAAAAAGAAAGAAAGAAAAAGAAAAATAAAAAATGAAAAAAAAACCCAAATTCTACTTGGAGTCTCTGCACAAATCAAAAAATCAAAATAAAATAAAAGAGAGAGTAGGACACTTTAGTTTAAGAGCTCAATAAATATTAGTTAGGTAGGGTAGTAAAAAAGAAGAGTTCCAGGATTATATTCTCTGTCGGGCGCATTGCAAGAACCCCAGTTCCCTTTTCCCAGGAAGGCTTGAGGAGACCAATTTAAGTCTCCTAGTCTCCCTGAGGCAACCGGTTCCCCAGCTGCAGTGACACACACACAACCCCAACACCCTCCACCTGGCTGTGGCCAGTGTCACCAAATCCATGGAACCTTCCCTTCGTCAAGGGGCACAGACTGTCTCGGGCTTCACCTGGTCTCCTGCATCATGTGAAATGTAGCCCTCACACATCAAGCAGGGCCCAGAGGCCAACATTGGGGTAACTCCGCCTGCAGGGAGATGGGATGAGGGGCTATCAATTCTTTGGGCTTTTTGTTTTCTGTTTAAAGAATGTAATTTGCATATTTTAAAAAAATATATACATTTAAAGATACTGTGCTAATAACAATACACAAATACGGCAAAAAAAAATAAATAGAGGAATAAGTAAACTCTGGAAACCATTGGTTCCAGTCTGAAGTGACTTCTGAGCCCATGACTGTGACTTACACAATGACCCTTTATTGGATCTCTTTATCTCAATGCCAAGTTCACCAAACAGCATTTTCCATATTTACACTTACTCCGAGGTAGGTGCTATGTTAAGTGCTGAGACATAGACAAGTGAAGAAGGAATGAACTCTGTCCTCACACCTGATGGACAAGGCAGGTAGGTCTACTGATAGCACAGGGAGGGCACAGCCAGAGGGAATTCCTTTGGATGTTTATGTCCTTGGGCTTAAAGGTCCCTGAAATATCTAGACTTGGCGCTGATGAGACTCCATCAATAAAACAGATGCTGTGGGGTTAGAGCTTTGCAATGTGCTGCTGTATTGTCAGGGTGTTGCAAAGTGATAGACATGTGACAATGCCGTGATAAGGACAGTGGGGCTGTCAGGTTGTCATATTACAACCCTTGCATCACGGTGTGGTGGTAGTGGTGGTGGCATGTGGTGTAGAGTTGTGTTGGTGCCAAGTTCCATTTCATCGTGGTGGAATGTTCTGGCCATGTGCTGGAACAGCTGTCTCACAGCAATGATGCCCCAGCTTGCCAAGATGTTCCAAGGCCATGGTGACTCTGCTGTCCTCTGGCTTTGTGAGCTCGCATTGTGAAGAGGCGGTGAGGTATGTGGGACACTACCTTTCTCGCTAGATGGGTTCCCATCTGGTTTGAGATCAGAAATTGTTTTCATTTCAATGTCCAAGACACTATTTGTCCCCTTCACTGGTCCCTTTCCTCCTGAAACCCCAGAAAGGGTTCCAAACATGCCACACGCATTTCTCCTCAGGTGATCTGATCTCAGCTTTGTCTCAGGTGTCTGCCAGGTGCTTTCAAAGCTTGCCACAGAAAAAGCAGTTGTCAGTCAGGTCAGAGGAGGCAGGCAAGGGGCAGCACAGCTCAATCCCTTCCTTAGCCAGGATAAACCTTCTCCTGGCGTCAGCAGGGAGGAGTGACTCTGAACTTACCAAGGGCATCAATCAGCTGGCATCCGTGCTTGGGACCACGGCCTGTCCCACTAGTCTACAGAGCCCTCCGAGCTGAAGTTTCTCAAAATATCCTCGGCCCACCCCCATTTTGTCAACGAAAGCACAGAGCCATACAAAACTGTGGGTTCTGAGTTTAAAATGTATTTCTTCCAGTAGACAGGAGGCAGAAATCTGCTCCTTTCCATATGCCTCACTTCTCCGGGCTGCATAGGATGGAGGAGTCCCAGAAAGACAATACAAGGGATTCTCATCTTTCACAGTGGTTATGTTTATCAAGTTGTCTCTAACACAGAATCATTGCTCACAGAGGAAATCGGAGCTAGGTTCTTACACACCTCTGCTCACAACAGTTTCATCAACCAATCAACACGTAACTTTGTTTTCTGTGTAAAGACACCTTACTCAATATATATTGTTGACTCATTAACATTGACCATACAGCCAACAGCACTAAAAGTCATGCCCAATTGAAGCTTATCTGACACAACGTGTTTCTCTGTAAGGCGCATCCCAGCTTTCTTGTACTTGGGAACAGCAGACAGTACTTCAGCACCACACTTCGGGCACCTTAGACAATGAAATCCATCAACAGAAAGCACGAAAATGCAAGAGGAAACATGCCACTAAGTTGACTGCAGAAAGGACACTTATTTGCAGTTGTATGAGGGCTGAAACAAGAAGGCAAAGCATCACCTTGCCCAACAGCTGGGAATGTGTACATTGGGCAACTCACATTTGTCACCATTCTGCACAAATGACCATGAAATCACCGTAAGTATTGATGTTGGGGTTACAAATAGATTTTAGCCAGTAGGCAAAATTGCAAATACTGAATCTGCAAATAATGAGGATGGATTGCAGGGCACAAGGAATCATTCCAAGTGCTTTACGTGTGTTGACTTATTTAATCCTGCCAGCAACACAATGGAGCGGGTATACAATGGAGCAGGTATTACTATTGTCCCCATTTTAGAGTTCAGGGAAAGGAGGCAAAAAGGGCCAAATAACTTGCTGCAGTTCCCAAAACCAGGAACTGACAAAGCCAGGATATAAACCAGGTATCTTGCTCTAGAACCTCCATGCTTAATCCATACTGCCTCTGGGTAGCAATCTCCATAAGTGATGGAGAATCTATTGGAAGTCTAAGACCCAAACTCACTACCTTTCCTCAAGCATGGCAGGCTGGCTCATACTTTCTCATCCTGAGCAGTTGAGGCTTTCCTGATGTTTTCAGTGAAGCTGGTCTCCCATCTGCTATTTGATGACCTCCACTGAAGCTTCTACTACTGGTCTTGCTATTATTGACACATCTGCCTTGGCTACCCTGCCAACTGGGAAGGGCCCTTTCTTCCTACCGTTCAACTACTGAGTTGCCATTTTCTTTCAATACTCCATCAACAGTTTTTCTTTTTGTGGGGGAGGAAGGAGTGTTGCATTTTCCCATGAGGACAAATAAGTAAGGCTAAACACATGATACCACCCCCACAACTCAGGCAAGAGTTCAGTTACCTGTTTGAGAGTAATCCCCTACATGAGAGTGATCCCATGTCCATCTGAGCTCCTTTTCCCATGGTGTATATGCACAAATAGATGGGAGGTGGTTTGGCAGGATGGCTACGAGCACCAGCTTTGAGTTTGAGAGATATGTGACTGTGGACAAGTAACAAACCTTTCTATGCTTCATTTTCAATACCGTAAAGTAGGCGTGATTCTAGCCACCTTATGATAATAGTGATAAAAGTGATAAAGTAGGTGTTATAATAGTACCTGTCTTATAAGTTGGTTGAGAGAATTAATTGAGAACAATCATGTAAAAATTTTGCACAATACCTGGTACAAAGAAGAACTCAGTGAGAAGCTTCTTATTTTTTTCACACTTTTATTTCACAAGTATTAATTTTAGTGTTCTGGGCTTACCACTCTCAATTTTAAAGGTCTTTTGTAGTTTCACATGAGAGTCCCAATTCTTTCAAAATCAAATAGGACTCTTGGTGGTTTGTACCAATTGCTTAAGCTCCTAAGATGGACATATAATTGGATATCTTCACCCCTACTATAAAGATTTCAGAAACACTGATAGGATTCTAGGAAGGTAGTAGCAATGGTGATGTAATTTTTTCATTCTGAATCACCCTACAAAACAGAGAGACTAACATGGCAAAACCAAAATCCCACAGACAATATCTACAGCAATACAAGGAACCCCTACCAGCTCCACTATATGAGCAATTGAGGAACAACCTTGAATACCACCAGCAACATGTAGCATCAGCAAGGGTGCAGAGGGAAGCAAAGGAGAGACAAAGAAAATTGTGCTGAAATTGAGATTCAGAGAACCCAAAATTGCCAACAGATACTCCCAAGGGAAGGGAAACAATCTGGGAAAAACAGCCTTAACTGGCAGGGGACTTGCACACTTTAGTTTCTGAGCACAAGATCAGAGAACACTATAACAGTCTGGGTGCTATGAGCTCTTAGAACTAACAAGAACTCCCTTCCAAGACAAAGGCCTACACTGAGTAGAAAATACTGAGAACAGAATCTAATTTACATAAGACAAGGTTTTAGGGGAAGAAAGAAACGTTCCAGATAAAACTGGGGAGGGTAACTGAGCCAGCAGATGTTAGAATAAATAAAAGCCATATATTTGAACACTTTGTAAGAACAACAGAATAGTGAACTTTAGAGCTATGAAACTAGGACAATGATCCTGGCCCACGCACCCCTCCAAAAAGAATAGGAGAACTCATGCCCTTCAAGCATGAACAAAAAAAAAAAAAAGAATTGTGTTTGAATCCCACACAGTTATTTTAAGGGGAAAAAAAAGGAATAATGAGCAAAATGTCCCCACAGAAAGTAAATAAGCCAGAAATAAAGACTAAAGATGGAGAGAAGAAAACAAAGAAAACCCCAGGCACCAGATGGTTGCCTGGGTGAATTCTATCAAAACATTTCAAAGAGATAATGTCAATCTTACAAAAACTTTTTTAGAAAATAGAGGAGAAGAGAACACTCCCAAACTAATTACATGAGACTAGAATAATCCTGGTATCAAAACCTTATGAAGACACTAGACACACAAATCAATAACCCCCATGAATATAGATGCAAATCCCTTGAAAATACTACAAGATACAACAGTAAATAAAAAAGATAAAGCTTCATGACTAAGGTTTATCTCAGGAATGCAAGGTTGGCTTAACTTTCAAAAAGCAACCAATGTAACCATATAAAGAGGAAAAAAAGGAGAAAATTCATATGATCATTTCTGTAAACTTAGAATAACTTTTCACAAAACTCAATACTCATGGTTAAGAGAAAAAATCTCTCAGCAAACTAGGATTGTAACAGGAATTCCTCAATCTCTGTGTAAATATTTATTTTCTAAGAAGCAGACAGAAAGATAGGATTAGACATGAAAGAAATTCATTAGAGGAAATGCTTATAAGAGGAAATGATGAGGGATCCCTGGGTGGCGCAGCAGTTTGGCGCCTGCCTTTGGCCTAGGGCATGATCCTGGAGACCCGGGATCGAATCCCACGTCGGGTTCCTGGTGCATGGAGCCTGCTTCTCCCTCTGCCTGTGTCTCTGCCTCTCTTTCTCTCTCTGTGTGACTATCATAAATAAATAATTTAAAATTAAAAAAAGAGGAAATGATGAGAAGTTCTGGAAGAAGATGAGATACTTGTCAAATCATGAAACAAATCTGACTCCAGGTGGAGGAGGAGAGGAGGAAGGTAGAGAAGCCTCTGAAACTACAGTGCAGCTTTCAGAGTTATTTAAGGCCATCAGGGAGTCAGTCCTTACACCAAAGTCACCCACCAGAGGAATCCCACATCACCCAGGCATTGGCTGGAAGAGAGCTGTCCACTTTGGGAAGTGTCACCTCAGCACAAAACAAAAACAAAAACAAAAAAAAAGAACAGTGATGGATTTCAAAATGCAACTGCTGGGGCTGTCAGGCTTTAAGTTTCCCACACTTGGAAATCTGAAAGCCACATTTTCACAGTTTCTATAGCAATACAAGCTTGCAAAGGGTTATGTATGAAAAACCCAAAACAAACCTTATACTTAATAAAACATGGGCCACTTTTCTTCTAAGAACAAGTCAAGGATGTCTACTCTTACCATTTCTATCTCCATTGTACTGAAAGTCCCAGCCAATGCAGTAAAAGAAGAAAAAGTCACAAAGATTGGAAAGGAATAAGCAAATTATTGCATACATAAGATATCTATCCCCCAAATATACCAATTAATAAGGGAATTTAACAACATTTCAGATATGAGGTCAATATACAAAAAATAACTGCATGTCTATGTACTAACTGCAAACAAATGGAAAATAAGTTGAAAAATACCATTTATGATAGTATCAAAAACCAGAAAATATTTAAGAGTAAGTCTAACAAAATAAATGCAAGTTCTTTATACTGAAAACTTTAAAACATCTCTGGGAAAGTAAGGAAGACTCGGATATATGGAGCGATATAACATGCTCTTGGATTGCAAGGCTTAATCCTGTTAAGATGTCAATTATCTCAAAGTCGATCTATAGATCCAATATAATCCTGTTATGAACTAAATTATGTGCCCCAAAATTCATATGTTGAAACCCTAATCCCCAGTATCGCAGAAAGTGATTTTATCTGGACATAGAGCCTTTAAAGAGGTGATTGAGTTAAAATAAAGCCATTAGGGTGAGCTCTGATGCAATGTGACTGGTGTTCTTTACGAAGAAGAAATTTGAACGCACAAAGAGACACTGGGTATGCCCACACACAGAAGAAAGACCTTATGAAGACATAGCATGGAGGTAGCCATCCGTAAGCCAGGGACGAAATAAACCTGCTAACACTTTGATCTTGGGCTTCCAGCCTCCAGAACTGTGTGAATATAAATTTCTGCTGTTTAAGCCACCCAGTGTAGGGTATTTTGTTGTGGCAGCCCTATCAAACTAACACAAATCCTCCCAAAATCCCAGCAGGCTTTTTTAATAGAAATTGACAAGGCAATTCTAAAATTTAAATGGAAAGGCTAAGGGTCTGGAATAGCCACAACAATCTTGTTAAATCTTTTTTCAAAAGTCATAGGACTTACATTGCCTGATTTCAAAATTTACTATAAAGTCACAGTAATCAAGGCAATGTGGTAATGGTATAAGCGTAGACAAATTGATGTCTAGCAAAAATGGAAACAGACTGACATATATATAGTCAATTGATTTTTCACAAAGGTGTTAAGACAATCCAATGGGGAAAGAAAAGCCTTTTCAATGAATCAAACAACTGGATATCCATGCTAAAAACAGCAAAAGCTAAAACCTCAGACCATATACAAGGATTAATTCAAGATAGGAAAAATGCTAAAATAATAAACCTAGAAAAAAACCTAGGAGAATATCTTTATAACCTTCAGATGGGGAAAAATTTTCTAGAGAGAGCACAAAATACACGTATAAAAGAAAAAAACGATAAATTTGGCTTCATCAAAATTAAGATCTGCTTATCAAAAGACATAGTAAAGGGGGAGAAAAGACAAGTCACAGACCAAAACCAAATGTTTACAAAACATATACCTGACAAAGTTGTGTCAGAAATATATAAAGAACTACAAATCAATAATAAAAAGACAATTCAATTAAAGAGAACAAATGCTTCAAAAAGAACTTCATAAAAGAATATATATAAATGGCTAATAAGCACATGAAAAGCTGCTCAACATCATTAGTCATCAGAGATATTAAAATTATTTTTTTTGTTTTTTGTTTTAAAATTACAACTATAATGAAATAACACCCCACACCCACTAGAATGACTAAAATTTAAGACCAGTAATACCGGGCACCCTGGGTGGCTCAGCAGTTTAGTGCTGCCTTCAGCCCAGGGCCTGACCCTGGAGACCTGGGATCGAGTCCATGTTGGGCTCCCTGCATGGAGCCTGCTTCTCCCTCTGCCTGTGTCTCTGTCTCTGTCTCTCTCTCTCTCTCTGTCTCTCATGAATAAATAATAAAATCTTTAAAAAAAAAATACCAGTAATACCAATTGTCAGTGAGGATATAGAGCAACTGGAACATTCATGCATTGTTGGTGGATTATTAATGGTACAACACTTTTGGAAAATAATTGCATGTTTTTTTATTTAGCTTCTTTATTATTTTTAAAATTTTTATTGAGATATAATTGACATATAGCATTATATTTGTGTGCAGCATAATTTTATATATATATAGTGAAATGATCACCACAAGAAGCCTGATTAATGTTACCCCACATTGCTACAAATTTATTTTCTTGTGGTAGTAACTTTTAAGATCTACTCTTAGCCACTTTCAAACGTACAGTACAGAATTATTCATTACAGTGCTCATGCTGTACATTACAGCCCCATGACTTATTTTGTAATGAAAAATTTGTACCTTTTGACCATCTTCACCCATTTTACGCCCTCAAGCCACCCCCTCCCCACCCCAGCCAATCTGTTCTCTGTATCTGTGAGTTTGCTGTGTCTTTTTAAGATTCCATGTATAAGTGAGATCATATGGTATTTATCTTTCTCTGTTTGACTTAATTTCCTTAGCATAACGCCCTCAAGTTCTATTCATGTTGTCACGAATGACAAGATTTTCTTCTTTTTACAGCTGAATAATATTCCTGTGTGTGTGTGTGTGTGTGTGTGTATTACATTTTCTTTACCCATTCATCTATTGATGGATACTTAGGTTGCTTCCATGTCTTGGCTGTTATAAATAATGCTGCGATAAATATTTTGGTACAACTATTTTTTTGAGTTAGTGTTTTCATTTCCTTCAGATAAATAACAAGAAGTGGAATTGCCTGTTTCTTATCAAGTTTAGCCACATGTACCTTATGAGCTATCTGTTCCACTTTTAGATATTCATCCAAGTAAAATGAAAACATGTCCCCAAAAAGACTTGTGCAAAAATATTTATAGCAGATTTATTCCTTTTATTTTATTTTTTAATCCAAGTATTATTAACACAGTGTTATATTAGTTTCAGGTGTACAAAATAATGATTCAACAGTTACTCAGTGCTCATCACCATAAGTGTACTCTTAATCACCTTCACCTATTTCACCCATCCCCCACCTATCTTTCCTCTAGCAACTACCAGTTTTTCTCTATATTTAAGAGTCTGTTTTTCTGTTTATCTGTCTTTTCTTTGTTTATTTTGTTTCTTAAATTCCACTTATAAGTGAAATCATATATATGTCTTTCTGACTTATTTCACTTAGCATTATACTCTCTAGATCCATCCATGCTGCTCTGAATGGCAAGACTTCATTCTTTTTTAGAGCTGAGTAATATTAACATATATTATATATTTAATATATATTTAACATTATATATATATATCACATCTATAAGCATAGGGGTGCATATATCTTTTTTTTTATTGAAGTTCAATTTGCCAACATATAGTATAACATCCAGTGCTCATCCCTTCAAGTGCCCCTGTCAGTGCCCATCACCCAGTCACCCCAACCCCACCCACCCACCTCCCTTTCCACCACCCCTTATTTGTTTCCCAGAGTTAGGTGTTTCTCATGGTTTGTCTCCCTCATTGATATTTCCGCATATATCTTTTTGAATTACTGTTTTTGTTTTCTTTGAAAAATTACCCAGTAGTGGAATTACTGGATCATATGGTAATTCTATTTTTAATTTTTTGAGAAATCTCCATACTGATTTCCACAGTGAAATCACCAGCTTGCATTCCCACCAACAGCGAACAGGGGTTTCTTTTTCTTCGTGTCTCCATCAACACTTCTTGTGTTTTTTATTTTAGTCATTCTGACAGGTGTGAGGTGGTATCTCATTGTGATTTGGATTTGCATTTTCCTGATGAGTGATGTTGAGCATCTTTTCATGTGTCCGTTGCATCTGTATGTCTTTGGAGAAATGTCTGCTCATGCATTCTGACCATTTTTAATTAGATTAAAATTAGACTTTTAATTGGGTTTTTTTTGGTGTTGAGTTTTATAAGTTCTTTATAAATTTTAGATATTAACTCCTTACCAGATACATCATTGCAAATATCTTCTCCCATTCAGTCAGTCACTTTTTGTTTTGTGGATGGTTTCCTTCACCGTACAAAAGGTTTTTATTTTGGTGTAGTCCCAATAGTTTAATTTTGTATAGCAGTTTTTTCTTTATAACCCCAAAATGGAATGAGTGAAATTCATCAACAAATGAATGCATAAATTGTGGTGTATCCAATATGGAATATCATTAATAAATTTAAAAGAACATGTTATTGATACACTCAAGAGCATTTGTGAATCTTAAAATATATATTAAGTACAAAAAGCCAGATACAAAATAGCATGTACTGTATAACCCCATTTATATTATATTTGACAACTGGCAAAATTAAACTATGGTGATAGATATTAGGGCATTGTTACCTCTAGGGTTCAGTAGGAGGTTGCCTGGAAGGAGGAAGAAGAAATTTTCTAAAACAATAGACTCGTTTTCTATTTGATTAATGTTTTATTGCATAGGTGTATAAATTATTCAAAATCATCAAACTAAATTTCACAGTAAGTTAATTATACCTTGAAAAAGATTTGAGTTAAAAACAGAACTAAAAAAAATAACAAAAAATAAAATAAAATAAAGACAGAACTAATAAATACATCCAAAAGTTCACTATTTGAAAAAAAAAAAAAGAAAAGAAAAGAACATAATAATAAAAAAAAAACTGTTAGCTGATGCAATTGAGAAAAAAGGGGGAGGACTTTAAATACATAAAATTAGAAATGACAAAGAGGAAATAGCCATCAGACAGAGCACTGCTATTATATGAATCTACTTTGCAAGTGAATTTGGAAAAGTAGATGAAATGGATAAGTCTCTAGCAAATACAACTTGTCAAAATCAATCCCAGCGGAGACAGAAAGTCTAAACATAAAATATCACAGAAGAAATAGAGGAAGTAAAAAAACACCATTCCCACAAAAATGTTCCAGCCCCAGGCTTTTCTCAGGGATGTTCTATTTTTTAAAATTACCGTATGAAGTGAATATAATGTCTATATCACCCTAAAAATGATTGCAGCAACAAAACTATCGACCAATCTAACCTAAATAACTAGCAAATAAAATCCAACAGCACATTCAAACATTCATCATGACCAAGTAGAATAGATTCAATATTCTAAAATCTATTAATATTATCCATCATATTAGTAGAGCTGAGAATCATGTAATTATGTATCCAGAAAATACAAACTATTACAGGACTAGAAAACTACTACAAACAAAATAATTTAGTAAAGTATAAAATCAATATACAAAAATCAAGTCTTCCTATATACAAACAAAAATCAGTTCATATTAGAAGAGAAAACCACCTTTGTGAATACTAAATATAATTAAATACCCAGGCAAAAATTTATCAAGAAATGTCCAAAACCTTCAGGAAGAATAACTACGAAGTAATTAAAAAACACACAAAAATAACCCTGTGTATATGAAAAGATATACCATATTCTTAGGAAGATTCAATATCAGAAATTTTAGGTCTAAGTCCATAAAAGGTAATCTAGTTCATAAATTTATTTTTTTTTAATTTACGATAGTCATACAGAGAGAGAGAGAGGCAGAGACACAGGCAGAGGGAGAAGCAGGCCCCATGCACCGGGAGCCCGACGTGGGATTCGATCCCGGGTCTCCAGGATCGCGCCCTGGGCCAAAGGCAGGCGCCAAACCGCTGCGCCACCCAGGGATCCCTAGTTCATAAATTTAATATAATTCTATGAAAATATGAGTAAGTTTCTTTCTGGAGCTAGATAATTTTTTTATAAAATTCATTTGGAAGAACAGATAAGCAAGAATACCCAAGAGGGGAAAAGCCTGAGAAAAGAGAGAGAGAGAAATGAGAAAGGGAGAGTGCTGTCAGATATTAAGACATACTGTATCTCTAATTAAGAGTGTGGCAGTGTAACATTCATAGTCCAGTGGAACAAATAGAAAATCCAGAAATAGACCCAATTGCATTTGGAAATCTAGCATATTATAAAGCCAGAATCTCAAGTTAGTGGGGGAAATGATGGCTTTTTACTCAAAGGCATGAGGCTAACTGAATAGCTATAGGTAAAAAGATAAAATTGTATTATTCCCCAAACTGTGTGTCAAGATAAACTCCAAGTGGATTAGGAAGTTAAATGTATCAAATGAATCTATACAAATATAGAAAAAACAAATCTGAATTATTCTATGATCCAGGAGTGAGGGGAACTTTCCTACCTCTGACTCAATATCTAGAAGCCATAAGGGGAAAAAAAATTAATGAATTTATTACATAAAAAAAGAAAAAAAAATTTACTTACATAGCACAAAAACACCATAAGGAAAGTAAAGAGACAAACTGGGGGACATTTTTCAACTTTATCGTAGATAAAGGATTAATATTTACAATAAATAAAAAGCCTTAAAAAAGAAAGAATTAAAGTCTAATAATGGTGTAGAGTGGGGAAAAAAGCTAGGGAAATGGGGCAGCCCGGGTGGCGCAGCGGTTTAGCACCGCCTTCAGCCCAGGGCGTGATCCTGGAGACCCGGGATCGAGTCCCATGTCCAGCTTCCTGCATGGAACCTGCTTCTCCCTCTGCCTGTATCTCTGTCTGTCTCTGTCTGTCTCTCTCTCTCTCATGAATAAATAAATAAAATCTTTAAAAAAAAAAAAAAAGCTAGGGAAATGTACAGACAATTCACAGAAAACTAAATACAAATGTCTCTTATCTACATAAGAAGATCTTGATTGTGTACATAATAAGACAAAGGCAAATTAAAAATACACTAGTGTATTGATTGCTGCATCAGAATAAAAAGCTTTTGCACAGAAAAGGAAACAACCTTACAAAACTAAAAGGCAACCTATGGAATGGAGAAAGATCATCACAAATGGTATATTGGGGGATCCCTGGGTGGTGCAGTGGTTTAGCGCCTGCCTTGGGCCCAGGGCATGATCCTGGAGACCCAGGATCGAATCCCACGTCCGGCTCCCTGCATGGAGCCTGCTTCTCCCCCTGCCTATGTCTCTGCCTCTCTCTCTCTGTGTGTGACTATCATAAATAAAAAATAAAAAAATTTAAAAAATGGTATATTGGATAAAGGGCTAGTATCCAAAATCTATAAAGAACTTATCAAACTCGGAGCACCTGAGTGTCTCAGTTGGTTAAGTGTCTGCCTTCAACTCAGGTCATGATCCCAGAGTCCTGGGATCGAGTCCTGAGTTGGGACTCCTTGCTCCGCAGGAAGTCTGCTTCTCCCTCTCCTCCCCTTGTGCTTTCTGTCGCTCTCTCTGTCTTTCTCAAAAAAATAAATAATTTTTTTTAAAAAAATGATCAAACTCAACACCCAAAATACAAATAATCCAGTGAAGAAACGGGCAAGGACACGAACAGACATTTCTCCCAAAAGATATACAAATGGCTAACACAGGGACACCTGGGTGGCTCAGCGGTTGAGCGTCTGCCTTCAGCTCAGGGCGGGATCCCAGAGTCCCAGGATCGAGTCCCAGGATCGAGTCCCACATCGGGCTCCCTCTATGAAGCCTGCTTCTCTCTCTGCCTGAGTCTCTGCCTCTCTCACCCTGTGTATCTCATAAATAAATAAATAAAATCCTTTAAAAAAAAAAAAAGAAAGAAAATCTCAGTATAAAGTCATAATATATTTTCTTTTTAACAGACATTTCCATTTCCAAGCTTAGGCATCTTTTCTTTCCAGAAGATGAAGACTGGGGTCATGGCTGCGTCAGAACGAAGCAACTTAGAGGTTCTCATTGGCCAGAGCTGAGAAAATCTGAGCACAGATTGAACAACTGCCATGGATTGAAACCCATGGAATGTGTTTAAATTCGTAAGTTCCTTCCTAATGATACTATAAAACAAAAAGAACTCATTGGTCACCTCTGGAGGATATAAGGGAACTGATGCACTATTCTGAATGCAGGTAAGTATAGGGAAAGAAACATTTAACCTGATTTTCCTCATAAAACTGTATCATAAGTTAACTAAGTAGTTGATGAGGAAATAATTCTCTCTACAGAAAGAATCCAAGTAATAAATGAGGAAGGAATGTTAGAACTAGAATGCCACCATTTTGCAAATCCCCAAATGAAATCATGAATCTAGACAATGATTATCAATGGCAGTTATATCACAGAAAGAGACAATTAGTCGTATGTGCTGGCCAAGAGAAGTGCATGACAATACTTATAATGTAGTCTTGTTAAGAAAGAAAGAAATCAGACCAAGTCATCAGATCTAACTGCCATTTGATGGGAAATATTGGGGACAAAGGAGCAAGGCAAACAATACAAGAGGGACAGTCCTATCTCGAAAATAGGAAATGACTGATCTCTTCAACAATGAATTATAAAGGAGTCAAAAGAAAGGCAGGGCTATCTATAAATTGAGGAGACAAAGAGAAATATCAATCAATTGCTATGTGTAAATCTTATTTAGATCCTAATTCAACTGGGAAAAATAAGAGACAATTGTGGAAGTTTGAACACTGGATATTTGATGATATTAAGAACTTACTAATTTTTTCCAATGTGATAATGATGTTGAGATCGTACTTTTAAAGAGCCTCTTATTGTTTAGAAAAGCATACACAAATATTTACAGATGATATTATTTAGGGCATGTGTGTTGAGTATTTGGACAGGAGGAGGGGTATAGATGAAATGAAAGTGGCTGTGAGTTTATTTTGTGTCTGGGTAATAGGTACATGAAGGTTCATTATACTATCCTGTCGACCTTTGTGAACTTTTGAATTTGTTACAAAAACTATTTAATGTAAGAAGTTCATAAACCAGGTAATCACTATATTTTTGGTGAGGTAGGCCTTTCAAAACTAGAGAACTGAGCAAGAAAATCCATTAAACTCACTCAAAATGTGTCTTTTGTTTTGTTTTGTTTTTTGTTTTTTGTTACTCTAGGCAGCATCATTTTGCTGGATTAGCTAACAAATGCTGCACGTGGAGTATGGTATGCCAACAAAAGGCCTCCATCCGGAGAGGCTAGCAAGCCTTGACGCTGCACCCTGGGTCCAGGCCACCTTCGTAGACTACACCACCTTTTCCTAAAAGCTACCCTGGAGCAGTCAGCCAGCCCACAGTGGGCAGTGGGCACACTGATGGTGCAATAACATACCTCCGTCCCTCTGGCAACTCAATCTCTCTGCCACCATGGAGTTCATTCTGACTCGTCCTGTCCATAGAGCTCTCTCCTTCTCTAGATTTTAATCACTACTTTTTCACCAAAAATTCCCTGCCTGTGTTGCCTACATTGTCTCTGTTTCTAGAGTCCTGTGTCTATCAAAATCATATTCGTGTGCCCCCGTATGCATGCACGTGCACACGCACACACACACGCTGCAAGTGGTAGTCTCTTACAAGAATAGGCACCAGTGATGGCTTCAGCAACACATATTGTAAAATTGGAATGGTGCAGAGAAGATTAGCATGGCCCCTGCATGAGGATGACATGAAAATTTATGAACTGTTCCATATTTAAAATTAAAAAAAGAAGAAGAGGCACCTTATACGTATCATCTGCTGTGTCAGTAGCCCTTTGCATTCAAACACTCCAGTGACCCCGAGAGGAGCTATTATCCTATTTTACAGATGAGGACATGGAGGCAAAAGCTTAACCCAAACCACACAGCTTGTAAATGGCAGAGCTGGGATTTAAATCTAGGTCTACCTGCTTGCAAAGCATGTTTATTTAACCATAAATTGCCTGAATTGCCTTCTTCCGCAGCAAAGTGGCTATTCAATCAGTGCTCGCTGGGAGATACAGGAATCTAACTGAGAAATTCAGGCATCCTGCTCATGTCTTCCCCTTCACATCTTCTTTATGTCCCAATGTCAGGCATCCCCTCTGCTCCCTGGAGTGGAGGGGCTGAAGGATGCTTTCCACTGGGCCTGGGAAAATATAAACACATCTGGAAGGAGGTCGCTGCTGAGCAAACCATGCTCCCCCCTGAGTACAGACAGGATGAGGTGTCTATAAATAATGTGAAGAGTGTGAAGAGATTCTCTCCCCTGGGCTCCCTTTGCAAAAGGTTGAAGGTAATTGATGAGGCTACAGGGATATGCCAATCCTTCTGCTCTTAGAACCAGGTGTGGTTATTTACAGAAATGTCACTTTCCCAGCCCTCCCTCCCCATCTCTGCCAGAGGCTTGGAGATCAGCAAATATCAATTTACTGCTACCCCAGGGCACATGGCAATAAGCCACCGATATGCCCCACTGGCTACAAACCAGGCTTAGGCTCCTGTTCTGGTTGAGAGTTGCTTCCTCTTTGGAAATCTGGAGAGAGTGAAAGATCACAGGTTTGGTCCCTTTCCAGGCAGAGGGAGGTCAAGTGAACCGTATCACAAACCACCAAGTCCAAAAAATCTGGAATTTATTTAATTCCATTCTATTTATTTATTTATTTATTTATTTATTTATTTATTTAATAGACCACTGGACCAGGAGTCAGAAGTGTGGATACCGACCCCCCAACTAGGCCATCTGTTGGCATTCGATGTCCGAGTCCAGTTTCACAACTGTAAAATGAAGGCTAGTCTTCTGTTATATGCCAGGCACAAAAGGTTTTTGGAAAGAATAAATTTAGTAATGGAGTTAAATGTCCTGTATTGTATAAGCGATCATTATTATAGTCATTATAATGAAGTCCAATAAGTCTCTGTTAGGAGTGTCCACGATAGGTTTTGGAAAATACTCTGTAACTGTACCGCCCACACTCCCATGGCCTTGCTAGTCAGTGGCACAAGCAAAGCAGAAGTGTAGCATATAAATTTGATTTCTCAGGGCATCTGAAGTGTAGGTGAGGATCATTTTGTTGTAACAAGGTTTACACCAAAAAAAAAAAAATCAATTTTACAACTAAATAAAAACACTTTTGGGAATAAGAGGGCAGAGCTACATCTCAAGGTTGCGCAAGCTGGCTTAAAGTTCTACTCAGAATTACTGAATCTCAACCAATAATGGATAGAAAATTGTCATGCTCCTCCCTCGCGGAGGGTGATACTGAAAGACCACACTGAAGGCTCCCCACTGCCAAGGTGTCCAGGGTAACTAGTGCAGAGAGCCCACAGACTAATGAGCAACAGGACACCTCAATCTGATGTTCCAGCTTCTTTGGGGGACTCCTCACTGGTGCCTCTGCCAACAACGCCCTGGGGCAGTGGCTCACATGGACAACTTCTCTCAGCCCTACAGGTTGGGAAACTCGACCTGTAAACAACAAAGCTTGGATTTGAATCCAGGTCCATCTGCTTTCGAAGAGCCACAACCTCCTCCCAGTCTATGACTAGTTCCCATCACTGGGGAGTCCCCTTACAGTCGACAGGAACTACATCTTATTCCCTTTTATCAGACATCGCCTGTAGCCATCTGGCCCTTTTGTGCTTCCACGGTGTGGGCTTAGACTTGGAAAGCAAAGCCCTAGAGTCGCCCCCATCTAAAAAGGAGGTCAGGCTGGACTGACCAGGGTAGGTTGCCTCTCGGTCAGGAGGGGGGTATCTTTCCTTTACTCAGAACTTCCAAGCCCAAGAAACAATGGATTGAAAACATGTACCAAAAAAGCAACTTGGTTTATTTCTCTCCGCAGGAGGAGATGTTTTAGAAAAAGTCCTGCCTATCTGATTTTGCGTTAGGAAGAAGTCTAAACAATAATTTTTATAAGCTATGATAACAGTTAACATTCATGAGTATTTTTTTTATTTAAGTGTCAAAATTTATGCTGAGTGATTTACATAGATTCTCTCAAATGATTAAACAGTCTGCACAAGATTCTTTATCCCTATTTACATAGGAGGGATGGAAGCTCAAAGTAGTTTACCCAGAGCACACAGTAGAGAGGCAGCTTCGATTTACCCAGATATTCTGGGGAAAAGCCCCACACTGGTTACATAAGCTCCAGGCTTTGTTCCATAGAACCTATTTAATGTCCTTTTTAAAAATCCTTTCCTGGGTGGCTCAGTGGGGTCAGCATCTGCCTTCAGCTCAGGTCATGATCAAGTCCTGTATCAGGCTCTCTGCTCAGCAAGGAGTCTGCCTCTATTTCTCTTCTTCTGTCCCTCTCCACTGCTCATTCTCCTCTCTCTCTCTCTCTCTCTCAAGTAAATTAAAAAATCTTTTTAAAAATCCTTTCCTTGGATAAACTAAATATGGTTTATCCATATAATGGTATATTATTCAGCCATTAAAAGGAATGAAGTACTGATAATGTGCTACAACATGGATGAACCTCAAGGACATTATGCTAAGTGAACCAAGCCAGACACAAAAGGACAAATACTGTGTAATTCCACTTATATGAAATATCTAGAATAGGCAAATTCATAGAGACAAAAAGCAGGATTCACATTACCTCTGGAAACCTGAAGGAAGAATGGAAAGTTATTGCTAATGTGTAGTGATGGTTGCACAAGATTTTGAATGTAGTTTATGCCACTGAATTGTACATTTTAAAATAGTTAAAATTCCGGGGCACCTGGCTGGTTCAGTGGTTGAGCGTCTGCCGTTGGCTCAGGTCATGATCCCGGGGTCCTGAGACCGAGCCCTGCATCAAGCTACCAGCAGGGAGACTACTTCTCCCTCTGCCTATGTCTCTGCCTCTTTCTGTGTGTCTCTCACGAATAAATAAATAAAATATTTTTTAAAGAAGTTAAAATTCCAATTAAAAAATTTCATACCATATCTTCCTTCTCTATTTGACTATCAATGGACACTTAGGTTGCCTCTATGTCTTGGCTGCTAAAAATAATGCTGCAATAAACATAGGGATGCAGACTGTTTTTCAAATTAGTGTTTTCATTTTCTTGGGATAAATATCCAGTAGCAGAATTATTGGATTAGATGATATTTCTATTTTTAATTTTTTGAGGAATCTCCATATTGTTTCCTATAGTGGCTGCACCAATTTGCATTCCCACCAATAGTGTGTGAGCATTCCTTGTTCTCCACATCCTTGCCCACACCTGTTATTTCTGATTTTTTTTTTTTTAATTTAGCCATCCTTACTGGTGTAAGGTGCTCTCTCGTGGTGATGTGGGTTTGCATTTCCCTGATAATGAGTGATGTTGAGCATCTTTCCATGTGTTGGTTGGCCATCTGGATGTCTTCTTTGGAAAAATGTCTGAGTCCTTTGCCCATTTTTGAATTGAATTATTTGGGGGTTTTAGTGAAGAACTGTAGAAGCTCTTTATAGTCTTTGGATATTAACCCTATTAAAATATATCATTTGCAAATATCTTCTGCCACTCAATAGTCTGCCTTTAGTGTTGTTGATGGTTTCTTTCACTTTGTAATGTTCCTTCACTTTTTATTTTTATATAACCCCAATAGTTTATTTTTGCTTTTGTTTCCCTTATCTTAGGAGATGTTCTAGAAAAATGTTGCTATGGCCAATGTCAGAGAAAGTGGTGCCTATGTTCTCTTCTAGGATTTTTATGCCTTCAGGTCTCACATTTAGGTCTTTAATACATTACAAATTTATTTTTTGTGTACGGTGTGAGAAAGTGGTCCAGTTTCATTCTTTTGCATGTGAGCTGTCCAGTTTTCCCAGTACTATTTGTTGAAGAGACTGTCTTTCCTCATTGTATATTCTTGCCTCCTCTGTCATAGATTCATTCACCATATAAGTGTGGGTTTATTTCTGGACTCTCTATTTTGTTTATTGATATGTGTCTATTTTTATGCCAGTACCATGCTGTTTTAATTACTACAGTTTGTAGTGTATATTGAGATCTGGAATTGTGATATCTCTAGCTTTGTTTTTCTTTCTCAAGATCACTTTTGCTATTCAGGATCTTTTGCAGTTCCACACAAATTTTAGGATTATTTTAACTTTGTGGACAATGCTCTTGGTACTTTAACAGAGATTTTCACTAAATCTGAAAATTGTTTTGAGTAATGTGGACATCTAACAATGTCTGTTCTTCCAACCCATGAGCACAAAATATCTTTCCATTTGTTTATGTCACCTTCAATTTCTTTCATCAATATTTTATAGTTTTCAAAGTATAGTACTTTCACCTCTGGGGTTAGGTTTATTCCAAGGCATTTTATTCTTTTTGGTGTAATTGTAAGTGGACTTAATTTCTCTTTCTGCTACATTATTAGTGTATAGAAATGCCACCAATTTCTGGGTATTAATTTTGTACCCTGCAAAACTTACTGAATTCATTTATTACCTCTAGTAGTTTTTTGGGGGGGAACTCTTTAGAGTTTTCTATGTATAGTATCATGTCACCTGCATATAGTGGCAGTTTAACTTCTTCTTTACCAATATAGATGCCTCTAATTTCTTTTTCTCATCTGATTGCTGTGGCTAGGGACTTCCAGTACCATGATGAATAAAGGTGGCAAGAGTGGACACCCTCTTCCTGATCTTAAGGGAAAAGTTATCAGTTTTTCACCATTGAGTAAGATGTTAGCTATGGGTTTTTCATATACGGCCTTTATGATGTTAAGGTATATTCCCTCTACACTAAATTTTTTGAGAGTTTTTATCGGAAATAGATGTTGAATTTTGTCAAATGCTTTTTCTGCATCTATTGAGATGATCATATGATTTTTATCTTTCATTTTGTTGACATGGTGTATCACATTGATTGATTTGTGAATATTGAACTAAACTTATATTCCCAGAACAAACACATTTGATTGTGGTGAATGATCCTTTTAATGTATTATTGAATGCAGTTTACTAATATTTTCCTGAGGATTTTTGCATCAATGTTCATCAGAAATATTGGCCTGTAGTTTCCTTTTTTGTGGTGTCTTTGCCTGGTTTTGGTATCAGGATAATGCTGACCTTGTAGAATGTATTTGGAAGCTTTCTTTCCTTTTCTGTTTTTTGGTATTTGAGAAGAATAGATACTAATTCTTCTTTAAATATTTGGTAGAATTCACCTGTGAATCCATGTGATCCTGGAGTTTTATTTTTTGGTAGTTTTGATTACTGATTCAATTTCACTGCTGATAATCACTTTGTTCAGATTTTCTACTTCTTCCTGATTCAGTTTTAGAAGATTGTGTGTTTCTAGGAACTTAACCATTTCTCCTAAGTTGTCCAATTTGTTGACACATAACTTTTCATAGTATTCTCATAATCCTTTGTATTTTTGTGGTGTCAGTTGTTACTTCTCTTTCATTTCTGATTTTATTTATTTGGGTCCTTTTTTGTCTCTATGTATTTATTAAATTTTTTTCTTTGATTGCTTCATTGATCCATTGACTGTTCAGTATCATGTTGTTTATTTAGCCCCATATGTTTGTGTTTTTTCCAGTTTTTTTTTCATGATTAATTTCTAGTTTCATACTATTGTGATCAGAAAGATACAAGCAAAGACCTCAAACTCCTTAAATTTATTGAGGTTTGTTTTTGGCCTATCATGTGTTCTATTTGGAAAATGTTCCATGTGCATTTTAAAAGAATGTGTTTTCTGTTGTTTTTGGATGGAATGTTCTGTATATGTCTGTTATGTTCATCTGGTTTAATATGTCATTTAAAGATGGTGTTTCCTTAACGATATTCTACTTGGATGGTCTATCCATTGATGGCAGTGGGGTGTTAAGTCCCCTACTATTATTGTATTATGCCAATTTCTCTATGTCTGTGAGTATTGCTTCATGTTGGGCAGCCCAGGTGGCTCAGCAGTTTAGCGTCTGCCTTCGGCCCAGGGCATGATCCTGGAGACCCAGGATCAAGTCCCACATTAGGCTCCCTGCATGGAGCCTGCCTCTCTATCTGTGTGTGTGTGTGTGTGTGTGTCTCATGAATAAATAAATAAAATCTTTAAAAATATATATTGCTTCATGTATTTAGGTGCTCCTATGTTGGGTGAGTAGATTTTTGTAATTATTATATCTTCTTATTGGATTGATCCCTTTATCAATATATAGTACCCTTCTTTGTCTCTTGTCTTTGTTTTAAAGTCTATTTTGTCGGACATAAGTCTTGCTACCCTGGTTTTTTTTTTCCACTTTCATTTGCATGGTAAATGTTTCTTCATCCCTTTACTTTATTTTTTTAAAGATTTTATTTATGTATTTGACAGAAAGAGAGAACGCTCACAACCAAGGGCAGCAGCAGAAGGAGAGGGAGAAGCAGGCTCTCTGTGGAGCATGGAGACTGATGCAGGGCTCAATCCCAGGATCCTGGGATCATGATCTGAGCTGAAGGCAGGTGCTTAACTGACTGAACCACCCAGGTGCGCACATCCCTTCACTTTCAGTCTTTATGTATCTTTGGGTCTGAAGTAGGCCTTTTGTAGGCAGCAAATAGATGAGTCTTGTATTTTTTATTTTTTTTATTTTTTTTTGAGTCTTGTATTTTTTTTTATTTTTTTTATTTTTATTTTATGATAGTCACAGAGAGAGAGAGAGAGAAAAAGAGAGAGGCAGAGACACAGGCAGAGGGAGAAGCAGGCTCCATGCACCGGGAGCCCGACGTGGGATTCGATCCCGGGTCTCCAGGATCGCGCCCCGGGCCAAAGGCAGGCGCCAAACCGCTGCGCCACCCAGGGATCCCGAGTCTTGTATTTTTTAAATCCATTCCGCCACCCTATATCTTTTGACTGGAGCATTTACTCCATTTACATAAAATTCCCATTTTTATGTTGTATATATAAATGTATATGTTTTTTATGTTTAGAACTTTTTAAAAATATCCTTTCTGCTTAAATTAACCAAAATTGATTTCTAATATTTGCAACTAAGAACCTGTCTGATCTAAGATAGAACTTACGCTCTAAGTCATAACAGTAATGACCAGCCCCAATTACCCTGAAAAACATAAAAATCAAACAGATGAATAAAAGCTTGAGAGTAAACAGCAGTTTTCCAATGTGCAGACTAGATTTGGGGATTCTTTTGCATTGGTTATCAAATGGTAACCATGCAAGATGGGAGGTTGAGTTTTAGAAGCATCCAGGAGGGAAACTATTTTAACAATATTCCTTACGTTTTAAACAGAAAAATATGTCAGAGACTCTAGTTGTAGATCTTCTATCATATACCATGGCAAATTCAATAGCAATTCCTCTGCTGTTCCAGGAAGCCCTGGTGTCATGGGATCACAAAGGACAAAGTGGTACCTAAGCCAGACTTCCTTGACAAGGATGCTTTTCATGGAGTGAACAATTCCTCAGAGCAGGAGTCTACCCACCCCCCAGGATGGTGAATAGAGAATCTCAAGTCAAACAAAGGTCCTTACCATTGCAGTCTGGCTGCTGAATTCTCAGGGCTGAGCTAGAGGAGTAAAACCAGTTAAGTTGCTATTACAGCTGTGCCCTCCAATCTTAAGCTCTCTCTCCAGACCGTTTCAGTATCTCTGACTCCTCTCCATCCCCAAGCCACTGAGCAAGTTTAAGTGCCATCTCTCACCTCAACCAGAACAATAGCTCCTTGACTGATTTCATTCATTCATCAAATATCTACTGACCTCCAGCTATGACCTTGGAGAAAAGTAGTGAACAAAAGAGACAGAACCTTCAGGGCACTCATAGTCCTGTGAATCCCAGTATCTAGTATCACTCCTCTATAGTCCATCCCCCACGTTAGCCAACAAAGAAATCTTCTAGAAACCCAGACTGATCATGGCCCTCCAAGGCTGAAAATCCTCCCCTAACTCCTCACTCCCAAGGATGAAGTTCAAGCTCTGCAGCTCACAAGACCCTTCCAAATTTAGTCCCACCAAACCATACAGCCTCATCTTCACCTTCTCCCTGCCCTAGCTTCCCCCTTATGGTGAAAAGAGCTTATGGAACAAAAAGCAACAAGTAGCACTTGGTGCACCTGGAACTTGTGGGCAGAGGGCTCAGCAGGGCCCAGCTGATTCTAATGTACAGCCAGGGCTGGGAGTCACAGTGGGGCTTGGTCTTCCAGGTTTTTAATGGCTTTATGGGGCTATGACTGCCAGATCTGGCACCTAACAGAGAGAAGCCCACAGCCCCTCTGTCCACCTGAGTACCAGCACCCGAGCACCTTAGAGCAGGTAACATGTAAGATGTGGTAGATTATGATGCTTCACCAAGAGAGTCCCAATAAGCAGGTGGAATTTAGTGGGCAGAGCTGCTTTGCTGCAAAGAGGAGCTAAGGCAGTTGTCCCCTCAGGAAGGAGCTAATAAGCCCCAATTGTCATTCAGTTAGGACTTTGTCCATCCTCCAATGGGTCAAGTAACCTTTCCAGGGGGCAGCTCTCCAGCCAGGTTCTCCCTCAGCCCTGCAAGTAAGAAATGGAACACAAGTCTTGTAGCTTATTCTAAAAACAGTCCTCATTGTTTCGGCATAAACATTTTTGAGTAGAGAAAAGTTGTCATCAGATCTATGTTTAGAAAGATAGCTCTGACAGCAGGGTTTTTATTAGTAGTATAATATCTTCCAGTCCACAAACTTTTACTGCATTTCTTCTGGATACCAATCACTGATCTAGAGGCAGGAGATTTAAAAAATAAATAAATAAGATACAACCTTTCCTCCCCATAAGCTAGTAGGGAAAATAGGCTGGTAAATAGATCATTATAGACAAAGAAGGAAACAGGAGGCTAATGATGTGCCCAAAGTATTATGGGTGACTTGACCAGGAGGCAATTCCTGAATTAAGTCAAAGAAGATGGATAGGGGAGTTGGCCAGGTGGAGATTAAGTAGACATCCGAGGCAGAAGGTCAATGTGAACAAAGGCTACTTAAACAGATTAGGGATAGCCTGACAGAGAGGAAACTACATTGAGTGGAGGAAGCTACCAGGTGTTTGAAGCATTGTGTATGGGGAAAGGAGTCATCATAGCAAATGCTTATATGGTGCTTACTATGTGGCTGACACGATTCTAACCATGTGTGTATGTGGGTGTGTACATTTATTTTGAGTACATATATATGTATGTATGTACCCATTTAATTCTCATAACAACCTGATGAGATAAGACTATCACCCCATTTTACAGATGGGAAGAGCAGGTCACAGGCAGTAAAAGTGACTGCTCCAAATCACACAGCAAGTGGCCGAGCCAAGATTTACACCAAAGTAGGCTGGCTCCTGAACATATATTCTTAACTGCCGTGTGCCACTAATTTCTATGACAGATCATTGGACCAAGCCACACTCAAAGAGATTGGATGCTATCATATAACAAAGGGAGCCAGTGAATTATTCCATATCAGAAAGTGGGACTATCACATGCATACAGAGCCAGAATTGATGGAGGAGATTTGAGGGCAGGAATAGCCAGTGAAAGATTGGCTATAGAACAGGAAAAAGAAAAGTCTGAATCAGGGCCATTGTTCCAAGGGTGAAAAGGAGAAAAGAGACTTGAGAAAAATTCTGGTATTTGAATTAGTAGGACTTTGTGATTCACTAGAATTGGGCAGATAGCATGGATTCAGAATGCCACCCAGAGTTCTAATTAGGATGGAAAACAGAATTGAAGGGGAGGGATGATGGTCAGATTTAGATGCTGGATTTGGGGTGTCCATGGGCATTCAGTAGGGATGGAGGACAGGCAGCTGGATGTGCTACTTCCACAAGGGCAGCAGGGCCAACAGCTTTGTGTGAGCATAACAGGGAGGGGGGGGTGAGGATGAATGTTACAAGAGGCCCCACTGCCTATCTCTCCCCATAAACCTGAGTACCTTTCCACAAAATGGGTTATCAGTACCTGTCATTTATCAAACTCTCCAACATACTGAAATATTCATTTTTGGCCGACATTAGGCTTTCTCTACAAGCAGGTGACGTTAGATTTTCCCTCATCAAACTCCATTCATTATTCTAATTTAATTTCTCTGCAACCAGAGTTAGAACTTTTTTTTGAATGTAAAGTCATCCTGACCTGAAAGGCACAATTGCTTCATACCAACATGACAGATCAATTTAGGAATGCAAGAGGCTGATAGCATAACTTCCAGGCTCATTTCTGAGAGCTGAAGCTCATTCCAGCAGTCTGGGGCCTCTCAGGCAGTTTGCTGAAGTGGTGAAACTCCTCTTACTGCTGCTATATAGATTCAAGTCAGAACATCGTAACCAAAAAAATAGCCCCAGAATAATGACTGCCTCCTGGTGTTCTCTCTAGCTTTCCTGGCTCAGCTGATGATGAGAAAAGATTGCAGGAGACATGCTGCCCACATGCTCCATTCCCAATTCTCCTCCTGATTGCAGGAAACAAGGCTGTCCATATGCTCCATTCCCAAAGCTCCATTCCCACACCCAAGGAATCCACTTCTTTCTGACTTGGCCTCCAGTCAGCTCCTTCACTCCATCTCGTCTCCATCCTTCACCCTCTTAGTCTCTGCTCATCATCATGCAGGAACACAAATTAATATCAATCATGGCATTGAAAGCCACGCTATCCCTACCTTGTTCCACAAAACTTCATCATTGGTTCAGCCTGACACTTCCCTCATCCATCTTTACTTACAGATATAAGAGATCTCAAGATGGTGGGAAAAGCTAACATTCTATTGGGTGGATAGTGCGATGACTAGTTATCAATGCAGTAACCACTCTCCCTTCCATTCTGTAGGGGCAGAGTGCCCAGCTAACCATCTCCAGGGGTCTCAACAAGAGGAAAGAGGCCAGGGCTTCTGGGGAACCATTTTAAAGAGGGCTAACTCAGCTGAAAGAACACCTTTTGTCCCTACACCCTTTCTCTTCTTCCTACTGGCATGTGGTTGTGACAGCTAGAGCTCTTCAGCCCTAACTGCTGACCTTCAGACTACTTTTAAAAGTCAGAAAATAACCTGATAATGTGTTTAAGCCATTGTATCTGAGTTTTATTTCCTAGTAACTCTGCTATTGTGATTCCCCCTGAGACTGGAAAGTAAGAAGACTCAGAATGGCCTTTCCCAGCCTTAGCAGATATTTCTTTGGGAACAGCCACAAGAGCATTGCATTGAAATTACTATCATGCGTGTCCATCTTCTACCTTAAATAGTGAGCTCCTTAAAGGCAAACACTCTTGATGCACAATTACAAAGCAGCACCTACCACAGACCTGGCTCAAGGCAAGGACTGTGAGAAATGTATGTGAATAAATAAGTGGAAGCTCTATTGGGGGTCTTGTGTTAATGATTGAGTCCCTGGAATTAGCTAATCAATGAAGTTATGTACCATCCGCCTTATACGCAGGATGCCACTATTTTAATCAAAATGCAAAATGCACCAGGCTTCATTGTCTCCACACAGTGGTTGTTGAATTGATGCCACCTTGGGATGAGAAGAAACCCCTCCTGGGCATTAAAATATTCTCTCATGGTTAGTCACTCAACAAAAAAACATGGAATTTCCTGAGGATCTTCTAGCGGTTGATAATTAATCCTAACATCTGCTTCGTGAGTTACATGCCCTCATTGCCCCCATTGTACAGGTGAGAAGTCTGAGGTCCAGAGGGTGAAATGAGTTCATGTACTATTCCACAGTAAGGCAGGGATCCAAGCCCAATTGTGTCCACACCACTCCTATGTTACCTTGCTTCTTTTCTACTTCAAAGCAGTTTTAGAACTGAGACTCAGATAATCTCAGTTCCAAAAGAGAAAACACCAATGCACAGAAGGAGGCCTATGTTTCTCACCCTGTGATCTCGAGGCTCTCTTAACCCCAAGTGAAGGAGTGGTAAGAGGGAGAGGAAAGGGCCATGAGTCACTGGTGGCCTAAAGCCCCAGAGTTCCTCCTAAGACCTGAAAACGTGTGCAATTGCCTAAATTAAAATCAATATGCCGCTTGGCTGGAAGGCTGCACAATTGTTTTTGACGCTGGGTATATTATGTTCTAAATGTTTAATCTGGCAGAGGCCATAAAAGACAAGTTCCAGGCCATTTGGAGCTTATATTGCGAACAAGATGGTCTGGGAGGCAGCTATAACGAAAAAAAAAAAAAAAGGACAGAGATCCCAACAGAGTGGCACAGACAAATTGATCTGGTTCTGACATGGATGCTAGGCATCAATTCAGGGTGAAAGAGACTCCTTTGTTGATAGGAGAAAGGCAGTGATAAAAGCAAAATGGTCAGCCGTCAGACCTTACTTTCTAATGCTTGGGGAAGCTTCCCTGAGATGGCAAAGAAATCAATATGTCTAAGGCAGCCGTGTTGATTCGTGGCGCCAGACAGTCAAGAAAGGCAATCCTACCTTCCAGATGTTAATAGATGACCATTTAGCATGCACAAGTCTGATGCACCACATGCCCAGAAGGGCAGATCCTCCCAACCCAAAGCCTGCACTGCAATAAGCACATATATAGTCCCCTTAAGGAATCCTCCTACTGAGGGCTTCCTGACTGGGGGAAAAAAGTCTAGCATGGGTGGTTAAATGCTCAGGCTTAAGTGTTAGATGTAAATTCAGATTTTAGCTCTTCGACCTACTGAGTACACCCACTTTGTAGCCTGTCTGGGCTAGGCCTCTATTTCCTCATCTAGTGGATTCCTGTAGGAATAGAAGGAGTATTGGTCTACCAGCAATGAGGTGAGAATTAAAGGACATAATTGGGGACCTGGGTGGCTCAGTGGTTGAGCGTCTCCCTTTGGCTCAGGTCGTGATCCTGGGGTCCTGGGATCAAGTTCCGTATCAGGTTCCCTTTAGGGACCCTGCTTCTTCCTCTGCCTATGTCTCTACCTCTCTCTGTGTCTCTCATGAATAAATAAATAAATAAATAATCTTATAAAAAAAAAAGAAAAGAAAGGAGATAATCGGCACAGTTTCTGGGATATAGTAAGTGTTGAATACATGTTACCTGTTAGTATTAAGGTTCTCAGTATGTAAAAGAGCATGGACCAAGCAAGGCAGAGACACAGGCAAGGGGAGAGGCAGGCTCCATGCAAGGAGCCCGACATGGGACTCAATCCCAGGTCTCCAGGATCACACCCTGAGCTGAAGGTGGCACTAAACTGCTGAGCCCCCCAGGTTGCCCACAAAGCAATATTTAAACATCAGAAAAGGTCAAGACTTGGCCTCTCTTTTTTTGTACTGCAGGCATTAGGTGGCATTCTTGGCAATGGACAGTGTCTGGCATCTCTTGGTTGTACGGCATTAGGATTTCAGAACAGGGCAGAGCTTGAGCCTTGAAACAAACTCATTGAAGTGTACCCAGGGTTGATTAGATTGAATCCTCCTTCTGGAAATACCCCAGGGCAAGAGGGCCATCACAGATTGTATACTTATTACATGCCAGACACAGTAGCAAGCACTTTATAGCTACTCTCACTGATTTCTTGAACAAACAGAGGCACAGAGAGGGTAGAAAATTTGCCCATAGTCACACAGCAACCTTGGAAGGAGGCAGAAATCATGATTTTTTTCCAAATTTGGGTTTCTAAATCCAGTATTTTTTCCATATCACAGCTGTGCCTTTATTTATAGAAATATAAAAAAGATTGCAAAGGAAATGTTTAGCTTACTTATGAAAGCCAACAGTTTTTTAAGAGTCTATAAAATTACTTTAATTTAACCCATCTGTCTATAGAAACTTACTGCAATAATTACAAATTTTACCTGTTCATTTAAAGAACAAATATGCAAAATCACTACTTGTAATACTATGTTATGCCAATAGTGTGCATTACCTAGTTTTTCACTAAACAAGTATCACCATGTAGTAAAAAATAAGAAAAGTGGGTTCAAATCCTGCTTCTATCATGCATCAGTTCTGTGGCTTTGGACAAGCTCCTTAACTTCACTGAACCTCTATTTCCCCATAAGTGAAAGGCAGCTTTTAAAACTAATCCCATTGCTGCTAGAAACATCGGGGTGCAGGTGTCCCGGCATTTCATTGCATCTGAATCTTTGGGGTAATATCCACAATAGCCAAACTGTGGAAGGAGCCTCGGTGTCCATCGAAAGATGAATGGATAGAGAAGCTGTGGTCTATGTATACAATGGGATATTACTCAGCCATTAGAAACGACAAATACCCACCATTTGCTTCAACGTGGATGGAACTGGAGGGTATTATGCTGAGTGAAGTAAGTCAATCGGAGAAGGACAAACATTATATGGTTTCATTCATTTGGGGAATATAAATAATAATGAAAGGGAATAGAAGGGAAGGGAGAAGAAATGTGTGGGAAATATCAGAAAGGGAGACAGAACATAAAGACTCCTAACTCTGGGAAACGAACTAGAGGTGGTGGAAGGGGAGGAGGGCAGGGGGTGGGGTTAAATGGGTGATGGGAACTGAGCAGGGCAGTTGACAGGATGAGCACTGGGTGTTATTCTGTATGTTGATAAATTGAACACCAATAAAAAATTAATTTATTAAATAAATAAATAAATAAATAAATAAATAAATAAATAAATAAAACTAATCCCAGGAAACGAACTAGGGGTGGTGGAAGGGGAGGAGGGCGGAGGGTGGGGGTGACGGGGTGGCGGGCACTGACGGGGCACTTGACGGGGCACTTGACGGGATGAGCACTGGGTGTTATTCTGTATGTTGGCAAATTGAACACCAATAAAAAATAAATTTATTATTAAAAAAAATAAAATAAAATAAAATAAAACTAATCCCAGGGCAACTGCAACAAGTAAATTACATAATATATATGAGGCACCAGTGTCTGGTAATACTAAATAGTGGGAAATATCATTATTCCTGAGAAATAATCCTTCTTTAAAATATTCTCTAATTCAGACATATTACTGTTCATATAAGCAGATTTCACTATTACAGAAGTCTGATTAGCCAGCAATTCCACTTCCAGGAATTCAGCACAAGGAAATGCTCATAACTACAGAGAAAGATGTGTGTGTGTGTGCATGTGTGTGTGTGTGTGTGTGTGATGAGTTACAGAATTGTTTATAATAGGGAATCCCTGGGTGGCTCAGCAGTTTGGCACCTGCCTTCGGCCCAGACATGATCTGGAGTCCTGGGATCGAGTCCCACATCAGGCTCCTTGCATGGAGCCTGCTTCTCCCTCTGCCTGTCTCTCTCTCTCTTTCTCTCTCTCTCTCTCTCTCATAAATAAATGAATACAATCCTTAAAAAAAAGAATTGTTTATAATAGTAGGAAATGGGAAACAACCTATATATCCATCAAAAGAAGAATGGTTAAATAAATGATGATTTATCTATATAAGGACAAACTTCTCCTGTAAAGAGCTTGAGAGCAAATATTTTCAGTCTTTGTGGGCCATGCAGCCTATGTGACAATTACTCAGGGCTGCTGTTGTAGCACTAAATCAGCCGCCGACAATATGTAAAATAATAGACCTAGATATTTCTCAAAAAAACAAATAGAACTGTATTTAAAAAAATAGATGGAAGCAGATTTGGCCTCAGTGTTTTCCAACCGCTGATATATATGGCTGAATACTACACAGCTATTAAAATAATAATAATAAAGTAGACCCTCATGTATTAAGGCAGAAAGATATCCACAAAACCTCCTACAAGTCATAAGAAAAAGGTAAATAGCACAATAAAAATTGGAGAGAAAATACGAACAGGCAATTCATAAAAGAAAATTCAAATAGCCAGTTTGAAAAGTTGCTCAACTAATTTCCAAATGCAAACTAAAACAAGAAGATCCTAGATGCACTCATGACATCTGCAAAAATTAAAACACTGACAAAATCAAGGGTTGGTGATAATGTAAAGAAAAAAGTACTATCATACACTTTTAGAACGAATATAAAGTAAGACAATCGCTTTGAAATTTTCTTTGGCAGAATCTATTCAAACTGTAAATGTGCATATCCTATGATCCATCATCTCCTCTTCTAGGTCTATACCCCAGAGAATCATGTTCACTTGTGTTCAAAAAGATTGAATAAGAAAACTGACTGAAGCATTATAATAGCAAGAAAATGAAAATGACCAAAGATCCCCAATAATGGAATGGACAACTATAAACCAAAACATTCATGTGGCAAAGTACAATTCAGCAATCAAGAGGTGTAAACTCAATCTATATTCATAGATAGTTCTCAGAAATATGATACCAACTTTCAGAACAATCCTTACAGTATGACACAATGTAGGTAAGAATATGGACACAATTAAAAAAAAAGAATATGGACACAAACTACAAATCATACACTTGTTACAGGAAATGTACATGTGTATAAAGGTATTTATTTATTTTTATTTAAATTTAATTTAGTTAACATATAATGTATTATTAGCTTCAGGAGTAGAATATTATTCACTCCTGATTCATTATTTGCATTTAACACCCAGTGCTCATCACAACAAGTGCCATCCTTAATGGCCCTCACCCAATTATCCCATCCCCCCACCCACCTTTCCTCCAGAAACCTTCAGGTTGTTTCCTATAGTTAAGTCTCTTATGGTTTGCCTCCCTCTCTGTTTTCATCTTATTTTATTTTTCCTTCCTTTCCCCTTGTTCATGTGTTGTTTCTTAAATTCCGCATATGAGTGAAATTATATGGTATTTGTCTTTCTCTGACTTATTTCACTTACCATACTACCCTCTAGTTCCATCCACATTGTTGCAAATGGCAAGATTTTATTCTCTTTGATGGGTAATATTTGATTATATATATATTTATATATAGATGCACTCATGACATCTGCAAAAATTAAAACACTGATGAAATCAAGGGTTGGTGATACTGTAGAGAAAAGAGTATTATCATACACTAAAACTATATATATATATATATATATATATATATATATATATATATATATAGTGGACCTTGCTTCTATAAAGATTGGAGTATTTAAAGAAAGATCTGGAAGGTTATGCAGTACAGTAAATGCAAACAATAGTTATCTTGGGACATAGGAGAGAAGATGAGAATTAGAAGTGATGGCCCAAGGAGACTTTAGATTTACCCATAATGTTTTACTTTTTAAAAATGAAATAACTATGTAATATCTCACAATTGAAATAAATATTCTTAAAATTTTCATGATATATTAAATGAATAGCCGTTACAAAACCATATATATTGAATGATGGTATTTTACTTTTAAAATTTTTACATCTTGTTTTTGTGTGTGTTTGTCTGGAAGGGTGATTACCACATAGTTAACAGGATTTTTTTTTAAGATTTTATTTATTCATTCATGAGAGACACAGAGAGAGAGAGGCAGAGACACAGGCAGAGGGAGAAGCAGGCTCAATGCAGGGAGCCCGATGTGGGACTCGATCCCGGGTCTCCAGGATCACGCCCTGGGCCGAACGCAGCGCTAAACTGCTGAGCCACCCAGGCTGCCCAGTTAACAGGATTATACAGTAGTGGAAAGGGAATTAGAGCCCGGGAAAGAATAATATATTAGTCTGCTCAGGCTGTCGTAACAAAATACCACCAATTAAGTGGCTTAAACAACAGAGATTTATTTCTCACAGTTCTGGTGGCTATAAATTCTAAGATCCAGGTACTTACATATTTGATATCTGGTGAGGGCTCTCTTCCTGGCTTATAGATGGCCACCTCCTTGCTGGGTCCTCACATAGCCTTTTGCTCCTCCCTGTTTCCCAGGGAGGAAGAAGAGAGGGGGGAGGATCAAGGGGAGTAAGCCCTAAGAACTCTAATCCTATCTGATCAGGAGTCCACCCCTATGACCTCATTTTAACCTTAATTAACCTTGGAGGCCCATTTCCAAATACAGCTACATTGGGATTTGGGGCTTCAACATAGGAATTTTGAGGCAACACGAACATTCAGTTCATAAGATATACTTTCCTCTGTTGATGAGAAAGTATGGTGTGGAAACATGCTGCAGTTGGAGTTGGCTAGATTCTAACCCTACCTGTGCCACGTCAGAGCAGCATGGCCATGTGAAAGTCAACCTCTGTTTCTTCATCTGAAAAGTTAGGATAATTTTGTTGTTTAATATGGTACTTACTGTGTCTCAGGTATCCCTGGCATGTATATATGTATGTGTGTGTGTGTGTGTGCATGTGTGTATATATATATGCATATATATACATGTACATATATACATATACATATGTACACACATATCAATGTATACAAATATACATATATACATATATGTATACACACACACACATATATATATTCCTCAGTTCAACCTGTGAGGTAGGATCATATTCCCATTTTAGAGATGAGAAAACTGAGGTGCAAAGAAGTTCAGTGACTTGCCTAAGTCCTAATGCTAGAATGTGGTAGACCTGGTTCCAGAGATGACAGTCTTAAGTCATAACTAGCCCTCTAAACGTAAGTTTTTGTTATTTTCACTTTAAATAATACATATAAATATGTATTTCTATAATCCTTGAATTTTATAACTTAGAATATATGTGTGTGTATACGTGTATATATATACATATATATGTATGTATATGTGTATGTGTGTATATATGTAGTCTTAGTTTCTTATTGCTGCCAACAAAGTCATGCTTAAGACAATAAAAATGGGGATCCCTGGGTGGCGCAGCGGTTTGGCGCCTGCCTTTGGCCCAGGGCGCGATTCTGGAGACCCTGGATCGAATCCCACATCGGGCTCCCGATGCATGGAGCCTGCTTCTCCCTCTGCCTATGTCTCTGCCTCTTTCTCTCTCTCTGTGTGTCTATCATAAAATAAATTAAAAAAAAAGACAATAAAAATGTATTTTTAACAGTTACAGAGGTCAGAAGTCTAAAACCAAGATGGTGCCAGGGCTATATTCCTCCTGGAGGCTTCAGAGAAAAACCTGTTTCCTTGCCCCTTCTGGCTCCTAGAGGCTACCTATAGTCCTGACTCATGCTGTCTTTCTGCATCTTCAAAGTGCATCATTCCCACCTCTGGCTACATCACCACATCTCCTTTTTCTAACTCTGACTCCTTCTACACCCTTCTCACAAGGACTTCGTCCTTATGTTGAGCCCACCCAGATAAATTCAAGGTACTCCCCCTATCTCAAGATCTTTAAATTAATCATATCTGCAAATGACTTTTTGCTATAAAAGGTAAACATTTTCACAGCTTCTTGGGATGAGGATATTGTCATCTTTAGAGGCCATATATTAGACAGAATGCACATATACACATCTACCAATATAGTTTAATAGAGGAAATTTGACACTTTAACCACATGTTAAACATATATAAAGTATACTGATTAATAGCACATTTGCCTTCACAGCACATTAGACACAAATTATATTTCCATTTATATTTTTTTTAATGAAAGAAATGAGCTAAGGACAAGGAAATCTGGCTGAGCCTCCTATTCAGGAGATGAGGGCCCCAGGAGGTCAGGTCTCATGTTTGCCACAGTTGAGGAATCACTGATCTAGTCCAGCACAGCAGGTTAGAAAAAAAGTGGTGACTAACTGGACACACAAGTGTTCTGAGCCCCAGAGCATTGAAGATACTTGCTTTGGGACAGCAGGACAACTTGAAGAGCCCACCTCCAGCAGTGGGTCAGAAAGATCCAGACAGAATCAAAGGGTCACTTGTCTCAGCTGGTCCCAGGGTCTGAATCAGTTTTGATACAGCTCTCTGACACCTCCTTGCTCAGCCTTTGACAATGTCTCCTAAAATAGCTTCACTCTAACCAACCTAAGCGCTAAACCTTCTGCTCCAGGAAAGAAGATAGCTTTGTGGTTTCCTTGAAAAATCCTTGCATCTGGTGTTCAGCTCTAAGAGCCTCAGTGCTGCCACTAAGTTGATTCTGTTTCTTCTTGAAAAGACTCCCCACACAATTCCATGCATTTTAATTTCCAATCGGCAATGCCTTGTCACGGTAACCACAGTGCCGCTGAGTCTCAGCAGCTGCTGTATGGATCTTCAATGATCTCCTGGCTGAGTCTGTTTCAAGGGACCATCTGTAGTTCTGAGTTACACACACTTCCCCCCAACCCCACAGGGCAGCTAGTCTGACCAACCTCCCGTCATGTGTGAGCCCCACCAGGATGTTCCTTTGCTTTGACTTTGGTCTGTGCTAGACCCTTTCCCAGTAGTTAGATATAAATATGGTAGCTTGGTAGATATGGTCACTCTCAAACTATCACTCGCTGCACTCACAGGTGAATCTAGACCACGATAGGAAGGCATGAGGGGAAGGTCAGAGGTCAGAGGATCTGGTCTCTCTGCATGCCCTGCTACTGCCAATTGGTCAAGGGAAAGGCAGGTTACCTCCAAGTGTCATATGAAGAGTAACAGACAGATTGATACAATGTCCCTGTCACTAACCCTGTCACATCTTATGTAAGCCACTCCTACTCACTTATCAGAGTCTGAGTGTCCTTTATCAGATCAGTTTATGGGTCAACTAACATCTCTGATAACAGCCCATGGCACTATCATTTGCATTTATTTCAGATCATCATTAAGATTTCTTCCAGCTCAAAAAAATCTACATTTTATTGAGGTAGCTCTAAATTATATATGGAAAAAAATAAACTTAGACCATGATTTTTTAATGAAATTATTCAAAATTAAAAGTTTTTACAACTTAAGATTGATCAAGAAGAATGTGATTGTTTAAATATGTCTTCCATTCCTTCATTCTTACACACAACTTTGAAATAGGTGTTAAAAACTGACACATGGTGTCTTCTACTGTAGTCAACTTGGAATCCTGTCTTATAAGACATACACACCTCTTGACACCATGGGCCATATGGCTGAGGGTTTTTCCCCCATATTTTTTTTACCACCAAGCAATATGGAACCTTTATTTTTAAGGTAATTTCTGTACATCTGGAGCATGAGAGTAATCCTTTTACAAATGGAACTGATTACTAGAATAAACGACGACAAAACCAAACTGGCATTTTATGTGAATCCAGAGGAGTTTAAGCTTCAAATCCAGCCAAGAAGTTTGTGTTACAATCTCTTTCAGCTTAGCATTTGATTGTTCTGAGATCTTTCCATCGGTCCTTATATTGCCTAAGAGGGCTTGGTGATAACATGAGCCAAGAAATCATGTTCAAACTTTGTGATCTTGCTGGGCTCCAAATTATCAAGATATCCTCTGACACCAGCATAAATAACAGCCACTTGTTCTTCAACAGCCAGGGGAGAACACTGTCCTTGCTTCAGCAACCCAGTCAGTCGCATGCCGTGACTCAAGGGTTATTGACACCATCAAGGTCAGAACTGAACTGGGCAAAAGCAGCAACTTCACGATACTGAGCCAATCCCAGCTTCATGGTACCTGCCACCTGCTTCATGGCACTCGTTTGGGCAACAGATCCAACACAGGACACAGACAAACCGACATTTATAGCAGGGTGGATACCTTTGTAGAACAATTCTGTTTGCAAGATTTGTCCATCAGTGATGGAAATGACATTTGTTGGAATGTAAGCAGACACATCACCAGCTTGCGTTTCTGACTGGTAAAGCAGTCAAGGAGCCACCACCAAAAGAATTGTTCATTTTGGCTGCTCTCTCTAGCAGACGGGAGTGTAGGTAAAACACATAATCAGGATAGGCCTCACGACCAGGGGCCCGGCGGAGCAGCAGAGACATCTGACGATAAGCAACAGCCTGTTTGGATAAGTCACCATAGATGATCAAAGCATGTTTGCTGTTATCTCTAAAATATTCTCCCATAGAATATCCAGAACAAGGAGCCAGGTAGTTAAGTGGAGCAGCATCAGAAGCAGTAGCTGACACCACAATGGTGTACTTCATGGCATCTGCATCTGTAAGTCTCTTCGCCAACTGGGCAACAGTAGACCTCTTCTGACCGATAACAACGTAGATACAGTATAACTTCTTCTTTTCATCAGTTCCATCATTGAGATGTTTCTGATTAATGATTGTGTCAATAGCAATTGATGTTTTGCCAGTTTGCCAGTCACCGATAATCAGCTCACGCTGACCACGACCAATTGGCATCAAGCTATCCACAGCCTTAATGCCAGTCTGCATTGGTTCATGCACAGAGATTGGAGGAATGATCCCAGGGCCTTTCAGGCCAACTCGCCTATAGGTCTTGGAACCAATGGGACCCTTTCCATCAATGGCATTACCAAGGGCATCTACAACATGGCCCAGTAGCTCCTTGCCAACTGGAACGTCCACAGTGGCTTCTGTTCTTTTCACAATATCTCCTTCCTTAATTAGTTTATCATTTCCAAACACAACAACACCAACCTTGTCAGGTCCCAAGTTCAGAATCATACCCTTTAAGCCTGAAGAAAACACTACCATTTCTTTGGCCTGAACATTCCATGTACACGGGCACCACCATCACCGCTGCTTAGGACATGCCCAGTCTCTCCAAGGTCAATAGAGGTATCAGCTCCACGAATACGCTTTTCAAGGACAGAGGACACTTGGGCAGTGCCAGTCTTCTGAAGACGAGTGTCAGAGGCATGGAGGTTCCTTGCAGCAATGAAGGATGATCTCAAAGCCTTTTTGGAGACCAGCCCAGCCCACCGAGGGAGGACACAGGCCACAGCCGGGGTGACACGCACAGACAGCAACTCTGCAGTTTCTCTCAGGTGGTTCCTCTGCAGCCACAGCCTCCAGACTGACTGGGCTTCCTCCATATTTTAAATATGACTTATGTCTACCAAATGTAGCAGAGATCACACGGCTAAGACAGCACAGAAAAGAGAAGAGGACTGTGCACTGAGTAATACTGAGCCTATTATGTATCAGGTATTGTAACAGACATTTTCTGTGAGACAGATGTTGCCCCTAAATTTCAAATGAGGAAACACATTCAGAGATGTTACATAAGTGACCTAGGTCACACTGCTAATTATGTGGATGTTGGGATTCATAATCTGTCACTAAATTCCATGCTAATGTTTCTATATTGTGCTGCCTCTCCAGCATGTTAAAGCAGGCTAAGTTTTCAAACAACCACAGAGAAGAAGGTGTTGGACGTGACCATAAAATCTGCAAGTGAGCAATATAAAAGATTATGACAAAGTTAATTAATCACAAGCCTGAGCTTCAGTTCTCTCAACATTTCACTAGGTATTTATGAATGTATTACTCTAGAGAAAGACTCTGTATTTGTAAGTATATTCTTGGAATTTGTGTGGAAACCAAGTCAAGATTCCATTTCTTCCCCCCAAATGCCCTAAGGTCTTTTTTTTCTTTTTTCTTTTTCCCTAAGGTCTTTAATGCCTCCCATTATTTTGTTTCTTATTTTCTATCCCTTTCTCTCATAAAATTCAGAATTGACTCTATATCAGGGTTTCTTCACAGAAACCTTGGCACAGGCTCACCCTATGCCTTTCAGAGTCCTGATAGTTTGGAGGTTAGAGGTATCACAGGGGCCAGTGAGAAGGAGCTTTGCAATGACTCATGATTAGATGGTATCATCTCCAACGAGGTACCAGGCAGTAGGACAGGATGGGTTTCTGTGTCTTATTGGTCATGGATACAGTTCATGGCATCCTCCACACTTGTACCACTGCCGTCACAGAACTTACAGGATTACAAAGAACTCAGTATTACAAAGAACGGCCCTACTCTCTTTTCTACACTGCTATGTCTTTGACCCTGTCAAAAATTGTTACATTTGATGAATATAGAGCATATTTTAAAAGAAAAAGAAAAAACCTCATTCGAATAGCTAATAGTGTCAAGAGACATGCCATCTCTCACATGATAGGAATTCAGAATTGACTCTAGATCAAGGTTTCTTCACCTTGACACTATTGACATTTTGAACAGATGATTCTCAGTAAGAATTACAAAGTGGGTGGTCTGTATCCCCCAACCCCAACCCTCCTCCCCTAGCTAAGTTCTACTCATCTTTCAGGTTCCTGCTTAAACATCATTTTCTCTGAGTAGTCTTCCCAGCCTTCCTGCACTCTAGTTGACATATCCCCTCCAATTTGCTTCCAAGGCACTCTGAGCTTTCCCCACTGAATACCGTTGTAATGGTCCATTTATTTAGAGAGATATATGAGGCAGAGAATTCGCATAAAACTCTATTTTATCTAATTCCTCATTCATTGTTTTTCTCCTCCTACAGCATCTTTGCTAAACTGTTATCAAATCTCTACCTTCACACCTTCAGTAATGAACCCACTATGTTTTAAGACCTTCATCTTATTGCTTAAGAGGTAAAAGTGTGTCCGAATAGTAAATCCCAATCTTTCTTCTTATAATTTTCTCTTGGCCCTGGCTTTACCTCTAGGGGCCACTTTCAGAATAACAGGTAGACGTAAGCAACTTAGAATTGTTCGACATTCTCAACCCAAACAGACCTCTGCCAAACACCCAATCTTTCCTGCTTTCATATCTCCTTGACTGGTCAGCCGTGTACTTTCAGGGAATACAGAGTCTTCCTTTCTGAATGAGAGATGTGTGATAAGAAAAGAAAACCACAAAAAAAGAAGGAAGGAAAGAAAGGAGAAAAAATGAGTGGGAAATATCAGAAAGGGAGACAAAACATGAGAGGCTCCTAACTCTGGGAAAAAAACTAGGGGTGTTGGAAGGGGAGGTGAGCAGGGGGTGGGGGTGACTGGGTGACGGGCACTGAGGGGGGCACTTGATGGGATGAGCACTGGGTGTTATTCTATATGTTGGCAAATTGAACTCCAATAAAAAATAAATTTATAAAAAAATAATAAATAAATAAATCTCACCCACAATAGAAAAAAAAAGAAAAAGAAAGAAAGAAGGAAAGAAAAGAAAAGAAAGAAAAGAAGAGAAGAGAAGAGAACAGAAAGAAAAGAAAAGAAAAGAAAAGAAAAGAAAAGAAAAGAAAGAAAAGAAAAAGGAAACCACAGGAGGGATAAATAAGTCTCTTCCAGGCCCAGCCTAGAAAATTAAGGTCTAGGTCCCAGGGAGACTCAGGAGCAAAGTATCAACTAGGCAACATCTGGAATCAGCAGCCCCTCTGCTCCTACACAGGGTTTTGTGAATGCTCTTGAGATACCAAGTAGAGGCAAACCCTGCGTATACGTTGGGAAGTCCAAATGTATATACCAAGCCTCAAACCTGGTCATTTGCCCAACGTGCGTGTCACAGCCTGAATGTGTCCCCCTCAAAATTCCCAGGTCGAATGCCAACCCCCCAACATGATGTCAATTGGAAATGGAGCCTTTGGGAGGTAACTAGGGCTAGTGTAGGTTGTGAATGTGGAGCCCTCCTGAGGGGAATAGTGGCTTTATAAGGAGAGGAAGAGGAGCGAGATCTAAATGTGTTTACACTGAGGAAAGGCCGTGGGTGGACATAGTGAGAAGATGGGCACCTGAGAGCCAGGACAAGAGCTCTCACCAAGAACCAAACTGACCAGCACCTTGATCATGGACTTCCCAGCCTCCAAAACTATGAGAAATAAATTTCTGTTGTGTAAGTCACCCAGAGCCCGGTATCTTGTTATGGCAGCCTGAGCAGACTACTATGGCAGGCAACCCAGAAAGAGGTTCACACTCACATCGAGGAAAGTGAGCAGCAAAGTGCTTGCCTCAGCTTTCTCACCTCCAGGCTCTCCCCTCGCTCAGGCTACCGGCAGCCCTCCCTCACACACCCAGGCTGCTCAAGGAAACACGTTTCTCTCCCCAGAGGGTGGTTCCCCGGGTACCATGCCAGGCTCTTTACTCTCCCCAAAGCCAACTTCAGACCTCCCAGCACCTGCACCCCAGATGGTCCCACCATTTCTCAGAAAGGAGCAGTTACATTTGTATCTAGCCAGCACCACTAATTAAATGTGATTTCAGGGTCTCTCATGGAAGAGAAGCTTGTCTTCCTCGGGGGTTTCTGTCTCCAATCTTACTTCCCCTAAATCATTCTCCACACTGATGCCAGAAGGGTCTTTCTAGAACACAAATATAATCTTGTTACTCCCCTGCTTAAAGCTTTTTGAATGACTGCCCACTACCTTTAGGGTGAAATCTGAACTCCTTCACCAAACTCCTCAGTACTGCCCCTGACCTCTTCCTGTGAGTCATGGCTGACCACTCACCACTTGGCCCCTAAGTTAGAGATCCCACACATCTGGAAGTCCCTCTAGGGTCCACACTCCCTAGGACTGTTGCACCCTTCCCTGAGCCAATCCCCCACCTTCATCCCCTCTCTGGGGGCTATTTCATGACCTGCCCACTCCACTCCATATCCACCAGCTGAATTAAGTTATCCCTTCTCTGTATTTCTACACCTCATATGTTTGCCTCTAATATACACAACAACTCACAAACTGTATCTGTCCTTTAATCTGCTTATTTTCCCCCTCACCCATAAGCCAAGACAATCATTAGTCTTTATTTGTAGCCCTCCTGCTCAGTACAGAGGCTGGCACATAGTTGGTGCTCATGTATGGTTTTGGAATGAATGAGTGAAGGAATAAGTGGCCTGTGATGACTGAAATAATGAGTAATCTCACCATTATGACAATTTCTAAGACCTGCAAGTGGCCCATGACCTGGTCAATGCTATATTAACCTCTCTTGTATATCCACTTCCATTTCACAGCAAGTTTCCAAATTCATGAAACACTGTCACTGTCCAAGCTGGTGACTGTTAGCCGCATGTGGTATTTAAGTCATATTAAAATTAAGTAAAATGTTAGTTCCTTGGTCACACCAACCTCTAATAGCTATCATGCTGGACAGTGTGGATATAGAACATTTTTATCACCACAGAAATTTCTACTGGACAATGCAAGTCTAGAATAAAGCACACGAATTGGAATTACAAAGAGAATATATACATTTTTGCCCTCAGGAAGAACAAAATCTAACCTAGTTAATTCTGGCTTGTCAGAAATTAGACAAGCATTTTTGTCTTACCTATGGTTCTGAATATTCATATGTAAATTATTTCTCTGTTATGATAAAGTAAACAATTATTTTTAAATTCCTTGCTCCTTAAAATTATCCTTTTTTTTATAATTGCCATATGGCTCACTGATTTACAAGGGTGTTAAGAGACTTAATTAATGTTTATTTGGAGCTTTGCCTGTCAGGGTTGTTATTAGAGGATCCACGGAGATTCTGCTAGTAACAAAAAGTTTGGTGGAAAACCCTAGCTTATTTGAATAGAGGCATGCAAACAGTGGGAAGAATTCTCTAGTCAGATTTAATTTATCACCTTCCTTTATCAACTATTTATTGAGCATGTACCATGTGTTTCGCAGTGAATAGCAGAAGGAAAATGTGGCTCCTGCTGGAAACTTGTCATTACTTCCTAGTAATGGAATCCCTGGCATCCATCAAAATTGCTATCACTGGGAGTGAAGCTATAAGGAGATGAAATGGAGATGTAGAGGGTACTGGCTCGTGGCTCAGGCTACCCCTGCCTTGATGGAGTCACCATAACCCTGGTTGTTAGCTTTGTGGTTCTAGAACTGAATTATGCCCATATACTCAAAAGGGATGGATCATGATCATGATCATCATTATCATCAACATCATCATCATGATAATCACTAACACTTAGATAATACTATTATGTGCCAGTCACTGTGCTAAGCCATAAGTCATGGATATATGCCTTATTAATCAATTACTTGCCAAATGTGATAGCATTTCCCACTGACCTAACACTAGTGTTTGCATCTGGGAACCTGCTTTAGAAGTCCAGAGGTTGCTTGGTGGGCTTTGACTACTGTGGAATGCATAAGGTATCTAGCACCCCCAACTTACCCTACCCAGTTTACATAGTTCCTAGAGCAGCTGCAGAGCTCTTTCACTTAATCCACCTTCTAGACATGCCTGATTGGTCAAGGTAGACACTTAACCCAAACAGGCCATAAGCCTCCTCCTCAGGATACATAACTTGGGATAGAAGAAAGGACAGTGAGTCCCCTTGCAGTGGTGAAGACTATAAGGCAAAACCCAGAAGCCATTGGGATCTATTTTCTCTACCATTTGGAGATAGTGTGTAGAGGGAGGCGGAAGCCAGCCCATAAGAGAAGCAAGGAAAGTCCTAGCCATATTCAAGCTCCTGATCCCCTAGGGCCCTGAGTCCAACCTCATCTCTGATCCTCCTTCACAGCATTCATCTCTTCCTTGGATCCCAAGCCAATAAATCTCTCTTTTGACTTCAGGTTTTTACATTGAATTCCTTTCACTTGCAACCAAAACAGTTTTAATACAGATGTCCTCAAAATAGGGTCTAAGCCCCTTAGCACGGAGCAAAGGCCCTGCCTGACCTGGACCCCACCTTCTTCACCAAGGTCATGTCCTGCCACTCTCCCTGTCTCAGTGCCCAGCTACACCATGCTCACTCTCTCCTCATGATTTTCTTGCCTCTCAACTAGAAGCTCAAAGATGATAGGAGCTGTATCTGCTTTGTTTACTTCTTTATTCCTAGGGACTAGCAAAGTGTCTTTCATACAGCTGGGACCCAATAAATATTTATGGAATGACTTCATGGGCCACTATATCAATGGAAAGTGAATAGTCCTGAACAACTTTCACCCAACCACTGTGAGCGCCTGAGGAACATCCCTGCCTGCAACAAGAGCACTTCTCTAGGTCAAGAACACTGTCTCCCCGACTTTCAGAGCCTCTACCCTGGACAATGTTGGACACTCAATGACAAGTCTGGCCCTAAGGAATTCCCCGTAAACCCTCACTGCAGACTAGCCTTCTCTATCAGCAAACCTCCCTCAAGTGTTGACCCGCAGTTAAGTTTCAGCTGCAGCCAAGTTAACACACATAATGATGGGAGATGCTCCAGTTTGACTCAGGCTTCATAGACTTGGTACTCCTACACAGCTTTTTACTGACTATCTTTTACTAACTTCCCATTTTATGAACTCTTGGGACATTTCTATAGAGAGCTGATGTCATTTTATGACATTTTTATTCTTCCTAATTTCACTCATAGGAGGAAAGTAAACTTGACTTAAGGCTCTAGGGTTTCCATGCCTGTTATCACTCATCACTGAGATCCCTGTCATTGAAATTACTACAGCAGCACTACGGTAACCACAGCACAGAGAGGAGGCTGGCTCCACAGCACCAGCACCACAGCATCAGTTACCAACAGCAAACTCTAGGCAATAACAGTTTATTGAGTTTTTTTTTCTTCATCATCATTTAAATCCATGCAGACCTCTTCTTTTTCTAATTCAAATTTAACTTGCCAACACACAGTGTAACACCCAGGGTTCATCACATCCCATGCCCTCCCTATTGCCTGTCATCCGGTTACCCCATCCCCCCACCCACCTCTCCTTCTGCAACCCTTTGTTTCCCAGAGTTAGCAGTCTCTCATGGTTTATCTTCCTCTCTAATTTTTCCCCACTCAGTTTCCTCCTCCCCCTTCCCTTATGGTCCCTTTCACTATTTCTTATATTCCACATATGAGTGAAACCATATGATGATTGTCTTTCTCCACTTGACTTATTTCACTTAGCGTAATACCCTCCAGTTCCATCCACATGAATGTAAATAGTACATATTCATCCTTTCTGATGGTTAAGTAATATTCCATACATATGCCACATCTTCTTTATCCATTTATCTGTCAAAGAACATCTCAGCTCCTTCCACAATTTGGCTGTGGTGGACATTGCTGCTGTGAACACTGGGGTGCAGGTGTCCATCATTTCACTACATCTGTATCTTTGGGGAGGTGCAATTACTGGATCATAATGTAGTCTATTTTTAACTTTTCGAGGAACCTCCACACGGTTTTCCAGAGTGGCTTCACAGCTTGCGTTCCCACCAATAGTGCAAGAGGGTTCCCCTTTCTCCACATCCTCACCAACATTTGTTGTTTCTTGTCTGGTTAATTTTAGCCATTCTCACCGGTGTAAAGTGGTATCTCATTGTGATTTTGATTTGTATTTCCCTGGTGCCAAGTGATGCGGAGCATTTTTTTCATGTGCTCATTGGCCACGTGTAGCCCTTCTTTGGAAAAATGTCTATTCATGTCTTCTGGCCATTTCTTGACTGGACTGTTTGTTTTTTACATGTTGAGTTTGGTAAGTTCTTTATAGATCTTAGATACTAGCCCTTGATCTGATATGTCATTTGCAAATATCTTCTCCCATTCTGTAGGTTGTCTTTTAGTTTTGTTGACTCTTTCCTTTGCGGTGCAGAAGCTTTCTATCTTGATGAGGTCCCAATAGTTCATTATTGCTTTTGTTTCCCTTGCCTACAGGACGTGTCTTGCTAGAAGTTGCTCTGGCTGAGGTCAAAAAGGCTGCTGTCTGTGTTCTCCTCTAGGATTTTGATAGATTCCTGTCTCACATTTACATCCTTCATCCATTTTGAGTTTATCTTTGTGTATGGTTTAAGAGAATGGTTCAGTTTCATTCTTCTGCATGTCCAATTTTCCCAGCACCATCTATTGAAGAGACTGGATATTCTTTCCTGCTTTGTCAAAGATAAGTTGACCACAGAGTTGAGGATCTATTTCTGGGTTCTCTATTCTGTTCCATTGACCTGTGTATCTTTTTTTTTTTTTTTTTTTTTTTTTTTTTTTTTGCTGGTACCATACTGTCTTGGTGATCACAGCTCTGTAATTCAGCTTGAATTCAGGCATTGTGATGCCCCCAGCTTTAGTTTTCTTTTTTTTAATATTTTATTTATTTATTCATGAGAAACACAGAGAGAGAGAGAGAGGCAGAGACACAGGCAGAGGGAGAAGCAGGCTCCATGCAGGGAGCCCGACGTGGGACTTGATCCTGGGTCTCCAGGATCAGGCCCTGGGCCAAAGGTGGCGCTAAACTGCTGAGCCACCGGGCTGCCCCCCAGATTTGGTTTTCTTTTTCAACATTCCTCTGACTATTTGGGGTCTTTTCTGGTTCCATACAAATCTTAGGATTATTTGTTCCAACTGTGTGAAGAAAGTCCATGGTATTTTGATAGGGATTGCACTGAATGTATAAATTGCTCTGGGTAGCATAGACATTTTCAAAATATTTATTCTTCCAGTGTTTTCCCATCTCTTTGTGTCTTCCTCAATTTCTTTCCCAAGTGTTCTGTAGTTTTTAGAGTACAGATAATTTACCTCTTTGGTTAGGTTTATTCCTAGGTATCTTATAGTTTTTGGTGCAATTGTGAATGGGATTGACTCCTTAATTTCTCTTTCTTCAGTCCCATTGTTAGTGTATAGAAATGCAGCTGACTTCTGTGCATGGATTTTGTATCCTACCACATTGCTGAATTGCTGTATGAGTTCTAGCAATTTTGAGGTGGAGTCTTTTGGGTTCTCCATATACAGTATCATGTCATCTGCAAAGAGTGAGAGTTTGACTTCTTCTTTGCCAATTTGAATGCCTTTTATTTCTTTTTGTTGCATGCAGACCTCTTTTATCAATTCCTTTCCTCTTTGTTCCCTGCCCTGCCCTCTCTTCACTTCCCTATGTTCTCAAGATCACTGCATTAGAGGCTACTGTGGATGAGAAAACAGGAGAAGAACAAAAAGAGGAAGGAGAGATGACAAGAGAAGGTACTCCAACCTCTCGTCCACTCTCCCTCAGGTGCTTCCTTTTCCTGAACCCTAACCCCCTTCCCTTGCCCCTACTATCCCCCTTATGCAGATTGGCACCTGGCCCCAGCCTGCCCTCCAGTGCCCTGCCTTGATTGCAGATTCCTGGGCTGTGCAGCTGACAGTTTGAATCCCTGGGCTGGCTGCCAGGGTGTTCCACTTCTCATTACTTTTCTCACTGCAATTCGTTTCCCTATGATTGGAGACAATTAGGATGCCAAGAAATGGTTGTCCCAGCCCTGTTTGGCAGTTACATAACTACAAACAAGTGTGCACTGCCCCATCAGAAGCAAGTGAGCTGCTAATGAGGAGGAGTAATTACAAAGTGAAGGTCACCCCAGAATGACCCTTCACCACATTTCACCTACTGTGGGAGAGAGGCCAGGCACCAAAGTCTTGGCTGCAAGGACCAAAATAACTGCACAGGGGCCCTTTTGGAGAGTGGATTGCTGAGCCCTATTTATGGGAGCAGAAAGGGGATGGGGAGGGGTACAGTTCTCCCATCCCTGAGAACCTTATAGCATGATCCCCCAAGGTTGTCCCAACATCAAAAGAATTATATACTCTAGACCCCTTGACCTATTTGCCATATTCTTCCTCCTTATGTCCCCTTGAATGACTCATGGCTTCGAGTCCTTACTTATGTCCTGCTTCAATATACTGAAATACATCCAGTGGTGGGGGATGAGGGGGGTTCTTCAATGTTAGTCAATTCCCCCACACCTCTTAGTGGACTGTGCCCTAATAAACCACCTACCAGCTATACTGAGGGTCCTGGGAAAAAGCAACATGGAGGAACCCATCTAGCACCATCTGTGGATCCTAGCCAGATCTTTTCAACAAGCCATATCTGTGCTACCTTAAAGTTTTCTCTTTTATACCTTTCTATGAAAACCTAAGCAAACTTCTTTGATACTTTCTCCCTCTTCAAGCTGCCACAAGTTATGGCAAACATGACTTTTTTTGTCATGAATGGGAAGACAAGTCCCAAACCAGAAAATGGAAGAATTAGGAGAAAATCTTTATTCTGAGCATGAGGTAATTGGGTATGTGGCTCAGAATTAAAGCTAAAACATATGAATTGACTGGAAGTCCACTTGTTTGCAGTCCGACTGGTTGCAAGTATCTACCCAGGCCTTAGCTCCTATAGAGCTATAGAGTTTTCCTGTGTCTTGTAGGGAGTAAAAGTCATCTTCTCCAGTTCACTTTTGTCCATTCCTTTCTCACTCATTGACAAAATAACACTAATCAATACACAAAGTTATTTTGTGTTATTGCGTTTCTTATCTTCCAAAACTACCCCCTCCTCCAATGTTTCTATACTTTTGATTGAATAATAACATACCAATACCAATAAATGTTTTCAGATTTATTACCATAAGGCCATGTCTGTTTTCATCAAATGCCAAGAAATGTACGTTTCTAACATACTATAAATGTAACTTATTAGCAGGAATCTGAGGTTCCACCAAATTCCCCTTTCATTCCTCATTTTTAATTTACAATATGAACTTAGTCCTTTCTTCCCCAAGAATAAATATAAAACAGTTTTAAGGATGCCTGGAGGGGCTCAATGGTTGAGCGCTTCCCTTTAGCCCGGGGTGTGGTCCTGGAGACCCAGCATCAAGTCCCACATCAGGCTCCCTGCATGGAGGCTGCTTCTCTCTCTGCCTGTGTCTCTGTCTCTCTCTCTGTCTCTGTCTCTGTATCTCTCTATTTGTCTCTGTGTGTCTCTCATGAATAAATAAACAAAATCTTTAAAATAAATAAATAAATAATTAAACAATTTTAAGAGGTAAGGACCAGGAGTGTACAGTACAAGGTAGGGAGTGGCAGAGAATGAGGTTGATGGGGTAAGCATAGGCCAAATAATGAAGACTAAGAGATTTGCACTCTATCTCATAGACAAGTAGTATACTTAACATTTTTCTGTAGACAAATCATGATACTGTTCAGATGCACACTGCCAAAGGCATACCCAAATTTACACACAATTCCCCAACTACCAGCTATAAATCCCCCTTTTCACTCCCCATCAAGGAACACCTCACCAAGCAAGTGATTTAGGATAATGTTATTGTAGGAATAAACGTGTATCCACTATAAGATTGAAGTAGATAAATCATTCACAATCTTTAGGACTTTAACTCATTACTAATAAGTTTCTAACAACATGCAGTGATTTTTGCCTATTTTTATTCACTGACATATCCCCCCTAAAGACTTTCAGTAGTAACTGATACATAATAAATAGTTAATAAATACTTGTTGGATGGATGATGGATGCATGCATGCATGCATTTGCTTTAGAGGTGATGTGACAAACCAATGTGTTATGTCACCAGAGGCTGACAACCACTGTGGCCAGAAAGCATGCTTCCACTAAGGCTTTTAACTAAGGAGTTGACAAGATCATATGCATGTTTTTGAAAGATCACTCCACCTGCTGTGTGAAGGACAGGAGAGGAAGAGCCCAACAGCAGGGAGACCAGTTAGGAGGCCAATGTAATGATGCACATAGGAAATGATGAGTTCCTGAATCATGACAGTGGTGATAGGCTGGAGGGGAAGGAAGGAATTCTAGAAATGTTTATTAGAAGTGGAAAAATGTAATCAAGGGATCTTTCGCCACTGTGTTTTTTAACAGAATTAATTATGTAAGCCAGAGCCAAGGACTGGGAATGCTCATCATACTGAAATCATAGTGGCAAAGCCCAGCTGCCATTATATGTAGGCAGAGTAGGAAGTCACCTCCATATTATAATGTCAGGAGCACATGGAGGAGCTGCAATCCAAAAATATCCATGCCACCCACGGCCTGAAATTATACCACCAAAGCAGCATTTCTTGGTTTTAATCCTCACCTCTCCAGATGACTTTAAAGCATGCTAATATACTTGAGAAGGGGGAAAAGGAATATTTACTAAGTGCAAATAAGATATTAGGCACTCTGCACACTTTTATCAAATTCTCACAATGACCTTGTGATTTCAATATTGTTAGGGGGAAACTGAAGCTCAGAAAGATACCTGGGGTTTGAACCCAGGTCTTTGTAATTTCCTTTTTCTTGAGAGAATCCTGACTGATACCATCATCGTTATTGGTTTTTTTTTTTCCATCATCATTATTGTTACTGACACTATTTCTCTTTTGTTCCTTTTACAACTATGAAAGTAGTGGGTCCAAGGGAAATGAAAGTGGTAGAGGCTCTAAGAAGTATGAGTGGTGCAGACAAGACGGAGTAAATGTACAGATAGTAAATATATTCAACTTCACAACTTTCCCCAGGACTACACTTCAGTGGGAAGTGTAGGCAAGCATCTGAGCCACGTAAGTTAGTGTGGTCTGGGATTCTGAGCACTCTCATTCTCAGGAGCTACACATTATCAGATCGCAGCAAAAGCTCTCAGGACAAGGTCGCTGTGGTCTTGAAATAGTGACAAAACCCAGATCAAGGAGCTAAAAATGGAGACAGGAAGAGTCATTTCCCCCATATTTCCCAGATAAATGGAAAGAAACTAGCTGACCCTGACCCTAAGAGGAATACTTCCCACATTTAAAAATTCACTTTTCTCTTGAAGATTTTTTCATTTGACTAATCCTTTCTTGTTCTTTTCTTCCAGAACTGAGTATTCTTCTATATAAGAGCAGTCCTTGAGTCCCACTTCACAGCTCCCAGAATTTTGCTTTCTTCCTACTTTTTTCACGTGAACACTTAAAACAGCTAACAGAGCTGGATTGTAATATCACACTTCACCAACAGGTGCTGCCAGCTATGTTGTCATAATGTGTCCATGATGTTGTCAAACCTAAAAATAAGTTAAATTTCAGTTTATTGATATGGAGATGTATGCTGGCTTAATGGTTTGTAAATTTGAAATGTGTACATTGAGTTTACTTTATCAAGGCATACAATGGAAAGAAGGGACATAGGAGAAGTTAAGCTCAGAGGAAGAAGGGCGAAGGTCAGAAAATAGTGAGAGATTAGGCAGGACCAGCACCAAACCTGAGTGAGAGCACATGAGAGCTGGGTGAGAGCCAAACTGGGTCAGACTGAGCACCAGCGAGAGGCCCAGGTTAGATCTGTTAACTCTCAGAACTAATGAAGACCTCTAATTCATGCTTACCAAACTTACAAAACACTAATTGATAAACCAAATGCAGAGCCATTAAATTTCAGAGAAAAATTTAAGCAATTATTGGTCTGGAACCCAGGACCTCCCCTGGATAGTGGTTAAGATAAACTGACAATATTTTAGCATCTGGCACTCAACTTTTCTAGAGTCTTTGGAAGATTCCATCTGTGGGCAACATCAAACACATGCTACATGCTAGTATAGCTAAGTTAAATCTCATGCCAACCTTCACAGTCTAGAAAACCTTCCTGAGTCTACACTGAATTTTCACAGCAGTTACATCCACCCACTCTCATAGAGTTATATCCACTCTTTCTTTCATTCATTAATGCTTATTAATGTCTACTACATGCCCAGCAGTGGGCTAGTGGTTGAGGGTGTAACTGGTAAGTGAGAGAGGCATGGCTTCAGTTCTTATGAAACTTAATTAGTTTGGGGAGTCAGACTGTTAACAGAGAAACGAAATCACTACAGAGTGCATGAGGGGTATTAAGGCATAGGATCCTGCAAGAAAGGAAAATGGAAGGCCTCCTTAGATGGGGTGAAAATGTGACTTTTAACCTGTGACCTGAAGAAGCCAACCTTACAAAGATAGATAGAGTATATGTAGCAGGGGCTGGGATTCCAGGCAAAGGGAAGGCATGTGCAAAGTCTCTCAATTTGATGTGAAAATAATTTGATGTGAAAGATGACCGGCGTTGCTGGAATATAAAGAGCAAGGAGAGAACACTGTATGAGATGAAGTTTAGACAGGAGGCTGGGGACAGATCGTGCAGAGCCTTGTGTGCTATGATAAGGAGTTTGGATTTCATTTGAAGTGAAATGGGAGTCATGGAAGAATTTTAAGAAGTAGGGTGACGTGATATGAGTTGAGTATTTAAAAGATCGCCCAGGCTGCTGTGTGGAGAATGCATTGTGGCTTAGGCGAGGGTCATGACCTTCTAGATAGAAGGAAGTAAACTGAATTGAGACATTTAGGAAGGAGAATCGAGAGATTTAGTGATGGATTGGATGTGGAAGAGGGAGAAAAGCTAAGGATGACTCCTGGGTTTCTAGGAGGTGGTGGGACCATGAACTAGAGAAAGACAAATTATCTCCTAGGAGAGAGGTTTCTTGTACCAAGGTCAATAATTTATGCATTCAAAATTCTAGAGTCAAGCCTTTGTTTATATTAGTAAAGGTTCTCCCCCACCCCAAATCTCTGGGCTTATTAAAATCAACTACAAAGGCCAGAGTAGCAGGCACTCATGATCCTCCTAAAGAAACATCAGCTCAAATAACAATGTTAAGAATGGACTCTCTCCCATTTTAACCTCTGTAGTATGGGGGGGGCAACGCCACACATCTTTAATTTACCATCTCAATCAAATCAGACTATTAAGGTCACTCTTTAGACACTCAGACACAACATTATTAAATCCTATCCACTTATTTCTATTGTTCCTGTTATTAAATGTTTATAGGTATCTCTGGAGACCTTTCGAATGCTATTCAAGAACTAGAATTGTTTACATTAACAGTAAGACACAATTTTCAATAGATTTCTTTTACTTAGCCACCATTTATGAAATGCCCACTGTGTGCTAGCCTTTATTAGATCTTAACAGTTGCTCCGTGAGGTGGGGGTCATTGCTCTCACGTGAAGTCTGAGAAAATTAAGATGCACAGAGGACATGATTGGGCCAAAGTCATGAGCGGTCATTGCCACTTAGGTACCTTGGACACAACAGTCATGTTCTTTTCCACTCTGCTCTTCTGAGCAAGCTTCTATTTATGATTTCCTTGGGGTTATCAACAACCTTGTGCATAAATGACATCTTTATAAGCATCAAGAAGAACAAGCCAAATGCCAGGGATAGCACACTGAAGAGCCTACTGGACCCAGACAGATGTTAATTAGTGAACAGGCCTGATAGAAGGAAAAATTGGGAGTCACAGGGACTATGGCAACCTGGGGAGCACATGCCCCTTCCAAGGAGAGCAGCTCCTTCTGACCTTCACATGACTGCCCCTGCTAGGGACGTGGCCTGTGTGACCAGACCTTCTGCTTTATCAAGTAAACAAAAATTCCAGCTTTCCATGTGACTCCCCCAAGTTTTAAGCTTGCAACAAAGCTCAAATATTCCTAAAAGTACTGTGTCTGCCAATACCATGCAAACCTAACAAAATGGGTATGTGAGCAGAATCCAGGCTACAGGCTACCAGTTTCCGGCCTTTATTGTACAGATCGTTGAAGCATTATTTACAATCTGGAAGAATTTTAAATGATCTTAATGTCCAGTGGTGTGGGCTGGTTCAGATAACTGTGATGCAGCCATCTGATTGATTTTTTACAGCCTGTAACAGTCAGCAGTATGAAGACATGCAGCATACTAAAAAATGCTTAGGATAAACAGCAGGGTGACATGATCCTGCTATGACATTAAATTCAAAAAGCAAACTACAATATGATACCCAGCCAAGTGTTTTATATGTTGAACTGGGGGACAGTTACGAAAGTGAACACATGTGAAAAATCATTGAGCTATACAGATATGCATATCTCACAGCATGGATGTCATACCCCAATAAAAAAATTAATGATGCCTGGGCTATGATCACTATTCTGTACATTTTTGCATGATTATGGACAAGAATTGCAAGGAAGCATGGGCAAAGAAAACAATTCAATTGTGTTGGTAGTGTGTTGCACTTTCCTTCCTATTAATTTCTATTACTGTTACTGTAATACGGTATGGGGGGGATTCCTCAAAATATAGTATCTAAAAAGAGTAAAGAGTGGAACATAAGCTGATTAAAAATAAACAAATCAGTAAGTAATTACCTTCCTATTTCAATGCAGATTGAAAGCCCAAAAGGGAAATTCGGCATTTACTGTTTGATCTGGGTCACTTTCCTTTCACTCCTCTCCACCTAGACATATTGAGAACCCCACCTGCTGCCTCAGCACCATTCCTAAGTAGGTCGAAAGGGAAACTGGGAGCCCCAGCCCTACAAGATAAAAGAGACATAACATTGTCAGCCCACGGTCCCCTGATAAGCTTCCAGGAAGTCAGAAGCACCTCTCTGCCCATTGAGCTACCCCTGTCCCCACTGAATCATGTAGAATGATTTCTGCTGCAAGTAATGGAAAAGGCAACCAAACACTTAAATACTGGAAGAAGTTCATTATCTCATGTATCCAGAATTCCAAGTCACCCTACCTGGATCCAGAGGACCACAATCAATAAGTCAATGATGTCAGCAAGGGCTCAGGTTCTTTCTATATCCCTGCCTTCCCATGGCTGTCCCTCCAATCTGATAGCAGTAATAGTCAGAGGTACATGTAGTCAGAGAGATAGCAGAGAACAAGTACTTTGTTCACATCCAGCAAAGCAGTGATGTCGTCCTCTGGTTTTTTCTTTAGGAGGGATTTTTTTCCCCAAAAGCCCCAATTAGACTTCTCATGTCTCAGAATCAGTCACATGACTGTTTTAAAATTAGTCCCCAGAAAGTAGGATGATGAAATTACCATAAACAACTTGGACTAATCACCTCGATTGAGGCTGATGTGGGACACCAACCCCAATGTCCTTGACCCCTTTTTGATTTTACCTCCAAAAAATATCTTAAATGTGTCTACCTCATTGGTTTCCAAGTTACCATAATCTCATCCTTGGACTATATCACAGTCCTCTGAACTAACCAATCTACAAGTTGCTGGTGGGTAGGAACTGCCATTGCACACCCAGCTCAATCAAAGAGCCAGAGCATTAAGTCAATCTGCCTAATAAAGTGTAGGAGGTTGGCGGCCTCAAGGCAGAGAGAGAAATGGAAGGAAACTTTATCTTGGTATTGAACTGTGCTTCTTTGCATATGGCACGGCACTAGCGTTAGCTCTTGTGACACCTTAGGTTATAATGTGATTCCAGGACTAACTGTACTTAGAAATCAGTAAGCTTCTCCTGGAAATGCCAAGTTTCAATCTCAGAAAGAACCACCTGCCAAGGCAAAATAAAGTGAAACGCACAAACAAAAAACCCAAGGAAGTTATTCATTCATCTGATACATTTTTGAGTACTTAGCCCATCCAAGGCAATGTGCTCGACCCTGAAGATAGAAAGGTGAACAAGACTGACAGTCTCCTCTCTTGGAGCTAACACTATAGCAGGAAACACAGTGATTAAACAACCAATTACCGCCTAATAATTTAATTGCAGTTTTGACAAATGCTATTAATAGGGAAATATAGGCAACTGACACCATATAATGGTTTGAGGTGGGAGGCATGAAATCAGAAGATGCTTCCCAAAGGAAGTGACATTTACTCAGAACAGAGTTCAACCAGAGAAAAGCTAAGGGACAAGCATTCAAGGCAGGGAAAACTGTGTGTACAAAGACCCTGAGACAGAATGAAACAGGGAAAAACTAAAAAGGAGTATGTCTAGAAAATAAAAGGAAGAGCAGGAAGAGATAAGCAGGAGAGTCAGGGGCTTGTAAATAGGGGTAGACCAGCAGGACCTTCTGCCCTAGAGGTTTAATAAAGTGATATGAGCATGACACTACAAGCAATTGGGAAGAGACGATCAAAAATAGAATAAATAAGCTGTTTCTAGAGTTCTAGGAGAAAGAGGGCACCCTGATGAGAGAATGGGGCTCTGATAAATCTAGCTTGAGTCCAATTCACTTTCCCTACCCAGCTATAATACTGTAGCTGCCACACAGCCACTGATGGTGAATGACAGGATCACCTTCCCAGTGCCCTTAGGGCTAATGTGCCCCATGTGTAGGCTGGGACGTATTCCTAGATACCTGGGACATGGATCTCCCCGCTGTCCTGGCCCTGGAGTCAGCCTCCTTCCTACCCCAAGATTTTGCATTCCAAACAGGAGCGTTGTCTGTTCCTCCAGTCACTGGGCTGTGAGGAGGGGTTAATTTGCCTGTTAATTTTCCACATGAGGTAATATGCACAATGAAGCACAAATGAGAAGCAGGACCTCGACACTGGCTCCAGCAGAGAAATCAATTCATGCTTTAAATTGTTCTGGGTGACCCCCAGTCACCACTGGGTTCCTATTTCCATCTATCCTGATTTGTATAAAGTTGTCCTCCTGGAGCGTGCAGACCCCAAGAGTACCCTGGGAGGTTTCACTGCTGCACCCTGGTGGCACACTAATGGCCCGGTGAGAAGGAACGCCACTGGGGCGGGCAGGCAGAGGTAAGGCCTGCTTGGCCAGCGCGACAGCTCAGTGTCAGCAACAGTATCAGCCAGCCTGAGCTCTAGCAGGCTACCACCAGGGGTTCAGAGGCCACTCCCCTCTCCCCACCACCTGATATCTCGGCTGATTAACTGTCTGGATCACTTATCCATTTTACAAACATATAAATGAGTGTCAGATATTGTGTGTGGTTTAGAGGAGATAAAAAGATTAAAAAGATGCCCTTGTACCTTGACACTGGAGATTAGAAGAAAGTCAAGCAACTCGGGTGTCAGTCCTAGCTCTTCCATTTAATAGCTATGCGACCGTAGGCCAGCTGTGTAACCTCTCAGCACTTTCTTGGTGCCTCACCTGCAAAATGGAGACAACACCTATTTCCCAAAGTGGTCCTGTAAATAAAGTCTCCATGTACTTGCTTTTCACAAACTAGGTTGCATAGATCATCAGATGTGACGGTTATAATTGGGATGATCTCACATAAAATATAAGCCACACGCAGGGCGCCTGGGTGGCTCAGTCAGTTGAGCATCTGACTTTTGATTTCAGCTCAGGTCATATCTCAGGGTCGTGGGATAGAGCCCTGCATCTGACTCTGCGCTCCATGCTCAGCAGGGAGTCTGCTGGGAATTCTCTCCTCTCTCTTCTTTTGCTCCTCCCTCCGCTTGCATGTGCTCTCTCTCTCTCAAATGAATAAATAAACCTTTAAAAAATTAAATTATTAAAAATATATATATATATTAAAAAAACAAAGAAGAGGGATCCCTGGGTGGCGCAGCTGTTTGGCGCCTGCCTTTGGCCCAGGGCAGGATCCGGAGACCTGGGATCGAATCCCACATCAGGCTCCCGGTGCATGGAGCCTGCTTCTCCCTCTGCCTATGTCTCTGCCTCTCTCTCTGTGTGTGTGTGTGTGTGACTATCATAAATAAATAAATAAAAATTAATCAATAAATAAATAAATAAAACAAAGAAGACTAGTGGTTGCTGAGCACTGGGAAAGGGGAGAATGGGAAGTAACTGGAATGGGCACAGGCTTTCTTTTGGAGGTGATGAAAATGTTCTAGAGTCAGATTGTGGTAACATCTATACAACTCTCTGAATATACTAAAAATCACTGAATTGTATACTTTGAAGGGATGAAGTTTATGGTATGTGAATTGTTTTACTTAAATGTGTAGGAATGTGTGTGTGTGTGTGTGTGTGTGTGTGCACGCGCCCCATGTGGCACATACAAAATCCACTTTGGCGGGATCCCTGGGTGGCGCAGTGGTTTGGCGCCTGCCTTTGGCCCGGGGCGCGATCCTGGAGACCCGGGATCGAATCCCACGTCGGGCGCCCGGTGCATGGAGCCTGCTTCTCCCTCTGCCTGTGTCTCTGCCTCTCTCTCTCTCTCTGTATGACTATCATAAATAAATAATAAAAAAATTAAAAAAAAAAACAAAATCCACTTTGGATATATCTCAGGAGGAAATATATGCAGTATCAATTAATATGATGCAGATAGGAAAAAAAGCAGTGCATTCTATCATGAGTCTAAAGCAAGAGTTTCAAGAACAAGCAATGGGGCTTGCAGGCTTATTAGGCAATCCTGATGCTTCTTGCAGAGGCAGCCCATCACAAATTGGACCAGCCGCAGTTCAAGTGTCACTAGCTGCTTACGGCTAATGGCTATGATTTTGGACAGCACAGTTTTAGAAGGAAGACTGAAAAGAAAGGAAGGAAGGAACTGAAACCTTCCCACCAATTGAAACCTCCTGCACGCTGGCCATGCTTTCTAATACTACCTTATTCCACCTGCAAGGTAGATGGCACTTGCTCCGTTTTGACATTTGAGTAAACTGAGGCTGAAAGAGGTTAAGCAAGCTTATGAAAAAGGGAATTTTGTTTTTAAGTAGGGAGAGAACATGCCTGAAGAGAGGAAACAGCTAACACAAGAAAAGAGGGGCTATATGATGGGCAGAGGAAGGTCCCAGGAGGTGTATGTGGAAGGTCACTTGAGAAGGACAAAATCTCACAAGATAGTTGTGTTTTACACATCAAGCAGAAGGTATTGGAATTAGCTTTGCCTTGTAGAATTCTCGGATGCCAGAACCATAAGAGCAGATAGAAGGCCACTCCATTATCAGCTGGGGTCAACTTGAACAAGAGCATCAACAGAAATGTGTGTCTGCTCAGCAGAAGTTGGGATCCCAGCTGCAAGGGTTTGCAGCAATGACAGAAGGAGCCCATGCCCATGCTGCTCACTCAGCATCTCCTGGCTGCCTTCCCCCCGACCTCACCAATGCTCCCATCCCACACCCCAACAGCAACAGCAGCCCTGGCCTCTGTCTCTTCAGACTCTTCAGAGTCCCTCTCCAATCCCTTTCTTTCTCCTTGCCTCTGTGTCACCTGCTTCCTTTTCTCTACAAATCCTTATTTGCAAGCCCCTTTCCTCCCTATCGTCATAAATAATCCAGGAGAGGCACTTCTAGAAGCTCCTCTTTCATGTAGGTAATTAAAGTAGCCCTCTCTGAGGTAAGTCTCCTCCCTAAATCATTTCTCAGATAAGGAAACTGAGGAAAGGAGGGGGACAGAGCACCCACTCCTTCTCTGGTGGCATTCCCCAACACCGGAGTGTGTGTTGGGCATGACTATTGGTTCTGCTCCAGTGACCAGATCAACATGCTCCCTGACTGCTCTCCCAAACTTCTTAAGATAATGCTTTTACAGGGACGCCCGGGTTGCCCAGCGGTTAAGTGTCTGCTTTCGGTTCAGGGCGTGATCCTGGGGTCCTGGGATGGAGTCCCACATCGGGCTCCCTGCCTGGGGCCTGCTTCTCCCTCTGCCTGTGTCTCTGCCTCTCTCTGTGTCTCTCATGGATAAATAAATAAAATCTTTAAAAAAAAATAAGCTTTTACAACTTGAGGAATAGGAAGGTTGGAATAAAGCCAAATTCTAGTTCAGCTTCCAGCTCACAATACACTCCAACCAGCGTTAAGTTAAGCAGCTTGATATGGTGAAAAAAAAACCCAGATTTTAGGTATCCAGACTTGAGTCTGTGTCCTGACTCTGCTACTTTTTAGCTGTGTGGCTTTGGACAAGTTACTTAACACTCTTCTCCCAACCCTCAAAAGCTTGATTGTCTTGAGTTTTAAAGGTAAAACTTTTTTTTTTAAGAATAGGGAGATTTAGGGGCACGTGGGTGGTTCAGTGGTTGAGTGTCTGCCTTTGGCTCAGGTCGTGATCTCCGGGTCCTGGGATCAAATGTAGCATCAGGCTCCCTGCAGGGAGTCTGCTTCTCCCTCTGCCTATGTCTCTGCCTCTCTCTGTGTGTCTCTCATGAATACATAAATAAACTCTTTTAAAAAAAGAATAAAGAGGTTTAAAAATATAAATGGCTTTCCCAGTTGCACTAATAGTTAAACAAAGTACATGCACAAAAGGACCAGTTCCTCAACTTCTCATGGCTGTTACTTTCCTTCATACCTTTCTTCTCCAAATGAAGAAAATCAGGCTAACCCTGCAGGCCAGTGAAGACACAGGGTTACTAGTTTGCAGGACTCTCAGCCCTGCACACTCCCCTGTGCTCACCCCATGGCTCAAAGACTCACCTGCTTTTTCAGAGAAACACCCAAGTGGAACCAAAGTGATGCTACCTTTTTCCCTGCTCTTGCATTCTTCTGTTTATAGGACCAAAAGAAAGCTAAAAAATCCAACCCTCATTCTGAGTGTGCAGACAGGATGGCCTCCTGAGATTTCTTCCATCTATTAATGAGGCCTTGGGTACTTTTGCAGCTCTAGCATTAAAAGCCCCAATTAGGGATCCCTGGGTGGCGCAGCGGTTTGGCCCCTGCCTTTGGCCCAGGGCGCGATCCTGGAGACCCAGGATCGAATCCCACGTCGGGCTCCCGGTGCATGGAGCCTGCTTCTCCCTCTGCCTGTGTCTCTGCCTCTCTCTCTCTCTCTGTGACTATCATAAATAAATAAATAAATAAATATAATTTAAAAAAAAAAAAAAAAAAAAAAGCCCCAATTAGTCACACATGAGAATCCTCCCTGGGGGCAGTGTCAAGAAAGGGACAGGATGGAGGAAGTTGGGTCTGCAATGATTTTGTGGTTCAGCAAACCCAGACACCCAGTTCTTTTTATACTCAGCACCTAAAATAGTGCCAAGAACATGGGTAGAGCTCAAAAAATTAAATAAATAAATGGCATTCTAGGAAAATAAGACAGGATATTAAAAAGCCTAAATATGTAGCAGAATATAGTATGTTTGAGAGACTGCATACAATTTGGTTTTACAAAAATGTAAAGTGGAAGAGAGATAGGGGGGTCTGACCAGCAAAGTTCAGGCAAGCTCTGTGTACCCACCTGAAGGCAGACCCGGACCAAGGTCTACACCCTCACCTGAAATCCTCCCTCCCTTGCCAAAGTCTATACCCAAATCCTCCATTTCCCCATGCCCTGCTGTAGCTGGTTTTTCTTTCCCTTCTTCTGCTCATCCTTTGCCTTCATGAAATATGTCATCATAATATTTGTGTAGTTTTATACCATCGTAGCCAAAAGCAGGAAACAACCCAATTGTCCATAAATGGATTAATGTATAAATTGTGGTATATCCATACAATGGGATACCACTCAAAAATTTAAAAGGATAAACTGATATCACAGAAACATGAATGAATTTCAAAAACATTATGCTAAGCAAAGGAAGCTAGAGGACAATGAAATAATCATCAAAGTACTGAGATAAAAAACTGCCAGCCTAGATTCTATACATAGCAAAATATCTTCCAAAACCACAAACAGAATTACCATATTTTTAAACTAATAAAAATTGATGAATTTGTCAGAAATCTTAATGAAAAGTTTTTTTATTTATTTTTTTAATTTTTTTTTATTTATTTATGATAGTCACAGAGAGAGAGAGAGAGGCAGAGACACAGGCAGAGGGAGAAGCAGGCTCCATGCACCGGGAGCCTGATGTGGGATTCGATCCCGGGTCTCCAGGATAGCGCCCTGGGCCAAAGGCAGGCGCCAAACTGCTGCACCATCCAGGGATCCCAATGAAAAGTTTTAATGCTTTGAACTAAATGATACTGAAAAACCTGACAGAGCAAAACCAGGAGGATAGGGCTAAAACTATGTTTAGAGAAAAACTATACCCTTAAAAATATTTCGAAAATAATAAAATTGTATTAATCTAAGCATCCTTCTCAAGAGTTAAGGAGAAAGGGGATCCCTGGGTGGCTCAGCGGTTTAGCACCTGCCTTCGGTCCAGGGCGTGATCCTGGAGTCCCGGGATCGAGTCCCACATCAGGTTCCCTGCATGGAGCCTGCTTCTCCCTCTGCCTGTGTCTCTGCCTCGCTCTCTCTCTGTGTGTCTCTCATGAATAAATAAAACATTTTAAAAAATGAGTTAAGGAAAAAAACAAACCAAAACACCAAGAAAAAAAAGAAGGAAGAAAATAGGATGGTAAGTCAAGAAATAAACATATGATAGAGAAGATCAACAAAGCCAAAAGTTGATTCTTTCAAGACTAATAAATCTTATAAATCCCTATCAAACTAATAAAGAAATAAAAACAGAAAAACAAATAACAAAGGATAAATAAATGGAACATCACTACAGATTCTGTAACCATTAAAAAGATAATAACTACCATAACTCACCCAAAATGAAGTAGATCAAATAGTCCAATAATAAAATAAAATAAATTTGTAATTTTAAAATTCTCTCAACAGAAATCTCCAGATCCAAATGGTTTCATTAAAGAATTCTACCAAACATTGAAAAAAAATACCAATTCTACATAATATTGTCTAAATAATAGAAGAGAAGGGAATACTTTCCAACTCTTTTAAGAAGCCAAGATTATTCTGATACCAAAAC